>NC_080188.1:78945818-80145818 GCF_030028045.1 Hippopotamus amphibius kiboko | reverse complement strand
ATTCTGAGGTGTGGTATGCACTGGGTTTCTGTTATATTTTTTGCTTCTCCTCTGTTTCATCCACACACATAAGTCTTGTCACTCTCTGGAGGGGTCATTCAGGTCTCTGGAGGGGTCATTCAGGACTATAATTCTTCCTTTCAGTCATGTCTGTAACTTGTCTGAGAACTGAGAAAGTCTCGGTCAGCTTTAGGCCTTCTCTCTCACTTAGGTCTGAATTTTATTGTTTCTGTTACATATTCTTCGAAGTCATTGGAAGTTTGTGAATTTTCATGTTTAATTAAAGTTGTAAATATGTTTGTATTTTAGTGGATTAAAGCATGTTACTTTGTGGTAATGGGAAAGGAGGCGAGAAAAAAATTGCTTTCACTATACCATCTTTAACCAAGGATATTATTACCTATTGGTACCTATAAAAAAATTGAGCCAGGGAATTGGACATTTGTTAAATAATTAAATTCTTCATCTTAATAATTACCTCGTACCCAACATTGTTTCATAAAGAATTCAGATTAATCTTAACTTTTCTATAATCAATAAACAGGCCTCGAATTATAGACCTCTGTACTGGTATTGAGAAATCTAATTTGGCCTGGCGAATGAAATCCAAAAAGCTAGAGAATGGTTTAGTTCTAAAAGACAAAGTTCATTGTTTTTAAAAAAATTAACACCAAATAATTTTCCAAGTGAATACCACTTGGTATTCGGTATTCAACTTGGAAAATCCATCAGGAAAGATTCTTACTGATTTGGAGTTCATTTTTGCTGTATGAAATAGTCTGGTATTACTTTTGTCTCCAGAATTTAGAGAAAATCCTAAGCACATAAAAGGGAAGGTAAATCTTTGGGGTTTTTTGAGAATATTTTTTGCATGTAGGCTGACATACTTGCTGAGTAAAGGTACAGTGTTAAGCCTGTTATAGCCATCTGCCAATTACTGCAATTTTTGCTAAGGGATTGAGATAATGTAGGACAATAATACTTGAAATGTTGAATTGTGTAATTAACTCCAAATTTACTACCAGTATATCTTTTAAAATTTATATTACTAAGGAATAGCCTAAATATTGGATGAATTTCCCCCAAATCCTAAGGGTACAATTACCCCTGTGTATCCATGTAGGAAGATAACCAAAAGGATGGCAGTATGAGGTGAGAAAGACAAGGAGACTGGGTAATTCAGCTTTAATGTAACAATTTAGAGTAACCGTATTTATTTGGAATTTTTAGGTTTCCAACCCTGAAAGGTGACTTTCTTTATTAAAATACTCTTCCAAACCAAGAGAAAAGACATATCTTTTGAATTATGTACGGTGAACCCAATAAAAACTGCCACTGTGCTCTTAAGTTTTAAGAATTTTTTGTGCTATTGTATTTCTCTCAAAGTGAGAGCACTTTAACTAAGGTGAGAGGAGCATTTGTCTTTAGTCTGTCAGAGTAAAGTCATGTTAATGGATTTAATCTGGCTATCCTGAGACTCAGACCTTCAGAGAAAATGAAGGGCATATTTTTAAAATAGAGTACTTAAAATTAATCGTAATACTCTAATCACTTATGAGACAATGTTTGCATTACTTCCAGTACACTGACATACTCACACACAAACACACACACACAGGCATTTTTTTTCCAGCTCTTTTGTGATTTAAAATTTTTTTGAGTTCTGTTCTTTTTCTAGTATGTGTTCTAGCAAGTTCTTCCTGTATATAGGAAGACTGTTAATTTTTATATGTCTATTTTATAATCAGTAGTCTTATTTTACTCTCCTAAATTATAATAATTTTCAGTTTATCTTGAGTTTTAAAAGTATGTAATTGTTTCACCTGAAAATGATAGAAAAATTTTCATAATTATACATTTATTATTTATGATATGATTTAAGATATCTTGAGTTTTGCATTAGCTAGAACTTTTTAAGACATTAGGTAATAATGATGGACATTGTTATTTTCTCACTAATTTTAGTGTTATTATGTACTGTTGATACTTCTTTTAAGTTTCATCCTCTTCCTAGTTTAATAGGTATCTTTATGAAAAGGTTGTTTTTTCAGTTTTAGTAAATACCTTTTGACATCTATGGAGACTGTTTACATGTTATTTGACCTATTGCATTCCCAGCTTAAGTCTTTGCTCCTCATTATGTGTTATTATGTGAGTATGCTCTCAGATTTCTCATACTATTATTTTATTTAGGATTTTTAGATATAAAATCCTTTTAATCTTTGTTGTTTAATAACAAAGATGCTTTTTTTAAAACACAGATTTATCATTGAGCTTTTCTTTAGCAGTTTATGATAGGTTTTAACATACTGCTTTTTAACATAAGCTTTTAGAATAAAAGAAACTGCCCCTCCTAAGGAATCCTTATAATTTTATCAGAATTATTAACCAAAATTATTTGTGTTTTATGTAGCTACATGACTTATTTATGTATAGTAATGTGTTTGCATTTTTGTCTAAATTCCATGAAGATAGAAAAAGGGAAAGGTCTTTTAGCTTTCTTTATCTAACACTTGCAAATGTATTTAATTTGCTTATAGGTCTAAAAGACAAAAAAAAATCAACATGGAAATAAAAATAAGTGTTAGCATATTTATGAACTCTATATACTTATTCCACTGAAGAAGTGGACCTTTTGAAATAACTATACTTTGATTATTGAACAATCAAACGTCTGCAATCCCCTATTTTTCTATTTTATATTAGAAATTTTATTGGATTTATAAAGGTATGTATGTATTAATGACACAATGTTCCCACATTTAACCTTTGAATTATATAGTAAATGACATTCTGGCAAAATTTACAATATGTACGTTTTTTCATGAAATGAGGGGATTTAAATGTAGTAATATTTGCTATATTCTAACAATTTTAAAATTAGCTGCTACACTTTAACAAAATTTTAATTTATGTCCTTACTTTATATTCTTTACTCTGAATCAAGTATTAATGAACATTTTTGCTCTTCTTTAAATTAAACAATGTTGGTATTTAATTGTAATATAAGAGATCAATGTTCCTTGATTTATTTTTACTGGTTATATCATCCAGTGGCATATTGTTTAACTGCCTTCTTAACCATTTTGTCCTTTGGTTTTGATTCCTAATGTTTTGCTCCTTCATCAATGATCTTTCAGATCTCACATGTCAGCTTAAGATAAATTAAATGTAAGACAGTTTTATTAATTTAGGAATGGAAGTATTTTAGATTCACTTTCCCTTGTTCACGACATATGTAATTTTTTATACTGATAAATTGGTATTCTTTTAAATTTACTAATGAATAGAGAAAGCGTAGATAAAAATGGCATGGCGAAAAAGTATGACATTCATCTAATTGAAATCAAAGAAAATGAATGCAACATAAAAACATAAAGTTCTCTAACAGTTTCAAGATATTAAAAGTACAACATTTACAAATTGGTCATTTACACTGGGTTATACATTATTCGACTACCAGTTTGAACTCACATTTGGTAACCCCATGCTGAAAACCTCATATAACTGGTCAGTGGCCCGTGAGAGCTAAGTTATCATTTTAATAAATGTATAATATTCACAATGGAAGGAAATCTCCATGATCTGTCACCATCGTTTTTAGCCTGTGAATTTTGTGTTCATGTGAAGACTATAAAGTATATTTTTACCTGGATGATAAATTTAGTTACATAATAGTATAGGTACTGGGCAAAGGGAAAATATTAGGCTGTTTTTGCCCATAATTGCAAATACTTCTTAGTAATTGACTTCAATGATGAGGTCTTCCATTCTTGTTTAATAACCCAGGGTCACTAGTAGCTTTGTTAGCCATCTAACTCTCCCTTGATACTCTTAGAACTGGTCCTGAACTTAGCAATTTACATATGAGCCCTTTTTAAGTACTGAGTCTGTGCTGGGATTTGTATTGAGGACAGGCCCATTAGGAAGAAACTGACACTTTCAAAAATCCTAGGAACTCAGTGTTCTCATCATTCAGTGTAAAGTACGTTTACTTTGTGTACTGTGTACACAACTGAAATGTGTTGCTCATGCATTTTTAGTGTTAAAATATCCTTTAATAATAATTTTAGGGAGGAACAATTGTGATAATAGATACTTTTTCTTTTTATCACCCCTACTTATAATGTAAAGTTGAAAACTTCAAGTCTGTTTCCTAATTCTAAGAGTGATCTGTCACCAAGTGTCCTATTAACTACTAATGTTATATTGTAGTTTCTTGGGGGTTGTGGGAGAAGAAAAATCATGCATATGAGATTAGAGTTGGCAAATATTAAGAGTAATAATTATTCCCTATACATTTTTGTATTTCTAAAATTTCCTATCATGAACACATAAATGCTTTTAAAACCATGAAATAATGTTAAAATAACCATGAAACCAAAATATTTACCGAACAAAAATAAGCCTTTTAGTGTGATTCCATTTATAATGTTTTTTAAAATCCCTGTGATTCCTGAAGTACAAGTCTGGGGACCACTGACTTAAATATTCAAATTCAGGCTCTGCAGGAGGGAAGCAGTGAGTCTTCAATAATACAGTGCCCCGTGTGGGAGAGGGAGGGAAGGGCATCTCTGGGTCCTCTGAACCCTCACCGCCTATTCTGAAAATTAAGAATAATGAGCGTTGCTTATCTGAGAGGCAGGGGATAACTAGAGGTGTCTAAGGAGGTCCCACTGTGGGGTTTTATTCTGGCTTCCATCCTTAGCAAACTAAGAGGATTATGATCAGTTGATGAACCATGGTTTTGACCTGAGGGCTTGTCAATAGTCTGTATAAAATGAATTCTTGTGGAGAAGACTAACATCAGAAAACCGTCTGGAAAGAGCTATGAGCTCTTGTGAGAAAAACCATAGTGCAGACTATGTGGAGACAGCTGAAGGATTTAGAAAGATTGGGAGAAGACTTCAAAGGGAGAGGCCACCAGACAACTAGCAACCCGTGAAGTCTCTAACAGTCCCATGATACCAGGAACCATGTGTTTAAAATAATGTGGCATCCTGGTTGAAAGCACAGACTTTGAAGTTAGAATTAAGATTAGATCATGGCTTCACCACTCACTGTGAGGCTATGAAAATGCTCTGTAACCTCAATATGCCCCAGTATCTTGAGCTATATCATGAGTATGATACTATTGAACTCATAGGATTGTCAGCAAGTCACACATATTGTGATTTTAGGATTAAATTAGCAAATATATATAACCTGCTTAGCACACTGTCTGCTATATACTAAGCTCCCAATGAATGCTATTAATTATTGTTGTATTTATTTGTTAATTAAAAAGCCTTTTATTGACCCTTTCTAAGTATCAGGCACAGGGCTGGGTGCTAGGAGATTCAATAGTTAGCAAACAATCATGGACCTTGTCTGCCTGTAACTGATAGTCTTATGAGGGAGACAGACCTCGAGTAATAATAGAAATAATAGAATTACAAACTGCAGTAAGTGTAATGGGGGACAAGTACAGAGGACAATAACTCTGAGATGATATAGTGTGGAGGCTTGATCTAGTTTGGTGAGAGTCAGAGGAGACCTTGAGAAGAGACACGCAGGTGGTATATGAAGCTGATGAGTCAGTGGAGGGAAGGGTTTGGGAGGAGAACATGCCAGGTACACAGAACATCTTATGCAAAGGTTCTGAAATAAGAGGATGCAAGGTGTGTTTATGAAACTGAAACAAAGCCAAGGTTGCTAGAGAGAGATGGAGGAGGAGGCAGGGGCCAGAATATTCAAAATCTTTTAGGACGTAGTAAGGACTTGATATTATTTTAAGAGCATCAGGAAACCATTGAATAGGAAAATGTATTAAAAATACTTAAAAGTATTATTCTGCCTGCTGTTTAGAGACAAGATCAAAAGGGCCAAGAAGACTATTTAGGAGGCAAAAGTGTTTGTATAAAAATGGATGATACTTTGTGTAGGAGGGTGGCAGTGGGTAGTGAGGTGTCAAGGAGGATTCCTGGTTTCCTAGGTTGTACCATTAAATAGGGGCTATTTACTGAGACAAGGAATCCTGGCACAAGACAGACACTGAGTGCCTATTTGTTAACCAAGTGGTGTTGTCAATTAGGCAACTGGTTATCTTGATTTTGCTATATTTTGTTAACTCTAAGATGTGTATTTTCATATTTTAATGTCTCTAAAATTGAGCTATATCTTATTATCAATGGCATGCCATTGTTAAATTTCTAGTCTTTTATATTTTTCAGTGGTGTGTAAACTAATGGGGTCATCAACATCTATAATGTCTTAGATTCAACAAGATATGCTGCTTACTGTTATTGCTAATAATGGTAACAAAGAAGACCTCCATAATGTCAATTAGTAGCGCATGAGGACTGATTAACCCAAAACTTCTGATCTGTATCCAACAGGAACCACTGACCCTTAGAACATCCAAAATAGTGTAGGAGTGACCAGAAGGGGTGACTTCAGGATGACTTCAGGATGACTGTCGACTTTTCCACTCACCCATCCAGAAGACAAGCAAGATGAAGGAGGAGACAGGAAACTGCCCTCACTGTCTAAATAGGATAGAGGCTGTACCAGCATCTGTGAAATGGAGAGCGTGATAATAGCAGTGGTAGCACTTAAATAATGCTGACCACGGACTAGGCTTTCTCCTAAAGACTTTATTTAATCAACTCATGACAACGCTACAATGTGAACAGTTTTACTGTGATACTGAGCTGGAAAGAGGTTAGCTAACTTGCTGCAGGTCACACAGCTCATAAGTGGCAGATCCAGGTTCACAGCCAAGCTGTGGTCAGCTCCAGAGCCTCTGCTCTCAACCACTGCTGCCACCTCTAATGAAGATAATTAACTAACTACTTGGTGACCTGGGAGCAATAGAGATTTATGGAAATATTGTGTGGGCTTTTTGCCATAGACCAGACCGAGACACATACATCTAAGATCCTCAGAGTTTTACTACATATATGGTTTGGGAAAGAAGGGGCAAGAAAGAGCTTTTATTCTTTTGAGTTCTGAGAATCGTATTATTACATCTAAATGCAATGTGGCAATATTGACTTAGCAGCGTATTAAAAGGAAGGTGCTTCATAAATAACAGGTTATCAATATCAGCAAGAAAAATTAAATTCCTGTTTTTATCTTGGGATGACATATGTAATAAGACTAAAAGAAGAGGATGTGTTTTACAAGCCACATGTTTCCTAAAATGAAAAATGCTTACTTGTAATCAATTTTGATATTATGAACGGAGGTACAATTATTCCCAAATTGTTATGCCTTGTTTACATAAGCTCCAAGGCTCCATTTGTATTACCTGATGGCAAGTGGTGCCATTAGCAAGACTCTGAGCTAGAAACCTTCAATGCATATCTGATACTATAGCTATCACTATATCATGTTATTGTGGCAAGTTCAATATGCCGCATACTTCATGTGTTTCTACTTAGTCTTCAATCAGGGTAAGCCAGGAAAAGAAAGTGGCAGGTCTACATTCACCACTCACTGCCTAGATTTTAGTGTAGGCATTTTACTTTTCCCCAAATGCAAACATTTGCCCTTATGGAAAATAAAATGCTTTACTAAAACTAATAAGCATAGCCCTATTAAATAATGTTACTAACATCTTGTTTAAGCTAAAGGAATTAGAAACATATAAATCTTGAGGGGTAGAGAAACCTTAAGTGCAATTTGGTCCTTCACACTAAAAAGGCTGCTATTATTGTTAGGTTTTTCTACTTTACTTATTTTTTTCTTTATGATTTCAAAGAGAGAAGCTCTGGTCTATTTTGTTTCCTCATTTTGTGTGTGATGGAAAACTTCAGGATTGTATTTAATTTCACTCTATGATTTTTTGTAATGTAATGCCTCATCCTTAGCCTCCTTCACAACTGTAAGAGACCACTACTGCCTGAGCATCTCCTCTGCTCAGCCTCTTGCAGAAGTATGACCTCAGTGAAAAAGTAAAGCAGGGTTGACTCTTTACCACTGCTTTGTAATAGTTCTGGCTTCCTTTCTTCTGTTGACAGATGGTAAAGGATTTAGAATTATATAGGTAAGATATATCTAACATCTATTCCCATATCTGAGCACATATAAAGCTGTCAGCTTTTTTTAGTCAGAAGAGAATAATTTTGAACTTTTTCTCTTAAAAAGAGGCAGAAAACTTTCCTAAGATGTTTATAATTGAAAGATGCAATAACTTACTGTTTCCTGGCCCTCTCATGGTTTTTATTACTGTTGAAATAATACTGGATGAAAACTAAAACTAATACACTTATGTAGTACTTAAAGACATGGTGCTATAAAGGTTTATATATCTCATATCACTGAACCCTAACAATAACCCTATGAGTCAGTTTTATCACCAAGAGATAAATGATTTGTTTAATATTTCGTAGCCTGTTAATGGCGGTCCAAGAATTAGAACCCAGGTCTGTCTGTATCAATCAAGGTCCAATTAAAAAATAAAAGTATTGAATACAAGGTGATTTGAGTAGGAAAAGTTTAACATAAAGAATTATTAACTATGATGGCGATTAGGGTAACTAAGATTGGCTACTAAGGGTAAAAAAACACTAAAGAACTGAGAAGAGCAATATAAGGAGTGGCACTAACCCTAGGTCTGAGGCAGAGAACCCAAGGAAAGAACACATTTTAAAGAATGCCCCTTACCTTCTTCCTTCCCCTGGGATCCAACTCTTCTTGGAGAGGACACAGCTGTGACCCAGCGAATGGCAGAGACGTTTGCTGCGGTAGCATGCTAGTGGAGCTCCCAGGGAAGCCACTTTCTGGGGTTCTGGGGAAGCTGTCCATAGCAAGGTGCCTCAATGTGGAACCCATTCAAGGGAAAGTGGTGCATCACAGAACTTGCTAGCAAGCTCCCAGTGTGTGTGTTTGGGGAGCCCTATGGGGCGCTAGGCGACATGGCCTGGAAGGTGCCCTGCACCCAGAACCAGGAAGAGCCCCACTTTGTTCTCTAGTTTCCTACATTACCCGCTATGAAGGATGCTTAAAATTTTGCCATACCCAAGAATAAAGATGCAGATGTAGAGAATGGACACAGGTAGGGGTGGGGGGGAGGGGGTGAGGGGAAGCTGGGACGAAGTGAGAGAGTAGCACTGACATATATACACTACCAAATGTAACATAGGTAGCTAGTGGGACGCTGCTGCATAATGCAGGGAGATCAACTCGATGATAGGTGATGACTTAGAGGGCTGGGATAGGGAGGGTGGGAAGGAGTCGTGGGAGGGAGGGGCTATCGGGATAAATGTGTAGATGCAGCTGATACACTTTGTTGTACAGCAAAAACTGACACAACAGTGTAAAGCAATTATATTCCAATAAAGAGCTTAAAAAATTTGCCATATAGCAAGGGAGAAATGTTCTAGTCTCACAAATAGGACAATGAAGGGTGGATTTAGGATGAGGCAACAGATGGATACCTGGCACACTACCTACCAGCAAATCTTCTTTCTTCATCATTGAATCATTATGTTGTACTGCCTTATACTTACTGTTCCACAAAATATGATATTTAAAAAATAAAGGGGAAAAAAAGGAAGGTAGGTTTGTAAAAAAAAAAAAAAAAGGATTATAAATGAAGATTTACATCAGTATCTCTCTTCTTTGAAATGTTTCTAGGTAGAGTCACTTCGAATTAATTGTTCAGGAGCCTGCCTTATTAAATTTTAGGGCATTGGTTTATCAACCAAAAACTGAAAACACAAACTGGAGGCCCAAGGGCCATAACCAAAGATTTTTCACTCTACAATTCAAGTTATTTTTTAATCCTCGCTTTCTGATCTACCAGTTAATGCAGGTCATGTTCACTTGACAAACATTTGTTTTCAAATAAGAGCTTCTCCTCAGATAATCCAAATCCTAATTGCATCATTTACAGTCTATAAGATTTAGGCAAGTTATTTAATTTCTTTGGGCCTCAAATTCCTCATGTAAAATGAAGATAATAACAGTGTCTACCTTACAGATGTTATGAAAATTAAATGTGTTAATGTTCAAAAGCACTTGGGACCATTTCTTGCATATAGTAAGTGCTATATAAATATTTGTATGTATATTATTATATTTTCTTAAAGACCAGAGCCTAAGAACATTAATTCTTTCAGTAGTTCCATTTTATGGAACTCTACATTTACTCAACATTTTTTTTCAGATTATTCTGGTTTCATTGTTTAATGGTAATTAAAAATATTATTATAGTATAGTATGTATAATGTGAATGCTGTTAGTTGGTTATCTTACTTTTTTCTATAGCTGTTAACAAGACTGCTTTAAACAGATAGTGTTTGAAGATTCTACTAGCAAGCCCTTACTCTAAATTTTTTTCTAGGAATTATCTGAACAGTAAGATTTTTGATAAATTATTTTTGGCTAAAGAAAACTATGTTGTCAGCACAACCATTAGCATTCAAATTATTCAGTAGTTTTTAATTTACATCCCTTAAAAGAAACACATTAGAATTTTCTGTAAAAATGTCTAAAATTAAAAACAAATTAATGTTTTTGTTTGTTTGTTTGTTTTTTACAGATGACCTTGCAAAGTACTCTGATATCATCAAGAAGTCCAATGCAATTGAAATGTTATTTACACTCTACCCTCCTCAAGGTGCCCATGTGTCTAATAATATGAGGCTTAGGTCAACTTGGCTGAGACCCATAGTAAACGGGGAAGAAGGATACAAGTATATAGGTAAGATGCTGAACCTTATTGTTTCCTTTTGTAATAAGGCAGAATGACCTTGTACTTTATACAACTCTTATCCATCACTTAGATGATATGGGATGATAGGCCCTGTAGAATATTCCCTTTTGTTCTTAAGTATTATGCTTGCAATTTAAAAAGTGGCTGATTTATACTTTGGTGACTACATTAGAATAGCGGAAACACTGTGTTTATCCATTCACCTGATGATGGATATTTGGGTTGTTTTTTAAAAAGTGATACTGCAAGTAAAGCTACTATGAACACTCATGTACAGAACTGTGTATAGACATAAGTTTGCCTTTCTCTTGACTAAACTGTTTTCCAAAGAAGTTAAACCATTTTATATTCCCAATCAGTAGATATATGAGAGTTTCATTTGTTTCACAGTTATATCAATACTGTGTAATCAGTTTTTCTAATTTTAGCCATTCTAAGACATACGTATTGGTATTCCATGGTGGTTTTAATTTGCATTTCTCTAGTAGACAATGATATACAGCATATTTTCATGTATTTATCATTTGTGTATCTTCTTTGGTGAAGTGTCTGTTCAAATTTTTTGGTCATTTTTATATTTTTTACTGTTGTTGTTATTGAGTGTTGAGAGTCCTTTAGATATTCTGAATATAAAGTCTTTACCATATATATGCTTCACAAATATTCTCTCCCAGCCTGTGGCTTGTCTTTTCTTTCTCTTAATAATATCTTCTGAAGAGCAGAATATTTTAATTTTGATGAAGTCCAGTTTACCACTGTATTCTTTTATGACTCGTGCTTTTACTGTCATATCCAAGAAATATTGGTTAGGCCTCTGGTCACAACATTTTCTTCTAGAAATTTTATAGTTTTAAGTTTTATATTTCAGTGTATAATTTGTTTTGAGTTATATTTTGTACATGACTAAAGGTATAGGTTGAAGTTATTTCTCTTTTCTAACCTATTGATATCAAAATATGCAGCACTATTTGTTGAAAAGACTATGCTTCTATGAATAAACTTTGTGTTTTGGAAAACCAAACAGATCAAAGAAAATATATAGATGGCCAATAAGCACATGAAATGATGACCAATATTATTAGTCATTAGGAAAACACAGATAAAAGCCATAATGTCGTATCACTACTCATCTATTAGAATGACTAAAATAAAATTTAAAAACCTGACAATACCAAATCTGGCAAGAATGTAGAATAACTGGAACATTCATATCTTGCTGGTGGAAATGCTAAATTGTACAACCAATATCTAAGGATTTTGATACTTTCTTATAAATCAATATGCTCTAACCATAGAACCTAGCCATCCTACTCCTAGGTATTTACCCAAGAGGAATGAAAGTATTTGTTTACATGATGAATGTATGTAGCCACTTAATCATAAGTGGCAAGAGCTGAGACAACACAAATGTTCTTCAACTGTGAATAGGTTATCAAAATTTGTTAACATTCGTACAATGAAATACTATCCAAAAATGAAAAGGAACGAGCTATTGATACAATAACATGGATGAATTTCAAATGCATCATGTTAAGTGAAAGAAGCCAAAGGCGATATATTGATTCCATTTAAATGACACTTTGGAAGAAGAAAAACTAATAGGACAGTCAGTCCTGTGATTGTCAGGGGTTCATGCTGGTGGGAGGATTTGACTACAGAGAGGTCGCGTGAGGGAGTTCTTAGGGTGATGAAACTGCTCTGCATAGCAAAAACAAACTGTATGCCCAAAAGAATGACTTTTACTGAAAGTAAAAATTTTAAAATAAACACAAAATAAAAAGAGAGAAGAATTTGCATGGCAAACAAATCTGAAAATGATGTGCACTGCTATTAGTTATTAGGGAGATGTAAATTAAACACAGTAGGATACCATTACACACCTACCATAAGGGCTAAATTAAAAAGACTGAACATACCAAATGCAGCAAATGAAACACTAATATTCTGCCAGGGTAAGTGTAAAATTTTAAAAACACTATGCAAAATGGTTCAACACTTTCTTAAAAAGGTAAAGATACACTTATTCTATGACTCAGCCATACCACTCCTAGATATTTGTCTAAGAGAAAAGAAGGTATATGTGCATACAGGGACATGTACATCAATGTTCATAGATCCGTTTTTGGTTAAAGAGCCAAACTAAGAACAACTCAAATGCCCATCTACAGGTGAAAGGATAAACAAACTGTGATATACCCATGCAGAACACTACTCATCCATGTAAAATAACAAACTATTGATAGTATATGATACATGTCACAAACAACATGGCTGAATCTCTAAAGATTTATGCTGAAAAAGGTCAGACAAACAAAAAAAGAGTACAAGAGTATGATTCTGTTTATCTAAAAGTCTAGAAGTTGTAAACAAACTAGGCCTGTGACAGAATCAGATCTGTGGTTGCCTAGGTTGGGAGTGGGCAGTAGATGTGAGACCTGATGTATTACAAAATTTGGGGGATGATAGGAATGTTTATTAACTTGATTGTGGTGATGGGTGGTGGTTCCCCAGATGTAAACATATGTTGAAGTTCATCAGATTATACACTTTAAGTATGTGTAGTTTTTCATTTACACTTCAATAAAGCTATAAAAATAAAGTTGAAAACATAAATTTAAAGACCCAAGATAGTGAAGTTTGTGTTTGGGGAATTTTTTTGGAAGATGCCTTCTCTTTAAGTTTGAAAACTAGCATATCAGAACACATCTATGGAGTCACAAATTTAATGTGGTCTTATTTGGCTTGTGTATATAAAGGTGTATTTAAGTGCTCAGTTCTAGTAGATAGCCTGGAAGAAGAAGAGGGAAAGAAAGACAAAATTACGAAAAAGAAAGCTGAAGGCTTTGGGTTCTATAAGATGAATCAAGACCCTGATTGCAATTTATTTTCGCTTTTCCCAGAAAGTTAACATATCATTCTAAAAGATTTGTGTTCATTGTTTACAGCCCATTTGTGAACATTTAGTTCAAATAAAACAAATAGAAAGGAAATACACAAGTAGCCATATATTATAAGTTGAGGACTCCATCTTCTGTGGTTTTTTACTTCCTTTCCCCTATTTAGTAAGTGGCCAGGGCCTTGCACCTTTTTGAATTACAGTTGTTATTAAATTGATTGACAAGAGAGTTTGCAGCATTTGCCTTGAAAAAGATTAGTCTATTATAGAAGTGCTTTCTGAAACTCAGTAACTCCTTGACTATAAACATTTTAGGGAAGATAGCTCTGGGAATTTATTACATGTTCCAACATTAATACTCCACAATGTAGGCACTCCTGGTTTTGATTTCACTCTGCAGACTTCGAGATGTATTATCAGCAAGAACTGAAGAGTAGTTAATAGAGTTACTGAATGCTCTATAAATGGCATGGGCAGCTAACAAATTATGTAGTATTAAAACCATACATACTCTACAAATATTTGGTATATCCATATTTTATATCCCATAATCCCTAGCACAGTGGCTTGAATGTAACTGGAATGTTGCATGTCATAATTTCAAATTGCTTAATACACACAAAGTATTTCTTCTGAGTCATAATTTTGTAATCTTAGAACATCAATGAAGTAAAAAAAAAAAAGTCTTTAAATTTTCTTCCAGGAATATATGTCTCGTCAAACTTGTTTTCAGAAAGGTTGTTTTGGAAGGCTAGTCTTCTAACATGTCTTTAGTTATCTTTCCTTATGAGTTGCCTGTCCTTGAGCTACCCTGACCTTCTGGCCTGTCACAGATACACTGGATTTGTTCCTCTCCTTCATTAAGTTTTTGTGACTTTGGTGAATTTCCAGCCTAGAAGCTGTAGATTACATTAATGAGCTCTTGGAATTCTAATGGGAATACCTTTGAAAGGGGTAGGTTAGCCATTGTCTTTCAAGGAAGTAATTTAGGGAATACAAATGAATGATTAAACTACTTTCTCAAACCAATGGTCCATTCTTAACTGAAATCATATTGTTATATTAATGTAAGGTTTCTAATTAGTTCAGATTCTCAGTAATGAGCAAAGCCCTTTAGTTCTACTACTTCTTTTTCATATGTCATTTTGAACCCTTCATAGAGTAAATTTTACCTACCTTTATAACATATGATTATTTAAGTTATATAATTAATACTGGAACCTGATTTCCTGGCCTAATCACTATTATGTTACCTATTATGAATACAAGGTATCTTTTTATGCCCTTCAGTTTATTCTGCTGCCTTCAGGCAAGACCTGATGTACATTAGCCAAATGAGAATCTGTCCCATTTTTAAAGACTGTAGCAATTACTCAGTTGTCCTCCACAGTCAAGTCTGATTTTTGATGATCCTCTCTCTCAGAATGTTCCACTTTGCAACATAAGACTTTCTTTTCTTGTACATCCTTTACTGCAGTTGTAACTTTCACTCTTCACAAATAAAGGCTATGCCTAGATGATTAAGATTTTTCCTTTTTTCTAAAAACGTTACTTTTAAAATATGATTCCTCAAAAGCCCTCTTTCTAATCCTTAATGTTTTTTGACACTTCTCTTTAAATATTTCCCACATTTTCTCATTTGTTTTAAGTGATGAAACAGACTAATATATAATAATCCAATAAGTCTGATTTATTGTGAATATAATCCTAGCTATTACATGTTCTGCTTGTATCTTTGTACTTTATTAGACTTTTAAAATACACATCCCAGCATTTACTTGGATTTCTATCCATCATTTTTAATCTCCTTTTTTGGTGTATTTTCTTGTAGCTATTTGATTATGTGTAATTTATTTTGCCTTCTTAAATTTCCTACTCTGACTTGTCCTGATTTTCCTTAATTTATTTAGAATGTGGACATTTATTACTCTTGTCAAAGAGTAATTCTTTGAGATGTTCTATAAGATTAATTATTATATAATGAAAAACCCAAATAAATTCTGATTTGAAAGGAACTCCATATATTTTATATCACGTATATCTGCTCAAGTATAGGAAATGGTCTATTATTATTTGGAGAAGTTTAAATATACTATGGTTAGTTCAATGTGATTTACCTATAGAGTATCTTCTTGCTTGAGGAACATAATATAGTCACTTGAAATTTTTCAAGCCAGCTGAACTTGAAAAATTGTTTGGGTATGTACCCATTGATCTCCCTTTACCAACTACAAACTCCCAGCAACCTCTACTTTCATACTATTTAATGTCCCTTTGATTTTCTTCATTAAACGCAAATGGTGTGAATGTGTTTTTGTGATAACTATAATTGCTGCTAGGAAAAATGTCCTTTCATTTTTATATGGTTCAGTTGGTTAAAACTTTCAACATTTAGTACATTCACAAGAATAACTCAACTGAAAGATAAAAATGAATGATATATTGTAGCTGGTTAAAGTTTTTTTTAACTATTGTCAAATTACTAAAAATTCTTTAGAATGAATTAGGTGTTCCTCATTTGATGGGATGAGTGTGTCCTATGTGAATTCCATTTTTTTCTTGGACTTCAGTGATAAAATCTGAGATATGTTTCCCATTCCCTCAACCCCAGTTTCACTAAGCAGGTTGGAAGCACTGAGGAGCAAGATGTTAAGATAAGGCCTCAGATCTATAAGTTAAATGAAATGTGAGTTGCACATTTACAAAAACCTACCACCCAATACTTCACTGCTTATCTTTGTAAAATAAAAATTGTAAGATCATTGTTTCATTATTTGACTTCTGCATCTATTTATTTAACAAGCATTAATTGAATGTCTACTGTATGCTTGGCAACAAAGATTGAGAAACAATTAAAGCTTAATCCCTGCCCTAGAAGTGTTCACATTCTAGCAGATCCAAATTATCTGAAAACTATCAGATTTGGCTCAGTGAGTCCCAGTGAACACCCCTATTTGTCCATGAGTCAAATAAAATGATATCAAATGAGGATTTTCAAAAAAATCTTGGAAGAACATCTCTAAATGATGAAGGATGACAGTAATACTCAATATCTGAAATAAACACTCAAAGCTGAGTTCACTGTCCATCTAAGTAAGGGAGAGTCATGCTGGTTAAACAATCTCTCTGAGCAAAGCAAACTTGATATTATTAAGGGTTTTTGGGAAGTAGCCAGCCCCCAAGATGACCCCAATGATCTGTGCCTCTTGGTTTTTACGCCCTTGTAGAAATACATGCATTGTATCAGGGTTAGTCTTTCTTACCATCAGAATGCAGCAAAGTGATGGTATGTTACTTATGAGGCTAGGTCATAGAAGATTTTGTGGCTTCTCCCTTGCTCTCTTTTGGAAAAGCTACTGGGAAAGCTAGCTACCATGTCATGAAGACACTCCAGCAGCCCTGTTGAGAGGTCTATGTGCTGATGAACTGAGGGCATGAGCTACAGCCAGTGAGGAACTGAGGTGTGTGTGAGTAATGCAACATGGAGGTGGACCCTCCAGCACCATCAGTACTTCTGCAAGGATAACTGCAGCTCCAGTGACAGCCTGAGTGCAGCTTCATGAGAGACTCTGACCTGACCCACTCAGAAAATCCACTCCACATTCCTAACTCTCACTAGTGACACAAAAGTTTGTTGTTTTAAGCTTCTAGGTTTGGGGTAATTTGTTACACAGCGTACAAGTCAGTGATTAGTGGTTTTTATCAATGGAAGTGAAATGACATAGGATTGAGTGGTTCCTCAGGAGAGGCTGGGTTGCTGATTGACTGGCCTTCAAAAAATATGTTACTAGAGTGAAACTTCTGTTCATTGGTTAACTTTCAAAAGTAGGCTCTCTCACTGATTGGTTGGCTTTCAGAAGTGTGTTTACTGAGGTGAGTCTTCTCTGGCTGATAAGACAGGCTTAATGTTGGTTCTGGGGGTTACTTGTCAACCTGGCTATAGAACTAAAATTGGTTGGTTAAAGTGGTATAAAAACAAGTTCCAGTGTTAACTTGTTACATAGCCGTAGAACTGTTAGGCTTTTCTTAATACTGTGGGGAAAAAGTTATTCTCAATAAATAGGCATAGAAAGAAACAAAGATTACACGGTAGTTGATTTACTAGAGGCAGTTAAGCATAATTATGAGCCTAGGAAAAGAGAATGACTATATCTGGCAGTATTAGAGATGGTTTTATAAAGATGATGATATATGAGCTAATTCTTACAGAATAGGTAACAGTTACTAAGTACAGAAGAGAAGAAAGTGTTGTAGGCAAAGGGAAGAACATGGGAGAGTCCAGATGTGGGAACTCACTTTTTTTTAAGAAGTTCTTTTTTATTGAATTCTCCTGAACAACTTAGCGCTGGACTCTGTTTCTTTTTGTGACATAATTGGTATATAACATTATGTTAGTTTCAGGTGTACAAAATAATGATTTGATATTTGTATGTATTATGAACTGATTAACACAGTAAGTCTAGTTAACATCCATCATGATGCACAGTTACAAATTTTTTTCTTCTAACAAGAACTTTTAAGATCTACTCACTTAGTAACTTTCAAATATACATTATAATATTATTACATACAAATTATACATTACATCCCCCTGATTATTTTATAACTGGAAGTTTTTACCTTTTGACCACCATCTCCCATTTGCCAACCCCCTGCTGCCCACCTCTGGCAACCACCAATCTATTCTCTGTATCTGTGAATTCAGGTTTTGTTTTTTGGTTTTTTTTTTTTTTTGGTTTTCTTTTGGTGGGAGGGATTCCATATATAAGTGCGATCATACAGTATTTGTCTTTCTCTGTCTGATTTATGTTACTCACTCAGCCTTATGACCTCATCGTTGTTGCAAATGGCAAAATCTCTTTCTTTTTATGGCTGAATAATATTCCATTGTCTGTGTGTGTGTGTGTGTGTGTGTGTGTTCCATATTTTTTTTTATCCCTATATCCATTAATGGATACTTAGGTTGCTTCCGTGTCTTAGCTATTGTAAATAACACTACAATGAGCATGGGGGAACATATATTTTTAAGTTAGTGTTTTTGTTTCCTTCCGACAAATGCCCAGATATGGACTTGCTAGATGGTAGTTCCATTTTTAACTTTTTCAGGAACCTTCACATCTCTTTCTTCTGTTAGCTTTTGAGAACATTTTCCTTATTTCCACTCTAAAATTCTTTAGCACATAGTAAGCATTTATGCATTAACTATTTGTTTTATGACTGTATATGTGAAATATTACTATAGCAGTTAAGCCATTTTTTCATCTTATATATTAAAATTCCTTTTGTTTACTCTCTCTGGATTGCTTCAGAGATTACTGTGATATGGATGTAATATAGTATGGTGTGGTTCTTTAATATTTAACATTTTTAATTTAATAAAATATAATTTAACCATAATGGAGGCAGAAATCCAAGGTAATAAGAGCATATTCAGTCACTCTACAAACCTTTATCGAGTCCTTGTGTTCAATACTCTGATAAATGTGAGGAGGTTTTGAAAGTAATTAGACTATCTTACCTCTTGTGCATTTATGACTTAGGCTGGGGAAATGATACACGTACATAATTAACTGCAATAGAAGATATAAGCTGGTGAGTGATGTAAAACAAGCACATACTGAATTCTCAGTTGCTCTGCGAAGCAGTCTTGAGAGGCAGGGCATGGACTGGGCTTTGCAAGAGAGAGGAGCCTGAGCTGTGGTGAGATGCTCCTGACATCTTTGGGGAGCTGTGAGGATGCCTCTAAAGCTATTTCATGCTCACATTCACAGGGTGCCTAACCAGCCCACCTAAAATAACAATAATTAAAAACAGTACACTTGTTGAAGTAAGTCAGAGAAAGACAAATGTGATGTGAGATCACTTATATGTGGAATATATAAATGGATACAAATGGAATATATAAAAAAAGATACAAATGAACTTATTTAAAAAACAGAAATAGGCTCACAGACATAGAAAACAAACTTATAGTTTCTAAAAGGGGAAGGGGGGAAGGAATAAATTAGGAGTTAGGGATTAACATATACATTACTATATATAAAATAGATAAACAACAAAGACCTATCATATAACACAGAAAACTATGTTCAATATTTTGTAATAACCTATAATGGAAAAGAATCTGAAAAACAGTGTGTGTGTATACATATACATGAATGAAAAATAAATCAGTGCATTTGTTTACTAACGAGTAAGCACCACTTCATTATATAGTGATCAACTGTAGTGTAATATACATTGATATTTTGATGTGTAAACTTAATATAAAGATAGTTTTTAGAAAATTTGTAAAATTATGAAAACAGGAAAATATTACTGGGTTCAATTTCTTTAATGTAACCACTTTTTATTATCTTAGCATTTTTTTTAACAGTAATTTGTAAAACTACTTGTAACTAGAATATTTAAGCCCTGGAAGGAATACTACATGTTATTTTGCCTAATTCCCTTTTCGTTGTTCTGGGGAGTCAGTTAGGAGATGTTAGAAAAGTATCATTTAAATAGAGGATCTGAGGATGCAGAGGCTAAGTAGCTTGCTCAAGCTCAGACCTCAACTGTAACCGTCAAGATGATGATTCAAGGTCAGAGTTGCATCAGACCCATCACCCCCACCGCCGCCACCACATACACGTGCTTCCCAATCTTGGCTTTTTATGAAAAGCAGTTTTTCTGGACAAAGTAAATACTACTATATCTGCCTTTGTAGTAGTCTTTTTTTTTTTTTCTCCCTCTTTGTTTTCCTCAAGCTTTACAACTGGCTGCTACTCTTGTCCTTCGAATATTTTGTGAAGCAAAAACTGAAGGAAATATACTCACTCCCTCTTTTGTTCTATCTTGGGAGTGGAGGTGAGGCAGAGCCTGGAGCCGAGGCAGCCTGGCCCTGCAAAAGCTCTTACTGCCTGTGGACAGGTTGGGTTCCAACCTCTTTGTAAAGCTCTGACCATGCATTTTTGGCCACTCATATGTTGCTTTGCATGACTATTTTAAGCTCAGTTCCTTTCCTTTTCCAACAGCACATATTAAATAGTAGGAAATAGTATTTCATCATGAAAGTTCACACAAAACAAAAACTGATCCTGATTAGATGTAAATTTTGTTTAAGCTGAAAATCATTTAATATCCCTAAGGGACAGTGATGACTTGTCTCCCCAAGATTATAATATAATGAGGTAAAAATGTTTTCACAATACTTTGGAATTTTTATAATTGTCCTCTATATTGTTTGACTGTCAGTTAAATTAGAACATTTGATAATTGTAGGGAGCGGATAAGACTTTGTATTAAAGGTATGTCATGATATTAATCTTGGTTCAAATATAGTTTGCCTGAATCCTATTTTGATTATATAACATTAGAATAAATTAATCTATTAAATAAGATTGCCCTAGAGGGTATAGAACATTTTAAATGCCTTTAAAGTTAACCTTAGTTTAAACAAGTATATAAATCGTGCACTACTAAATCTACAGTTGTTTTTTTTCCTTAAAGCCTTTACAATTTGCAGCATAGATATTTCTATATAAATATAGATTACTTTAGACTTAAAATCAACTAATGAGCAAGATTATTCAGCTTTTAACTCTTTGCATATTGTAGGAAAATAGTGAATGATGAAGTTTAAAAACTGTAGAAGATCCCAGATTTCATTTAGTATGCAAACACCTGGAGACTGAATTTATCTAATAAGCATATTGACAGCTGCTTGTATAAGACATGTAACTTTAAGAAATTGATCTCTGTGTCATGTTGCAAATAATAGAGGTCTTCCAACAATTTTAACCATAATTCCTTTATCCATATGGAAAGGACTCAATGTCCATGACTAACCACACATAGGTTTCTAAACGTTCACATCACAATTATATACTGTCCATTTTATGGTGATATGGCCTGCTTTTATTCAGAGTAAGTTTGGCACATATCTATGTAAAAAAAGAACTATTCTAACTCACCTTATTTAAAAGAAAATTCCACGACTTTATTTATATACTTGTTCATTCAATAAATATTCTGAAGTTCATGCCGTGGTCTGTGTACCAGGAACCTGTAACAATGTGCAGACATAAAAGGATCATGCGGCAGGCTGACCATTGGTATGTCTAGTCAATACAGTTGACTCCAGAGAGCCAACAGGTGTATTCTCAAGGCCTCTCAACTAAAAAATTGAAGGTGTTTTGGCGCCATCAAACATTTCTGTTTTTCATGAGTATGCATATTAACCTCCATCTGACTGTCTAATGGGCTCTTAGAGATTTTAAGAGTGGAATTGTAAAGGCAGGAGAGGGAAAAGTATAGAAGAGATGGGTGGGAGAGGAATTTTATAGTTGATGCTGGTGCCTAATTATCTGCAAAAACATCACTACGCTACTACAGACTATCGTAGGTACGGGCAGAAGTCAAGAGAAGTACTTCTGTCTTTTAAAAAAAATTGCTTATATAATGTACAACCTATGTATGTAAGTAGTAAAACAATTCTTCCACACTGTAGAATGCACCAAATGTGCTCGTCAATATATACTCCCTGTTTAAGAATAACCTGGTATTGTGATTTTGGTTTCTGGCTTTAAGTTTGAGGTTAATCAAAATTCTTTAAAGTCAAAGCAAATCAACATAGAACTATGCTGTGAACTGTACTCCAGATACTATATTCTTCAGAAACAAAAAGAAAAATAATTACACTTCCCACATATTGAATGCTTTCTATATGCAAAGCATTATGCTAAATGATTTAGCTGAATTTATTTAAATAATCTTATTTAATCCTCGTAGAAACCCAGTGGGCCATTTACTGAATCACAGAGAGGCAATGTATCTAAAATACTTGGATAGAAAGTGATAGAGTTGTGACATGAAACCACAGTGTTCTGACTTTGCAGCCCATAGTTTGGTTTCAAAATATTTAAAGTAATGTTGGTTCACCAACATATAACCTGTAGAAGAAGCAGATCCAGAATAAAAGCTTCAAACATAGTTCAAAAGCAAGGCCAACACTTATACACAATTATTTGGATGGTAATTATTGAATATTGTATATAGATATAATGTTTTACTAGCAATTTTAGGTGGTCATCAATAAAATGTTTTTTTGGGGGGCATGCAAAATTAGATCTTATGGGCCAACACCAATGACCAATGTTACATTTTACTACTTTTTTTCTTAAAAAGAATGAAACATTTGCTAATTACCAAAAACTGTTTACAAAGTATAAAAAAAGAAACTCCATTTATTCAACAAATGTTTATAGAGTACTTAAGATCACCCATAAAGTAGGCAACCAAGAGATAACTAACATTAACTTTTTGCCGTATTTTCTAATATTTTGCTTTTTAAAATACATAATTGTAATCACAGGGTATATAAAAATTATACATACACATATGAACTTCAAAATCAGTTTTTCTGATTATAAAAATAATACATGCTCACTATGGAAAATTTAGAAAATCACCTCAAAACAATCTCTGTTAATATTTGTGAGTATTTCATTAATTGCATAATGAATTGTAAGACATTTCACTTACTGTATAGGTTAATAAAGTTAAGCACATCTGTGTGTATTGACTTTTATCATAGTGAAGTCAGGAATATTCGCATGTCTGAATGAAAAATGGTAATGAAGTGAATGATGGAAAAATACTGTTAGCTTGGGAAAGTTTAGTCATCTTTCTTGATTGAATAACTGAGTGGTCTGGGTCATTCAACACGAGTCCAACAGATGCAGAAGAGTATCAGTCACAATTCTCTGTAAAGAAAATGGCCAATCTGTTTGTCTATGCTCCTCTGCTTATCTTAAAGGAAAAAAATTAGTAATACTCCCAGTATCCAACTGTGTAAATAATGTAGCTAATAAAGAAGTTCTAGAAGATAACAGAACCCATCATTGCTTTTGCTAGGCTCGACTGTATATAGATAATGACCCTCACTCATCCCACAAACCCAAATTACTATTCATATACTCCCACAATCTTCAAGTTTCCATTTTTGTATATTTAATTGTGCCTTCAATTGGATTTCCCTAGTGGCACAGTGGTTAAGAATGTGCCTGCCAATGCAGGGGACTCGGGTTTGATCCCTGGTCCGGGAAGATCCCACATGCCACGGAGCAACTAAGCCTGAAAGCCACAACTACTGAGCCTGCGTGCTGCAACTACTGAAGCCCACACACCTAGAGCTCATGCTCTGCAACAAAAGAAGCCACCAAAATGAGAAGCCTGTGCACTGCAATAAAGAGTAGCCCCTGCTCCCCACAAGCAGAGAAACCCGTGCACAACAATGAAGACTCAATGCAGTCAAAAAAAAAATACATTTAAAAAATAAAAAATAAATTAAAAATGAAATTAAGAAAAAATTAAAAAATAGATTGCCTTCAATGAAAAACAGTGAAAAAGAAAATAGGGAATGCTTTTTTTTAGCATTTGGCATCTGAACACATATACACCCAGTAAATTGGAAGGGTCTAGCCTAAAGGGCGAATCACCATAGAGGAGACAATAAAGCACTTCTCTCTTCTAGAGAGTAGCGAGGGGATGACTCAGTTGTAAAACTTTAAATATTAGACTGTGGACTTTGAGTCTACTAGACTCAAAGTTTTGTGTAGCAAACGATCACACATCCATCAAAAGTGTCCACTGTGATGTATAGTGAATTATGTTTCTAATTAGTCACTTTAGAAAACTGCTAAATTAAATTCCAGTAGACTTAAACTAACAGAATGAGGCAACACCCAGAAACATCTTCAAATAAGGTCCATTCCAGTGGAACCGAAGTGCCCCAGAACAGCCGGCTGCAGTGCTGAGTCCCACTGGGATGGAAGTGTACCACAGTCCTGATCTGATGTAAGGTGATGAAGACCCATGTGCAAGGAGAGAAGCCCTGAAATGCAGGTTTTAGGGAGAGTCCTAAAAGATCTTAGCAGTTATCAACCTGGCAAAAAATCCCATCTAAATTGTGGGTTAAATGATACGGCACAAGAAACATGTTTACTGAAACAGGGAAAGCAACAAAGGCAGGAACACTGCCTAGGACCAAATCAAATCAGGCTACACCAGTGTTCTGACAACACGTAATCCAATAGGACCCTTGAGTTTGAGCTCCAAGCTGAATAAGGAAAAACCTATCATACACAGTGTTTCCATCCTTAAAATTAGTTTTGATTACTCCGTCTGTTAAAGTCCATCTAAAAGGTTTTGAGTATTAAGTCCTCACATACCTATGAAAATTTGTCCCTTCAGAAAGCTAGAAAGCATATGAAGTTTGTGGGTCAAACTCTTTTCCCCCAAAAGCACATAGCAATTCTTCATTTATCCTACCTATGTAGACTGTTTTTTATTCCCAGAAATCTTTAACACACACAAGAATAGAGGGAATAGCCCTGGGAACCTCCCCCGCTTCCCCAGCTATCAGCACTTTCCCTGCGTTCAGAACAGTCCTTGCTCTCTGTCCACTTCCTCCCTTCTAGCTCAAGTCACATTATTTCTAGTCTGGACCAGTTAAAGTCTCCCAATAATCTCCCCTTTGCTCACCTACCAGTCTATTTTCCACACAAAGTCAAAATGGTCCATAACTGTAAATCAGATCGTGCCGCTGCCGTGCTGAAAACCTCCTATGCCCTCTCATTAAATTTAAAAAATCCCGAACACTGATCATGACCTGAAGAGCTTTTTGATCTATTTCAGTTCAGATATCACCTTTCCTTTTTTTTTAAATCTCCCTAACCATCCCATCAAAAATGTCCTGGCCCAGACCCTGCAGTCCCTCTCCCAAGTGCAATAAGCTGTTTTGTTTTCATCATGGCTTTGATCACTATCTAAAATTCTATTATTTCTCTGCTTATGCTCCAACTCTTACCTGGAGAATCCTGGCTCCCAGACAGGTGGAATCTTGTCCGTGTGTTCACAGCTTTCTCCTTCGCCTCTAGCCCAGTGGTTTTCAGCCCTGGTGGCACATTATAATCACCTGGGCAGCACTGAATATTATTATCTGGGGTGGGGACCAGGCACTATTAGTTTTTTTCAGACCCAGCCCCCGCCCCAGCCCCCTGGTGATTCTAGTGCATACCAGGGATTGAGAAACACTGCCTTATGAAAATGCCTGGCACAAACAAGGTACTCAGTACCTTTTGTTGAAACAAATGAATGAGGGCTTGGCTCCTACTTCAATTATATTTTGAATACAGCGATGGATAATTTGTCAGGAATGTGTTATTCCTGTGAGTCTTCAGGATTACCTTGGTTTTGCAGTATTTATTTTTAAGTCCATATGGGGCATGGGGGGGGGGGCGGGCAGAGAAACTATGAGAGAGGGAGAGGGAAGCACCGGTTGGTGGGGGGGAGAGAGAGAGGAAGAGAGAGACATCGATTGTGTTTCCTGTGTTTTCATCCCTGAATGAAGAAACTTTCTTGTGCTCGTGTTTACCACTTGTTCACGGGTCATACCCTCTCAGCCATCTGGTTAGGCAGCTTCTAAACTAAATCTACTAGCAGGCTTTTCCCCAGGACGGCACTCTTACTGCCCAGCTCCTTGACTCTGAATAGATGAGTCTGTGAAAAGCTATCCTTTCAGAAGGCGCTACTACTTTATCTATAATCTTTACATATCTCAGAATAGAAGATGCTACATCAGTCCCTTTCCTGACTTTTTTTCCCCTGGTTCGTTTCTAATACGTGAATAGGTGTAGAATGAACGTTGCTGTTAAGTTGGGAAATTTAGAAAAGTACTCTGGCTGTTCTGAAAATTCAGGAGTGAAATTCAGAGCAACAGTCTTTCAGCATGGACAGACCTCAAGCTCCTGCCATCTTCCTTACAAATGTTTGCAGTTGTTCTGTGGTTCATACAAAGCATTATAAAACTCACTGATCACCATCACTGTGATCGTTTCAGTAATACCAAGGCAAGTATTAGGTAGGTAGACAGACAGAGATAGACACAGAGAGATAAACCTTTTTTCATTTAGCAGAGTAGAAAACTTGAGGTTTAAGGAAATTATGTCTTGCCCAAGATGCCACAGTCAGTTTATGGTGGACTCCTTTTCATATGGTAATATCATCAATTACAAAGAATGATGAGCAGGAAATGGTGATTGAGCTTTCTTCACAAACCAATGCCTGCAACATCATTTTTCTAGGCAACCTCAAAGCTTCAAGTGTTCAAGGCTGTCCTTTTCCACATGCATTTTTAAATATGACGAAAATGTGGCATGATGGCATTTTAATTGAAGTATCCGTTTCTTTTTCCAACATAATTGACATTTTTAGAAGTTGTGTAATGTGAATTTTTGTTTTCGACTAGATGCAAATACTATGGAATATAAGTGGGAAATAAGAATTATAAAAGAAAACATACATGTAGTTGAATCCATATTATAAAATGTTTTTTTATTAGATTTGATGCAAATAATTTTCTCCATGAATCTACCAGAGGATTTGCTTTAATATTTCTGATATTTGCATTTTTTTACTTATGTGATTTTTTTGTCCTGCAGGAGTCCATTAACATTTTATGTTTATTTTGTTAAATTTTACATCTGAAACCTCTGATTGTTATTCCATAAATTCGAGAATAAAATTCTTAGATAGGACTATTGATATTAGAAGTTCTCAGTTTGCTAATATTTTTGGATTGCTATTTTTTCATTTAAAAAGATTAATGACAAATTTTAATTATGAAATTGAGGAGTATCTACAAATACAGAAAATTCTCATGAGGGCTTTTAAAAGGAGAAAGGGAAAAGATTAAATGAAAGTATTAAATTTTTATCATAAGGGTCATTTCAATAATACCAAGGCAACTCTGAGTGCACTGATGATTCTTTATTTCATGAATCTGTGGTTCTCTCTAAAGACTTTAAGTAGGTTCATACCTCACTTTCTAACACTGCTTTTCCCCAAAAAGGGAAAATGAGGGAAAAAGGGAAAATAAAATTCATTTATTGAGACTAAATGAATGTACCATGAATCAGAGAATAAAATTCAGACCCCAGTATTATTATCAAAAAGAGAAAATCTATCATCGTGAAAGCAGTTCCCTTTCTTCTGAGATAGTTCAAGGTATCCATTTTGGACAGAATCATCCTTTATGAAGAAGGTACAATAGTATCGATTGAGTACTCTAGTGAAATTCAGAATTTATTGGAGCTCCATATCCTTAAGTAGTCAGATGAAATGTAAATGCTCTGAATTTAATCATTAATTGTTCCTCAAATCTCCCTTGGGAAAACATTCATTGTAGGATAGGACTTGATAAGGTAGGACAGGGATTTTAAAAATGAGAAACATCAAAAGAATTACTCTTTGTGGCATTCATCAGCTTCAAAAATGTGCATATTTTAAATCATTGGATTCCAGGCAAGACTTTGCATTCATACCAGAACTAGAAATGTTTTTATAACATGCCTGGAGGAAAATTCTTTGTTACAGCTTCACTGAACACTCATTAATTTTGTATCAGAAGAGGGGAGATGATAGCAATTTTGCACCTTTCTGCAGATGTATGAAATGTTTAGTCATTTTAAGGTAAGAAATTCTCACATGTCAACATTTCACTGAGTTGAACAAAACTGCTTCGTTTCTGTAAGGAGAATGTAATGTTTAATAACCATAGGTATCAAAATTCTCTGTTAGTTAGTGAAGTTGATTTAAACATGTAAGCATGTAAATATATTGTTATTTTAAAATATTTCCCAAACATAGAGAAATACAGTAACTAATATAATGAACACCCACCTATTCCCTACCCACACAGAACTCTTAAAATTTTGTTTATATACTTCTCTGTATTTTTTATTTCTATTTCTTTATCTTTTTTTTTTTTTACTTTTAATTTTATTTATCTTTATCTTTTTTTAACAAGGCCTTGATATAAAATGTGCAGAGGAGCTCCCCTAAGAGCTGTGCTTATATGGTCCTGAGTAGCCCTGGCAGATGGGTAGTTAGACCCTCAGTGTGGTACTGGCACCACCCCTCCCCTGCTGCCTTCCCTCCCTTGCAAGGATCTCACCAGTCACAGCCTTTGCTCCTACTTCAGGTTGAACCCAGGTTCCCACCAGCTCCCCTGCTCCATCACTCTAGGCTCCAGCGGATCTCTTTCAGTCCATTCTTGGCATATTTCCCTGGGTTAGTCTCTTAAAAAAGCAAAGCTGATGGTTTTCAAGTTTCTTCTGAATTTTCTTTGTCTACAAATATTGCTTCTAAGGTGGGGTGCAGAAGCAAAGGAGGATCCACGGGGTTAGGAAAAGAAAATCTCGAGACCTCTATCTGATTTTATTTTTTATATAGTCATTTTGAGATTTGTATTTAATGTATGTTTTAGAACGTACATAAGTTCTTCTATATGTAGATAAGTATGCTGGGGGATGCATACTAATAGATGTGTGCAGTAAAAGATTTTAGAGACCATGGTCTTGGAGAACAAAATTCAACTCGTTCATAGTCTGGTCCTGACATTTTTCTCTCCACCCCATCACTTGCTGCTTACTTACCTCCTTGGCACTTTGAACTTTTTGACTTTCCCTGGACCTGCCTCAGTACAGATTTCCTAGTATGGAAAATCCCCTTCACGTACCTTAATTAAATCCAATGGCACCATGGCATGAAATGTTAATATTTCCATAATCGTTGTATCCCATGAGTGCCTATAGCCTTTTTTTGAGATGTGTTGAAAATACCTAGCATAGTACATTATAATTTAGATCTCTGCATATCTGTATCCCAAATTCTACTTTAAACCACACAAGGTGGGAGTCATTTCTTATTCACCTTTGCATCTATAGCATCGTGCACACCGTCTGGTGCATAACAGGTGCTAAATAAATACTTTTGAATAAGTATATAGAAACGTGGGCCTGTATTACAGAGATACTATTGCTTATAAGCAACACTAAGGCAAATCAATATAAAGCTGTAAATTTAGTCAGTGTACCTTGACTCCAAGAAGATGTTAGAATGCAAATGTAAAGGTTTCTTTGGGAAGGCTCTAGGTATCCACAGCAGTGTTTTCAATGGTCAAAAATCAGACACATTATAATTTATGTACCCTTGAGGAAAAAAACCTTACTAGCCTTGTTATTTTTAAGTCTTGAGGAATTTCTTAGGCTTAGGGTGGCCTTACATTTTCTTTTTTGCTGTAGAGCCCAAAGACATAACTATTTATTTATTTATTTATTTTTAATACCTCTTTATTGGAGTATAACTGCTTTACAATGTTGTGTTTGTTTCTGCTGTACAACAAAGTGAATCAGCTACACATATACCTATATCCCCATATCCCCTCCCTGTTAAGTCTCCCTCCCACCCTCCCATCCCACGCCTCTCGGTCGTCACAAAGCACAGAGCTGATCTCCCTGTGCTATGCAGCAGCTTCTCACTAGCCATCTATGTTACATTTGGTGGTATGTATATGTCAATACTACTCTCTCACTACATCCCAGCCTTCCCCCTCAACTTCCCCGTGTCCTCAAGTCCATTCTCTACGTCTGCATTCCAAAGACATAACTTTTAGACTATCATATCCACTGCGGCCATCTTTATTGTTTTTCTATTCTATTCTCCAAGACTGGTTGCAGAGTGAGAGTCTAAAGAAGAAATAAACAAACAAAAATTGTGTATCTAAGTAAATTATATATATTAAGATGTATATGAAGAGATATAAAATATAAATGAAGTTATCTATGACTGCATAATTTAATTATATTTATAATAATAAAAATATATAATACAGGGGAGACATTGGGTTCTGAAGTAGAACAGTAGAATAATTTGGGTTCAATCTCCCCTCCATCACTATCAATTGTGTTTGTTGAGACAAATTCTTTACTTTCCTCTGCACCAGTTTTCATACCTGTAAAACAAAAATTCTGAAAAAAGTGTTGTGTGAATTGCATAATGTAAGGTATTTAAGTAACATAGCATAGTGCCTGATTAAAAAAATATCTAGTAATTTTTAGCCACCTTCATTATTCTATTTCCTAGTAAACATAACTACCTTTTTAAGCTAATTAAATGGATCTTAATGTGAACTAGAAACATACCTAGTGAAAAACATCTCAGGAATTCCGTTTACTCCTCTTTCTCTGGGTGGAATATTTAAACAATAGATTCCATTTTTCTATGGCGTCAAAAAGTGATTTACTTATTTCAGCCTCTGTATTAAAGCTGCTAAATAAATTTTTATTCCAAAATACAGGCTAGTTAATACATACAAATCACCTAAAAGAAACCTTGACACATTGTGAGCCCTCAAAAAAATGTTAGCTACAATTGATATTTTTACTGACAGATTTTTAACCTATTTTCCACGACCACAATATGTGTAAAAATACAAACATATTTTGAACTGTTAAACAATTATGTTTTATCCAACAGAACCGCAATGAACAGAATCTGTATTTTGTTTAAAAATACACTAAAATATTAATCATTTAAAAATGACATTTGAAAAACATATTGTAGGAAAAACTGCTACTAAAGACTCTATTGAAAGTGAAATATTGAGGATACATAAATTTTATAAATTTAATGGGACATTGCAGTAGAAATGCTGCTTTGTAACTGGATATTTTAATGAGCTTCAGTTTCTTTGAAAAGACAATTATTATAAATAGGACGCTTATATCCATGGTAACAGGGAGGATGCCTCTTAGCTTTTCAAAACATACTAAGATAATTAATTAAGTTTTCTTTATTTCTTTTTTTCTCTGTTAATTTAAAAACAGCAATAAAGGAGAGGTTTGCTCATTTGTTCACCAGGATATTGTACATAGTTCCAATATAAAAGTTAAAGTTTAGTGGGGTGAAGTAAATCAATAAATTTCACCCTGTTGAGGGATTGCAACTAGGTCCTTGGGCCACAGAAACTATTGAACAGCTCTACGATATCTTCCTTAAGGCCTTCAGTGAAAGCCACAAAATTTCCTCTTCATCAGATATCACAGGATATAGAAATATGCCTTTGGCTAATTTTAGCCTAAATGTAATTGAAAATAGCTCTTTTTAGGCAGAGATACATGAACAATGTCCTCACTTAAAAAAAAAAAAAAGAGTGTAGACAATATAAATGCTACTGTTAATATTTTAGGTCTTGAATTCCAGTCTATAAAAATGCAAATTTCCCCTTATCAACCAATTGCTTATAAATTACAAAATGAACATATTACATATATAAATTTTATATTTTGATGTATATCATATGCTCTGATATATCATATGGAAATATTACATCTGAAAATATTGTATCTAGGAACTAGCTATGTATTTGTAGAACAACTTCCCCACAGGAGGGCAAGCTTATTTTAATAATTTAGGGCTCCATTTTATGATATATCTACACACACACACACACACACACACACACATATGCACAGTGCTATAAATTATATAGCTAAAATTGTGATTTCGAGGCGTGCTAGTGTGTAGGTGTGAGCATTTTGGTGTCATTCGCTGTAGGACTGGTCCTCTTGGAGTACTGGTGTGCTGCAGGATGCAATGTGGCTAGGGTCAGCCTGCAGGGGAGGTATAGCCCAATGAAAGGCTCTTGCTACTCCTACTTACCCTCTCTGTGTTACTGCTCTGCTACAGAGAGGCATACTTCTTTTAGAAAAAGGGCAGACAGTCTTCATAAGTAGAGGGAAGCCATTCCCCAGGAAAAAACAGGGACATTTTCAGTATCCCAGATCATTAAATAACACTCAGAGCTATTCACAAGCCCTTTAAACACACTACCCCTTTTTTATAATTTATAAAAAATTATGCCACCACACAAATTTCTAATTGACTTCAAAGAGGGATTTGGTGAAGTACCGTAAAAATAGTTTCCTGCCATCTCTTGTTCTGTTGTCAGTTTGGCCCTCACAAAATAGAGCAAAAGCAGCCCCATGAGTTTTGCTTTGTGAAATGCCAGAATGGTAATTGCCGGACGGTTTGCCACATCCTGTGACTCAGTGTGCAGCCGTAGGGAGTGCCAGAATGTCTGAGCGCAGACCGTTCTGGTGCGGGCCATGAATTTCTGGGCTTCGGGTTGACTGGCATGGGTGACAGTCTGACCCCTGCCAAATCTTTCAATACTCAAATCACACACGCCTCCTTGGCCCCATCCTAGAGTCATTTGTAATGGCCTCTGAGGCCCCGCCTTGACTGACCTTTTGTGAATCTTCTCAGTAAATATTTTCTGATCTGGCTTCTCACGCACTGGATAAGGGCCAAGAGCCCTGGAACTGGCTCAGGGCTCTGTTGGTGTGAGAGCCCATCCTTGTTTTCCAGAATGGCCCAGGGCAGTATTTCTGCCATCTTCACAAGGGTTGTGGAAAGTTGTTGATCATTTTATATAACTCTACCTCATTTGGAAAATAAAAGTAACTGCAGGAAGTAATTTTTGTTGTGTGCATATATCTGACCAAAGTGTTGAAGAGCTAGGTTGGAGCAAGGTTAGGTTTTTCTGGAATGGCATGAAAAGCAAACTTCTAGAACTCCCTGCCTGTCTTTCCTATTATGTTCTTCCTGGATAGCCAGAGAGCATCAGTTAGGAGCACAGGCTCCTCTCAAAGAACAACAGTTGTGTTTTGCACTATGGTATTATCTGAAAAAAATTAAGTCAAAACATAGAAAAAGCCTTAAAAGATAACATTTTTAAATTTTTTATAGGAATGTTACATGTATACACACTTGCAGAAACACAGACATACTGCAGCTAGTAATCAAAGATGTATTTGAAACTAAATGGAACCTTATATCTAAACAAATTTAAACCAAGTTCTTTAAGACTCACCTCCTGGTGTTATAGTAGCAAAGAATAGGAACTGAGTGACTGCTAAAGTCATTTCTTACAATTGCCTGGTTTCTAGTGAGAATTTCTTAGATAATAGGAAACCATTGCATTCAAAGGCAAACGAGGCAGTTCTGTTGTTTATCTGAGTACGGATGGCTCAGGAGGGGCTCTTAGAGCTTTTAGGATGGCGTATCTCATCAGCATTTATCCTTCATCAATTATTTTGTAACCAGTCTACTTGTCATACTTTGAACAGAATAATCATCTGTTGCATACATTCATTATTCATTTTCTTTATTACTCCATATGTCGCAATGAGTTGGTCCAATTTTAAACAGCAAAATACCTGCTTATCCTGGCATAGTTTAGAATTAACTGTTTCATGCAATCTAATTTTTTAGATAACTGAAATCTACCACAGAAGCATCAATTTTTAAAACATAGTCATTTTAGTGGAAAACATTGAAAATTTTTACAGCTTCCATAATTCTACGCATTCATAGACAAAATACTTTGAACATAATTCAATTTGTGTGTGTGTGTGTGTGTGTGTATGAGCATTGTGAATCTGATCATGCCATACACTCTGCTTCTGCTGAAAAAAAAAGCCATGCACCTTTCTCTTAGAATAGAGACCAAAGTCTCTAGTATGACCTGTAACCCCCTTGCCTCCTGGTCCAGCCCCATTATACTTTATGGTCTCTGACATTCTCATTACTTTACCCATGTTGGTCTTCTTAAATCTATTGCCATACTCCCTCCTGTCACAGGACCTTTGTACATGCTGTTATTGCTACCTTGCTTTGTACATGCTGTTGTTGCTACCTTTTTCCTTCCCCTCTTTTCTAGATCATTCTACCCATCCTTCAGATCTCAATTCAAGTGTCACTTTCTCAAAGAAGCATTTTCTTACTGCCCTGACATTTAATATGGGCTCAGAACTATCCCCCAGCATTTGTCATTATACTGAGCCTGTATTAATTGTCTCCCTCTCTAGACAGTGAGTCCCATAGCTTCAGAGACCTTGTCTGTTTTGCTCACCATTAACCACTTCAGTGCCTGGGAGAGTGCCTGGCTTAGGGTAGAGCATGCATTTTCAATAGGTGTGATATTGCCCGCAAGGGGGCAAAGCTTGGTTCTTAGGGTGAAAAAAATCAAAGGTCCACAGTACATAGAAGTAGCAATAGTATATCTGTGGTATTACATTTTCATGGCAAGGGTTGAGGGTAGTGGTTCAGAAAAATTAAACATCTAGAAGGCTGAGAAATACTGAAGGTAAGTGATGAAATTTTTATTGAAAGAATGAACCACTAAAACAGGTTCATGGTTGTAAACAATGATTTCTGTCCTGCACATCATTTTCTCTAGAGTTGTTTCAGGGGTACATTCCAACATTGAAGTGACTGATTTTGAGTTTTCTTGAGGCTTTTTCAAATTTTATTTCCTATCCCCTCCTTCAGGGACTGAAGTTCAGCTCTTTCTTATTCTTCTCAGTTTACTAATCTTCATCTCTAATCTCTTGTGGGCTAAGAAATCAGATGGCAAAGCTAGAAAAGTGTTTAAAATAAAGCTAAATGGCTGTAGAATGAAGGCCCAGGAAGTTTCTTTTTGACTAATTCACTAATTTTTCATTAATATTTGACTAATAAATGTGTCAGGCACTGCTAGGAACAGTTTGTTGAGTATGTAATGACTTTATGCAATCTTGCAATATCTTTTAGCTACTTAGAAGCCACCATCTCCTCCCCCTCCTCCTTCTTCCCAGTCCCCCCCTACTCCTCCCTCCTCCTCCCCCCCCTTCTTCTTTTCTTTTATGGCCTACTGTTCTTTCTCTTCTGAACATGCAGATTTGCCACACAGAAATCCCTAAATGAATGATGTGTCATTTTATTCCAAAACATACTTTTCTATCTCAAGGTGGATTGTATTTATGTGTTACCTGAATTATTGCTTCTTATAATGGGAAACTTTAGCAAACAATTTCAATTTGTTAGATTATTCAGATTATTCTTCTACATAATAGAGAGTGAGGTCTATATCTCTCTGTTAAATATATTCCTCTGCCCATGTTGCTGTTAACTGGTTAATTCATCTCTCCTCATAAAAATCTGAAGAGCCTTATCTTTGTGTTCATATTTTCTGTACTGTTCTTTGTCCTTACCCTTGGCACCTATATTCTTTTATTTCTTTTATATATTTCAAACACTTTCCTATCTATCGTTGCTAACGGTACTAGTTTTTGTTCCATATATGATTTGATTTTTTTTTTCCTTGAGCTTTCAGCAGCTGCTAGACTTGATTTTGTAGCTGAAGAAACAAATGCACCACCTTCTCTCTGTGCATTTCTTATATTCGCTTCTACCTCTGTGTTCATAAACTGGAACTTTTCATAACATCTCTACCTCCTGTGTATTTCAGTGTTTCTAGCAATGATTATTCAAAACCTCTCCAGGTATCTTTTCATTTGGTAAACAGTCAAGAGCCCAGAAACTCTTCTCTGCAATTCCACCTGGTTAATATTTCCAAGCACTGTTTATAAATAGAGGACAGAAGTCAACTATCCAGAATCTGGAAAGATCTTAATAAATCCATGCTTTGATGGTGGCCATTTGCACTATTATACTAATAAGTTTTTTGTGTTGATTAGTCAATGGAGATGTGGCTGCCGGAGTTGCCTCGATGTACTCAGTTGATCTCAGTAACTCCAGATAAATACCTGAGTGAATTGAAGCAATGGTGTGAGATGTTCCACGGGACAGGTTCTGTTCACTGCTCTCAAGGGAACTACTCAAAAGTTAAGAAGTTTAAATAAAACCATGTTTGTGAAAATGCTTTGTAAATTGTGTAACACCAATTGTGAAAGCCCTTTGAGGGAAGAATCTATCTCATACTCATTTTGTCCACCTCTGTATCTATTTTGCGTGACAGAGTGCCTGGCAAATATTGACACTTAATAACTGCTTGCTGAACACTTGATGAAAAAAAACACTCACTTGGTTGTCTGTCCATACTCGACTCATTCCTCTCTTTCATCAGCACCATTTACTTCCTAACTAACTCATCTTTAATTCTTCTCTAGTGTCATGAATATTTAAAAAATGAAAAATTGAAAATGTTTAATTACTGTTCCATAATGTATTGTCTGTGACATCAACTACCTAATCAATATTTTACCTCTAATTGAATGTGCACACTAAGGACATTATAAATGATGGCGCATGCACTCGATTTTGTCTTCTGACTCCTGAAAGCTCTTCCTTTCTCCTCCATCTGTCCCATTATGTTCCTGATTTGATGATGATGCTACTGTCTGCAGTGGCATGCGTGAATGAAAAGAGTCATGCAGAAACTCATCACTAATTAGCAATGCATTTCCTATAGTGAAAAATTGGTCTAAAGTTTCAGGAAAAAAAACATAGAGTTGCTGAAGCTGAAAATTAGTCTGCCAGTTCAGACCCATGGCAAATGGTTATTGCTCTCAAACTTAGGATTTACGATAGATAATTGAAGATTCTCTTAACTAAAACATTGTAAATGGCATAACTATGATGATCCTATTTGGAATTCAGCCCTTGTTTTCAGGGATTTACTGTTTTGAAAAGTGTTTGATAAATTTATAGCAGAAGAGAAAATACTTCTGCCAACTACGTAAATGCTTTGGACATAATTTGTATTCCTGCTGTTACATGCAGAAACTTGTGCCAGGGGAAGAAAAAAAAGTAAAAAGAAATTTTGTTTGGAAAGAAACCAGCAGTCTGGAAAGGTAGTTTTGATCTATAAATATCCCTCTTAAGAAGATTTGAAACACCAGCTAAATTCAGTCTCAAGAAATAAAGCGCTTAAGATAATCAGAATATTCCATTCACTTAAAAATGCTTATACTGGATAAAAGTTTTGATGAATTTTCAAATAAGAATGGCATGAGGATTGTGATAAATTATAATGAAAAATGTAAAAACCAGTACATGTTATGTATTATGAAATGCAAGTATCCATGTTAAAATGGAGATAACATGAGATAGAGTTGAAAGACCTTGATTAGCATCCTGGCTTGGCCATTTTAGGCATATGCCATTGAAAAACCTAGGTTTCCTCATTTATAAATGAAGGGAACTACTCAAAAGTTAAGAAGTTTAAATAAAACCATGTTTGTGAAAATGCTTTGTAAATTGCATAACACCATGCCAACAAAGGCATGGTTATTTAAAAGAATTGTATGACCTGGGATACTCAAAGTGAGAAAGTTTCTAATAAGTACTTAAGAAATATGTTATAACCACATAGTTCTACCTACTAATTAAACCATTGTTAGACAATTTTTAAATTTAGTTATGGTGTAGTGATCCCCATACGGGTATTTCATGAAAAAAAGAAAACTTGCTTACTGAACGTGAATAAGCATCATTGAGTTTGTGGTCTCTCTTCTCTCATTCTGCCTCAGTCCTCTGTGAGCCAAGCGTCTCCTCACTCTGCCTTCATGGACAAAGGAATCAATGTTGGCCTAGAGTTTAATATTGGTGATATATTTTAAAAAAGCAATTTCAGAACTAATAGATGTCCACCAAAACGATCTATAAACCTTCAAATGCTAATTTCTGAGACACATGTTCAGTTGAACACACCTGGACATAAAACTACCTTGTGCATATTTTGTGCCCTCCTCTACTTCTTCTGCCTTGAATTTCTACAAAGGTATGGTAGACAATCATGAGGAATAGCCTTTTTCCTAGAACCCTACAATAGAAACTAATGTTTTTTGGAAAGGGAATATAGAAAAATGAATGCTAGTGGGAGAAGAGAAATCCAAGGACCCGAATATTGGTTTGTACCTTAATAAGATCCACCAAATGAGTCTTGAATTTCAAAGTCTTTTTTTATTCTTTCTGCACTTAGATATGTGTGTCTGTCAACAGCAATAGCAACAACAAAAGAAACAGATTATCACACAGCACAAATTGTCTATATAGTCCCTATGGAAAATTACAAATTACGTCAGTGCATCAATCTTTCTCTTCCGTAGAAGTATTGTGTTAAGTGCATTTTCACAGAATCCAATTATACATTTATAGTTTGCATTAAAATAGAATTAATGTTCAATCAAAATTGCATGTACAAAATGCTTTCAATATCCTGGAAACTGCCAATCCTTGTAAAAGAATCCTCTAAACTGTGCTAAGTTTTTATGACATAATCATTGGAAAGTTGTCATTTTCATTAACAGCGTTGAGATCATTTAGAAAGTTTCATACTCTGAAGTTACCAATGAAATGTAATGTTTAACACCTGCATTTTAAAATATGCATTCATTGTATCATGATCTGCAGCATTGTTCCTGTCCTATTAAAAATATTTATTTGCTAGTCTATATGGGGACACAGTCAGGTTACTTATTACATAAATATTGGTAAAAGCTTAGCTACAAATATGTGGATCAAGAGTTCTTAACTAAGTGTTCATGGCCAAACCTCAGGGGAGTCCTTGATCTCCTGAAATTGTGTGCAAAACTGTTATCTATGGATTTAGGAGCATCTATTGATAAGGATTGGATGTCCGAAGTTGTCCATCGCCCACTGAAAGATAAAAACACTATTCTAAATAATATATATACATTTTTAAATTATGTTTATTTGCATTTTTGATAAAAACATAAATATTTCCCTCTGTCTTCTTTGATTTCATCTGAACACTGTGAATTCCCAGAATATTTTATTTTCATTCACCCTAAGATATTTGTAGCATTCTGCTCGTATTATATTTTTCAGAAGTTGCATTGTCATATGCTCTTTTCTGGTTGTGAGGTTTCAGAGGGTGGGTCTGTCTGATTCACGTACATTTGTACACCGGGAAACACCTAAAGAGATATGCATTCAATTATTTATTGTACACTTATTGAGCCCACAACTACTATTTTCAGAGTTGGTATTAAAAGACAAGCAAGTCAATACTTCTAACATATGTGAAAAGTGCCAGAGCAAAGTGTGCGGCGACAGCACCGAACAGGGTCCCTGCATTCCCCTCAGAGGACCTGGTCCACCACAGGGTAAATCTTAAGGCTTCACCTAAGAAGATATGTGGACAAGTCCCATTTTTTTTTTTTCAAATTGATGACTTTTTAAAAGTTATTGAGTTCTTTCCTTCTCCATCATTTGGTCATGCCTAATTTATCAAGTATTATACTTTTAGATATTTATTAGTCTTTAATACTCTTCCTTTGATCTACCATTTATTTGTCACCCAGTGACATACTAATTTAGCTAGTTTTGCTTCAAATGCATTTTAATATACAGAAGATCTGGTAGTATTAGTGTTCCTCCTCATTCTTTTTCTAAATATTCTTTGATATTCTCAACTACAAATTATCAAAAGTGAAATTTGAAATAAAACCATTATGTTTTCAGAAAAATCCTTGTAAGATTTTGATTTCTATCTCTTTCAGTTAGGAATGCCTTTGGTTGAAAAGAGCAGAAACCAGACCAAAACTGGCTTTCAAAAAAATAAAAACCATTCTCATTATAACAATCTAGAGAGTACAGCAGCTCTGTGTTGCCATAAGTACTCAGGATTTTTTCTACTTTTCAGTCTTCCATCCTTAAACTGTACGACTTTGTGTTCAAGCTTTTTGCCTTAAGGTCTGAAAAGATCTCATGTACCATTAGACCTGAGTTCTAGGTAGTAAAAGGGAAGAAGGAGGGGGAAAAAAAACCCTCTAAAAACATAAACAAACAAAATACCCTATTCCTTGTGTCCCAGTGACACTTGGCCTCTTTATGGGATGAGAGGGTCTGGGACTCTCACCTACTCTCATTGACCATAATGATGATTCATGGCATTAGGAGTTGCAGTGGAGGATAGAGAGCCAAGCAGCAGAGGTTTTCAGCCTCTACAATTCAAGAGAGAAGCAGCAAGGGTGTTGCTACCATGTTTCAATAGCTGATCCAGAGTCTGTAATCATATTTCATCAAATTAGCAAATATCTTGGAGTCAATTTACACATTCGTGTGTTTATTACCTTTCCCTAAAATTAACAGAGTATTTTTCTCCCTTAATTCCAGGCTTCTTATATAATATCTCTAAAAGGACAACAATTTATGGAAAGCATTTATGGAGAGCTTTCTATTTTATAGGCATTGTGCTAATAAGCTCTTTACATATATTCACTCATACTCAAAGTAACCCATGAGGTAAGAGAAATGGAGATGCCTGATGTACACTGATATACAGAGATCACATGGATACAACTTTAAGTGAACAAAACTGCATTCAGCATGCTTCCTTTTGTGTAAGAATATATGTATTTTTTTTTTCAGTAAAAGAATTGGAGAGCTAACCCAAAATCTAATTAAAAGAATTACCTATAGTTAAGGTAAGACATTTGGGGAACAATTGTGGGAGTTTGATCATGGACTGGACATTGCATGAGATTAGGATATTGCTATTTTTGTGCGAGATAATGGTATTATTGTTAGGTAGAATCTGCAGCTTTCAAAAAATTTGGTAAATTATGTAAGTGTTCATTCAGGTGTGTGATAGATCATCAACTATGAGAAAAAGCTGTTAATGCAGAATCCAGTTGACTACCTGGTAATCCAGGCATTCCTTGTAGTATTCTTTGAATTTTCAGGTTAAGAATATTTATAATTAAAAGTTGTAAAAAGTAAAATGTAAATATTAGACAAGATTGACTTGAACTTGACGTTGACCTTTATTCAAAAACATCAAAAATTTAACAACAGCTACCCCAGTTTTTGCTAATTTACTACTTGTTTTAAATTCATGGCATGGTAAGTTTGGCAATTGTCCAATAGGTAGAACAAAATGAGACTGAAAAGTATGGCTAATGAGGGAAAAGTGAAATGTGAGTTTTATCTGTATAAAGAAATCCAAAGAATACCATTAGTGTTTTCAGGGTTACAAGGATTTTTATAAGATGCAAAATGTCTAGTCATTTTCCCCTTCTGGGAATAGAGAACAGGTCTTAATACTAATTATAAAAACTTGCATTTGCATAGCACTTTATTGTTCCCAAAATACTTTTCTGTCTCCTGATAGACATGGTTGTAGGAAATTGAAGTTAGCTACTTAGAATAATTTATGATTCATCCTCATTCTTTGGCAGAGAACAGACAACCCCATGACAGGTGGGTTTTACACTTCTCCAGTGGTTAGAGAGAAGCAATGTGTAATCCCTTGGGATCCCTTTTACTTTATGCTTTTATATTTTCCATCCTTTGTTATGCAAAACAAACTATGCTTAAATAAAACATTAAATCCAAGGTAAACATATGTAAACCATTCTCCAAAGAGCAGCACTTAATTAGACCTATGGTCTATTTATTCACATACTGTTTTTTTTTTTTTTTTGCCTGAAAGCTGTATATATTCAGCAAATGATATTTCTATAATAGAAACAGTTATCATTACTGAAAAAGTGAATCTTTACCATTTGTGTAAAGTGGCACTTGCTAAGTTTTAAAACACATGCAACACCCTTAATACTTTGGATTCCAAGGCAGGTTAGCCCTTTAACTGCTGGCAATGAAAATAAGATTTTCTTCCTAGTTGCCATGTGTTTCCCAGAGGAACGTGTGATCAAAACAAATGCTAGCTATAGATATGTTTATATGTTTTGCTTTGCAACATCTTTCCCATTTGAATTGGCCTCTTTTAAATTCTTAGATTTCACTGGGGCAGCTTTAGATAACTGTTTGTGGACATGTGCTCTTCCTATCCCCTTAGCTAGGTTTTACTTGATGGGGTTTACAACATATTTTCTGTGTCAGTTAAATTGTAGGCCAATAAAAAACAAAATAGTTATTTGGAGGCAGTGATGTGGACCCCAAGTCAGTGTAATTGCTTAATCAAGCAAATTCTCTGGAAGCATTTGGTTCAAGTCCCTTTCTCTGACTTAAGTTAATGAACAACTAGGTAAAAATATTCAAATTACTCTTAAGGAGATTAAGAAGAGATTAGATGTACAAAACTATTTAGATCTTTTGGATTAAGTCTTCCAAGTGTGTAATTGCTGCTGCAGAAGCCAGATCCTATGAGCTTCAGCTTAGTTTGCAAGCAGTGGGATTGAATTCAGTTGAGCAGGACCTAGGCATCCAACCTGTAGGGACTCCCACCTTGGCATTTACCCTGGAGGCCAGGGAACCTGACCTCACTCCAAAGGAGGCCAAGATAGCTGGTTGTGCTAGGAAAGAAAGTGAGATGACCCAGCAGGGCACTTTATAAAGTAAGCAGTCAAGGCCCTAGAGGGAGATGTGACTGTGCAAGCTTAGGGAGGTACACAAATTTAGCCCAGGACAACAAACAGATAACCAAAATATTACTTAGAAACCAATACTATAATAAACATTAGAAAAAGGAACCTTTGCAAGATAAAGAAATATCTCAAAAGAAAAGGATGAAATACATAACAAATACAAAACAAATGAAAAATGGCAACAAAATGTAAGAAAATTAGAGGATTAATCTGTAGGGTACAATTCTGAAATATTAAAATTTCAAAAAGTAAAGATAGAAAAAAATGAATGGAGAATATTATCAAAGAAATAATGGAAGAAAACTTTCCAAACATTTAAGATAAAAGCCCTCAATATGGACTGGGGCTGGGGGGGGGGGGGGGGACTCGAGGCGGGGGGGAGTCAAGGAAGGGAGGGAATATGGGGATATGTGTATAAAAACAGATGATTGAACTTGGTGTACCCCCAAAAAATAATAAATAAATAAATAAAAAAAAGGCCCTCAATATAACCATCAAAATAACTGCAGTAAGACACCCATCAAGATATATTACTTTAAATTATCCAAAAGCTTACAAAGAGAAAATAAAACAAGTAAAGAGAGGTTATATTCAAATCGATATGAACAAAAATAACATAGAGCATGCTAAGAACAACACTGACTATGAGAAGACAATGGAGAAATGCATTTGAAATTGAGCCTCCTGACTTGGAAACTATAATTCAGTATGTTTAGGTCTACCTACTTACTGTTCATACATTCAACATTTGTTTAGAATTTTTTGTGTTTTTACCAGTTTCTTTGCTCATCAATTTCTCTTGCATCTCCAACTTCCTTCTGGGATCCTTCTTTTTCCAGATATATGTCCTTTAGAAATTTTTTATTTGATGGTAAAGGTTCTCATTTTCATTCCTTGGAAATTATCTTTATTTCCATTTTGGTCATGAATGATAGTTAAGCCTGGCAGTTAATTCTTCTTGTATAGTAATTTTTTCTCAGTACCTTAACAATATTAATTTTGACTATTGTTACTGCCATTCTTTTTTCCCCTACATGGCCTTTTTTTTCCCTTCTTTTTTTAAAAAATAATTTTATTTATTTATTTATTGGCTGTGTTGGGTCTTCATTGCTGTGCATGGGCTTTCTGTAGTTGCGAAGAGTGGGGGGCGGGGGCTACTCTTCATTGCAGTGCACGGGCTTCTTATTGTGGTGGCTTCTCGTTGTGGAGCATGGGCTCTGGGTGCACAGGCTTCAGTAGTTGTGGGTTAGCAGTTGTGGCTCACGGGCTCTAGAACAGAGGCTCAATTGTTGTGGTGCATGGGCTTAGTCTCTCCGCGGCATGTGGGATCTTCCTGGCCCAGGGCTAGAACCCCTGACCCCTGCATTGGCAGGCGGATTCTTAACCACTGCACCATCACGGAAGCCCTGCTGCTGCCATTTTTATTGTCATTCATTTTTATGTAAGTATGTTGCACTCCCTTGATTCTTTTAAAATGTCGTCTTGGTCTTTGATTCCATACAGCTTCACTAAGAGGTGTTTAGATGTGGAAAATATATTTTTTAATATCTAAAAAAATTAAATCTTTTTTTGTCCTGTTTGGGATTCCAGAATCTTGAATTTCTATATTTCATTATGTTCTTAAAATTCTCACATACTATTCTTTAGAATATTTCGTCTTTTCCATTATGCTCTTTTTTTTTTTTTTTTTTGGTAAAGCTCCCTTTAGGTTTATAATGGAAACTTTCATTCTTTTCTTCATATCTCAAAACTTATCTTTCATGTTTTCAACCTACTAAGTTTTTCAGCCTCCTCTTTTGGTTTATTCATTCTTCTTCAACACTATCTATTTTGCAATTTAATCAATATTGAAGTTCATAATTTTAATAATTATATTTCTCATCTCTAGAAATCTATTCAGTTATTTTCCACATCACTTGATATTTTAATAGTATTTTATTACTTGTTCATCTTTTTGATCCAATCTTATTACTTTAAACTTTAATTAATTTTTGTTATATCTCATATTTTTAAAATTCAAAGTTTTCAGCAGTCAAAACTGCAGTATGTGGTTCTACTTTCACTGATGGCTGCCTATTTCCTGGAGCATTATGTAAATTTTGGATTCTGAGTCCATAAATCTCTTAGAAAAGATTTGTTGTGGCTTCTTTCCAGGTGTCTGGGACATACCTCTCATGGAACTACTATATATTAATTTGTGAGTTTGGAGTTTTGGGAATAATATGGTTACTGTAAATTTAAATCCTAAATCCATGAGAGAAGAACTGTGGTTATGAATTCTCAATGAAGGGTTTTTTCTTTTTTTTTTCTTTTCTTTTCTTTTTTTCCTGCCCAGTGTCCAGGTTATATCAGACATATTTCTTTTCCTCATGGGCAGATTTTTGTCTAGTCCATTCTTTCACTGAGGTTGAACTGTATATGGAGATAATATATGGAACATTATATGGAGATAGTAACTCCAATTCTTCACTTTATGTAAGCTCCTGCCTTTTGTTCACAGCTATGGATATTGGTTATAGATGACAGAGTTTAACAACTAACCCCTGAGAAGCTATAGCTATGTCTTCAGCCATTTAATTCCCCATTTATATCTCCCTATTAATTTTTGCCCCATGTGCATTTTCATTACTTTAGTAGGGATCGTAGAATCTCCATTTTGTAAGGTACATGAGTTTTCTACCTCCCTTCTTCCATTCTCCATAATTCCAATGTTTTAATATAACACAGTTGCAGAGTCTTAGAGCCATGCTTATATAAATTGTCAGGCATGGATAATTTTAAAGGTAGTCCATTCTTCATTTTGTGCTCACTTGTTGACTACATTTAATTTTTGCATGATTTTATCCAGATTAATCTTTATATTTGATAAGCTTTGACCACTCACTACACTATCTCATCCTTAAAATAATTTATATCTTGGTGGTATTTTGTACTTACATGTTAGTTTGATTAAAGAATCTATTTTGAAAGAGAAAGGTTCAGTTGAACCGTGATATCATATTTGTCAGATTATTTCATTCGTGTATATAAATTTTAGATATATAATAAAATCTCACTATTATTAATTGGGAAGAAAGTGGTCAAGGTCAACAAAAAAAATATTAATAGAATGTGATAGGAAATTCAAAGTCATTGCTTTCAGTAAAACAAGCTACTAGCCAATAAGATATTGCCGAGAATATGTGCCAAATATCTATAAGACATATTTGCCTACTAACAGAGCCCAAAACTCCATGAAACAAAACAAATGACAAAAGTAAAGGGAGAAATAGAAAATTCAATAATGATAGTTGGAGCTTTCAATTCCCCAGTTTCCATAATGGATGGAAAAACTAAGCAGAAGATCAACAAGGCAATAGAAAACTTATAGAAGACTGAAAACCAGCTAGACTTTACAGACATCTATAGAACACACTACTCAACAGCAGCAGAATACACAGTCTTCTCAAGCATATTTAGAATGTTCTCCAGGATAGAGAATATGCTAGGCCATAAAACAAGACTCAGTAAATTTACAGGTGTTACATTTATACAAAGTACATTCTTTGACCGCAGTGTATCTGTTAGAAATCAACATCAAGAAAATTTGGGAAATTCACAATATGTGGAAAATAAACAACACTGCCTAAATAATCAACAGATCAAAGATGAAATCAAAAGTGAAATTTTAGAAAATACTTAGAAATGAATGAAAATAAAAATAAAACGTACTTAAACTTATGGGATACAACGAAAGCAGTGTTTAGAGGGAAATTTATAACTGCAAATGCCTATATTAAAAAAAGAAGAAAGATCTCCAATCAACAACCTAACTTTCCACTCTAAGAATCTAGAAAAAGAAGGGAAAATAAATTAAACAAAATAAAGTTTGGGAGAGGGAATAATGAAATAAAGACTAGAAAAGCAATGGAGAATTCACTCAAGTTGGAAGATTCATGATTTTAAAACTTGACTACAAAGCGACACTAATCAAAATAGTGTGATTGCTGTGGATCAAATTGTATTCCTCCCAAATCCATATGTTGCAGCCCAAATCCCCAGTGTGACTGTGAAGCACACAGCATCACTTAAGTGTTCTTGGTGGGGGTGGGGGGGGAGACAGAAAGGACTTTAAACCTGAAATTATTTAAATCTTTCAAGCTAACTTCCAATTTACAGAAAGTTTCCTGGTAAAATAAGTTAAACAAGACCACAAAGGAATCAAACTGAGACATCTAGAGTATAAGACATTCTATAGGACAGCTAATCAGTTTCTTCAAGTCAATGTGATGAAAATTTTAAAAGATGGGGAAGAGGACTGCTTCAGATTAGGATTTAGGAGACATCACCAAACACACTGTATGGACCTCGTTTGGATCCTGATTCTAATAACTCATATGTGAAAAAGACATTTTTTGAGAAAATTAAAAATTTTTAAATATAGCTTTGAATCAGATAATACCAAGAAGTTCTTACTGTTTTTGTTGGGTATTATAATAACATTGTGGTTTGCGAGAAGGTGTGCACATTGTTAGATATGCCCATTAAAACACGCTGAAATGAGGTGACATGAGGTTTAGCATTTCCCCTAAAATACTTCAGCTACAAAAAACAGAGTGCAAAATATTGATAATTGTTAAATGTATGTGTTAAATGTTTGTTATATATTCTCTCTACTTTGTGTTTGAAAATATTTATAATCAAAAATTTTGTTTTAAAAAGTGTGTGCCATGCGGGATCACCACCTTCTCCCAATCTTTTCTCTCCTCTTGCATCCACTGAAGTATGGCAAACTCACAGTTCCCAATTATTCAATGTGGAGGTTGACATCACAGTGCAAATCCTGTACAGTGGTAATAAATTACAAGTGCACAGACACACATTTCTCATCTTGTTTTGTACAAGAGAGAGCATTAACCAACCCATTCATGCAGGACCTTTCAAGGCTTGTTACCTTTTTTTTCTTTAAAAACAATGGAAAGCCACTGTGGTTTTTAAATAGGAGAATGGCATGATAATACCAGAGAGCTGAAAAGATCATTCTGCACCTTGGAAAATGAATTAAAGGGTAAGCAAAAGGGTTATAAGGAATCCAGCTCAGTCAATCATTTATTCATTCAAATATATTTATTGAACGTTTAGTAGTACAAGGCATGCTACTAAGTCCTCACGTAATGCAATAGTAGAAGTGGTTGATGCTCATAGTTTGAATTATAGTAGTAATGGAGAAAATTGAAAAACTTGAACTTATTTGAAAGGTATTCTGGGGGTAAAATCAATAGGAAAGAATCAACAATGTTTGATGATAGATGAGGTCAAGTTTGACTCAGATTTCTCACTTGAGAAGCAGATGGAATATCTATAGAGAAGACCAAGTTTGTAAGGAAAGATCTTAAGTTGTGTGTTAAACATGTTGTACTTGATGGATTTGTCAAGTCAGTTGGATATTTGGGTCTGTATTTTGAGGGAAATGTCTTGGCTTTAGGAATCTTTGAGATGAATCTGTGATTGACTTGTCAATAGAAAAGTGGCATATCTTACTTATTACCTTCATCTTCACAAGCAACTTATCATGAGCTCAAGGGTCATTTTTGCTTTTCATTTTTGTCAACCCATTCTGTATGCCAGTGATCTACTCTCGCCTTTGTTCTGTTATTCTGGCACAGGCTACTATCATGGTGTCTATTGTCTCTTGATTCTACTCCTTGTTTTTAACTGTCTCCTCATGTTTGACTGTAAGACCTTTAAGGATAGGCATCACAGCTTAGTCATTTTTAGCAAGTGTCTGATATTTTGTAAGCACTTAATTGTGTTAAAGGTATTAATAAGGAGGGAGATTAAGAATATTTAAAAATTAAATCCTGGAATATAGCTAGTGCCACAACTTTAAAACAGTAGGCTCCCTCTCCCTTGAGTATCTTTCTACAACACTCTTTTAGGATGAATGGCCGTAGCACCCACTCCCCCCATCTCCCCTTTTCCTGCAGCACATATAGAAAATAGAGGGATGGAGTTCTGAAGTGGATAGTGTAGGATGTACAATTTTTTAAGTAATAAAGCTAAATCACCCAGAGCTGGATTACAATGCACTATGGAAATAGCTATTTCTGAGTAAATTCTTCAGTCAAAAATAGCTGTTTCTGAGTAAATCCTGTTTAACTGCATGGCAAATAATCATTTGTCATGTAGGGAAGGAAACACTTTTCCTCTATCCTCTTAGGTTTATGAATGAGACTTGCAAATTAAACTGACAAAAGACAGACTAACAGGAGAAAAGGCATGCATATTTTGTTGATTTTAATATTTTTGCATGCAGTGTATGGGGAGGGGTTCATAGAAAAGAAGTGAAAGCCCCAAAGAGTCAGTCAGACCTGGGGGCTTACATACTATTTTAACAAATGGCAATAGATTGTGGAGAAGTAAGTAGACAAAGGAAAAGGGGTTTGGGTTTCTAGGTGTAGTAAATTGTGGGAAGGTAAATATTTGAGGAAAGTAATGGATCATATGGGTTATTTAGTAAGGTGTGTTATGCAGGCTCAAGTCAAAAATGACTCTATAGTGAGATTAAAAGTCATTCTCCTCTTCCCGTTACAGGAGAGGGGAGAGGAGGGGAACAGCTTCACAAAGGAAAAAATATATGCCCCTGCTTTTAGGCAGAAAGTGGAAGAGCAGAGAGTTCTTCCTGCATCTGCTGCTTCTCTGTTGCCTTCAACTCAAAATAATTCTTTTGCTAAAGTGAAGTATTTTGGGACAGCATATTCTGATCCCCTTCAGTCACATAATGCAGTTATAGCTATTGCTATGAGTCCATATCATTTTGCTTTACTGGAATCAAAGCTTCTTATCTGTAAAATGAAAAAAAAATGAGCTAAGGTGATCTCCAGTGTTCTTCGCAAGTCTCAAATTTCATTAGGAGACATACGTTCCATCATCTGTCCTACATGATCTTCACATTTATAGAAACTGTAAATTCATAAGAAATTTCAATGTATAACATATTCCAGAGTGTTCTTTCTATAGAGAAAGTGACGACTAATATGGAGGAGTGTAGCCCATCCTTTCAGTAGACAGTTGGCTGAAAAGATCCAGCTGTTCAAATTTAATAGTCAATTTTATAGCTGAATATTTAAAAGTTTCTGAAATCAGCTACTCAATTTGTGACATAATTGTACACTTAAAAAACAGAATTGTGTCAAATGTGTTTTACTGAGTATGCCAAAATGCTGACCATCTGATCTCAGTATCACATTCATGTGGTAAAAAATTCTAGTGTCTGATTTGGAATCTTCATTATCCTTGGAGAGCTATAGAGATATTCATTACCCACATGTGATTTCAAACATAACTTAATGACTAGAGATCCTCTAAATTTCCTAGATTTATGAGCAAGTCAAAATATATGGACAATGCATTTTGTCTCCAGTTTCTATCACCTACATCATTATTTAAAGTGTCTCAATATGGCAATGGAAGCAATTACCAATCTAGCCAGACTTAAAAATCTTAGAGTATGAGGACACAAGAAATTCAAGACAGACACAATTGGTATTACTATTTTAGCCTGGGAATAGGCAGGGGGCTCAACATACTTTTAATGCTGGTGTTGTTCCATTAGGATATATCTTTGTGTGTATTTCAGGGTATTGATACCTCAGTACAATTTTCCTTTTTTTCCCATTCAACAATATGATCAATATGTCCAAATAAGACTAAAAAGAAAACTTAAGTTTCCATTTTTCCATTTTGATCTAAACTGGATGCACAGCCATTGTTCATATTGATGAACTTCCTTATGTGTCATCGTCCCAACTGATGTATCCAAGCCTCAGGGTAATTCTGCCTTTGGCTTCACTGAAACTTAATGTGAACAATATCATTCAAAACAATCCCATAATAGGGCCTTTATTGTTGGTTCATTAGCATCCAGAGACAGTACTGCAAGGGATTATTCCCTTCTAGTCTGCAGGAGATTTTTTCCTTTCTTCTCACTGACATTGTGTTTTTATCTGAGAAGATTGCTGTGACTGATCAGATGCCAAATACAACATGAGCTTTTTATCTAAGTTCTGTAAAAAAATAAAAAGGACCTGGGAAAGTACCCATTCTGCCACTAGAAAAACTTTATAGTGGAAATTAGAATTATAATATGCCATGGTGTCATATTAAAACTAGGACCCACTGCCAATTTCATTGTAATCAGTTTACCAGGCATCCATGGAAACAACTTCTTCCCTGACTAAATTACTATACATCCCCAAATTTTGGAAACGAACTCTACACAGATGCAGAATCAAAATAGAACAAAACAAAGAGTTGGCAATATTCCATTGAATTAGGGCAGTGGAGGCAAATAGTTTGTGTAATTCAGCCATTTTTTCAACTTCACCCCCAAAGTGTTTTTATTTATTATCTGAATTCTTTCATTCACTTATTCAAGGGTTTATTGAGCATCTACTATATGGTAGGCTTCATTCTAGGCACAGGGGGATACAGCTGTGATCTAAATAGTCAACAATTTCTGCCAGCCCACAGTTTATATTCTAAATGAGAGAAACAGAAAATAAACAAAATGAATAAAAGACACACTATATTATATACTTGCAAACTGTATGGCAGAAAGGGGCTAGAAGGCGGTAGGATGTCTTGGGGGTAGGTGGTGCTTCACTTTTAATGGAATGAGCAGGAAAATCTGCATTTAGAGGGTGTCATTTGAGCAAACACCTGAAAGGGTGAGGAATTGAGCCAGAGGGATCACTGAGGAGAAACTCTAAGAAATAAAAGAAACAGCAAAGGCAAAGGGCCTGAGAAGAGAGTGTGTGGAGTGTTTCAGGACAGAAGGGGAGCCAGGGAAATGGAAGGAAGTAAATGAGGAGGTGAATAATTGGAGGCGAGATTACAGAGCTAAAGAGGAGGGGGTCATTATACGGTTTTTGGCTTTTAGCCTGAGAGAAATGGGAAGCTTAATGCAGTGTTGATCAGAAGAGTGACAAGATTTTCTCTGGCTGCTGTGTAGAAAATAGACTTGCGGGAGTGGTGGGGGTGAGCCGGGAGGCCAAGGGAGGCAGAAGCAGGGACTAATAAGAGCTATTGCAATTATCCAGGCAGGAGAGAATCCTGGCTTGGAAGAAGGTGGTGACAATGGAGATGATGATGGTGATGAGTATTCAGAGTCTGAATGTACTTAGAAAATAGAACCAGTAGAACATGCTACGGGAGTGGAGGTAGTTGTATGAGAGAAAAGGTGTCGAAGTCTAATGGTTTTATCCTGAACAACTGAAAAACGATGGTTAGTGAGGTTAAGGAGAAGATGAAATGGGAATGGAGCAGCTTTAGGGGAAATTCAGTTCAGGTTTAGACATGTGAATTTTGAGATGACTATTACACATCTAAGTGGTGATTGCAAGGGGTCAATTTGGTTCCATATCTGGATGTTAAAGAGATATATTTTTCTCATCTAAATCTCTAATGGAAATTTTTAATAAGAACTTTTAAGGAAAAAGAGTGTTTACTTAAAGAACAGAATGGAAGCACGTGAATCCCAATTGCGGGCAGCAGAGCCGTGCTACATGGAATTATGGGTTATGGAATGCCAATTTGCCTTCTCTTCCTCTCCCTCCTGAACCACAAGATCACTTAGCACTGTTGCTTTTTGCATATTTGCTTTATTATGTCCATTGCTGTCTCATTTCCTCTGCTCTCTAACACATCACTCTTCACAGCAGCAATGTCAGACGAAATATATACCTATGACTCGACAACTTGGCTCTCAACAGCTGACCTGCAAATTACAGAAGAAAAATTCTGATTGGCCAGCTTTTGTTAAGTATAACCATGCATATAATCGGGAATGTCAGTATCATAGGATCCTATAATCTAGATAATCATCACTAGCAAAAATTTCCTAAAGTAATTCATTTCCTGTGACTTTACATATTGCCCTAACCGTGTTATCCCATCTGAATGAAGAGGTTAAATAGTTCAAGGCCACCAAAATTAGCTGCTGATCAGGATTTGGAACTTTGTGTGTATAGAGAGACTTTAAATAAACCGAAAGAGTAGATTTTGAAAGTGATCTTCAAGGAATAACTAAAACAATAATCTTTTCCCACATGCAAAAAGAGCATTTTAATTCCTCAGGATCTTCACAGCCCTGGTTTTTTGGGCCTCAGCAGGATATTACAGGTAGTTGTGTGCTGCTAAACTAGTGCTGTAGGGGGGCAGGGATTTGTAGCATTTGCTGATTTTTATGGACTAAATATTCCCAATATGGCCAATTGCAAGCTACCAATGGTGATGTTACTGAACAGAGAATTGGGAAGAGATGTGTAAATTCTGCTCTGGTCAGTCATTTTAGGGTCCCCTTTCAGGTCAAATCTGGAACTTAGAGAGCTATTGAAGCTGGAGATAACAATTTGATAGCCATTAACAAATGTATGATATTTAAGGGCATGGTTTTGGATAAGGACAAAAGAGGGGTGAAGATAGAAGAGTGTTCAAGGCACAAAATTTGATACCAAGTCAGAGAAAGAGGAAGAATCCTTAAAAGACTGAGAAACAGCAGCTCATTACAGTGAGAGAAAACTAGAGAGTTGACTTACCTAGAAATCCTGTGAACATCCTTCCAGATGAGACTGGAAAGACAGGAAGTGGCCAGACTTTCAGAGCCTCACAGATAATGTTAAGAAATTTTCTGTTTATCATAAGCCAACAATTGTTTTGTGTCTTGAATTGGAAATGTTATAATGTTACAAAGATGGCAAGCTAAATAATATTTTATTTTCTTTCAGAAGGTCAAAGGTTTTGATCCTATCAAATTGGCCAATGTGCCAAAATATCCTGACAATATAATTTTTAGTTAGATGATTTAAAATAATGAATTTAAAAATTTTTGAAACTAGAAAATGTCCATGTTCTAGAGAAAAAGAACAGATTATAAAGTATTATTCTAAACTTTAACTTGACCTAGTGGTTTAATGTGCTAATTCATATGTTAAAAATCAGAGACTGATATAAGCTAGTGTGAATGGTGGCATTATTACATTAAATCATAGAGATATTTTTCCCTACCTATTTCCCCTTCATTTATAGCAAATACAATCTGAAAATCTTAACTAAGGTCTTGAAGAGACACACACTATTTAAAGCCTTTTTAAAAAAGCAGAAAGATTTGTGTTTATTGCTTTTTATATACACATTAGACTCAATTAGATAAAAGTGAATAAGTGAAAATAGACCCACAAAATATTTTTAGTTCCTTTTTTATTGCAGAAACATGCATTTCTTATCTCTCTTGCCACATAAATATTAATCTGGTGTCTTGTTAGAGTCGCAGAAGAATCTTAAAGACTGAGTGGCCAGTGAGTGCCATTTGTGAATCACATCAACAATTTCGGATGGTCGCGATCATCTGTCACTGCACATTGTCATCTCAGCTGGGCAACCCTGGCAATATTGCAGCAGGCTATTGTTTATTGAGAAAGCTAATATTAGGAGGAGATGTGATAAGAATGCCTTTAAAAAAACTAATTGAGTGCTATCTGTTTTTGGCAATAGCATCTTGTATCTCTCTATAGTTTATCGCTTTAGAGTCCTTTATTCAGTCTTTTTATAAAATCCCATTATTTAAAAATCGAGGGCAGAGTAATGGCATGTAAAGAGCTTTATATATTAGTCTGATACCCAGTGATAACCCTTTCTCCTCTGCTGCTCAACAAACCCTACTGGATTGAAAAGCATGGGAAAACCTGCCGAAAACTTTGAGATACGAGTCATAATCCCAGTGTTCATTTCTAATATCCTCCAAATGTTTATAGTAATGTTTAGATAGGAAAAAGCAAAGTCAAAATGTTGAAAATATTAAGGGTGATGAGATTTATATTCAATCATGCCCATGTTTTTCAGCTGATTTTTCCTATTATTTGATTACAAAATCCTTAAAAAGCACAGGTAGATGAAGAGATACATGATAAAGAATGTCCAGTAAAATATTAATTGTAGAACCTAAGTATTCCACATACTCAGATTCATTGCATAATTCATTCACATTTTTAGTATGTTTGAAAGTGTTCATAATAAATTGTTGGAAACAAAATAGTCAAATATTCCCCTCTGGCCCTGTCAGTGAAAATGGAATAGACATTTGTTTTTTCATTAAATGACTATTTAAAGTAAATGTAAATTAAAATAATCTTGCAGCATCTAATACTATTTGCTAAGGAAATTCCATACTTCCAATCTGAATTTAAAGAAACATAAACTGGGAGGAAGAATCAATGAATTATAATATTTAGGAAAACCGCAATGGAATAACAAGCAAATAGAAATGGGAATCATATTTATGTTTGTGTAAAAGATCTGAAAAGAAACCAGAGCACAAAAAGTGCCAGTTCTTTCCACAGAAGTGCACTAACCTGATTAACTTTCAAACTAATGTTTGAAAGAATTTGAGAGTGGAAATTGTATTTTACTTAATACCATTTGTTTTTTCTACAAAATCCTTCCCATCCAGAAACCAAAACGTAAGAGCTAACTTAGCTCCTGGTGACAAGGACTTTCTCTTTCGTTAAGATACTTCTCTGCTTTGGCCGTGGCATTTTGGAACTTGGGCATATTTTTTGGTCTCTCTGTCTCTTCCTTCCCTCTTCCCTTCTGCAGAGAAAGGATGAAAGCAGAAGTATCAGATGGGCTGTAGGCGCCCATCTATGTAGTAGCACAAATACCAGCTGAACATATTTTTGGTCAGGTACAAAGAAACAAATGGCTGTTGGTTTCCCCAAATGTTGTTTACCCTTCTGATATTCTTCCCAACAACCATCACATATAAATATGTATGGTATTTATTTTAGTGTGCAGCTGAGAACAAATTCAGCAAGGTGCTCTGGTACCAATATTTATTGTTTGATATGAACTTATTGAGCTTTTTAACTGAATGGATTTGGGACTTCCTTGATAGCTATTCCTAGGCTAAACTTTGCTAATAAAGAATATCCTATTTAAAAAAAAGATGGGATTCTCAAAACAGTTTTTTGCACAAAAGATTTTGTGCAAAACTTTGGCAAGAGGCAAGGGACTTGGCATGATCTTGACCTCTAATTTTTACACACACATATCTTGAAAACATTGCTATTTTGTGACAAATGCCAAGTATCAAGTACAGTACCTACACTCCTTTTTGAAACAGAATTTTCAGGGCAAGGGTGAAGCAGCAACAGTAGCAGCAGCAAAAGATGTAGCAGCAGTGGTGAAAAGTGGCAGGAGCTGGGAGCTAGGGATCTGGGCATATTTCCTAGTTTAAATACACCAGAGAAGAGAAAAACAAACAAAAAAACTTCCCTTCATTTGAAACATTGCCATTTTAAATGCCTTAAAACAAACATTCTATTTCCTGAATTTTCTTTTTCTTTCAAAATGATATTACATTCCTAAACCGAAACCAAGGGATAAATTAGGCTTGACTGACAAAATGGTTTTCATAAATGGTTTTCAAGTAGTGAATGGACAGGGTTACTAAGGAAAGGAGGACTAGATGAGAAAGATGGACCAGAACGCGTGAATAGACAAAACTGCAAGATTCAGTGTCTCCACAGTCTCTAAAAGGCATCAGCTCTAAGAACGTCTACCAGACAGCAGTAATACAGTTCAAATAATGAACACTTTATCAGTCAAGACTCAGCGCAGGAAATGAAAAGCACACTAGAAATGTTAAGAAGAAATGGATTTGATACAATAAATTGATACTTTAAAAAATGTTGGATGAAATAATGCCATTTGTAGCAACATGGGTGGACCTAGAGATTATCATACTAAGCGAAGTAAATCAGACAGAGACAAATACCATAAGATTATCACTTATATGTAGAATCTAAAATATGACACAAATGAACCTATCTATGAAACAGAAACAGACTCACAGACATAGAGAACAGACTTGTGGTTGCCAAGGGGGGTGGTTGGGGAAGGGATGGGTTGGGAGTTTGGAATTAGCAGTTGCAAACTATTTTATATAGGATGGATAAACAATAAGGTCCTACTTATAGCACGGGGAGTTATATTCAATACCCTATGTTAAACCATAATGGAAAAGAACATGAAAAGAATATACATATGTATAACTGAGTCACTTTGCTGTACAGCAGAAATTAAACACAACATTGTAAATCAACTATACTTCAATAAAATTTTTTAAAAAGATCTATAAAATTAAAAAAAATTTAAAATATAAAAAATGTTGAATGGGGAAGGGGTGGTTTCTAGTTTGGGCTTGTAAGAGTGACTCTCAGAGCAGTGAAGACCTGACCTACCAGGAAAGCTACCATCTTGGCGGCTGCCGTTGGAGCTGTGAATGCAAGAATACACCCCAATAGCTGATCCAGAAATCGGGATATGAAGTCACAAAGATGTTTTTGTTGCTGCTGCTGCTGCAAATACTTCTAGTCATCCAGGAGTTTAGATAAGAGTCTTTGGAACACTTGAGCAGAACAAACTCGCCTTTCTTTGACCTTATCTGCTAGCAGAAAGAAAAGGAAAAAGGGTGAAAAAATGATCTCCACATCACTTTTGCCTTCCAAATCCCTGTGGAAGTGTAGCTAGTTGATAGAAAGTAATTAACATACAGACTCAGTTTCAAGGGCATCTCAGAAATACTGTGTACAGTTTTTGTATTTCTAGTTGCTCTAGATCTAGAAGGAAGGTTGAAGGAGGAGTCAAGCCATAATATCCTCTGCAGAATCGAGACCCGAGAATAGAAAATGTTTCCAAATGCTTGTGTAACTAGTTTAAATTTAATTCCTAGAGGTAAGATCATAACATGCATAAAATATTTGTGCAACATATAAATATATATCTCAGTTAAATATGTATGCAGGTAATTAATATTCAGACAAAAGGCAAAAGTACAAAGTCTGTTGACCAGCTAGATTCAAATCCCGATCTTGCCATTATTAAGTACATGATATTGTACAAGTTACTTAACTTCTGTGAACCGTGGTTGTCTCATCTATAAAATGAGAATTACAATAGTAACATCCCATAGGATGTTGTGACTATGAAAAATTTACTTAAAATGTCTGTGCCTTGCTTTCCTCACATATAAAATTGAGACTGTAGTGGTACATGTCACATAGGGTTGTGATGAGAAATAAATGAAATAGTACAAATAAGATGCTTCGAAGAGTGTCTGACACAAAATGAGATCAAGGTTATTTTTAAAAACATCTTACATTTAGTTATTGAATTTGCTGTAACAAAATCAGTCCAGAACGTTTTCTTTCTGAAGATTTAACACGAGGTCTTTGTTTTTGCAGTCTTTCTGAAAAGAAACAGAATAAACCCATTCTGTTTATTATATCTTATAGACACAGATTGTATTATAAACTGTCTCAGGCATGAAACTGTCTAGACTGGTACACAATATTCATGTGCTATCTAGATATGATATGATGGATGTTATATGTAAAATCTTTACTACCAGTACGGTAGATGCCAATCAGATTCTAGGATGTAGCACTAATAATTTTGTCTCTCAAAACCAGCAAACAATGACAGTAAAATTTTTAAAAAGATGCACTTGATAGTATGAATACAGATCGATTTTATTAAAGTTAGGTTTGTTTAGAAGAAAAAAAATTTAAAGTCATACCTGGCAAATTTAAGAAACATTACTCCCTTTTGATCAGTTTAGTGGAAATTACTTTGAGATCAGGAAAACTAATCTGCTACAAATCCCGATTCACATTGACTGTCTGTGTGGATTTAGACTTGCTCCCAACCTTCCTGGACTTTAGCCTTCTCCATTTCAATATGCGGCTACCTCACAGGGTTCTTGGGAAAATTACATTTACGTTTATTCATCTTCATGCCCATAGGTTTAGCAAGCACATCTTCTGGAGTTCTTGTTATTCTAAGATTCAGTGAACATTTTACATTAATTATTTTTTAGTACCTAAAACTTATTATTGCTAACAGACTCTATGAGTCTATGACCGGAGAACAACTTTAGAGTACACAAAATGTAAAAGCAATGAAAAGATAAACTTTAGAAATACAACTAGATTTATGAATACTTGAAACATGTTCATCAGAAAATATATTAAGTTCTGTCTTGCATGTCAGCTGTAGGCTCTGTAGGCTCTGTAGGCTCTCTAGGCTCTGCAGTCACCCCAGTGGGTTGAAGCCCAAGCATTGGCATTTAGTGCCTTCTTGATCTTGAGAAAGTTATTTAACCTGTTAGCTTCAGGCTCCTCATTTGTAAATAGAGATAATTAAAGTACTTGTCACAGCATCAAATGAGTACCTAGTGTACCATCTCAATAAATGTTAGCAATCCTCATCCTCATCCGCATCCTCATCATTAAGTACCTGTCATGTTTTTCAAACTCTGATTGAGGGTTCAGCTAATAAAGTATCTGACATAGATAGTCATGTCAGTGAATTGTCCCTTTGTTAAGCCAAGTTATCTCCATATTTACAACTTGAGTTGGAAACTAGTCATCTGTATTATTTTGACTAATAAATTTGAACTTCAATTTTAAAATATTTTTTAGTTTGAAAGGCAATACAGTGTAACAATTACTGATAAATCATTAAACAGTTTTACCGTATTTCGATGGTGCATTAACTCATTTAATCATCACAACAACTATGGGTAGCAATACAGTCATCATCCGCATTTTATAAACGTAGAAACTGAAGCCTGGAGAGATTGTTTCAAGGTCACACAGTTGGTCAGCAGCAGTGTGCGGATCCAGACCTAGGCTGTATGGCCGAGCATTGGTCTTCATAACCACTGTATGCTACCTGACTGACTCAAACTCTGCAGTTATGCTGACTTAGGTTTTCATTCACAGTCCAACCCTTAATTGGACAAGTTACTTAGCCTCTCCAATCCTGAGTTTCCTTATCTATACAGCCATTACAACATTAATAGTTAGAATGTTAGAGAATTTTATTCTCCAGAATTCAAGGGAGTGGGAACAGACTGTCAGCCCAGAATCAATCATAGTAGAAGAAAATTGTCTTTCCAGAGAGATGCTTTATAGAGGTAGAGATGTAGGGTGAGGGCCGCATTTCAGGAGCATATGTGTATTAACAGCATGGGAATAGGAGAGAATCGGGAAGGATGGGGACACCTTGATGTTTGGATGAAAGGAAAAAAGATGGATTTTTTTTCTTAGTAGCTGCCATGAGTGGTTAAACTTTGAGGATAGTGTCTGAAACGATTCATAGGATTGATGTTGAAGAGCAGTGATGAGTACACAGAGTAATATTTTTAATGGAGCTTCAGATGGGGATGTAAAAATATTGGCTGTTGAAAAGACGTTTAAGGATTACCTTAAAAGAATTTTTAAGAAGCTACATTTCAGGCATTTTCTTGTGATGAGTGAAAGTTAGAATTCTTTATCATTGAAAGTATGTCAGAAATGGGATCACGTGAACCCCTGAATTGTATTTGGGTAACATTGTGGGATCTATAACCCAGAATTTTAAACCCACCTTGCTGTACTCAGCATTAAAATTACTCTGTAATTGAACCAAGAATACATTTCACCATTTTTTTTCTTGGTCAAAGGATGCTGTAAAGGAGAGAGCTATCAACAAAACTGAACTTCTGCTAATTACAGTTGTGTTTAGAATGCCCTACTTAAGACATGCCAGAAAGAGAAGCAAACCTATTCAACACCATATAAATTTACTAAATTGAAGAAGTCTAAAGAAGTACTTCATTAAACTTTCAATTGGACATGAGTTTTAACCAAGTCTCAATGGAGACCTAATTTCTGAAGGGCTTAAAATTCTTCTATTCAGAGAATGTCGGGTAAACTTGGACCTCTGAGAATGTGAGAATGTGCCCACGGCTGTGGAACTTGCAGTTAAGGTTTTATCTTGCCTCAGAATAATTACAATAATTTTTTTTAAACTTGAGAAATTCATAAGAAGCATTACATGGAGAAAAAGAACTTGGTCATGATTAGAACATGCCATTCTCTAGAGATGGGCTTCTTTGGAAGCATGAAATGCTAAGTGTGATCTAGAATGCTTAAAATGGGGTTTTTCCATGAACGTAGCTCCACAAAGATGTTTCTGTTGTGGACTTAATGAGAAATGGTTGCTGGAATTTATCTGTTCAGTTCTTGTGCATTTTGAGAAAGAAAAATGCGAATTTTCAGCCTGAAGATTAACTTCCATGACCTGTCAGCAATAATAGAACAAATATTGGAGAATCATGAACAATTGGATCATGTTTACATAGGAGTTTTACATGGTAAAGGTGTATTGACTAATCTCAGTTTTCATCATAAAACTGGAAGCCCATCTGAATTCTTGATAGTGACACCACAGTCTGACACCATAGTGACAACACAATCTGAGCAGGTAGAAGGTGATTCCATAAGCCTCTAGAATGATGGAGCTTGGAAAGGTGGATACTTTTGGAGACAGCAACACTGCAGGTAGGCTTCAGCCCATTGGAGGTGGGTACCTATTAAATGAGGTCCTTGTTGGTGGAGATCAATGGGTTTTCCTATCCTTATCAGAGCCAGATTTGGTTTTACACTGGAGATTAATCTTTGTAATTTGAGTTCAGAGTGGCAAAGTCAATGTTACTGTTAGATATTTCTCAGGCACAGGACAAGTGCCTACTGCAGAGCATTTTGGTAGTAGGAAGTGGCCTCACTTTTGCTTTGATGTGACAAAGAGTGCCATCTAGTGGTGAAGCATAACTGTGAGCATATTAACCCTATGAACATACCCTGTTCTCAGCCTTTCCACAGATATGGATCCTATTTGGAAAGGGCTGAAATACCTTAATAAATATGCTTGCTCAGAGGTTGCCATTGCCTACATTCCAGGTCTGAGGAAAAGAAACTGGTGGAACTCTACCAGCCCGAGTCTTTCAATATTTCCAGAGTCATGCCCACAAAAGAAGGGAGAGGTGGGAGGGCAGGAAGTTTGGTCTGTGTGTTGGTAGATCTCTTGGATATACCAGATAGCTTATCTATCTGACTGATCGAAGAAGACTGAACAAAATGAAGAATTTATATTCCTCAGAATTTAACTTGGGTATGTATGTGGAAAGGGGAGCTAGTGGTGTGTGTTGAAAACCAATCAGAATGGAAGAAAAATTATACATTTCAGTGGTCTTCACATCAGAATGTAGACACATCAGTGGTAAATAGAGAATATATAGGAAAAGGCTAGAGGAAACAATTTGGTGGTCTATTAGAAGAGGTTGTTTGCTTGTCTGGAAGTTGCATTCACATAGCAAGCACACTACTTTTTTTTTTAAAAAAAAACCCAATATACCCAATGAATAAAAATATGTATACTAGGGCAGATGCTGAGAAACCAATCTCCATCTCAGTGAAGGATAACCGAAAAAAGAGAAGGGCAATGATAACAGCCAAAATTTATTAAGACATTATGATGTATTCGAATCTAAATCAAGTGCTTTGTGTGTATTTTCTCATTAAATTTCTATACTAATCCTTTTAGGATGGATACTCTTATTACCTTCATTTTACAGTTGAAGAAGGGCAAGCTCATCTTTCCTAGGAACACAGAGGTGCTAAGTTAGAAGTGCCAGTATTTGAATTCTGGTCTTTCTGATCCCAAAATTTGCTTTGTGCTAAAAATAGCACAAGAATTGTTATCACTTCCTGGTGAGATATTGACCATCCTGCTTTGAAAAGTTTGTCCATTAAGTGTCTTTATCTAAATCCCATTAAGATCAATTGGTTTCAGTTAGAGCTCAATAGATTATAACACAGATGGTTTGAACCTTGTTTTCTCTTTTTCATTGTACACATATATTGGAACACTTTAATTTTCTTGGGATTGTTTCTTCTCAGAAGAGATTTGGCAGTTTGAATCTTCACTCTGCTGTTGTCCTAATGTAGATTAAAATGAATAATGAAGCAGTTGTTGAGTATTTCCTAGTGATTATCATAGTACTACCATACCACTTTCATTTTATGACAAGGAGATGATGGAAAACCAAAGAAGGCCAAGGAATATGCTAAGTTATGGAGAACATCTGGGGTGAAATGCATTTGTATACATTTTTTCCTAGGATTTAAAATGTGTTTTCTAGATGGGCCTCCTTCTCGTGTTAATCTCATGTATTCATTTGGAATATTAGTATCTACATCAGCTCAGAGAAATTTCTTATTTTGTGTGTTTTACATAGATTCTAAAGTCTTCTGCTTGTATTACTTTGTCTTTTTCTGTCACCCCCTTAAAGAAATATGATGAGGAATTTCCATTTGAAAACTCTAGACTTGCTCTTGTATTTTCATCTGGAATGTCTTTGCTTCAAAGCCTCATTGCTTAGCCACTGGTCAGAGAATGAGAACCAGGTCATGGAAGCAGTCCTGGCCACTTTTATATAAACCTGGCTGAAGGGCTTTTACTAAGAGTCGATTTCTTATAATTGGGCCTAAAAGATCCAAAAAAATTTCTGACAAGGTGGAAGAGGTTGGCATTCTTTGCCTTAGTAGTCATGAGTACAGAGAACTTGGACACAAGTAAGTTATCCCAGTCATCTATTAAACATTCTGTTACCAACAGAAGGATGATACCGTATTCAGAATTAAAAATTCTATTCCCATAGTTTGTTACATCAACACTTTTAGGGAGAAAAATATCATATGATAATATCAATAGATAATAAAAGACACAATTGAAAAAACTGAGCAACCATCTAAATAAATAGGTATATAAGTAAGTAAATAAATAAATAAATATGAGAGGAAATTTAGAGAACTACATATTTAAGGCAGGAGCAGGAAAGATAGTACTCAAAAAAATACAAAAGAAAAATAGCCTTGATTACATATAAAATTTCAAAACTTTTATATGAAAAAACACCATAAGCAAATCTATTTAAAAAATTGATTTGGAGTGAAATTGTATTTTAGAAGACAGAGCTACTTAAAATTGGGAACAAGGGAACAATCATAGCAAAATAGACAAAAGATGTAGAGAAACCATTTACAAAACACAAATCCAATGGTGAAGCCAACACTGAATATATGCAGTGATGCTCAGAGTCACTAGTCAATGAGGAGACAATGGATTAGCAGCTTTTACATTGGCCAAAATGAAAACAAAACAAAACAATAGCTGCTATTGCTGGCTGGAATATGAGCAAAGAACTACTGTCACACATTACTGGTAGAAATATGAAACTTATAGTGTTTTAGAAAGCACCTTGGCAATACCAATTTAAATTTATATATACTTTTGAGTGTGCACTCCATCTTAAGAATCTATCACATGGAAATAAAACCGCTACCTAATAAAAAAAAATATGCTTACTTTAGCATTATTTTTATTTGGAAAAACCGAGGAACAAAGTAAACGTTGATCAATAGAGGAATATTATGGTCTATTCATATCACAAAATACTATGTACCACTTAAAATAATGAATTGGAGCTATACTAGTCTGCTTGAAGGAATTTCCATGAATTAATTCTTCTTGAGTGAAGAAAGCAAGATATGCATAGTATGATGTCATTTTTATAAAACAAAAATAAGCATTATCAAAATTATTTATTGAACACTCATCCGCCTGCAGGACACACTCATAGAGATTAGTGCACTGAGACAAAGAAGTGAATTATTGATATTTTGAAGATACAGGACAAATGTATAAAAAAAGAAGCAATAATTTAATGTAACTTAGAGCTGCTTCAAAAATGAGTGATATATATATATATACACACCCACACCCACACACATAGTGCCATGGTTTCCAATGAATTGTTATAAAAGGCTCTACAATCCATACATGGATCAAGAATTATTTATAGCCCAATGAAACATGCCACTGATATGAGTCTTAGTTTCTTATAATAATAATGATGATAGCATCAGGTATTGGTAGAAAGAGTAAGTAAGACAATCTAAGTAAAGCAGCCAGCACAGTGCCTGGCACAGAGTGAATGTTCGTTAAATGGCAGCTGTTATCCTTGTTATTGTTTTTTAAATGCTGAGATTATACATTTTTGAAACAATATCACAGAGGTGAAATGCCCTTCTCATCACATCATATCAGCAGGAACATGCTATCAACATGACTTATCCTCGGTGATATTTACCTTAATCACCTGGCCAAAGTAGTGTTTGTCAGGTTTCTCCACTCACTGTAAAGGAACTTTCCTCCTACCCACATTCTGCAACCTATTTTTTGAAAGCATGTAACTAAGTCCAGCTCACACTGGTGGGAGAGAAAGGGGAGGAATGGAAGAATTAAACTTTTTTTCCTGGAGGTGAGAATATTGACATAAGTTATTAAGAATTATTAGGTATTTCCTCTCCTTTTATTAGTTTTGTTTATTCAATCATTTATTTACATCAATATGTACTTATGTGTATTTCTTTCCTACTGTGAGTTATAATCTAAAAATACATTATTCTGTTTTGTTGCTCAGATTGTTCCAGCGTTAGGCATTGGGAGCTTTTTCAGGTTGGCTCCTGAGTCTCTACAAGGTTCCTCTACCCTTTTGGTTTTTGAACGCTTCCTTTGGCACTACAGGATCCTGCAGACTCATCTTGTATTATCTGTCCTAGTGCTAGAAGCAACTGTTTCTCCAAGGAGTCTTGGTTCCTTTTATTCGAGAATAGTCTTTAGAAATCTAAATCTGGGCACTAGATGTGCTCATTGCTACGGAGGTATCACTGTTGCCAGGCTCTCTCAGTGGACCGCCCTAGGAAATATATATATGAATACAAACCCCTGTTTGCACATGTAGTTATAATTATTTCTGCATCTATCCTTCTGTGTCTATCCATCTGCATTTTGTCTCTAGCCTCCAGTTTCCAATCAAAGCACTGTTTTCCATAGTTACTTAGGCAAGCTCCTTTTCCCCCATCCCTTTCTGTGAGCTGGTATCACTTTTGATGAAACTTGTATTTCCTGATTGCACAGTATGTAGAGTCAAAGGCTTCACATGGAAATCATTTCCCTATTAGTAACCAGACTGATTTCTTTCATCTCTATATTCTATAAGATACTTTTTATCTTTGTGTTTCTATGCTACTCTCATTGTTTATGTATGCCATCTAACTTTGTCCTTTGTGTCAGGAGCCTGTTTAAACAGGCCTGCTGTCTCATTTCCTTACATCTTGTGAGAGACATCCTCACTGTGATCTCTTCTCCTTGCTGGCCACCTGTGCTGTGAATCATGCCACCTGGACCTTGGGAGCCATTCACTGGCCTCCAGTCTTACTATCTGCCATGGCCCCAGTACTGAAGTTCAGATACTCAGTTTGTTCCTTATCCTGACCTTAGGCATCCTGTGGTCAGACAGCCTTCTCAGAATTCCCACATCCCCTGGGGATGCTCTGAATCTCAGTAGCTCTCCTCATACCACATCAGGCTGCAATTTGTTCTGTAAACCTGCAGAGCCATCACCTGGGCACCATCCACAGCTATTGATACAGTACCACATTGGCCCTATGGCATTTCCTAAGAGGTTTGCAGCCCCCTTCAACAAAACCCCTTTACTCCCGGATTTTTCCACAACCTACATGTGCTTTCTGTCATTGCGGTTTCCCATTTTCTGTTTCCCCAGGGCAAGATACAAGGGCATAGGGCGCCTGGCCCTTCTCAAGAGCTCATCGATACTTCCTCTTTCATTCCTCCACCAATTGTTAGTCCAGTTCGCAAAGTTGCAGAGGGTTCTCATGTCATCACATATTTTTCCTTACCATATGGCTCCATGTGCTAAGTTCTTCAGATTCTGGTTTCCTGAATCCCCCAATGCTGCACATTCTGAGCAAAGCCATATTCTTCCAAGTAGAAGTCAGATGTCTTCCTTTAGAAAATATTGCTGTTGCTTTGTGTTTGAAAACCTTCTTGAAATGCAGTTGTATTCTTTGTTCTAGGATTTTTCTGCTTGAGGGTAATGCATATATGGAATGTCACAAAATTATTCACCTCATTTTAAATAGCTATGGTTATTAAATAGCTATATGTTTTCCTTTTTTTTTTTTACAGATTACGAAAGAGAGCTGATTATTTTAAAACTCAAGAATAGAATATTTATTAGCTTTTATAATTTTTTCCTTATTTCAAAATCGATATGCATCAGAAACGAGGTGATTGTTTTCAGTCACCCTCGAGGAGACCATTACTATTGCCTGAATGGCAGAGTCAGAAGCAAGGAATAGTGAGGAGTGGGAAGCAAACCTTTAATATTGCAAAACAATGTAGACGTAGGTACATACATAGTCACAAAAATAGTGGCACATAGAATTTTCTACCTACTCTTGTGCAAACTCTGATCTCTTTGAAAGCAATTTCTAGACATTCTCCTAGGATATCTCACTTGTGCTCAAAATACACCACTCTAGGCTGCAACATAGAATCCCCCCTCCCCGCCCAGCCCCTTGCAGTACTGTCTGCTGCTGTCACTCTGAAGCTCAGGAAGCCTGATGGAGATGTCTTGCTGATGCAGTTGCTACCAGCACCTGTCCAGGCCATGCCATGCCATGTGGATTCCATATGGGCCTAAGCCCTGCTGAAGGGAAAAGCCCCTCTCCTGGCCTTTGTAACCCAGTTCTGTCCATCTCAGAGCACTGATGCCCTGTTCTCTCAATATCCTGAGAACATGGTGTTGGAATATAGCTTTTTCAGCTCCATCGTTTTCTCATTTAGGTCTTCCTTTCTTGAGGCTATAGGCCAGAATCTCCTTGGGGAGTGGGAGGGTGGGGAAGAAAGGAGTGCAGAATCAAGGTAAAATCATCTTAGCAAGAGGCAGCTCAGAGCACATAAAACCACTCATCCCTGCCAACGGCCACCATCTTATTGGACCACTCTATCCAGCTCACTCTTCTCCTATTAAGAATATTTTCCCCAAGAAGAGTTCTTGGTCTTTCTTTGCAGAGAGATCCGTAGAGGATTTACTCTGCCAGTCTTCTTGGACATGCCTCTGTTTGAAATACTCAGATGCACAAAACTTGGATTCAAATTTGGGTCCCTGCTATATATGAGCATCAAATGTAACCACTTAAATATGTCCTTAATTGTTTGTCATTGGGACTATATTTTTGCTTTATATTAACTATGATAATCTTCCGGTGGGCAGGGCCATTATACTATGTTAGGTAGGTAGTTTCATTTTTTAAGCTAAATGTCTGTGAGTAGCATAATAATTGCAATTTTTTTTGTTTTTAGTTTGGTTTGTTTCTGGATTGGGAGATGAAGACCCAGAAAGGTCTCAGCTAGTGCCTTGTGTATCACCCCATAACCCTTAGCATGAAGCTGAACAAATAAGGCTCAATAGATACTCAATGACCTAAATGTCTATTTTATTTTCTAACACATTCTGCATTTGTTTTCTTTCCTAGTTGCTCTACAAAGATTCATTTTGAAGCACTGATAGGAAGTAGCCAATAGTGTAGAATAATAGATAACCTTGAGTGTGTCAGGGAAAGGGCACGACAAATCATAAAATAGGCTTGTGAGCATAAACGCATGGAGATGGTTTAAAAGAAAGCAGAGGGGAAAAGCATCTTCGAGCCCTTAGAAAAATTTAGTATCGCTTTTCTGAATGTATAGAAATACATTCTGGAAAATGAATATTAAGCGTATTATCTTATTTTACTGGAAATTTTTCTTAGTTTGAAATCATTTCTTCAAATTATTCAAGTATGAACAAAGATCTAACTTCTGATTATCTATTCATTATCTATAATAAAAATGGCTTTCTACCATATATTCCAATCTAGAAACTTGAGAATCTCTAATATTGTTATTTTGCTAATACGTTCTGTCGAAAATATGGATAAGGGAGAAGGACTAAAGCTAAATTATAATTCCATTCACTGTGACTATTCTGGTTTTTAATACTGTGCATGGTCTCCTATGCTTATAACTTTTTAGAAAACTGGAATCACATTGCAGATACTGCTTTTTTAAAAGTTGTTTTAATTAATTTTTTATTGGTGTGTAGTAGATTTACAGTGTTGTATTAGTTTCTGGTGTACAGCAAAGTGAATCAGTTATACATATACATATATGCACTCTTTAGATTCTTTTCCCATATGGATTATTAAGAGTACTGAGTAACATTCCCTGTGCTATACAGTAGGTCCTTATTAATCTGTTTTATATATAGTAGTGTGTGTATGTCAATTGCAATGTAGATACTGCTTTGTAACCTGATTTTCTATTTAAAACTAGTTGTAACATATAGGGATTTAATAAAATATGTTTCTATGACATATTTTAAAGAACTTGGTTGAAGTTGCTTTCCTCTAGAGAGGTTTTTCTCATTTGTTCTTGGAGCCCTACAAACTCTATGTTTCTTTAAGGTATTTTGGACCACACAGGTGACATGAACCAGGAAAAACAAACCAATGGCAGCTTTGAGGCTCTGTTCCATCTACCCAGCCTCACGAAAAAGGGGAATTGTCCTTGCTGTCCTCTTTTTTGAATTTTTCTCTTCTCTTCCCTTCCCTTCCCTTCCCTGTCCTCCCCCACCACTTTATTTTTTGGCGTTATCCCACCGTACTCTGATGGTGTAAGTCTCTGGGTTCCCCACCCTCTATTGTGGTCTCACGCCAGGCTCCCCATTTTGAGTGAACCCTATGCTTTACCTCCTGACCCCACTCCCCTTCCAAGGCTGAAGCGCAGATATCCAGGGCTCAGCAGAAAACCATAGAAAAACAACAGCAACAACAACAACAACAAAACAACAACAAAACAACTGGCTTTAGCACTCAAATATCTGCTAAGGTTACTGATTTTACTTTTCTTTTTTTGATCATTGCATTTTTTTCCTTCTCTGCCAGTTTAGCAATGCAGTTTAAAATATTTAATATTTTATTCAGGATTCGAGCTGTTTTCATTAAAAGTATTGTTCTCTGAATCTGTTCCCCCATATGACAAAAATGAAGGTCAAGAATATTAACTTCAAAGGGTTAAAATATAGCATGTATACTTTTATCCTTCCTAAAATTAATGATCCTTTATTTAATTGAAATACTTATGAAATAACAGATTATACAATTTAGGATTGTGCCAGCCCCACTTCCAGTCACCAACGAAGATTCTGGTCACCAATTCCAATGTGCGGTTGTTTTTTTTTTAATTTTCTTCTGACAATTCTCTGACGCTAGCTGGATGGCCTACGATTTTACTCAATTCTGATACAATCTGCCTGGAGAGAGCATCAGATCCCAGTCGGATCCCCCAGGTTAAGTGCTCCATCCTGGGAGACTGTCCGCCACTTCAGATGCCAATCAAAAGTAGGAGGTCATCGAGTTACCCGCAACTTGTGTCCAACTTGGCTACAAATCAGAGGTTCCCATAACCCCCTCCTCAGGTTTTATGAATTTGCCAGAGCAGCTCACAGAACTCCAGGAAACACATTTACCAGTTTAATAAAGAATAGAACAAAGGATACCAACGAACAGCCAGTTGAAGTGATAAGTAGGGTGAGATATGGGAGAGTCTCATACTTCTGTCCTCTGTCCCTGTGGCATCACCCTTCCAGTACGAGGATGTTTTCATCCACCTGGAAGCTTTCTGAACCCCGTAAGACTGGGATTTTTATGGAGGCTTTATCACATAGGCAGGGTGGACCATTAACTCCATTTCCAGCCCCTGTCCCTCCCTGGAGAAGTGTCAGGGAGAAGTTCCAAGCTCCTAATCATGGGTTGGTCTTTCTGGTGACCAGCCCCCCCACCCAGGAGCCCACCGAGAGTCACCTCGTTAGAGCAAAAGATGCTCCCAGTGCTGTTATCACTTAGGAAATTATAAGCGTTTTAGGAGCTCTGTGCCAGGAACTGGGGGCAGAGACCAATCTGTACACATTTCACACAATTGTTAGTGAAATCTCTTTATAAAGCCTACATATATTATAACATCATAGTGTAAATAATAATAATACAGCAGCTATATTTTGAATACTTACCAATTGTCAGACATCTTTATTTTTAACTGATAGACTTTATTTGTGTTTTTGACGAGTTTTAGGTTTACAGAAGTATTAGTGGAAAGTACAGTGTTCTGATATGCCCTCTCGCCTGCAACCGCCTTCTCCTGTTCCTCATTAACACCTTGTGTTAGTGTGGTATGTTTGTCATACTTAATTAATCAATTAATCAACATTAATACATTATCATTACACATATATCTCTTGCTATATGTTTTTGGGTCCCTTAACAATCAGACAAGATAGATATTATCCCTGTTTCAGAAATAAGGAAACTAAGATTGAGTATTAAATTTCGGTTCACTCACAAACGTATAAGAACAAGAGCTTGGACCATTATATTCACTTTTTCTTCTATTTTACCTACTTCGAGTAATCCTGTATTTCAGCTATTTTCTGCCTGATGAAATGTATAGTTGGTAATGCATAGTATCAAAAAAGTTGCAGTAATTATTTTATAAATAATTATTTGTATAAATATAATTTATATAAATTATTTTTATAAATAGTCTGAATGTAGTCTAATTTAGTTTTGTTATTATAAGCCTTTCTGTTTATCTAATGGCAATATAGATAAACATGAAAACAACAAGGCCCTGCTTCTTCTTTTACAACACATCGTCATTCATTTTCTTTTAGTAATGAGGAATATTCTCATAACTTTGCTTTTTTTTGATAGTTGGTTATGTTTTTGTTTAATAACAGCAATAGGTCTTAAAGGGCAAAATATACGACCATATCTATAAATCAGTGCTGTATAAAATGGTGTCCGCAGTAAATCTACAGCTTTTATTTATTTGAAGTCATTTTATACATAAAGATGAATCAAGTTCAAGCCATCTACACAAATAGTGCTTTGTACTGGTTTGAATATCAGTATCAGAACTGATTACAGTGTAATGCAAAAGTTTTCAATGCTGTTGTTCTTATGGTCAAACATATGTTGCATCTAATTTATTTCAAGTATGCTGTATATTGGTGGAATCCAGATTCTGCTATCCTTTCTCTTAGCTCTTTGGTCCAATAGTAATTCTTGCTGAATCTCGTGGCATGATATATACTGTGACACAATGCACCTGAAGAAAATGTCACCAAGTCAAGTCTTTGTTTTAGGCACAAGCATAACTGATTTCCTATAATATGTTATGATTTCAAAAGCACAGTACATTCTGTCATATAATTTAAAATGTATTAATGTAATTATATATTTTGTTTTACAGTGAGTGGACATCCCATACTCAAAAGAGCTAACATCCGGATTGTTGGGAAGCTGGTGGCCAAATCTATGAGAGAAAGGAAAATGAGACAACAGTATTCATCATGAGAAGTAAGATAGTGTTTTCAATGTTGTTACCTTAAGAGTTGCACCTATCTATCCAAAGCCCTAAATTAACATTGGCCATGGATTAATTCTTGTCAGCAGGAAAAAAGGACAAGCATCTTTGCACATCCAAAGAAGAACTTCAGCCTCAGTTTATGATTACTAAATATCTTTGGATGAACCATTCATTGGACCTTTTTTTATAAATGACATCTGTTTTATTTTAATGAAGTTGAAACCCCGTAGTATCAAGTATTCCTTTCATTGGACTTAAATTTGGTTTGTTCCAGTACCAATAAATGCCATAAAGAAACGTTAAGATTCTTATTTCTAAAAACTCACATTTTTTTGAAAATGCGTTTTAAAATACATTATTAATGTTGTCACCATATTATATTTTCCCTATTCTTATTTTTCACTTTACAGTGAAAAACTGAGAGGTAATATACAGTATTCCTGAGTTACCTGCCCTAATTCAGAAAAGATTAGAAGCACAGTGGCTATCATCAGTCCCTTAAGAATCTTGAACTTAATTTCATTTATCCATCATTCATCCATCCATCCATGCATCATTCATCCTTCCCTTCCTCCCTCTATCTGTGAATGAGATTGGAGAAATAATAGTAGAGGGAGCAGAATCTGTGCATTGCACAGTGACTTGGTGTGAATAAAGAAGCAGGAACTACATGACAGGTGTTTCATTTTCTCAATCCTTGCCCTGATCTATTATCTCTGTAATAGACACTTTGGTTTAAAAAAAAAATCTCTCAGACTACTTCATGCAATGGAGTTCACTGTAAATATGGAAGGTACTGAATGAACTCTTTAGAAAAGCCAATTACAAGAATTATGTTAAGTCAGGGCCTCACCAAAACCATAAGCAAAATGGACTAAAAAGAGTGCTGATACTCTATCCAGAAAATGTTAACAGTAAAACATTTGATGGGGGAAAAAAAGTGATTACTAGTTAAAATATAAAGGTTAGCTTATCTATGAAATTAAATAATCTGTATTATCCCAGTTGATAATTGAGAGAGCTTCATCTTAAAGAGAAACATTTTATTTCAATACTGAAAAAAGCTGGAAAATGAACAGTTCAATAAAGGAAAAAAATCAACATGAGTTGAGTCTCAGCATGGTAACAAATCATCCTTTTTATCGCATTATCAGGATGAAAATTTGGTTAGATTTCTGCCCTCACTATTCCAAAGAATTGGGAACAAAAGCATAGAATATAATGAAATGTACTTACAAATTAAAACACAAGATTTCCTAATGAGTGTTGTATAATGAGTGCCACTGTCTCAAATGGCAAATGTATTTATAAGAGAAAACAATTAATATAAAAACAATATCAAAATTATCTTAAAAATAAAATATAAAGATTAAGTTGTGATTATGACAATTGAGGGCAGGACACAGAAGAAATTTACTTTTCCTTTAAAAAAAAGTGTGATTGTTTTTGTCTCAGATTTTCTAGATTTGACTATTCTTGATTTTTTAGCAAACTGAAGTAGGGCTCCTGAGTGTCTTTCAGAGTTGTGATCCTTCATTAAGTTCAGTGACATGTCATTCTAGAGCTGTAGAAGACAGTGTAAGGTCAGTGAAAAGAAGCCTTCACTTTTCAATAGTCAGTTTCTGTATAAAAATTGGCACTTGGTCCTCATCAAAGAACAAGAAATATTGGATATGCTCTAAATGTCCATTGTGTTTTTGAGCCAGCTACCTGGTGGAAGTCATCACTTATATGTAAATGAACTGTCAATGGCTTGCCACTGTTGGCAATCAGTGGACTGTGAAGGGTATGTCTTAATAAGAACCGAAACTCTTCACAGACTTTGATTTACTGGAAATAAAATAGAAAAGTCCTCTGAGACTACAAAGGACACTTGTTTCAGATAAAACGTCTAGACAGTAGCAATATATTTAGTGCTTTTATTATAGCAAAACTGCAAATTAGAATGGAGTGGTGAGAAAGTTCCTGTGACCCAGCTGAGTTCTAAAACGCTGCTTCTGACTAGAGTAATACAATCTTTAAAATAGCTAAGCCAAATTAAATAAAATTGCATTAAGAAAAAGAAAGCAGAAACAGTGAAAGGTCAAGATTTATGTTTCTTACATCTTTTAAATGATCTATGTCTTTTGTCTTACATTTTCTTATAAATCTATATTTCTCTAAATAAATGCAGCTCTTAGAATAGTTGAAAGCCAAACTTCTGTGATCCTGCAACATGGAGTACTTTTCAGAAAATTCAGATGTAAGGGAATTTTTCCTTGTCGCTCCATTCCTTTTCCCAACTTCCATTCTAGAACACACAATTTAAATATTAAATTTAGTGTAACTATTAATATTTTCATTTTATTAAAAATTTTTTTTTGTCTTTATGACATGTAGGACTCTTAATTCCCCAACCAGGTATTGAACTCATGCCCCCTGCATTGGAAGCACAGAGTTTTAACCACTTGACTGCCAGGGAGGTCCCAATATTTTTACTAATGTTGTAAGTAACAAAAATATATTAAATTTGCCAAATGCTTTAGAATTTGCAGTATACTTTCACACAAATGTGAATTATGGAAACTTTGTGTAAAAAGAGATTAAATAAGACAATCTAAGGTGATACAACAAACTTTAACACTTCATGAAGTGGACAGTATCCATCTGGAGAACTGAAAACTGGGGTGGAAGGCAGGAAACTTTTATAGGGTAAAGAATAAAGAACGAGGCAACCTTGTTTGGGGTTAGAAGGGACAAGGAAATAAGCATAGAGCCCAGAGTTGGCTTGGTGTTTGGGGTTTGGCTGATGGGATATACTGTGTTTCTGGTGAGTGGAACACGGAAGGGACACAGAAGTTATCCAAATGTTGCTTTACTGATGTGGCACCCTGAGTAGCGGCAGCTCTATCTTGGACCAATATCAACAACAGGTAGACCAAATTTTTATACTAACTGCTTTCTCCCAAAGCATATTATGTTCAAAGAAGTATATAATTCCAGGTAGGTTAATAGCTTTGAAAAACAATTAGCTTAAAATAATAGCTTCTTTTTTGCTCACTTAATAATCCAATGTGAGACTGCAGGTACTACCCCATGCACTCTTTTAGACACTCAGGCCTTTTCCATCTTAATAGCTTTGACATCCTTTAGGGCCTGTACTGCAGTCTTCACAGCCAGGCAGTAGATAAAAGAGTGTGGAGAAAGCATACCCACTTCTTAACTACTTCAGTCTGAACTTGTAACATATCACTTCTACTCACATTCTATTGGAGAGAATTTGTTACCTGGTTCCATCTGAATGCAAGGGGACTAGGAAATGTAGTCTAGTTTTATATCCAGAAAGAGAATATGCCACTTTAAGGCATAGGGAGTAAATTGCATTCCTCATTATTTTAGGGAAGAGGAAAAATGCCAAATGCCTTCACTTGAATGGTCATCATTCTGGTTTAAAATGCTATCATAAGGAGTCTGGAACAAGATAGCAGCATTGGAAGACCTTGAACTCACCTCCTCCGCTAGCCCACCAAAATTACAGCTAATTAGAGAGCAGCTATCTCTGCGAATGATCTGAAGACTAGCAGAAAAGATTTTCCACAACTAAAGATATAAGGAAGGGACCACAATGAAATGGGTGTGAGGGGTGTAGACACGGTGTTTGTAGGACCAGAGCCTCACCGTGATGACTCCCTGCTGGAGGGGTGCATAACCATGGAGGTCCTCCATTACACGCACAATGAAATATTACTCAGGCATAAAAAAGAATAAAATCTTGCCATTTGCAATGTCATGAATGAATCTAGAGGGTCTTATGATAAGCACAGTAAGTCAGACAAAGACAAATACCGTATGATTTCACTTACATGTGGAATCTAAAAATCAAGACAAATGACAACAAAAAACCCAAAACAGAAACGGGCTCATAGATACAGAGAACAGACTGGTGGTTGCTAGAGGGGAGGTAGGTGGAGGAGTGGGCAAAACAGGTGAAAGGGATTAAGAGATACGAACTTCCAGCCGTAAAATAAATCAGTCACGGAGATGTAATGTACAGCACAGGAAATATAGTCAACAACATTGCGATAACTTTGTATGGTGACAGATGGTTACTAAACTTATTGTGGTAATTATTTCCTAGAGTATATAAATGTCAAACCACTGTGTGGTATACCTGATACTAGTATAATATTGTAGGTCAACCGAACTTCAATAAAAAAATACCAGCAAAAATAATTTATTATAAAAGTATTGAAATAATCCAGTCTTTTTTAGTTTTTTTAGCATTTTGATGCTAACTCCCTTGTACAATTCACCAAGAATCCTGAAACATATAGCATCAATTTAAAGGGAAACCATTTTTCTTTTTTATTTCTTAACATATGTGCTTTTCTTTCTAGAAATTGAAGAACTTTGGGTTTTTTGTTTTCATTTTGTTATTCAACTAAATGTCATGTCAAGTAAATATTTTTCAGTAATATGTTGATAAGAATCATTCTTTTTATATTAAAAAAACACCTATTTCCAATTTGGGGAGCAGTCTATCAAAAATTAATGCTTGCAGAGCAATGGAGGGAGACTTTTATATATAAACATCAAGAAAAGAAAGGATAATAAAATGGTACTAAGGCAAGATTGACTTACCATCTCAGAAGTAATTCTTTTTATTTGAATGGCAAAAATATTGAGGCATTTAAAAAATCCTCATTTTTAAAGTACTTTTAAACAACTAAGGGGAAAGAAAAAGAGAAAACTTAAGAAACAAAATTCTAAATAGGTTTGCTCAAGGTTTTGAACACGTGCTAGCTTGGGTACATTCCATTCAAGACTGCTATCTTGTTCTGGAATAAATGCTTAAAACTTTCAAGTTTGGGGGTTATTAAACAAATTCCATTTTGGACTTCTGTTTGTGTTCTGCCAATTATTTTTAAAAGTCTCTGCACAATTTACTAGTTTTCCACATTGTAAAACATACATTATAATATAACAATAATAATAATGATAATGCAAGCTATATTTTCAGCCTCCTTTGTACAAAATTTTGCTTAGGAAATGAGCTATGTAGGGATACAAGGTGAGTGCAGAGGATTGACCCTACTAGAATACTTCATGACAGTGTCCTGGCCTGGGTCAGCGGGTATGGAGTAGCTTTCTCAGGTCAGTGGTATGGGGTAGCTTTCTGATTCAGCGTTTCCTAATTTTGTTGAGCAAGTTCCTGAGGTGATACAAGGAGTGATTCATGGATCTCCTGCAATCTGTTTTTTCTGCCATCCGAACAGTTTTTTCAGCTGTCTATATCTCTTAATAAATCTCTTCCTGATTAATATAGCTGGTGTCGTCCTGCCATCTTCAATTGAGAAGCCTGACCCCACACATTTTCCTTCCTTCCTGCCTTCCTTTCTTTCCTTCCTTCCTTCCCTTCTTCCCTCTGTCTTCACTAAAAATTCTACTCAATGAAGACTCTACGAATATAAAGGTATTTAACAGTTAGGATGCATTTTTCAAAATGGAGACTTTGGATGTACTTTGTAACATAAATCACAGATATCAGATCTCCTGGCTTGTCACATCGTCCCAAATAATCCCAGTTTCACTTTCCCTCTGCGGTTAACCGCAGCTTCACTTTGGTTGAAAGCATATTAGATATCCTAAATAGTATTCCTATAAGTAATTCTGTATAGAAGAAAAGCCAAGGATATCAGAAAAGTAACTTCATTTTTGATAGCAGGATGATAATTTTATTAAACTCCAGAGGCTTGACAGTTGCTTATAATCCACAAAAATAAAAAGGATGCAATAGGAAGAGATTTATCAGTTTAATCTTTCTGCATTTTGACAACGTGTGTATTAAAGACTAAACTATTTGTAAATTTGGTACAGTTTCAGTGATGAAGTCATGGTCATTCTGGAAGTAAAATCTCTCATATAGTTAGCTGACTAATGGAACATATATATTGAAACATTGTAGTAAATGAAATATGATTATAAAAATCTGATATTGCCTTATGCAAATGTAGGACTTACAGATTTTCATCATAAACTAAGATACCTGGCTAATCTGTAAAAAGAATCTGAAGATATATGTCTTTGAAACATCATCAGTGCTTCAGAATCTCAAATAGGTGATTTTCTTGATAAAAGTGGGAATTTACTTACAAAACTTCTTTATATTAAAAGAAAAAACAAACAAAAACCTGTGAAAATTAAAATGTATGTAGCAGTTTTATAGAATTGAGTAGCTAGAACAGGCCTCATTTGTGTAGTCTAAGGCCCTCATTTTACAAAAATAAAAGCTGAAGTAGATGGTTAAGTGAGGTCATCCAACAATTTAGTGCGTGAATTGGGATTGGCTTAGGATCTTCTGATTCCCCGTCCAGTTTTTATCCTATGCCATATTGCCTTCCCAGAAGACAAAATGAGCCGATATTAAAAACCTAGAAAGAAGGATTCACATTGCAGGCCCAAACTAGGCAACAACAAAGAAATTACATCTACCCCATTTGACGGACACCTCCTGTGGACTTCGGTAATAACCTCTCTTCCCACACAAAACATTCCTCTGCTATCTTTGCTCCTTCCCCCTTTTCCTCACCCTTTAGAATAGGTTAGCTAATTTGATCAATTAAATTGGTTCAAGGTGTTGATGGATCCCAATGGCTTCATTATTGCCATGGTGGTGTTTTAACAAGGTCTATCAACTCTTTGAGGGCTAACCCTAGGAGCCTTAGACCTCATCAGTTGAGGAGCAGCTTTCCTGTCACCATGGACCACTCATTTTATTGAAACACAAAACATCCCTTTCTAGAAATTTTATCTTGGGGGTTTGTTATGACTTTTATTAAGTAAGCCTTCTAGTATACATCTTATAAGTAGGTGATTATATCAATACAGTATTTCAGGTTTTTTTCCAGAAAAAGCATAATGCTTTTATTAAGTAACTATTTGACATATTTTTGTGTTTTTTTCCCCCACTTTTTGGCTCCATACTTTAATTGCTTTTTTATTTATCAATGATTTTGCAAAATCATTTTTGTAGAGAATGTAGAAGGTTGTCAGTTTTTTTCTACCATGATTGATCACAATTTGTATTTTATTGTTGATAATTGATATGCACACAACATGTACATACTGTCATCTTGATTATTTGCAGTACTTCTTGTGGGTTGTGCCTCACAAGCACAGGAATTCTGATCAATTCAATCTCATAGATTTCTCATAAAGAAGGGAAAAAATCAGTACAGAGTGTTCACAATTACATATGTTGAATTATCAAGTATTTTTATTGAGGTGAAGTTGATTTACGATATTATATTAGTTTCAGATGTACAACATGATGATTCAAATTTTTACAGAGCTACTCCATTTAAAGTTATTATAAAGTATTGGCTATATTCCCTGTGCTGTACAGTATATAAAGTCGTTGTTGGATCTTGCCTCTGAGGCTAACCAAGGCAAAGTGTTTGAGGTAAAGAACCAAAGAATTACATTTTTTAAAAGTTTCTTATGTAAAATACTTTACCAATTCTCTGTTTTTCAAAATGCTTCTTGGATTTGTCCCTTTTTTCTTTACTCTCACATTCATTTTGCCGGTCTAGAACCGTATAAGTTCTAAATCTAGACTTCTTAATATGTCTCAGAATTTTCTCAAGGATGAATGTCCCATTTGCCAATCCATCTAGCAATGTATGGCCCTCCCACTCAAGTCCCTCGTCCATGAATTTCCAGACCCCCAGATGAAGTTCAGTCTTTATCCTTAGATTGTGTGCTACTTGCAATATACTTTCACCTTATTGCCCGATCAGCTGACCACGCAAAGAACTAGGGCATCTTCCTGCCCTAGATCATGGCACCTCTTCCATTTTCTCCTTGTCCACTCAAAATTTAGCTAGGTCTTCTCAGAAACCAGTCCTAGAGTTACCTTAAAACCTTTCCCAGAAAACTCAGTCATCCTTAGTCCTTTTTTTCTCTTCTACCAGGGTGAATTTGCACCGTTTATTTGAGTTCTTGATGATATTATTTTGTACCAATTTATACTGGTCTCAATCTGTTGTTTTATGTGCATGACTTTTAACTCACCAGAAAAAAGAAAAAAAAAGATCCCTGAGAGCAAGGATTATGCCATTATACCTAAACCTAGTGCACATTTTTGAGAAATGCTTATTTTATTAAAAGGGTTTTAAACTAGACTGCTCAATCAAGCGGAAGAGGCTAGCAAGGGTTTTACCAAGAAATGAAAGGCATCAGTCTGTAATTCTGCAGCAAATGCTTGAAAAAATACAGACAGAAGCAGGTCACAAAAAAGCTAATGAAAAAATGTATCATCCAAACTAAAGCAATTGTGAGAGTAAAGATGGTTCTAAAAATAGCTAAGATTATTTATTTTTTTCAATGAACTAATTTTATTATATTGGTGGATCTATAAAATAAGTCTATTGAAACTTTTCAAATACAAAATTCTTTTTTAAAAAATGAAAACAACATACGTCCATATGCCTTAATGTAACATACCAAAACCTCTTTTTAGTGATTATTTGAACATTAAAAATAAGACAACAGAATGTTTGTTCTTGGTATTAATTCACATTTTAAAATCACATACTTTAATGAATTACATAGCTGTTTAATACCATGCCATTGGTATTTTTCTCAAATATGGTATCATCTTTATTTTTTCATGAAATTGCCTGCAGTATTCTTCTAAATTGTGTTTTATATTTAACAGATTTAAAATTGACACCTTCCATTGAATGTTCTTCGTAGATTATATTATTTGGAATTGAGAAAACACTGTTTTTATATAATGCCAAGATGAACTCAGAGCAAATTCTGCTAAATGGAGAATATTCTCAATCATGAACTTTTTGTACTGATGTATGTAAATATTTCAACCCAAATATTTTCACAGTATAAAAAAATCAATAAACAGAAATCTCAATTACATAGAGTCAGGAGACCAGAGGGGGAGCTCTCACTCCCTTTGATAATAGCAGAGCCCAACAGAAAGAAGAAAGACTCCTCTTCTTTGCTGTCAAGGCCTCACCCAGTGAGAAGCCATGGACTCTGTGTTACTGTAGCCCTCCCAGCTCCTTCTTCCTCTCTGTAAGAGTTCTTCTTCCCTTGTGAGGTCTTGCACGTGGCTCACCATGGTGGCAGACCCCAACCCCATGGTTGCAATTTTCTGCTGATTCCAAATAAATCCATCTTTGCTGAAGAAATATCTGGCAGTCTGTTTATTTCAGGTCAACAACAGATAATTGCATTTAGCCTCCAGTTAGAGACCATTCTTTAATATTTTTACATGAAAAAAGTGTATCACCTATGTTCTCAATATGATTTTTGAATGTTCTGTTAACTTTAGATTGTGCAAAATTATGCACAGTTGTTAATTTCACTGTATTCCATAACATAACTTATTCAATTAAATATTAAAACTCCAATAACATTGTGTTCCTACTAGTTAAGATACTCCAAAGTGAAACTATAGAATTAAATCTTATATACCATATAAGCTACTATTGTTTAATTTGCTCATTCCCTCTCTTAATTTTATATGGATAAATACCAGAAATGGATAAAAACCAGTCTTCCTGTTTACTAGTATTGTTTTTCAATAATTGCAATGCAATAAAATCTTTAAAAAATGACATTTTTGACAACTCCCATTATTGATTATTTTTAGTAAAGATTTCATATTGGTTCTGAAGAAAATAACCCTCATATCCAGAGGACTCAAAAAAAGTTTATTCGTAAAGTAGTTTAAAGAAAAAACATTTCTAAAATCAAATTGATGATGGGCAGCAAAGAGAGAAAGTGCCTACTGCTTTGTGGGAGTACAGCTTCATTTGCCCTGTCATCTTCATCCTGAAAACTTTGTAGCATAGTTATTCTAACTCTGGTTACAAATGTGTGTGTGTGTATGACAGAGAGACAGAGACAGAGATTTAGCAACTGCAGTTTCTATTTCAGAATACTGCAGCTTGTTCGTATGCAGTTATGAATTCTGTGTGTACTACAACCAATTCCAAGAATATTTCTGCACCAAAGATTTCTTAATTTTGTAAGAATATTGTTTTTTACCATAATCCCATTCTTAACAAAATTTACATTGATATTATGACTGCAAAAACAAAAATTGTATTTTCAACATTGAACTTTTTAAATGAATTGACAAAAGCAGTTTTAAAAATATCAGATTTCTCACCTTTCAGAGAATGAAATTCCAAAAACCTTTATTTTAATGCCATGAAGCATAGGAAAAAAGATCATATCATTATTAGACTTACCTCAGTTGATACTTATTTCTGTAGGATCTGATGATATTAATATAATATGGTTTGTGTAATTATCTTTTTCTGCTAATAGAGTTAGTTCATTAACAACTATCACTTAACTTGGAGATTATTAAAAGAAAACTTGTAATTGAAAATAAGCACAATTCCGTTTAGTGATGAAATCAGCGTCATACTCATAGAGTTATAATTAAAGGCATCTTCTGCATCTGAACATTTTAAATCATCATCTTTGGGCACAGTCTTCTTAAAATAATTACTGGAAATTTTTATTATTAATTTTTTCAAGAAATATATTTCGTTCTTAATTCTTAATTGAATGTAGACATTGCTTCCTTGAGTTCATGGCTACTAGAAAGTGTTTGTTGTAAGATTAAAATGTTACCATACAAGATATGGCCTAACACTTCTGAAACTATTTCACACCTATACTAGGCTTGGACAAAGAAGTAAATATGTTTCAGATAATGAAACCTAAGATCCTTACTTTCTGAAAAGTTACAAATAATCAAAATGAAATTCTCTAAGTGCTAGAATGAACTCTAATAATGCTATTGGATTTTAACCCCCCAAATAAAAACAAAATCAAAACAAAACAAAAACAAAAACTCCATGAGTCCATAATAACACAAATAAAAGATGGAAAAAATAGATGGGGAAAAGAGAGAAAATTTTATCAAAGTAAATGTAAATTATAAAGCCACTGGGCAAGACCATTTAGACAACACCCTATGTTTGATTACTGACTGCTCAGCCTCCATTTCCTCTACATATTCCACATACATCTAACCTGTAATTTGCCATGTTTCCTGAGGACCCCCCCAACTCAAAGTCTGGAAGTTCCCTGCCTCTTCTGAACCGTGATAGGGACAGTAGCACGACTGTCTTGTACACCATGTGGCCAGCAGGGGCAGCAGCATCAGATACATCTCCCACTTGGTTGTGGGAATCCTTTCTTAATGCATATGTGCAGGCATACTTCATTTTATTGCACTTCTCAGATACTGCATTTCTTACAAAGTCAAGGTTCGTGGCAACCCCGCATCGAGCAAATGTCTATAGGCACCATTTTCTCAACAACATTTGCTCACTTTGTGTCAGTTTCGTATTTTTGCAATTTGTGTAATATTTCAAACTCTTTCATCATTATTATATTTGTTATGGTGACCTTTGATCAGTGGCTTTGATGTTACTATTGCAATTGTTTTTTGGGGCACCACAAACTGCACCCATATAAGATGGAAAATTTCATTGATTAATGTTGTATGTGTTCTGACTGCTCCCCAAGCTGGCTGTTCCCCTGTCTCTCTCCCTTTCCTCAGGCCTCCTTATTCCCTGAGACACAACATAGAAATTAGGCCAATTAATAATCCTACAATTGCCTCTAAGTGTTCAAGTTGAAAGAAAAGTCACGTGTCTCTCAACTTAAGTCAAAAGCTAGAAATAATCAAGTTCAGTGAGGAAGACATGTCCAAATCCCAGATAGGATGAAAACCAGGCCTCTTGCACCAAATAGTTAGCCAAGTTGTAAATGCCAAAGAAAAGTTCTTGAAGGAAATTTAAAGTACTACTCCAGTGAATACACAAATGATAAGAAAGCAAAGCAGCCTTATTGCTGATGTGGAGAAAGATTTAGTGGCCTGGATAGACGATCAAAGCAGCCACAACATTCCCTTTAAGCTGAAGCCTCATGCAGAACAAGGCCCTCACTCTCTTCATTTCCCTGAAGGCTGAGAGAGGTGAGGAAGCTGCAGAAGAAAAGTCTGAAGCTAGCAGAGGCTCATGAGGTTTAAGGAAACATGCCATCTCCGTAACACCAAAGAGCAAGGTGAAGCAGCCGGTGCTGGTGTAGAAGCTGCAGCAAGTTATCCAGAAGATCTAGTTGAGACAATTAATGAAGGTGGCTGCACTAAACAACAGATTTTCAATGTAGATTAACTAGCCTTCTATTGGAAGAAGATACCAACCAGACATTTCATAGCTAGAGAGAAGTCAATGCCTGGCCTCAAAGCTTCAAAAGACAGGCTGATTCTCTTGGTAGGGGCTAATGCAGCTGGTGACTTTAAGTTGAAGCCATTGCTGGTTTGCCATCTGAAAATCCTAGGGCCCTTAAGAATTATGCTAAATCTACTCTACCTCTGCTCTATAAATAGAAGAACAAAGTCTGCATGACAGCACATGTGTTTACAACATGGTTTACTGAATATTTAAAAGTCCAATGTTGAGATCTACTGCTCAAAAAAAAAAAAAAAAAAAAAGATTCCTTTCAAAATACTCCTGCTCAGTGACAGTCAATGACAGTGCACCTATTCACTCAAGTGCTCTGATGGAGATGGACAATAAGATTAATGTTGCTTTCATGCCTGCCAACACAACATCCATTCTGCAGCCCATGGATCAAGGAATAATGTTGAATTTCAAGTCTTATCATTTAAGAAGCACATTTTGTAAGTCTATAGCTGTCATAAATAGTGATTCTTCTGATGGAAGAAGCAAAGTAAATTGGAAACCTTCTGGAAAGGATTCAGCATTCTAGATGCCATTAAGGACATTTGTGATTCCTGGAAAGAGGTCAAAATATCAATATTACCAAGAGTTTGGAAGAAGTTGATTCCAATTCTCATTGAAAACTTTCAAGACTTCAGTGGAGGAAGTAACTGCAGATATAGTGGAAACAGAGAACTAGGATTGGAAATGGAGCCTGAAGATGTGACTGAATTGCTCCAACAGATGATAAAATTTGAAGCGATAAAGAATTGCTTCTTATGGAGGAGCAAAGAAAGTGGTTACTTGTGATGGAATCTCTTCCTGGTGAAGATGCTGTGAGGAGTGTTGACATGACAACAAAGGATTTAGAATATTACATTGAACTTAGTTGATGAAGCAGTGTCAGGGTTCGAGAGAACTGTCTCCAATTTTAAAAGAAGTCCTACTGTGGGTAAAATGCTATCAAACAGCATTGCATGCTATAGAGAAATCATTCGTGAAAGGAAAAGTCAATTGTGGCAGCAAACTTCATTGTTGTCTTATTTTAAGAAATTGCCACAGCTGCCCCAACCTTTAACAACCACCACCCTGATCAGTCAGCGGCCATCAACATGGAGGCAGACCCTCCACGAACAAAAAGATTACAACTCGCTGAAGGCTCAGATGATGGTTAGCATTTTTAGCAATAAAATATTTTATTTCATTTTATTTATTTATTTATTTATTGGCTGCGTTGGGTCTCTTTTTTGTTGCTGTGTGCGAGCTTTCTCCAGTTGCAGCAAGCAGGGGTTACTTTTTGTTGGGGTGTGCGGTCTTCTCATTGTGGTGGCTTCTCTTGTTGCAGAGCACAGGCTCTAGGCATGTGGGCTTTAGTATGTGCAGCTCGCGGGCTCAATAGTTGTGGCTCTCGGGCTGTAGAGTGCAGGCTCAGTAGTTGTGGCGCACGGGCTTAGTTGCTCCACGGCATGTGGGATCTTCTCGGACCAGGGCTCGAACCTGTGTCTCCTGCATTGGCAGGCGGATTCTCAACCATTGTGCCACTAGAGAAGTCCCACAATAAAGTATTTTTAAATTAAGGTATGTACATTGTTGTTATAGGCATAATGCTATTGCACACTTAATAGACTACAATATTGTGTAAACCTAACTTTTATATGCACTGGGAAATCAAAAAATTCATGTGATTCCCTTTACTGCAATATGTGTTTGATTGCGGTGGTCTGAAACCAAACCTGTAATAGCTTTGAGGCATGTCTGTATATCAAATCATCATATCATACACTTTATATATGTTACAATTTAATTTGTCAATTATACCTCAATAAAGCTGGGAAAAAATACTGTTAAAAGCTAGGATATTGCTAAAATAAATGAATGGAGTTTAATTTACATTTTTATTCCCAAGACAAATGGTTAAAAGCCTCCATCTTGATGAGAGTCCTTAATAAATAAAAATATGCTCGAATAAAAAAAATACATTCCCCACTGTAACTGGAGACCAAAAGAAGTTTTCTGTCTCTAGCTGCTGTTGTTAGTACACACTTTGTTTTATCAGTGGTTACTCTGCATGTTGTTATTTAATGGAAGGCATAAGTTGTATAACTTATGAAAAGTTTTGGGGAAAGGGAGGTGGGTTATTGAAGACTACCTTAATTAAGCTCCTGTTGAATGAAAACTGTTCACTGCACATATATATCACATAGTATTAGATGAAAACTATGATAGAAGCTGGACATACACAGAGGCGCATTACCAAACTAATTCTGGCTTATTTTTAATTATTAAAATTAGTACTTTGTTAAAAAATTAAAAATCTGGGGGAAATGCTAACCAGATTGGAAGCTGGGACAATAGCTATGAGCCCACACTGTTTTCAAAGAAAGCAGAATTGTCTGTTAATGCCTTCAGGCAGGAGCACTTCCAAATCTGCCGAAGTCCTTACTACATCTTTTTATTCTGCAAAGTGATTTTATCAATTAATTTAGGTAGAATGGACATCTGTATAATAGTCTCATTCGTAATCATGGTAAATTTCATCAGTAATTCAGGTAAGAGAGAGAAAAGTACCCTTACTAGCTGTTAGCTGTTACCTGGCTGGTAATAGCTAGGCACTGTTGAATATGTCACAGAACCCATCAGATAAGGTCCCTGAGACCATGATGGACGAAGACTGAAACAAGGCCATGAGAAAGAAGGCCTCTGAGATATAGCCGAAAACATGAGCACCAGGCAGGCCACAAAGATGAGCAAACATCCCCTTCCCAGCCAACATGAATGAGTGTTGCTTCTTGGCCAGTTACAGCAGGAGCTCCACTCTGTTCCTCACATCTCGTAGGTAAAGTTGTTAAGATCTCCAGTAACCTGCAATTCTTAAGCAGTTACCTTTGCTTTCTCACATCATCCAGTCCAGAGCAATCCCTCACTTCCTTCAGCCATCCCCAAATCATCCACACAAGCCCAAATCCTATCAGAAGCTCCCCACACATCCTCATCTTACTGAGATGCCCCACGGTGCCGCATGGCCTGTGGTTCTCCCTGCTGAGGCGAGTAATCTGTAGAACTGACAACAGGCCAATGTGAAGACTGGGGTTGGTGATAGCCTTTGTCTTTCGGGCAGTGATACGGGTCATCTCTGTCCTTAAATAATAGTTTGAATTTGGGGATTTTTATGTGCTGAATTGTGTCCTCCAAAAGATATGTTGAAGTCTTCACCCCCAGTACCCAGACTGTGACCTTTTGTGGAAATAGGATTGTTAAAGATGTAATTGGCTAAGATGAGGTCATACAGGAATAGAGTGAGGCCCTGATCGAATATGACTGTTGTCCCTATGAGAAGATGACCATGGACCATGTGAAGACACAGACACAGGGAAAGCATTACGTAAAGAGGGAGGCAGAGGTTGAAATTATGTGTGTTTCTACTAACCAAGGAGCCCCTGGGGCTAACAGAAGCTGGAAAAGGCAAGGAAAGATCCTTCCTTAGAGAGTTTAAAGAAAGTATGGCCCTGCCAACACCTTGATTTCAGAACTTTAGTCTCCAGACCCATGAGACAAGAAATTTCTGTTGGTTTAAGCCATTCAGCTTATGCTATTTTGTTAAGGCAGCCCTAGGAAATGAATACAGGGCTTACATATTTTGTAGTTATTTTCCTAGGTACTTTATACTTTTTGTTGCTATTAGTATCAGTATTAATTGGTTATTTTTTGATTTTATATATTATTATAAAATATATATTATAAGTATCTTATATATTGTATATTATTTATATATAATTTAATATATTAAATTATAAACATTCTTTTTGATTTTATATATTGATCTTATACCTAATCTTGCTAAAACATTATTTTGTGTTATTGTTTGTTTGGAAATTATCATACATTCTCTTTATTGATAAATGTGCTCTATATAAATAATTATTGTTTTATTTACTCTTTACCAATCCTTATGCTTTATTTATTTTTCTGGTAGCCTTGCCTTGGCTAGGAAACTTCAGTACCCCGATGAATAATGATGAATGATGAGTGATAGTGGCAACACTGCCTTATTGATGTAGAATAGAAACATTTCTTAAGTTTTATTGTATATACTTTTTTTTTCTTAAATAGTTTTCATTTGTCAATGTGTGAATTACATTTACTGATGTTGAATCACTCTTGAGTGCCTGTGATAAATCCTCCTTAGTTACAAGGTATATATTAACACTGCTGGATTTGACTTACAAATTATATTTAAGACTTTTTTATCTATGCTTGAGATTATCTCTAATTTTAGATTTTCCTGAATTCTCTATCAGGCCTTATTTTCAAAATTATATTAGCTTCCTAATATTAATTTGTTAACCTACTCCCTAATTTTATTATATAAAACTTTTTATTATAAGATAGGATTTGAGATTAATAAAATGACTCTGTAAAATTGCCTGAGCTTACTAACAGCTTTTTAGAGGGAGAGGTTTTAGACTGCCAGTTTCGTTTTTAAAAATAGGTATGGGGTTATTTAGCTCTTTTCTTCTTAAGTTACTTTTGGTAATGGACAAATTTTCAATGTAGTGGCAAAAATTGTCTTCAGAACTTGCTACTATTTGTAAAATCTCTGTTGTATTTATAGCCATGTTCTCCTTTTCCCTTCTATGTTAATGTTTATTTGTACTGACTCTTGATAAATACCTACCATACAGGGTTCCTGTGAGGATTAAACAAATTAATGTAATGTAAAGCACTCACATCAATGCCTGGCTAGAGGATTGTTTATTTCATTAGTATTTTTAAGAAACATTCTATTGCTTTTGTGACTATATATTTTTTCTATTTTGTTATTGTCTGCTCTTGTCTCTTTTATTTCCTTATTTCTGCCTTTTTAAGGTATAATCTTTCTCTTTCAATAGCTTCTATAGTTAATTTGTTTTTAATGTCTCTTGTTTTTAAAATAATTGCATTTGTGTAAAACTTCCACCTAAACAATGCTTTAGCTGCATCCCATTAGGTTCTTATGTAATACTTTTGTTATTCATTGTAAATATTTTGTAATCTTAATTTTATTTAATCTTTATGTCATTTAGATTATTTTATTTTCCAAATATATTATTTAATTTTTTAAAATGTCTCACTTCATCACATTTTAGACTGTTGAATTTGGAATTATCTCTAACATTTTGTGTTTTCTGCTTCCTGTGCTTTTCCTTTGCTTATTTTTCTCCTTATCTGCCTTCTGTTGGATTGAGAAATATGTTTTGTTCACTCTTTCCCCTCTACTGGTTTATTACCTTTACAAATGTTAACATACATACTCAAATATATTTTTCTATCAGAGTCTACAGTTTTCATTACTTCTATTCTCTTGAATAAGAAACAAAACTTGGCAAGTTAACTCTTCATCAAGCAGAATTTACTTTTAGAATTTTAGATTTGTACATATTTTGATCAAAAATTAGTAACTCTTATGGTAAATATTTTAATGTTCATGGTATTTTTATTTCAGGGTTAACATTTATTCTTGTTAAATTGCATGGTTTAGTAGTTCTTCCAGTGAGGTTCTGTGGGTAGTAAATTCTCTTACTTGTTTAAATATCTGAAAATATCTTTACTTCTCTCTCTTGAGAATGATCCTGTATTTAGCTGGATATAGAACTTGAAATTGCAGGTTATTTTTCTCCACTGCTTAGAAGATTTTATTCCATCATCTTCCATCATTCATTCTTGCTGATGAGTCACTACTGTAAGTGTGCTTGTCATTTCCTTCGTAGGTACTTTTGAATATTCTTCTCGAAGATGTATAAGATTCTCTATTTTTTCTTTGTATTCTGAAATTTCACTAGAATGCGTCCGTGGAGTAATTTGTTTTCATTTATGTAGCTCGGCTTTATATCTACATTTTAAATTTTCTTCAAATGTGGACAATTCTCATCATATTGAACAACTATTGCCTGTCATTACCTCTATGCTCCATTTTGGGAAACTGATTAGACCTAAGTTTATTGATGCCTCATTCTGTCCTTCATGTCTCTTAATATCTCTGTTGTGCTTCTTTCTTTCTGTATCTCTCAAAGCCATGTTCTGAAAGAACTCCTCAAGGCTATATTTCAACTCAGTAATTATCTGTCTTTCTAGAGTATCATTTTGTCCTTAGAATTAAAATAAAAATTTTAATTAACATATTTTCATTGCAAAATTTATCCAGCTGGTTCTTTTATATATTCATGTATCCCTGATTCATACCTGCCTAATTTTGCTTCATAGTGTTTTTCTTTAAAGTTTGCTCTTCTTCCCTTTTTCTCACTTACAGTCATTTAAAAAATTATTAGTAAATCTATGTCCTAATTACTCATCTTGTTGATTTGTTCCAAAGTGTTACTTTTCTACACATTCCTGTAGAATGTAGACCCTTCTTAGTAGGAATCTTTTCAAATTGCTTATTGTTCCTTTTTCCTTTTCTCCCTCATTTAAAATCATCCCTTCTTATCTGGTGGTTTTATGATTGATCATCGTTTTATCCAGTGCAGCATCTGAACTAATAGTGGCAGCAGGATATACATGATCTTGGAGCCATCACAGATCTGGTCACTTACCTAAATGGAGGCTTAGCTCCAGTCTATGTACACTATGCAGCTTTGTACAACCTACAACCTCAGAGGCTCCTGAAGTTTTTCAGTCTCCCATTACAGATGACCTTACTCCAGCTCCTCTTACCCTTCGAGAGTCAACTCTTAGTCATTTCTGAATCTTTCTGGGCTTGGAAACCAGCAGGCCTGTAGCTTCAGCCCTCAATTTTTCTGAGTTTCTGTCCAGTGTGTGATGCATGGAGATGTTAATCTGTTTTTCAAAGTGTGAGTAAGATTTATATATATATATATAAAATTAATATATATTATTAACATGTATATACATCACGCCACACAAACACACAAATTCTATCACTTCTCTGTGCTGTGACTAAAGAGGGTAGTTGACAGTATGAAATTGCACTGCTATCTGGACTCCAGCACGCAAGTGAATGCTTAAGATTTGTTTCTGGAGTAGATCACAGAGTCACACATTTTAAAAATATTTGCATATAAGAAGAGTTAGTTTAAAAAGTAACAACTGAAATCTTTTATCTTGCTCTATGTCAGAGAATTGTGAATAAAGAAGGAAGAAAAACCAGCAACTAAAAAAAAAAAAAGAAGAAGAACTTGAGAAATCAGATTTCAGGTGATTGGAACATTTTGATAAAATCTCTGTGTTGAAGCAGATCAGGCATTCCTCTTCCTATAGAGGGTAGGAGACTCTGAAACACACAGAAGGGTATTGGGAAAGTAAAATAATAGTAATGCTGAGTGCTTAGTGTGCATCAGGTCCTTGCAGGTAGATGATCTTAATTCTCAAAATTGCCCTGTGAATACATTATTATTTTCATGATATGGATGGAGAAATCAATGGGGCTCAGGCCATGTGGTTAGTCCAGGCTGAAACAGTGTGGAAATTTAGGAGTGCCTAAATCTGAGCCTAACCTGTGCCTACATTTCTACCCAATTGTCTTCCTACATGGAAAATGTGATTCCCCACACATTAAATACATTATACATGTAATAGTGGAAAAAACTTTAAAAAATCCATTAGGCTGAAATATCTTTTCTCCCTCACTGTAGCTAATCCTCCCACATTTCCCCAGTCATAACTTTCTCTGTCCAACACCCTTTCCCCTTATTTCTCATATTACTGGGAACACATGCATTAACCTGCGGGAAACAGTATTTGCTCCCTGGCAAATTTAAAGTTTCATGAAAACCAAACAAAAAGAATATCCAGAGAGGATGGTGAGACCAAAAGGCTCAATTTCCTTTAATCACACTTCTGACTCTTTTTAGGTCCTTTAGCAGATGGACTTGGGTTTATTTGGGGGATTGTTGAAATCCCGAAAAGGTGGGTGCCATCAGGGTAGAGTTATCCACAAGGACATCGCTTAGAGCAAAACAAACGTCTTACTTCCTAGGAACTGAAAATGTCAACAGGATAAGCTTAAAAATCAATCTGCTAGTTCACAGAAAGGATCAGAAAAAGTGTAAAGTGATCACAGATGCTCAGTTTTCAGAGCAGACATGGTGTGGTGTAAAAGAAGAAGGACTACACATACTAACCACCAAAATTCAGTATTTCTCTAGATTGAGGGAGCAGTTCTATGGGGGAGGCAAACAAATATATCTTAGAAAAAACTAAGAAATGCTCACTTGTCCGGCATAGAGGTAAAAGAAATACAATACTAATAATAACAATAGCGAAAATGTATGGAGAGTTTGTCATGTGGCAGGCAGTGTTCTGAGCAAATTTAGAGTTTCATGAAAGCCAAACAGAAAATCCAAAGGGAATGGTGACACCAAAAGGCTCAACTTCCTTTAATCCTCTTAACCTTAACCCTAATATGGAGGTCACTGGAGCAGCAGTTAGTGAACTTTACTGGTTATCCTGAGGGTGGATGCTTTTTATATAACATTATCTCATTTACACCTCACAATAATCTATGTGAACTACATATTATTATTTGCATTTTGTGGATATATAATTGATATTTAGGGAGGCTGGTAAATGAAAGAGTCTGAACCTCAAATCCTATCTATCACAAACATCTGGGCTTATTGAGTTATCATGGTTGCCACAGATCAAAGTTTCTCAACCTCAGTATATGGGGCCAGATCATTTTCTATCGTAGAGAGTTGTTTTGTGCATTGTAGGACTTTAGCACCATCTTTGTCTTCTACCTACTTGATGCCAGTAGTACTTCCCTAGTCGTGAAAACCAAAAATGTCTGTAAATGTTGCTAAATATCCCTCAGGGAGCACAATTGCCCAAATCAATTTATCACAAACAAGAGCAGAAGTAGGTAAAAATTAAACCTGCCCAGAATTATGGGAAGGTTTGAGGCTTGTTATGTAGTGTACACTTTGCTTGGCTTAGAATGTAAAGTGTTTCAGTCATACCCAACGAAGATCTGTTAGCACTTGCTACAGACACTCAAAAGAAAACAAATTACCACCAAACGTATTCACTGAGCTGGTTGGAGAGTCACAGAAAACCAGGAAATAATATAATATAGCATAAAAAAAACAGGCTTTGGAGTTTGATGAACTTGGTGTTTGAACATTGATAGTTTTTTTATTTGTAGTCTTATTTGAATGATCTTGGGAAAAATTACTTACATTTACCAAGCTTCCATACCTTTGTCTATAAAGTGGAAATTTTTACTCTTTTCTACAAGGTTTTTAGAGGCTTACATGTGAACATGAGTGTATCTGACATAGAGTACAGTAAATTGTAACATTTGATGTAAGTGACATTGAAATAATATGCAAGTAATTGTTCCATCTGTGTTAAAAGAAACTGACTTATAACCGAGAACATACAGGAGCCTGCCTCCACATGTCGTAACTGCCAAGATGAAGAATGATATTCTCAGCAGATAGTATGTAAATAAACCTAACGAATTCCAAACCAGAACTCCTGTTGTGTATAAGGAACATTGGCCAAGTTCCTCTAGCTGATAAATGATTCTGTGAGCACAGTTCACAAGGACAATTGAGAACAAGAAGTGATGATATGGTGTCACCAAGAACTTGGGAAAGAGGCATCAAGGTTGGCTTTTGAGAATTCAAGTGTAAGATCACAATGCATCAGAGCACAGATGGGCAAAATCATTTTATAGACCAAATGGTTCCCGGATCAGCAAGACAAAAACATAACCGGACTAACCATACTGGCTAGTCTAGGAAAACACTGTGCCATTCCATCAGGAAGTGGGGTGGGAATCTGGAAGTCTAGAGAAGCACAGAAGGAGACTCATTTTGGCAGTGCCATGCAAGTCTGTCTTGGGCAGAGAAAACTGGGCACCAGCAAACACCAGGCCCTTTGGACTTATTGGCAAGGCTGTCTTTGGAGAAGGTTGCATAATTCCATCACCATACTTCATTCATTCAACAATATTTATTGGGTTTCTACTATGTATCAGACAATCTTTAACACACAGGAAAACACAGTATTGAGTAATAAAGACAAGTCTCTGCTTTCAGATATTACCTTCCATTGCAGAAGACAGACGTTTAAAAACAATGAAATAGATCATGTGGTAAAATGTACTATGGAAAAAAAAAGTACAAGAATAGACATAGAAGTGCCATTTTTGATGAGTCATCAGCAAAAGTCTCTTTGAGTAGGTGACATTTGAGTGGAGACCTGAAGGATGGGAAGGAGTAAACCATATAAATACCTAAAAGAAGGGAAAACAAGACCAAGGGAATAATATGTCAAAGTCCTGAGGCAGGAGCAGGCTGAGAAGGGCTTGAAGAAGAGCAAGGAGACAAGATAGGATGAAATGCACTGAGGCATAGAGATGAAGTCAGGCAAGACATATTACCAGCCAGATTATGCAGAACCTTACAGGCCCTGATTAGGTTTTTTTCATTTTAATGTAAATGGATAGGAATCCATTAGAAGGTTTTGAACAGAAGAATGCCATGATATAATATATGCTTTTAAACACTCAGTCTGGCTGGTGGTTGGAGAGTAGATCATTGAAAGCAGATAAAAGTGGAAGCGTGGAGAAGAGTCAGGAGCCTATTGCAATAATCCAGGTGAAGAATAATAATCTTGGATTTATGCGGTAACAGTGAAAGTGATGTGAAGCAGTCAGGTACCAGATAACTTGTGAAGCTGGAGGCTGCAGGACTTGCTGGCACGTGCGATGAGGGGTGTGAGAAAAAGAGAGGAGTCAAGAAGGACTCTAAGAATTTTTGCTTCATCACTGGCTCCAGAGAATTGTACTTACCTGAGATGGATATTCTGAAGAGGAGGTGTGTACACCTAGAGAGTAGTTTAAATTTGAGATGCCTAGTACACTTCAGAGGGTAAAGCAGGCTATTGGAAATGCAAATTGAGAGTTCAGGGGAAAGGGTGGGCTAAAGATATAACATTTAGGGTCTTCGGTATAAAGATGATCATTAATCTATTGGATTGGATGAAATGACCCAAAATGGGTGCATAGAAAAGAAACCAGAAGTGTGGACAAGCCCTAGATTATTCCAATGTTCACAGGCCAAGAAATTAGAAAGAAAAGAAAAAGATCCAGCTGAAAGGGATTCAAAAAATGGAGCCATTTGAGCATCAGCACAAATGATGAAAGCAATGGGTTGAATAAACCCATTGAATCAACCTCTTGAATACAAATGAATCCATGACTTCACACTGATATGAAAAACGATTCCACAAATAAATGGAGGAAAAAAAGAAAACTTTGCCTTACGGTGAGTGGGATGCCAGCAAATGTAGCTGAAGCTAAGAAGTCACCATTTTGCAACCATGATTGTAATAATTAAGACAAGAATCACCAGCAGGTGCCTAGACTAGAAGCTGTAAGTTAATTAGAAACAGAATATACCCAGAACCTCAAAGTACCCCCTCATTAATTACATATTAATTCTAAATGGAAAAGTAGTAACTTTATAGGGAGAAACCCAGAGGACATCACTCTAACCAAACCATCAGAGATAATATTACCAGTAGTGGGAAAGCCAAGCCAACACTGTGTGCCTCCTGGTGAGATACACTGAAGAGACACAGTGTCATGTATGTGGTATTCCTACCAAACATGCAAACCTGAATCTAACCACGAGGAAGACTCATTGTATAAAATAATTGTCTGGTAGTCTTCCAAAAGTCAGTGTCATGGAAGGCAAATACAGTCTGAGGAACTTGAGATTAAAGGTGGCATAATTGGTAAATGCAGTCATGGTCCTGGATTGGATCCCAGACTAGGAAAGAGAAAATCTTATAAAGGATATTATTGGGACAATTGGTAAAATTTGATTAATTCTAATAATGGAGAATATTGATAGTATCACATCAATGTTACATTTTCTGGTTTTGATTATTATACTATAATTATATTAGATAATGTCCTACTTCTGAAGAAATACACAGAGAAGTAAAGGAGTCAAGAGGTCTGAGGGCTCTAATCTACTCTCAAAAGCCTCAGGGGAAAAGATGAATGACTGAGACAGAAAATGATACACTGTGGCAAAATGTTAGCAATTGAACCTGGGTGAACGGAAGTTCCTAGTATTATTCCTGCAACTTTTTCTCTAACTATAAAGTTATTTCAAAATAAAAGCTAAAAAAATTCTTTAAGAACCAGTGTGGTGTTGGAAAACCAAGGGAATATGGTGCTGGGTGTGTTATGGCTGGAAAACGAGTGAAGGAATGTTTCAAAGAGGAGGACGTCATCAACGATGTTTTACATGGCTGTGCACTGCTCAAACATCAAGCTAGCGTGGACTGAGAAATGGCCATTGGATCTGGCAACATGGAAGGCTAATTGGAATCAGTTCAAGAAAGAATGGAAGTTTCTGCTGTACAACAAAGTCAGTTATACATACACATCTATCCACTCTTCTTGAGATTCCATTTCCATGTAGGTCATTACAGAGTATTGAATAGAGTTCCCTTTTAACACAACATTGTAAATCAACTCTAGTCCTATAAAAAAAATTAAAAAAACTTTCTTGAGAAAACCATAATTCAAAAAGATACATGTACCGCAACATTCATTGCAGCACTATTTACAATAGCCAGGACATGGAAGCAACCTAAATGCCCGTCAACAGATGAATGGATAAAGAAGATGTGGCACGTATACACAATGGAATATTACTCAGCCATAAAAAAGAATGAAATTGAGTTATCTGTAGTGAGGTGGATGGACCTAGAGTCTGTCATACAGAGTGAAGTAAGCTAGACAGAGAAAAACAAATACTGTATGCTAATGCATATATATGGAATCTAAAAAATCGGTACTGATGAACCCAGTGGCAGGGTAAGAATAAAGATGCAGATGCAGAGAACAGACTTAAGGACACAGTGGGGAAGGGGAAGCTGGGACAAAGTGAGAGAACAGCATTAACATATATACACTACCAAATGTAAAATAGATAGCTAGTGGGAAGCTGTTGCATAACACAGGGAGATCTGAATGATCAGTGAGGACCTAGAGGGGTGAGATACAGAGGGTGGGATAGGGAAGGTGGGAGGGGGGCTCAAGAGGGAGGGGATATGGGGATATATATAAATACAGCTGATTCAATGTACTGCACAGTAGAAACTGGAAAACGGTGTAACACAATTATAGTCCAGTCAAGAGCTGGAAAAATAACAACAACAACCCCCCCCACACAAAAAACCCAGCAAACAAAAAAACTTTCTTATACAGAAATGCTAGAAGATCAGCTAATGTCAAGGGTTGAATTGTGTCCCCTCAAAATTCATATGTCCAAGTCCTAACCTCCAGTACCTCAGAATGTGACCTTATTTGGAGAAAAAGTTTGTAAAATGGTAATTGAGCTAAAGGGAGCTCAATAGGGTGAGTCCTAATCCAATATGACTGACTGGTGTCATCAAGAAAAGGGGGAATTTGGACACACATCCTCACAGAGTGAAAAGTATGTGAAGAGACACAGAAAGAAGGCAATGTCTACAAGCCAAGGAGAGGCCTGGTCCTTCCCTCACAGCCCTCAGAAGAAACTAACCCTGATAACACCTTGATTTTGGACTCTTAGCCTCCAGAACTGTGAGATAACACATTTCTGTTATTTAAGCCAAAAAAGAAAAAGAAAAAAGAGAGAAAGAATGGAAGGATGGGAGAGAGCAAGCAGAGAAAGCAATCACAGGAAATGCTTCTGAAGTCTGTTGAGGTTGACAGCAGAGGGAGGGGTAATCCGGAAGCCTATTGTTAAACAGTGAATTGAAACAGTGTATCCATTTCCACTAAACTACTTTCCGTCTGATTTCTGCTTTCCAAAGAAAACTTCTAATTTGTGTTTGGCTTGCATGTAGATCTACATGCCAGGATTTGAATACTTTGGTTTCATTGCAGAGATTACTCACTGTAAATCAATGACTTGGCATTTCAGTTTTATCCAGGAACTGGTTAATATGATTCTCTCCTTGAGAGATGAATGAAATGTTTTTGCCATACACAATTTGGGCACGAGAAGGGCATACATCTAATGTTGCAGAATTCATTCAGAACTGTATTGAACTTTCAAAGGGCAGTGAATCAGTTACATACAACATTTAGCATTAGAGTCAATTCTACTTGTTCCGCAATATTGTAAAAACAATTTTTCAAGAAAAAAGAAAAACCTACCACTTATCATAGTTAAATCTCAGTAATTGTGACTCTCAAACATTTTAACCATAACAAGTGATGGCTGTTCATACTATGTGAATGTGAAAATTAGATAGTCATCACTTGCACCCTGGGAATCAAGGCTCATGAATGTCTCTCCATGAAGCATCTTGTGATTCCATCTGCCTCCCTTTTCCTTTGGTAGCACCAGTCCAGCTTTATCTTGAGGCTAAAATTTCAGGATTATTTTTCCATTCTAGCCATAAGACACTTGCAACATCTTGCAAAACCTCACTTGAAACTTTCTGTAGTAAAAAGTCCAATAGAAACCTCACTGTTTTATTTTGTTTTATTTAATCAAGAGAAACCTCTATCAACACCATCATAAGTTTACTTTGTGTAATTGTATGATGTTCTTGTCCTACTGGATGATTGATTTTAGGATGATCAGTCATCTAAAAGAAAAACCTAAGTAAACTCAAGAAAATATTTCCCATAATTGCTACTATTCATTGAAAATTTACCACGTGCAAAGATTGCACTGGAAGCTTTATTTTATCTCATTACTCCTCACAAAAATCCTGTGGGTTAGGCCATTCTTATTGCATTACAAGAAATGGGGCAATTGTCGCTTAAAGTAGCCAAAGCAGAATTTGAATTGAGGTTGAGCTGGCCCCCTAAGCCCCTGCTTTTTCCAGTATGTGCATTGCCTTCCTGCCATAACCATCTGCCTCTCCACCACTTCATCTAATCTGATTTTACTTCTTTGTTCTTGCTTCTTTTTTTAATGTAAATTTATTTATTTATTTATTTATTTATTTATTTATTTATTTATTTATTTTTTGACTGCGTTGGGTCTTCATTGTTGCACACAGGCTTTCTCTAGTTGCGGCAAGTGGGGGCTACTCTTCATTGTGGTGTGTGGGCTCTTCATTGTGGTGGCTTCTCTTGTTGCAGAGCATGGGCTCTAGGCACTTGGGCTTCAGTAGTTGCAGCACACAGGGCTCAATAGTTGTGGTTCATGGTCTCTAGAGTGCAGGCTCAATAGTTGCAGTGCATGGGCTTAGTTGCTCCGTGGCATGTGGGATCTTCCTGGAGCAGGGATCAAACCTGTGTGCCCTGCATTGGCAGGTGGATTCTTAACCACTGTGCCACCTAGGAAGTCCTTGTTCTTGCTTCTTGTGAATATCCACTGAGATTTTTATATTCAAGAAGACAGTCTAAGATTCTAATACTTTAAATTTTTAAATGGTCTTTAAACCTGAATCTGAAGAAATTTGAGAGAAAGATAGTTGAAAGGGTTCAGTCAAAGGAATATATTGAAAAGGGAATCAAAACTAAAATAAAATTGCTGTGGTGCGTGGTATCTTCCACTGACCACTTGCCTTCTCAGCAATATTGAATTAATAGTGCTTCCCTGCAGGTGCAGATGAGTTGGACATTATTTGTAGTGTCTACCTGATTTTTAGAAAACAGTCTGTAATTAGCAAGTATTAGCGTTCTATACACCATGCCAAGCACATCAAATCCTAATGTGCCCTTCCAATAGGGAAAATAATACCTAGAAATGTAGTTACTGAAAATGGATGGTGGCCTAGAATCATATTCATTTTTCCTCTTGTTAATAGTATCTAAGCTCCATAGTCACAGTGTATTAACTCATGCATTTTCAGCATCTCTACTGGGGATAACAAAAGCTCAACAGATTCTCTGCTTCAATTAGCAAATTTTATTTTTATAAAAAAGAAAATGTTTGAAAATTTTCATCTTACAATTAACTCTTGCTGGAAGGTTATAAAGCTATTGGTAGACTCCTCTAAGCAATGCTCTTTACTCAATAAATATTTTCTAATGTACTTTTTAGCATGGGAAGAACTTAATTACCAGAAGGCATCACTGTGAAGACATAAAAGAAAAAATGCATTTATAATTGGACTAAAGAGAAGTCAACTAGGATGAAATGACATTGTCACTGCCATATATACACATACATGTTTGTATTTGGTCAAATATGTTTCCATTTGAATTTAAGTGACAAAAAGAGATCAGATCTTATGAATGAGATTTTTAGATATAGACAGTAAGAATTGCCAATTGTTAAATCAAAACTGATTTATATGGTTTTTAAGTCACAAACATAATAGATTAAGGCAGACTTGTGTTGACTACTTTGTAAACTCCCATTTTTCTGTTGGGTTTTAAATAACACCTTACTCATCTGAAAGTATTAATTGTAGCTTTCAAAGATGATTAACTTATATTTAGGAAAAGCTTATACACTGAAAATGTAAAATTCAGAATAAGATATAAAATCTTTATAATCCACCTGATTTCTTATTTTTCTGTAGCTACTTTGCCCAGTCTAAAATTATTATGATAGCTTTGTCATAGTAATTAATATAAATACAATGATTTGAGACATTTTAAAAAACATGCCATAAATGAAATGAGTAATCTTTTATTGGAAAGTATGGTCAATTAACTTCAATTTAACAAATGTTTATTAAGCAACTACTATATGCTGTCCACAGTTCTAGGCACTGGGAATAGGCAAATGTGCAAAAGACAACGCTCATTATTATTGTCGAGCTTATATTACAGTAGGAGGAGATAGTCAAGTAAAAAATGTACAAAAAAGTGAACTTTCGCGTATTCAAAAAATAAATGTTATAGACCAACTTAAAAGTGCAGCCCATTGGGTGAGGACAGCACTCACTTGTGTGATCAGATGCACCACATTTAGAAGGTGGCATCGAGCATGGTTTAGAATGGTAAGATATTTCTGCGGATATTTGGGTTCTCACATTTTGGGTAGAGGCAGCAGGCAGTTCCGAGGCCAGGAGGCAGGAGCGTGCTGGCATGGGTGGGTACAGTAAGTAGGCTGGCAGGGCTGCAGCAAAGCATATGGTAGGTGAGGAGGCTGGAGTTGTGTGTGCTGGGGTTGGAGGCAGGATCGTGGAGGGTCCATCATGAGAATTTGACTTTAACCGCTAGTGAAACGGGAGCCATTACAAGATATTGAACAGATCAGTGACGTGGCCTGACTCACAGTTCAAGAGGATCAGTGTGGGTGCGGAGGAGAACCTAGACCCTGGGGATGCAAGGGCAGTGGCAGCAAGACAAGTTAGGAGGCCACCGAGGTACTCAGAGAAGAGGTTCAGGCAGTAACGTGGAGCTTTCAGAGTCATCAGACCCTAACGGCCTTATTAATGAGCACTGTGTTCCCTTATGAGGGACAATAGACCAGGAGGTGATCGTTTTGTGAAAACAAGAGCTATGCACCTGGAATACAGTTTTTAAATACCATATAACTAGTGATAAAGCATGAAATGGCACTAGTTTTGGGGGGGGGATGTATGTGTCATAGGATGGGAGGTAAATGAACAGATATGTAATGTCCACTGGGTTCCAGTCCCAGTTCTGTCATGACTAATGGAATGATTTGGGGAAAATTATGTAATCTCTCTGAGCCTCATTTTCTTTTCATGTAAAATATTGGGTTTAGCTCAGTTGATCTCTAAGATGCCTACTATTTTAAATGTCATATAATATGTGGTCTAAATTAATTCATATAACATTTATTTAGTATTGAGTAAGTTTGGCATGTAACATTGTGTAAGTGTAAGGTGCACCATGTTACTATGATACATTTATATATCTTGATGTGATTGCCAGTGAAGTGATATTTATTGCCTTACAGTTATAGTGGAATATTATTTTCTCTATTTCTTCTACTGTACATTAGAGCTCTATGGCTTATTATCAAATAAGGGCTTAATATCCAAAATATGTAAAGAATGTAGGCAACTCAATAACCAAAAACTGCTTAAATAATCTGGTTAAGAAATAGGCAGAAGAACTTATTTATTAATCATAGTCTATGAGTAGGACACAGAGCTTACAGTTTTTATTACAAATCTATAAATATAATGGAAATTTCAAGAACAAGAGCACTTCAGAAGGACATTTTCATGCAGAAGTGATCTAAGTGATTTTCAGCAACTCTCCAGATTATTATAATTATATGGTTATATAAAAATAACATCTTAGTGTTGTATTGAGTTTTGATATTTTTCCAGTGTATTATATCATGTCAATGTAATTAACTTTGGTATGGTTCCAAAGATCATGCATGCACGGATTTCAGATTTGATTTTGTATACATACTAAAATCATGAAAATTTTGTTAAAATTAGACTGTATGTTGATCTCAGAATATATTAATAACTTGATTCTTTTATGAAATATGCATACTACACACTAATCCATTGAAATTGCATGGCAATTTTTAAATTTAAAATTTTTTTTGCAACTTACCTTTGAAAAATATATATTCATTACCTCCATAGGATATGTAGTAAAGTGTTTTGCATTATTTTGAAACTACATAATCATGTAATTTTATTTTTCCAAATATCTTATGCTAAATGCAGTATGTATCAAGTGGTAAAATATTTAGTGGTAATAATGGAGGAAGTTTACTTGTTTCACATGTGGCCACATCCAACTTTTAGGTCCATTTCTATTAATATATGATATTAACACATGTAATAATAACATTTATTGACACTGCCTTGTTCTCCTCTCATAAGCAGACCTCCTGGAGCTCTTTGACATATAAAGTCTAGAAATTTGTATTCTTACAACTTCATGAGATGTTCAGAATTTCTTTATTCTTTCTATTTCCAAAATTAGATTTCCCACACATTTCGTTAGTTGTTTTTATTTTACATAAAAGAAGACTATGTGTAGAAAATCCCCAATTTTTGTGTTTTCCCTGATACTCTTCAGATTTGGTTCTTTAAAAAAAAACCACATAAATGCTTCATTTGTATGTGAAAATTGTTTCTAATTAATATCAATAATACGAATAACTTTTGGTTGGTAATTGGTAATATTAATAACTTTTCTAATTTGTGTATTAGAAATTTTCTAATATGTGAGCTTGGAATGTGTGGACTCTTGGATTCTAGAGCTCCTGTAACTGGGCACACATTAAAGAAAAAATGTTTAGCCTAACCAGTATTTTAATAGAGTGTATTATAGCCACATTCTTCAGCATCACCTCAAAAAGAGTTTAGAATCCGTCTATCCAAGAAAAACATACAAGAATTAGTTATTACCTTGAACAGCACATGTATAAAGACTGCATATGCGCTCGTGTGTATGTTTGTGTGTAAGCATGTGCACTTGTATCTGTTTAGCACTGTATGTATATATATATCACGTTGCTTAGGAAAACTTTTCCGATATTTCAAATTTTTAAACTTATAAGTAAAATTTAACACAGTTTTTTGCTATTTTATTTTAAAATGTTTTCAATTTTTAAAATAGAGCATTAACAGTAAATTTGTTGTATGTGTCTCTACACTAAAATATAAAAATACTTCTTGTTATCAAAAATGCCTATCTGTGAAAGCTGATTTGTGTCTACATGCCAAGTTAATCTTTCAACTGGCATATAAAAATTTTTAGAGTGTGTGTTTTGTATCAATGACAGGTTCTTATTTGTCTGTGTTGGAAATATGGTTTTTCATCAATGTGGAAATGGACATATTTCTTATACATTATTATAAACAAATTGTAAAATTTTTACATGTATATGAGTGGAGTTTATATGTGTGAGCAATATATTGAAACCTGTGCTCACATATTTGAATAAGGAAGCTGTAAGACAAATGAAAATACCAATTTTTCCCACTTACTTGACTACAGATGTAACCCTACTCATGCATTGCCTCAAAAATAATCTTTAGGGACAGATATGCTAAGTCTTTGATAAATCATGAGTTATAGTCAGTAATTTTCTCAAAATATGTAAAATTAACTTTTTCTGAATAGTTTTTTCTTTTTATTGTAACTACCACACTCTATATACTTTTTTTTTTTGACTTTTATTTATTTATTTATTTATTTTTAAATTTTTTTGGGGGTACACCAGGTTCAATCAACTGTTTTTATACACATATCCCCATATTCCCTCCCTTCCTTGACGCTCCCCCCTCGAGTCCCCCCCACCCTCCCTGCCCCAGTCCTCTAAGGCATCTTCCATACTTGAGTTGGGCTCCCTTTGTTATACAACAACTTCCCACTGACTATTTTACAGTTGGTAGTATATATATGTCTGTGCTACTCTCTCGCTTCTTCTCAGTTTCCCCTTCACCCCCCGCCCCCTCCCATACCTCGAGTTCTCCAGTCCATTCTCTGTATCTGCTTCCTTGTTCTTGTCACTGAGATCATCAGTACCATTTTTAGATTCCGTATATGTGAGTTAGCATACAATATTTCTCCTTCTCTTTCTGACTTACTTCACTATGTATGACAGATTGTAGTTCTATCCACCTCATGACATATAGCTCCATCTCATCCCTTTTTATAGCTGAGTAATATTCCATTGTATATATATGCCACATCTTCTGTATCCATTCATTTGTTGATGGGCATTTAGGTTGCTTCCATGTCCTGGCTATTGTAAAGAGTGCTGCAATAAACATTATGGTACACGTTTCTTTTGGGATTATGGTTTTCTTTGGGTATATGCCCAGGAGTGGGATTACTGGATCATATGGTAGTTCTATTTGTAGTTTTTGAAGGAACCTCCAAATTGTTTTCCATAGTGGCTGTACCAACTTACAGTCCCACCAACAGTGCAGGAGAGTTCCCTTTTCTCCACACCCTCTCCAACATTTGTTGTTTCCAGACTTTGTGATGATGGCCATTCTGATGGGTGTGAGGTGATACCTCATTGTGGCTTTGACTTGCATTTCTCTGATGATGAGTGATGTGGAGCATCTTTTCATGTGTTTGTTGGCCATCTGTATGTCTTCTTTGGAGAAATGTCTATTTAGGTCTTCTGCCCATTTGTGGATTGGGTTATTTGCTTTTTTGGTATGAAGCTGCATGAGCTGCTTGTATATTTTGGAGGTTAATCCTTTGTCCATTGTTTCATAGGCAATTATTTTTTCCCATTCTGAGGGTTGCCTTTTAGTCTTGTTTATGGTTTCTTTTGCTGTGCAAAAGCTTTTAAGTTTCATGAGGTCCCATTCATTTATTCTTGATTTTATTTCCATGATTCTAGGAGGTGGGTCAAAAAGGATGTTGCTTTGATGTATGTCAAAAGTGTTCTGCCTATGTTTTCCTCTAGGAGTTTGATAGTGTCTGGCCTTACATGTAGGTCTTTAATCCATTTGGAGTTTATTTTTGTGTATGGTGTTAGGAAGTGTTCTAATTTCATTCTTTTACATGTTGCTGTCCAATTTTCCCAGCACCACTTATTGAAGAGGCTGTCTTTTTTCCATTGTATACTCGTGCTTCCTTTGTCAAAGATAAGGTGCCCATATGTGTTTGGGCTTACTTCTGAGTTCTCTATTCTATTCCATTGATCTTCCTTTCTATTTTTGTGCCAGTACCATACTGTCTTGATCACTATGGCCTTGTAGTATAGTTTGAAGTCAGGAAGCCTGATTCCACCAACTCCATTTTTCCTTCTCAAGATTGCTTTGGCTATTCGGGGTCTTTTGCGTTTCCATACAAATCGTAAGATTTCTTGCTCTAGTTCTGTGAAAAATGCCATTGGTAATTTGATCGGGATTGCATTGAATCTGTAAATTGCTTTGGGTAGTACAGTCATTTTCACGATGTTGATTCTTCCAATCCAGGAACATGGTATGTCCCTCCATCTGTTTGTGTCATCTTTGATTTCTTTCATCAATGTCTTAAAGTTTTCTGCATACAGATCTTTTGCCTCCTTAGGCAGGTTTATTCCTAGGTATTTGATTCTTTTGGTTGCAATGGTGAATGGGAGAGTTTCCTTAATTTCTCTTTCTGCTCTTCCGTTGTTAGTGTATAGGAATGCAAGAGATTTCTGTGCATTAATTTTGTATCCTGCTACTTTACTAAACTCATCAATGAGTGCTAGCAGTTTTCTGGTAGAGTCTTTAGGGTTTTCTATATATAATATCATGTCATCTGCAAAGAGTGACAATTTTACTTCTTCTTTTCCAATTTGGATTCCTTTAATTTCTTTTTCTTCTCTGATTGCTGTGGCTAACACTTCCAAAACTATGTTGAATAACAGTGGTGAGAGTGGACACCCTTGTCTTGTTCCTGTTCTTAGAGGGAATTCTTCCAGTTTTTCTCCATTGAGAACAATGTTGGCTTTTGGTTTGTCATATATGGCTTTTATTATGTTGAGGTAATTTCCTTCTATGCCCATTTTCTGGAGAGCTTTTATCATAAATGGATGTTGAACTTTGTCAAAAGCTTTTTCTGTATCTATTGAAATGATCATATGGTTTTTATCCTTCAGTTTGTTGATATGATGTATCACGTTGATTGATTTGCGTATATTGAAGAATCCTTGCATCCCAGGGATAAACCCCACTTGATCGTGGTGTATGATTTTTTTAATGTGCTGTTGCAGTCTGTTAGCTAGTATTTTGTTGAGGATTTTTGCACCTATATTCATCAGTGATATTGGTCTGTAGTTTTCTTTTTTTGTGACATCTTTGCCTGGTTTTGGTATCAGGGTGATGGTAGCCTCGTAGAATGAGTTTGGGAGTGCTCCGCCTTCTACAATATTTTGGAAGAGTTTGAGAAGGATAGGTGTTAACTCTTCTCGAAACGTTTGATAGAATTCGCCTGTGAATCCATCTGGTCCTGGGCTTTTGTGTGTTGGGAGATTTTTAATCACTGCCTCAATTTCTGTACTTGTGATTGGTCTGTTCATGGTTTCTATTTCTTCCTGGTTCAGTCTTGGAAGATTGTATTTTTCTAAGAATGTATCCATTTCTTCCAGGTTATCCAATTGATTGGCATATAGTTGCTTGTAGTAGTCTCTCATGATGTTTTGTATTTCTGAGGTGTCCGTTGTGACTTCTCCTTTTTCATTTCTAATTCTGTTGATTTGCATCTTCTCCCTTTTTTTCTTGATGAGTCTGGCTAATGGTTTATCCATTTTGTTAATCTTCTCAAAGAACCAGCTTTTAGTTTCATTTATTTTTCTTATGGTTTCTTTCCTTTCTTTTTCATTTATTTCTGCTCTGATCTTTATGATTTCTTTCCTTCTGCTCACTTTGGGGTTTCTTTGTTCTTCTTTCTCTAGTTGTTTGAGGTGTAAGGTTAGGTTGTTTACTCGATCCTTTTCTTGTTTCTTAAGGTAGGACTGTATTGCTATAAACTTCCCTCTTAGAACTGCTTTTGCTGCATCCCATAGGTTTTGGGTTGTTGTGTTTTCGTTGTCATTTGTTTCTAGATATTTTTTGATTTCCTCTTTGATTTCTGTGGTGATTCCTTGGTTGTTTAAGAGTGAATTGTTTAGCCTCCATGTGTTTGTATTTTTTGCAGTTTTTTTCCTGTAACTGATATCTAATCTCATGGCATTGTGGTCTGAGAAGATGCTTGATATGATTTCAATTTTCTTGAATTTGCTGAGGTTTGATTTGTGACCCAAGATGTGATCTATCCTGGAAAATGTTCCGTGTGCACTTGAGAAGAAAGCGTAGTCTGTCGTTTTTGGATGGAATGTCCTATAAATATCAATTAAATCGAGATGGTCTAATGTGTCATTTAAAGCTTGTGTGTCTTTATTTATTTTCTGTTTGGATGATCTGTCCATTGATGTAAGTGGGGTGTTCAAGTCTCCCACTATTATTGTGTTCCTGTCGATGTCCCCTTTTATAGCTGTTAGCTTTTGCCTTATGTATTGAGGTGCTCCTATATTGGGGGCATAGATATTTACCATTGTGATATGTTCTTCTTGGATGGATCCCTTGATCATTATGTAGTGCCCCTCCTTGTCTCTTTTAATAGTCTTTACTTTAAAGTCTAATTTGTCTGATATGAGTATTGCTACTCCAGCTTTCTTTTGACTTCCATTTGCATGGAATATCTTTTTCCATCCCTTCACTTTCAGTCTATATGTATCCCTTGGTCTGAAGTGGGTTTCTTGTAGGCAGCATATAGAAGGGTCTTGTTTTTGGATCCATTCAGCCAGTCTGTGTCTTTTGGTTGAAGCATTTAATCCATTTACATTTAAAGTGATTATTGACATGTGTGTTCCAATTACCATTTTCTTAATTGTTTTGGGTTTGTATTTGTAGGTGTTTTCCTTTTCTTGTGTTTCCTACTTAGAGAAGTTCCTTTAGCAGTTGTTGTAAGGCTGGTTTGGTGGTGCTGAATTCTCTTAACTTTTGCTTGTCTGGAAAGCTTTTGATTTCTCCCTCAAATCTGAATGAGATTCTTGCTGGGTAGAGTATTCTTGGCTGTAGGTTTCTCTCTTTCAGGACTTTCAGTATATCCTGCCATTCCCTTCTGGCCTGCAGAGTTTCTGTAGAAAGGTCAGCTGTTATCCTGATGGGTTTTCCCTTATATGTTGTTTGTTGCTTTTCTCTTGCTGCTTTTAATATTTTTTCTTTCTGTTGAATTGTCGTTAGTTTGATTAATAGGTGTCTTGGTGTATTTCTCCTTGGGTTTATTCTGTATGGGACTCTCTGTGCTTCTTGGACTTGGTGAATTATTTCCTTTCCCATGTTGGGGAAGTTTTCCACTATAACCTCTTCAAATATTTTCTCAGACCCTTTCTTGTTTTCTTCTTCTTCTGGGATGCCTATAATTCGAATGTTGGTACGTTTAAGGTTATCACTGAGGTCTCTGAGACTGTCTTCTAGTCTTTTTATTTTTTTTTTCTTTTTCCTGCTCTGTGGCGTTTATTTCTCCCATTCTGTCTTCCAACTCACTTATTCGTTCTTCTGCCTCAGTCATTCTGCTGGTTATAGCATCTAGAGTATTTTTAATTTCAGTTATTTTGTTATCCATTGCTGTTTGTTTTTCTGAGTTCTTATGAACTGTTTCTTGTACTTTCTCTATTTTGTTATCGAGATTTTGTATCATTTTTACTATCATTACTCTAAATTCTTTTTCAGGCATTTTTCCTATTTCCTCCTCATTTATTTGGTCTTGTGGGTTTTTTTCCTGCTCCTTTGCCTGCATGGGGTTTCTTTGTTTCCTCATGGTTGTCCAAGCTTTTCGGGTTGCTTGTCCTGGCGATAGAGGTGTTTATAGAAGACTGTCCAAGCCTCAGACTAATGTCCAAGTATTGGATTAAACGAATATTCAGTCTAGGAAACACATACATGTATAAGACACACAATTATTGAATCCGTTAGGACATAAGGCTCTAGAAAGACCTGACAGAACCCCAGTGTGCTATCAGATATTCAAAGAGAAACCCAGCAGAAATTGACAACTGAAACAGAACAAATCAGAGACAAAAGCAAAAGCAAACAAACAACAAATAACACCCTACACATACAAACATCAATCCAGGGAGATTTTGTAAGCTAGGATCAAATATAGAAATGAGCTGGAGTACCACCAGAGAGAATGGAGATTCTCAGAATGTAATTAGACAACTGTACTAAGAACTAAGATAAAGACAAAAATACACTTAAAATGGCTGGAAGAAAGGGGAACAGAAGAGCATAATGTGGTTGGAAATATGCAAAGAAAAAGAAAGGAATAGAAGTGTATAAAAGAAAGGGATGAAAGGAAAGTATGAAAGATATTTTGTCCGTACTACCAAAAACTTAGCTAGATATAGAAGTATATAAAAAGGCAAAAAAAAAAAAAAAAAAAAGAATAAAAAATCTCCTTAAAAAATTATGTTGTAAAAAACTTGTAGATCCCTTCGGGCTAAGATCGTATTTAATAAATCAAAAAAAAAAAAAAAAAAGAGAGAGAGAGAAAGAAAAAAAAAAAAATCCAGAACTGATCCCAGAATGGACCAGTTCAATAGGTATTAATACTACTATTTCTGTGTCCTTAGCGTCTCAGCTGTAAGTGTCCTTCTCCTTGCCTTGGGTTTTTTTTTTTTGCGTTATTCTGTGACCAGCAGAGGTTCCTTTATTGTTCGTCTGTAAGCCTCGGTGTGTGGGGAGGGAGAGGGTACAATAGTGGCTCCCTCTCCTGGGAGTGAGTGAGCAGTGGCGCACTGTTGTTTCAGTCAGGCTTGGAGGTGCCTGATGCAGAGGGCGCCGGTGGCTCAGGCGTACACAGAAAGTCTTAGAGTTGGGCCTCTCTCGGGGTTTTTTCTTTTTGATGCTGGTTTTTTTTTTTCTCTCGGCAGCCTCCCTGCTGCTGGCGTTGCAAAGAGTTTTAATCTAGCCCCGCCCGAGTGCCTGAGGGTGCTTGTTATCCCTGAGTGCTTTAGGTGGCCCCGCAGGGCGTCTCTCCACTGCCTGTTGCAGAGGCACCGAAAGAGAGGGAGAGGCTATGCGCGCGGCTCCTCCCCCCCCGCCCGGGAGCCTGCAGCCTCCAGCCGCCATCATGGCCGGGCAGTTCTCAGGGACCGGCACTCCTCTCCGCGGACCTCCTCCCTCCTGTCCTCTCGGTCCGTCACCCTACCGGCAACAATGTTTCTCACCCTGAACCAGCTCTCCGGTTCCCACGCTCCCGCTCCTGGACCCTCCGTTCAGCCGCGGATCGATGTCTCGGTCCGGGAACGCTGAGCTGCGCTGCGGACCCTCCGTATGTTTCTCACTCCCTCCCGTCTGCCACAGCTCCGCCGCTTCACCCTCTTTGAGCCCTCGTAGATGCCTCCCTACCGGCTATGTCGGGCTCCCCGCAGCCCTTTCTGGTGTCCGAGGCCGTCTGCTGGTGTTCAGCTGGCTCTCCGTGGGAATGACTGCGTCCTTCCGTGCATTCCCAATGCATCTGTGGAGAGGGATGCACTCCACGTCTCTCTACTTCGCCGCCATCTTTTTCTCCCCCACACTCTATATACTTTTAATGAAAAAGTTCAAAGGCCCTGGCCTCAATAGCTTGTGACTACAGAATAGTTAGATTTCTACAAATATCAGAAATAAGATGATCTTAATTAAGCTTCCCCTTATCTGGGGTAGCATTCTGCCTCCTTGAGTTGCCCATCCTTTGTCTCACAGAGTTTCTCAGAATGCTGTCCCTCATGTGCTCGGAAGACAATCCCCATTTTCCACTTCTCTGGCCCCCAGCACAGGCCTCCACCCCTTGCCTCGCTGCCCCAGTGTGCCCACAGGTGCCCCCAGTACCACTGCCTCTGCAGGGCCCGCTGTGTAGAGCACAACTCAGACTGCAGACAAGGCACAAACAAGCTGGGGCATTCATCCACTAGTTTCCTATATATGATTGGACGATGGCTTTTTGTTTTGTTTTGGTTTTGGTGGTTGTTACTTCCTGGATACTTTTAGAGTTGTTTTGCATATAGACCCAGTGCCTACTCATAGCCAGGAAAACAAACAAACAAACAAAAGACAAAAACAGAACTAGAAAGTTAGTCTCTAATAATGACTACTATTGAAGCACTCTTTTTCCTTGGCTTCTATGATAGCACACTCTACTGTTTTGAGAGCACTTACCCCAGTATTTATTCTTCCAATTCAGTCTTCTTTCATGCTCCTTAAACTATTTGTCTGTTAGATATTATTACTTAGAGAGCTCACGTGCATCTGAAATTCAGCATATCTGAAACTCAGCTACCACCTTCCCACCTAAAAGATGGCTCCTCCTGAATTCCCTGAATATATGATTGGCACCTTCATCCTAGATGCTTAAATCAGAAAACCAGAGTTATCCTAACCTTGTCTCTTTCACTCCCTTTCCACATTTACCAGTCACTTGGAACCACCATTGTGTTTTCTAAATGTCTTTTAAATTTATCTTTTTTCCCTCCATCCGCGCTGCCCCAGTGCAGAACCTCATCATCCTTGCGTGAATTACTGTTCCAAAAGCTTAATTATCTCCCTGCTTTCTACTCCATCCATTTTCCCCAGTGCAGCCACTGTAATATTCCCAAGGGTAAGTTCGATAAATTGTTCCTATATTTACAACCTGAAATGATTGCTCAGTGATCTTAAAATGAAGAGCATTCCCATTAAGGTAGTGACCAAGGCCCTTTATGTTCTAGCCCCTGCTTCTCCCGATCCTGAGTTCTCATCACTTCCACTCTTAAAGGCTGGACTTCAGCATCTTCACACATGTTTTCTCTTCTGTAAAACTCCCTTTCCACTCCCCACTCTGCCTTGACCTTGTAACTGCTAATAATTCTTTAGGTCCCAACACACATTTCCTCCCAGAAATCATGTCTCTTTGATTACCTCGAGTGGTTTGGTGGGCAGTTACGTACTCTTCTTAGTAATCTTTACTTCATTGTCAATCTTTACCGTATTTCATTGTAATTATTTTTAACTGACTTCCTCTTATGCTACACTGTATGCTGTGGGGGCAGCAATTATGTCTTTCTCATTCACTTTAAAGTTTTCAGCAACTAGCCATAGTTTTTGGAACATATTAGGTACTCAATAAATGTCTTTTTATCAAAAGGTTGTTTATTACCCTTAGCTCTTAAACAATGTTAGTGGTTACAATAGACTACATTTTATAGATATTTTTCTTGATCATCTCTGTTTCTAGTTGCCTAGTCGCCTAGTACGGTGCTAAGTATGTGGAAGGCTCTTGATAAATGCTAGTTAACTTAAGAAATGAAGATCTCATGATATCAATTAGTAATGATATCAAGCACACTGCACATTACCAATACTAGGCCACGATTCCTAATGAGAATCACTAGTACCAACATGTTTGTGCTCAGGGTATATAAGTCATTTTCAGTTTATTAATGTTATTCCCTTTTATAGTTACATATGCAATGGTACCAAGCAAATATTATTTCTAAATGAATTCAGAATGAAAGAATACTTGTTATACAGTATCTGTGAATATTTCCCTCGTTATTTTGAGGAAATAAATAATTCACATACTCAGACTGGAAAAAAACATTGACAAATCCCCATAAAAGTGATGAAAATCATTACCATTCCAAGATTCAGTGGTGCATTTTAAGATAAGCATTAAAGAGACATCCTCAGGGAGTTATCCTAGCAGGGAAGCAAAAGAATTTCCCTGTAAACTCTCCGCTCCACAGAACTAAATGTGAAATAGCTTCAGTTAGAAAATGTATTCTCCCTTCCACTAGCTAAATATTTCTCTGTGGCTTGGATGATCATTTCCTAAATGTTATGACACACTCCTTCAGAGTGCAGCTCCAAGATGCTTCTGCTGCTTTCCTTCATCCTTGCAAGGAATGTCTTCTAACTTCCCACCAAATCCTTTATGTCTTTGTTTTCCATCCTGGAAAACAGATGGTCTGTTTCATCCAAAGAGAGTTTCTGTCAGGCAATTGAGAGACCAGGATATCCTGTTTTAAATTGGGGTTATCTGGTGGGAAATGCCACTTTTTCAAAATATCTATTATGCACTGTCTTGTCATGAAGATATTCATGAAACTTGATGAGAGAAAGAGAATGTGGTATTACAGATATGGTTTTCTATTCTTCACCATGCTATGGTCACCCCTCCCTTTCTTTCCCCTCGAAAGAAAGCAAACATCTCTTTGGAAAGGTCTAAAATAGTACTGAACAAAAACATTTCAATATAATTGATAAAGCCCTAAGACTTGGCTGTTGGGTAATTGGAAGAGGTAAGAGGAGTCGGTGCTGTTGAACTAGTCACTTAAGAAGGGGGGCTCGTATTGGAAAGATATGTTTCTGCCATTTTGCGTAAGGCAAAAATTCAGCAAGCTTGACTGAGCAAGAGTGTCAGATACAGTATAGTTCTTTCAGTAACATTAGATTGAATTCTGGAGGTGGTCCAAGCTTGAGGGAGATCTGCAAGAAAACCTGATTCACATTTGCTGAATTTTCCATGCATTTCTGAAAAGCTGCCAGATTTGGTATCAATGGAAGTACTGTGTTTTAAAAGAAAACACAACCAACTATCTTTCATTGAGATTGGACCACCCCTGATACCTTGATTGGTTGTTGTTTTTGTTGTTGTTCAGTTGCATCAGATACTCTGAGAAAAACAAAATAGTATCCTTTTGTATATTGAAATTATTAATTTTCTTCCAGAAAACTAACGAAAGTGTAGAATTTCTCTAGGGTCCACATAGGACATTTTTAAATGACAGTCCCCTTATTTAAAGCTGCTTAGAGTAGCATACATACTACACAAATATAAGAACAATTTTATATGAAAAAATAAGTGTCGATATGCAGGCAAAAAAGATTTTATATTGTGGCATTTTAAAGAAAGTTTTAGTTTGACTTTAAATTTGTATTTGATTTTAAATTCTTATAACCTGTAGAGTTTTATATTACCATGATTACATTGTTATTTCTTATATTCAGAGTTCTACAGCCCTCTAAAAGCACCTGGGCATATATCCAATGGTTTGTGGATTACCTTGTATTTGGTAAATTAATATTTTTAGAGAGTATCAGAGAGTCTAATTCACTTCTTAGCATAATACAGTAGAAACTGCTAATGAGAGATAATTACTATTTTAAGCAGTGTTTTGGTGCTAGCGTTTTTGTTCTTTTTTTGTTGCTGTTGTTGGTTTTGTCTTGTTTGTGTGTGTGCGTGTTTAGTACGTGCCTTTCAAAATACCAGTACCTTTTCTTTCTTTCATAGTAAAGTTGATATATGCCCACTGATGCACACAAAAGTTTTAAGTTCTACTAATTTATATACGTGTGAGTGATGTAGTCATAGGCCAAATTTCCACATGACCCTGCCACCTCAAACAAACAATAAATTTCGTTGTGTTTTTATGCCAATGTGAGTTGAGATACAATAAACCCTTTTTTCTTTTTTTCATTTTCTTCTTCTAATTTTAACAGCAACACCTGTTCACATATTCACATATCTCTGGCATCCCATTTAAAGTGCATATGTTACAGATTGAAATTCGGTATAGAATACGGGAGGAGAAATAGGTGACAGAAATTGGAGAGGTATCATAATTTATTAAGAAAGTCTTATCAACACCTCAGCTTTCTTCAATGTAAAACCACCGCTAACGAGCATAATTTTTTTCTTCTCAGATACGTCTATTAATTCTGAATAATGCTTAGACAATTCAGTATATTATTGACTAATAACACAAGTAGAAATAGTCTTGATCATTTAAAAGTATATGTGCTAAACATTCCTATCTTCATATATATAATTAACTTGCCATATGGAAATTTTTTGTCAGTGCGTTGATTGGATAGAATCACAATAGATTTAATTTCAACTTTTTAAAATGTTCTCTAAAATCATCTAATGAACGTAAGAGATTCACATTGGCATTTATGTGTTATGTTTAATAATTCATTGTCAACTGGAAAAGTACTGACTTTAAAATTTTCCTCTTTATTCCAAATTTACTGCGTTGGAAAATTATTGAGGACAATGTTATCTCACATTCACATTATGGACTGAAACTGTCATGCTCTTTACTTTCAAGGTACATAGAAAATTCCATGAATATTTCAGGAACTCTTTACTAAAGCATCTGAGAATAAGATTTACTTCAGAATATTTATTTGAATTGAGAAAGAACAAACATGAGATGCTTATTTACTTCCACAGCATATGTATACTACAATGAAAATCTATGGTATAATCTATGAAGAAGGATTCTATAAGAGGAAGTACTGCAATTTCGGTATTGCCATCCTTTTTGACCAAAGGGGTGATTCATTCCTTTAAATTTCATCTCAGAAAGATATTCAAGATCTCAAACAGCTATCCTTGTTGATCAGTTGAAATTCACACCATACTTGAAATAAAAACCAATGACACATTTACTTCATGTGGGGCTTATGCAGCTGGCATGTATCCTGAGTCTCTCCCCTCACATAGTATTTTGGAGTATTACAGCACAGTCTAGGAATGTTATCCATTACATAGAAGCAGCTAACAAGCTTGACTTCAGAATGACCCTGAAATTTACAAGCTAAATAAAATAATTATATTCTAATCTTGGGAATAGGACCAAAACTATATGGATGATGCAGAGGAAGGAAGATTGCAGTTTCTTAGAAAATGCTAAGCACACGTAAAGTCCAGTTTCAGCTGTGCTCACAATTATTGCTATTTGACTTTGTAACTAGAATCCATCGCTGAATTTCAATATAGGGAGAACCAGAGAGTTTATCTCAGTATAATTGGTATTCTCTTCCATTTTACTTCATTCTGTACTGTTCAAGCTAGTAATAAAATAGTACCTGAGAGAGGTTTTTTTTTTCCTCCTGACACCAAATATATGGTGTTTGCTCAATACGATTTCTCTAACTTTCTGACACTAATGAGATGTCCAACAATTCAATTCAATTTGGACATTAACTACCTGGAATTAATGCTGACACCATAGCTGAAGGGTTCAGTCCCACAAGACTGCCCCCACTTCAGAAGTCAGGGGGATCTTGGGCCACTTGGGCTACTTATTCTTCTAAATGACTGGCTATAAATCAGGGGTTCCCAGGAGTCCCCCCTCAGGTTCAATAATATGCCAAAATGGCTACAGAACTCATGAAGACACTTTACGTATACTTGTCAGTTTATTATAAAGAATAAAAATAAGCCAGGGGAAGAGGTACATAGGGTGACATCTGGAAAGGTCTCCAGGATCTTAGAACTGGAGTGTGTCACCCTCCCAGACACGGGTGCATTCACCCATCCAAAAGTCCTCCAAACCCTGTCACGGAGGGGTTTTTAATGGAGGTTTCCTTAGGTAGACATGATTGATTTTACCAATAATCTGATGATTAACTCAATCACCAGCCCCTCTCCCCTTCCCATAGGTTGGGGAGTAGGATGACAACATTAGTCTTTCTAAAAACTAGCCTTCATCCTGAAGTTACCTAGGACATCATACAATTCTATCACCCTTATCACTTAGGAAATTCCAAGGGTTTTAGAAGCTGGGAACAAAGGAATCAGTGATGAAGACCATGTAAATTTCTGTGATATCACAGTACTTATTATAAATTAAATGGGTAAATTATAAGCAAAAAGGAGTTAATTGAAATTACATTTAGTTTTCTATATGATTGCTGGTTTTAAGTCACTAATATTGAATACTGATTTTGTATATAGCAGACACTTGATTTGAGCATCTTAAATGCTAAGGCCTCTGGCCATCAGGCACAGTTTCCACCCCCCTCAAAACGAGACTAAATTGACCACGTTTCCTACCTGTGACTTTGTCAGTTGACACCTATGATATTAGCCACCAAGCTCTGTTTCCCACAAGGCTCTATGTTCGCGTCTTCTATTTTTTCCTACTCTCTGTTTCTCCTGGAACTACCCTTTCACAGTTATTAGCCTGTCTTCATAACTCAGACATTTCTCCACATGCTTTCTTCTCCATCTGCTTCAGTAAAACCTGCAAGTGCCCTGAGGACCCAGTTTCTGTGGGTGGTCTCTCCAGTGGTAGCACTTTATTCCCTCGCTGCTCATGTACTTTGGCCACAAGCCGTGGGGTTACTGCTCTCCTTTGCCACTTCCAACCACTACCCTCCACTCATTTTAACACTTATATATGACTTTCCTCTTCCAGTTTTTATCTTTCATACTCAGGTCAAGTTGTCCTCTTTTATTATACATATGGGCAATCAGCTGCATTCTTCTCCAAAAAAAATTCAGCTAGGATTCTGTGAGGTTCTAACATACCACCAAGCCTAGTTGTCAAACTAGTGAAATTTTCAGTCTGCTGACCCTTCAGCCTCTCATTCAATCATTTCAATCTCTCTTTCTTCATGTCTCTTTTTCCTGCCACAGCCTTTGGGTCTAATAACACTCTTCTTTATACCTTAAATGTCCTGTTCTTCTCTTTTAGTTTATTTACATTTATGAATTTATTGAAATTATATAACACTTACATTTTCCATTTGGATCACATCATTTATGCATAAAGTTGAGGAGAGTTATATGTTTCTCTTGCTAAATATATTTGTCTGATATTAATATTTTGGCCCTTGATTTCTTTTTGTGCTTACATTTGCCACCAACACCTTCGACCCTCCCAAAGTGCTTTCAGACTCACTGGAATCACTGTAGGATTTTGTCCATTAATATATACTAATTGGAAAATACAAGAAAGAGAAGTCCAAAGACTTAGTATTTGTCTTTGTCCATGAAAGTATTTAGTGATTCAGTATGAGAACAAAATCTATTACTCTTTAGATACTTACTTTAAAAAGTGAAATACCACTGCCATAGTCTTCTCTACTTTGTTTTCGTAATGAAGTATAGACACTATTCCCTCTAAGAAAAACTTGGGATGCAGGACTGAATTTCTTCTGTCCCACATGCCTGAGTCTCACTCAGCTGGATGACTAGAAAGAAGTCCCTGGTTACAAAAAAAATAATCAAGGGAAAAACTTAGAGGTTCGACCTAGTCCTGTAGGAAAAAATGAGAGTCGCAGGAATCCAGTCTTGGGGGAAAGGGATGGTCAAGTAACAGGACAAAGGCTTGAATTGGGATCTGGGAAACTCCCATCAGCCCCTCTCTACACTGTCCTCTGCAATCCTTCCACGGGCTTCTCCCATCTTCCTTGAAGCCCTTTGGGAACCTCCAAATGTAGAAGAAATTCAAACTGGCTCCACAAAAAAATAGAAATAGCTATTTCTATTTATTGAATATTATATTCAATAAATATAACTTGCTCAACCTCATTGGTAACATAAGTACTTGGAATAAAAATAGTAAGATACATTGGATGGGTTTTAGAAGATGAAGGATGCTTTGAAGGAATAGACTTTTGTTCCAGTTGAAAATGTAATGTGGCATATAATGCTATGGGGACATTTCAAGGCAGAAATGATCCAGATATCAGATTTTTAAAAATACCAGAATAACAATATTACAACAACAAAATACTGTTATTTTAATATTTAATAACATCTCAATATTCTGGCATCACGGAATACTGGAAGCTAGTATCACCCCACCTGTGGGCAGGAAAGAGTAGAGGAGAGTTTGTCTAAAAACATTGATGTAAATAGTCTGGTCTGTTTATCTGTGTCTGTAGATGTTGTCACAGTGTCAGAATTTGATTTCACCTTTCAACTCTCAAAGGATAAAGCGTAGTGTTTCAAAATTCTTGCAATAAATATATTGAAGGTGAATGAGACACAATCTTCCCCAGTAGATTATCTCTTTAAATGTTTAATAATAGGACTTACTGGTGGTGCAATGGTTAAGAATCTGCCTGCCAATTCAGGGGTCACAGGTTCTATCCCTGGTCCGGGAAGATCCCACATGCCACGAAGCAACAAAGCACGTGCACCGCAACTACTGAGCCTGCACCCTAGAGCCCACGAGCCACAACTACTGAGCCCATGTGACACAACTACTGAAGCCTAAGTGCCTAGAGCCTGTGCTCCGCAACAAGAGAAACCACCGCAATGAGAAGCCTGTGCACCGCAACGAAGAGTAGCCCCTGCTCACCACAACTAGAGAAAAGCCTGCGCGCAGCAACAAAGACCCAATGTAGCCAAAAAATAAATAAATATTTTAAAAAACTTTAATAGCAAAAGTGTAGTGTTTAATCAAGATCTCCAATAAAATGCAACATATGTTTACACCAACCAGCACTATAAAAATAAACATGAGGCACACAGAAAGGAGAGTCAGAAGATGAAACTCAAATTTAATATGAACAAGGAAGGAAAAGGCTCTCAAGTACTCAAGTGTATCCATACACACATAGTAATTTTAAAAGCTCTCCTGTTGTGGGGGAGAAGCCACAAAACCCTACAAAACCTGGAAGGGCCAGATAGTAGGACAATAGCTCAAACCTGGGAAAGCAAAGATTTCCCCTAAAAGGACTGAGATTAACTTTTCTTCAGACTAGCAGAGTTGGGAGGAGAATTCCAAGTCAGAAATGATTGGTCCTTATAACACACTTTGAGAAATGCTCTGTTTTAATGTATGTGCTAAATTTTTATTACAATGACACACGTCTTAGTTAAAATAATTAAATGTGTTTACTGTCCACCAAAAAAAAAAGATTGGCTGCTATTTAAAATGTACTGTAACACAAAGAAAGTAAACTTCCTACTTTTCTGAAGCCCATCGTGCTGGTATCAAAAAATTGTACCAAAAACAAAACTGAAGACCAATCTCACTTAGGAATATTGATGCAAATTCTAAATAAAATATTAGCGAACAGAATCCAGCAGTACATTAAAAGAATAATTCACCACGCCAATTGGGATTCAACCCAGAAATTCAAACTGATTTAATGTTTTAAAAGGCATTATTAATATTCAGCATATTAATGAGTTAAAAGTGAAAAAAAGCAAACGATGGCTTCAACATATGCTGATATGACATTTGAAAAATTCCATTATCCACCTCCTGATTCAAGAAGAAAAAGTCTTAGAGAAACAGGAATAGAGAGACATTTCCTTCACGTGAAAAATTGTGGATGCCAACTAAAAGGGTCGTGATGAAGAGGGAAGAACTTGAAGTAATACAGTTAAAGTCAGAAGTATAACATCGATGCCCACTATTATTGATCGTGTTTAAAACTAATGACGAAACGTGAAATGTTGGCACAAACGGGAAAATGTTATTTCATCCATTTATTCCACAGATATTGATTGACAGCCTACTAAGTGTCCGCCGTACAATAAGGTTCTTAGGATATACAGTAGTCCTCCATATCCAAGAGTTATGCATCCACAGATTCAGCCAAACTCCAGTCAAAAATACTCAGAAAAAAGTTTCAGAAACTTTCCAAAAGCAAAACTTGAATTTGCCACATACCAGCAACTATTTATACAGCATTTACATTGTATGTACAACTATTTGCATAGCTTTTACATTGCATTAGGTACTATAAGTAATCTAGAGATGATTTAAGTATACAAGTATATGAGAAGATATGCATCAGTGATATGCAAATACTATCCATTTTACATGAGGACTTGAACATCTGGATTTTGGTACTCGTGGAAGTCCTGGAATCAGTCATCTGTGGATACTGAGGAACCACTGTACTGCCACGTAAAGATGAACTGGTTTTACTCTTGGAGTTTATATTCAAGTGGGGCAGATTATTTGCAGATTATATTATGACTGCAATGCCTGGGGATATAAAAACAGTATCAATTCTATTTTAAAATTTTAGTTGGATTTAAAAATTACCATATGAATGTTAATAAGCCATTAGCAAAGATGAGTAAATAAAAATATTCCAGTTGTTTGTTTCAGTAAAGCAAATTATCTAGGAATATAGAAAAAAGTGCACAGCACCTCTTTTAAGAAAATGATAAGCTGCAAGAATGAGAAATGATGCCTTTTAAAAGAGGAGACTACTCCTATTCTTGTATAGGAAGATTCAACACTGTCATGATAAAAATCCTTCTTAAATTAATCTCTAAAGTAAATAAGATCCCAGTGTGAATCACAACATAGTTTTTTTTAAAACTTCATGAATTTCATCTAGAAGTATAAATATCTGAGACTTGGATGGGAAATGCTGGAAAGAAAGAATAATCTGGAGGAACTATTCATGTCAGGTTTTAAATTGTTTTCATAAAGCTATAGTAATTAAAATAGTGTGGTAATAGTAAGAGAATAGACAATCCGGTGGTGCAGAATAATCAACAAATAGATTAAAACTTTTATTGAAATTCACCGTGTGATACAGATGGCATTGCAAATCACTGGGAAAATGATGATTATTCAGTCACTGATGTTTTGCACAGTAACATAGCCATTAAAAAAAAAATACTACAACTGGATCTCTACCTCAAAGTTAACACCAGAATGAATTCCAGATGAGTTAAAGATTTAAATGTTTTTTAAAAATCATTAGAAGTAGTGAGAGGAGATGCAACTGAATATTATGATAATCTTGACGTAGGGCAGAATTTCCCAAGTCTGACACAGAATCTAAAAGCATAAAAAAGAGAATTGATTCATTTTTACTACATCCCATTTTAAAACTTCTACATGAATCAAGAAGCTCCCAAAAGAGTAACAACAAAATATACTCACAACATATAGCACATTAAATAATCTTAATGTCCTTCAGATAAAAGGAGTTCTTACATATTGATATGATTAAAAAAAAAACACATTTTTTAAATGAGCAAAGGCTATGTGCACAGGTAACTCATGGAACAGGAGGTGCAAATACCCAAAATCAAATAAAATATGTTCAATTTCACTGAACAAATAAAAGTTAAAACAACAAAGAAATGTAAATTTTAATTTATCTGATGGATAAAAGACAAAATGACTGGTGCTCTCCAGTCTGGGTGACAATGAAGGAACTGAGCACTCAGAATACTGCTTGGATTGGAAATGAGTTCAGTATAACTTTTAGAGGAGCAATTTGTCAATATCTGTTAATATTTTAACTGCTAATACCCTTTTAACTATAAATTGCAATTTTAGGAGTAAGTGTATAAGAAAAGAGTATATGATGCATGTTTACATGTGTAAGCACATCTTTGTGTTATTTGTGTTTTTTTTAATGCAGAAACTTGGAGCAACCTAACTTTTCATCTTTAGGGATTGGTTAAGCAAGTTTCATTACAATGCATATACTAGAATATTATGCATTGGTTAAAAATACTGAAGTAGATCTACATATTCTGTTTTGGAAAAGGTCCATGGTCAATTGCTAAGTGAAAAGGTAATAGTGTGTTCTCTACTGTAATTCAGCTGTAATTCAATTGGATGTGAGGTGTATATTTGTAAATTCACAGGAACATTTGCATAAGGCTAGACATCAGATTGCTACCAGTTCATCCCTAGAGAATTAGATTCAAAAGAAGAAAGCAGAGCAGGGAGAGGAGAGTATCCTATGTTCTACTTTATATCCTTCTGTATTGTCTCAAATTTCTTTTATAGGGAGTATGCATGACTTTTATAATATAAAATATCTACAAAGATCTAAAAATTCTTCGCAGGAAATAAATCTGAAAATAGCTCTCTGTGTTTTCCATGTTTTCCAATTCTCTGGGAAAAAGTTCTTTTATTTATACAGGCATGCTGGATTTCTAGCAAAAGTTAACTTTATGAACAAGTTAATAATCTAAGTTTTGAATTATTTATATAAACTTTGAAGCTTTAAGGCAGAGAGGGCAGCTCCACATTTTCCTCCCCTACAGATCATAATCTTCCCTTTGCCACTACGGTCTTCTCCATATTGATGAGGTGCAGAGAGCGGAAAGAATGTTCCATTTCGGGTGGAGGGTGTGCCCTGCCCTCTTATCTGCTACCTTCCACAGGATAATCGTGAAGGGCAGCAGAATCGAATTCAGCTGACAAATGTTTAGCCATTCCAGCACTTAATAGCGATGTAGCATGGAAAAGTACAATTGCAGATATTGGTAGGATGGATTCTCGATTAAAGATTTTTTCCTGCTTTGGCCTAAATTCAAAGATATGCTTCACCTCCAACCTGCCTCCACCCACTAGCCCTACAGGCTGGTTTGGTCCTTGGGGAAATCTGGGATTTGATTCTAAGTCTGTAAGAGGACTGTCTCTGGTCCTGGTTCCTACTAGGTCTAGAAGTCCATTTGGCTTCTAGTGAAACCCAAGACATTTGTTTGTTGCAAGAAAGGCATACAGGATTTATTTTGGCCAGTTCCCATGAAGTAAGCTTCAAAAAAGCATTCATATGGATCCAGTCACCTGGAGGGATTCTTGCTTCCTTGCAAGAGCAGTGAGCAGCACACCAGAGCAGAGAGGCAGCCCGGGCCAAGCCCAGGAGCTCACAGGTTCTTAAAAATGAATGTGCCTGTACTTGCATCCACTGTGCTACTGATATTTGCCTGAGGACCAGTAGACTGTGACCCTAATCTATTGAGTTATGCTTTGTCTGTATGCTGAGCAGATCTCAGAGTAAAGCAGGCTTTAATGTTTTCTAAAGATTCTCATTGTTCATTCATCACTGTTCTGTCAAATATTTGGGACAGTAATTGACCAAAAATCCAGAAGTTGTGAACAGCATTGGTTTATTTCCCCTCTAATCCTTTGCCAGATCTCTAATACTGTAAGAGCCATTACACCATGTCTCATCTGTTCCCTGTATTTCAAAAACTCATTCTTCTAGAATGACCAAGTTCTTCCAATGGGAAAAAAAAGTCAATGCTGCACTTCAAGCAAGTTTGGGAAACACTAAAGCCACTGGCACAAAAAAGGAGAACCGAAGAGACTTTACCAAGCCTGGCTTAGCGTTTTGCCGTGCATATTCTGCCTGTTTTTAGTTTTGGCAACTAACCTACTGGTGGAACTATGTGCTTCCAGGATGAAAGAGAAAGGACACATAGGCAGGAAGGAACAAATTCTATTTTAGCAACACACTTTGTTATTGTGGTCACACAGCAGATGCCGTGTTCTACGCCAACACTCTTTTAGCTCCTGATAAGCATTTAAATACGGTAGGGATGCCTGAGATTTTATCTTTGCTGACCTGAGAGCCATTAGCTTCAGGGAGGTAATATGAAACACCTACTTCATCGTTTCCTTTTTTTTTTTTTTTTTTTTTTTTTACCATTTTCTTACCTGAAACCCTTAATAGTTGTTTTACTGCAGAAATCATTGGATGGATTTATCTTCAAGAAAAAATACTGTGGCAAAGGCTTATAAATTTTCATTCTGATTTCTGAAGATCCTGGAAAACCCTCCAACTGTCAAACTTTTAGGTCGAGAAAAAAACTACTAGGAAATGACAACAGTCCTGTTATAAGAGTAGCATAATAATATTGAAGGAGTAGGAAGCATGACCTTAGTATAAGATTTAAAGGGGTATATTGTCTGCTTGGGCTGCCATTACAAATTACTACCAGCTAGGTGGCTTAAAGAACAGAAATTTATTTCCTCACAGTTCTAGAGGTCCAAGATCAAGGTCTTGGCAGGTCTGATTTCTCTTGAGACCTCGCTCCGTGGCTTGAAGATGGCTGCTTTCTTGCTGTGACTTCATGTGCTCTTCCCTGGTGCCCTTCTTCTTATAAGGACACTGGTCATATTGGATTAGGGTCCCCTTTTCACTTAATCACCTCTTAAAAGACCTTATCTCCAAATATGGTTACACTGAGGTGCTGAGAGTTGGGACTTCAACATTGGAGTGGGGTGGGGGGAGGAATTCAGCCCATAACTGGGGGCACAGTGTGTTCCACAGAACGGTACACATGCAAAGAGAAGGAATACGCAGTGAGGTAGAGCCAAGTTCACAGGCACTAAGGGGAAACTGTGATGACTGATTAGAGCCAGTGACTTGTAGAAGGACACTCCCTGTTTTTTTTCCATCATAATATTGGCTCTTCTACTAACTATGATCCTGGAAATTCCTTAACCTCTTGAAGTCACACCAGATCCTTCCCTGTGACATGGGATAAAACTGGCTGCTCAACCATTATGTGAGGATCAAATAAAATCTAGAGGGTTATTTTTTTTAATGAAATCTATAAATGTAAAGCATTTTTGTAACCAGGGAGTCTCTGAGGCAATTGCTTGGTGGAGGTGGGTGTTGAAGAACATTCAGATGAGAGGAGAAAACTGACAGAAGGAGGAGCACATTTTCCATGGGAGAATGGTCCATGTGCGTAAGGCAAGTATCTTTTGAGTAAGGGATAATTAGAAGATGTAGGTATTGGGCTGGACAGCTCAAACAGAACAAATACTGAAAGGTACACTTACCTCTTTCTCAGGATTTGCATTCTTAATTTTTTTTTTCTACTGCATAATTAGGTAACTGCTACATGGCCTAGTTACCCCCACATAGTTCACAGTGCCCTAGTTTTCGCATGTATAGAAGGGAGAAAACATCTGTTTAGTCGATTCACAGAGATTCAATGAAATAATAGACGGGAACGTTTTTTGAAATGGTTAAAAGAAACTATCCAGTTGGAAAGTAATATTTTATATAACAAACTAGTTTTTATCTAACACCTAGCATATGATCAGAGCTGAATAAATTGTCCATGGGCTGAAAATGATAGTCTAAACAAAACACTACCTTTTTAAGGAGAATGTAATTCCGAGATGATACTTTTGGAATTCAATTCTCAGCATTGTATAGGAAGGAGAAATGAAAGCAACAGGGTGGCTGACAGGGCTGTTATTATAGCACACCAGGCATGATCCAAATGGGGCCAGTCCAAATATTGTGAAAATGGAGGGGGAAGTGATGACATACTTTGAAAACTGGTGACATCAGCAGATAACTAAAGAAAGGAAGAAAGCTAAACAAACTGGCCAGTCCTGCAATGCATAAGGCAAGTTTCTTCTTTATGGAATGAAAAAGTGTGTTTCTACAAGCTTTTTTCAAATGCTTATGCAATGCACCATAAATTGCTTTGTCTGCAAGATTATTCTATAGAATAATAATCTTTTAGAACTTTCATGGAATTCTGCCCAAGTTTTCTTTTTCTCAATTTCACCCTCCATTACTCCTAGTTATACCCTATATAACTACACAGCGGAGACTGAAGTGCCCTTTGTGATTTTTAGCACTCAGCATTTTCCATTTCTCCCTGTCACCATTGACATAAGTGTCCCTCCTTGTGTATTTAGGTATTTTTCCACACATTTTCTTATTTCTTCTTCCACACTTGTATCATCTTTTTCCTGAACTTAAAATTGACATAGAAAGTAGCTTTCTGGATCTCATAAAATTGGTAGAGTAGACTGAAGAACTGGCTATATTATTCTCCTTTCTGTAAATATACCCTTGCCATGTTACTTGGCAGGTCTTCCCATCAAGAGATGGATTCTTCTCTCCTACCCCTTCAATCTGGGCTGGCCAGGTGACTTGCTTTGGCCAGGTGACAGCAGAAGTGACAGCATGCAAATCCAAGTTCAGGCCTCAAGAGACTTTTGATTAACTGCTTTGTTGCAAAATTCTGCCCAGCCAGTGTGTAGCCTAGCTTGCTAGAGGATAAGAATTTGTGTTGCGAAATGAGTCATCCCAGCTGACTGTAGATACATAAGGCAGCTGAGCCCAGAAGAACCAGCCAGTTGAGCTTAGCCCAAATTGCTGTCCTACAGAATGAAGAGCTAGATAAATACATTTTGAAATGGTTTCTTTTTTCTTTTTTTTTTTTTTTGTTTCTTTTTTTTTTTAGGCGCACAGGCTTAGTTGCTCCGTGGCATGTGGAATCTTCCCAGGGCAGGGCTCGAACCCGTGTCCCCTGCATTGGCAGGCAGATTCTTTACCACTGCGCCACCTTGGAAGTCCTGAAATGGTTTCTTATGTAACAAAAACTATACAAGTGGGCTACTATGAGAAATATTTGTAGCAGTTTGATGCAATTCCTACATCAGTGTGTTACTGAATAAAGGGTGGGAAATAAATGTCTCTGCAGGATATATCAACTTCTTTAATTTTATAGTATTTTAACATCCAGATATATTCTTTATCAGTGACATTTGGAACATCCCGATATTCTTAAATATGCCAAAGCAAAAAGTCAAGAAGTTTGAACAATTTTCATTCAACTTCATTCTTTCTAACATCTCCTGTGTTCAAGAATGAAGAGGATCTCTCAGTGAACAGAATCCAGAAAAATGTTAATTTTCATGATGCTGTCAAGGAGAGGATATTGACTTGGTGCCATTGCTGCTTTGGGGTCATAGCCAACCTGGGAATGAACAGCTGTTGTTATTCAGAAAAAGTCAGACAATATTTGGGAAGGCATAATTCAGGGGAAAAAAATTAAAAGGAAAAATGGGAAAGAAAGAAAGCTAAATCAGAATAGCACTTTTAGGCTTTAAAAATACCTAATGATTCCACAGGTGTTTAATATAGCTGCCAATGTAGTTGGAGGTGGGAAGGATGGGAAAAACAGGATTCGTAACATCCCTAGCAAGGCATTGGGAGGGAAATGACATAGTGAAAGAACATGGAATTTGGGATCAAGAGAGGTAGACTCCAGTTTCGGCTAAGGTAATAATTTTCCTGTATTCTCATACACAGAGAAATAAATATCTTTCAGTTCTGTTATCAAATCTATAACACACACCGTTTTAAAACATATTAATGATATATAAGGTTTCATTGGTAGAGAAATTTTCATATCAAATATTTCTTACTCCTTTCTCCTATCCTATAAAACAGTAGTTCTTAAAGTCTGGTCTGAGATCCCAGGGGTCCCAGAGACCAGAAACAACTATTAAAAAAATCCAACTGTCTTCCATTAAGCTGGACATTAGGGCATTTGAAAATATTTTAAACAATTTTACCATTCTCATCATTTTGTTTGAAAAATAGTTTTTATTAAAAATGTTATTTGTGTTAATATGTAATAGGTTTGTTATTATCCTTTTAAAATGAGTTAATAAGTATTTACATTTGTTCTGTTTTAGTTTCTAATATTGTGAATACTGATAAGTATAACCCACATAAATAAAAATTCTTTGACATTCTTAATAATTTTTAAGAACTTAAATGGAAATGGGGATTAAAAAGCATTGAGAACCACTGCTATACAGAAAGCTGAGTCAGGTATCATTACATCCACTTAACAGACTGAGAAGAATTAAAACTGAATTCACTTAATGCAGGTGATTTACTAGGTAATGGTATAGAATGAGCTTCTAACTCAACATTCCTTTTGCATTTTAAGTTTACTCTTCCCCAATGAGTTTTCACAGTTATAAAAGTTTTATTGCTCATGTTAAAATACAATAAAAATATACTTATTAAAGTGTACAGTCCTCTCAGTTTTAACACAAGCACACATTCATATAAAACATCATCCCTGAACGTAAATTGATACAGGCATTATGGAGAATGGTACAGAGGTTCCTTAAAAAACTAAAAATAGAATTACCACATGACCCAGCAATCCCACTACTGGACATATACCGAGAGAAAACCATAATTCAAAAAGACACATGCACCCCAATGTTCACTGCAGCACTATTCACAATAATGAGGTGGTGGAAGCAACCTAAATGTCCATCAACAGAGGAATGGATAAAGAAGATGTGGTAATATAGACAATGGAATATTACTTGGCCATAAAAAGGAATAAAATTGGGTCATTTGCAGAGAAGTGGTTGGACCTAGAGACTGTCATACAGAGTGAAGTAAGTCAGAGAAAAACAAATATTGTATCAATGCATATATGTGGAATCTAGAAAAATGGTAAAAATGAACTGGTTTTCGAGACAGAAATAGAGACATAGATAACTAATAAGAACCTGCTGTATAGCATAGGGAACTCTACTTCACTTTGCTATATGGTAGAAACTAATACAACATAGTAAAACAACTATACCCCAATAAAAACAAAAACAAAAAGCAAAACAACAACAACAACAAAAAATGACATCATCTCTGAAGTCTACCAGAATATGCCATCCCAAAATATGCCTCTTTGGCATATGAATTATTTTGAGGCCATTGAAAAACAGCAGATGCAGGAAAAACTCTGAAAACAGGGCACAAGTGTTCCTTTTTTAAAGAAAATTTCCCTTTGTAAAAGGTATCTCCTTCTCCCACTGCAGGAAGAGGGGAACTCAACAACTGTTATTAATGGAGAAGGTGCTGACATGAATCTGCATGACAGACCTTACTAAACAACCGCTGTAGACCATACTTCCCCCCAGCCCCTCACCTTTCCTTATCTTGTCTTCCCTGCCCCACTAGGAACACAAAGCCCCTTTTCCATTATTTAGCCTACGGTAGCATGTTAGTCCAAGTTCTAACCACCCCTTTGAGTTACTCATCACTGGATGTTCCCATATATACATGCTCTGTATACATGTTGATAAACTCTTTATTTTTCTTGTGTTAATGTCTTTCGCCAGTCTAATTTATAGGGCCTCATCTAGAGAACCTAAGATGGGTAGAAGGAAAGAGTTTTTCCCTCCCTACACCACCATTAGGATACAAAACAAGTCCGTACCTGCAAAACATCTTATCATGCTGTCCTTCTGTAGTCAAACCCTTCCAAGGACCTTAGTTTGTCTTTTTGAGAATGTCATATAGATGGAATCATACCATATATGACTTTCTGAGACTGGCTGCTTTTCCTCAGCCTAATGCTTTTGGAATATAGCTAAGTTGTCTGTATTGAGAGTTCATTCCTCTTTTTTGGATATAGTAAACTCTCAATGTTCCATCATTTGTTTATCCATTCACCTGCTGAAGGACATCTTAGTTGTTTCCATTTTGGGCCCATTATGAATAAAGCGCTGTAAACATCTGTGTATAGATTTCTGTATAAACTTAAGTTTTTAGTTCTCTAGGATAAATGTCCAGGAGTGAGATTTCTTGGTCATATCATAAGTGCATGTTTAACCTTGTAAGAAGCTGTCAAACTATTTTCCAGAGTGGCTCTGACATTTTGCATCCTCACCAGCAATGCACACAGTTCCAGTTGCTCTGCAGTCTCACTAGCCCTTAGGGTTATGAGTATTTTATGTTTCAGCCATTCTTATAGGTGTGTTAGTGGTATCTCAACATAGCTTTAATTGAGCATGTCTAGGATGTTGAACATCTTTTAATGTGCTTGTATTCCATCTATATATTTTCTTTGGGGGCATGTCAGTTCAATATTTTGCTTAGTTTTCAACCTGGAATTTTTTCTTACTATTGGGCTTTGACTGTTCTTTACATATTCTAAACCCAAATCATATTCCAGATATGTGATTTACAAATTTTTTCCCAGCCTGGTTTATCAATTTTTTCTTTACTGGATCATGTTTTTGGTGTCATGTCTAAGAATTCTGCCTAACATGACTTTGCCTCACATGATTTTCTTCTGTATTTTATCCCCTCAAAACTTATAGTTTTATGTTTGACATTTAGATCTATGATTTAAATGATGATCTACTATGTGTTAATTTTTGTATAGAGTATCAGGTTTAGGTTAAAGTTTATTTTTATTTGACAAAGAATCCTTCTGACACCATTTGTTTAAAACACTATTCTTTCTTCATTGAATTCCCTTTGTAATTGACTGTGCTTCTGTTAGTCTATTTCTGTACTCTGTACTCTGACCCATTGATCTATATAATAAGCCCATCCTTTCATCAGTAACACACTATCTTGATTACTTTACCTTTATATTATGTCTTAAAACTAGGTATTATGATTTCCCACAACTATGTTCTTTTTCAAACTTGCTTTGGTTATTCTAGTTCCTTTGCATTTACATAGACACTTTTGATTCAGCTTGTCTATTTCTACTAAAAATCCTGCTGCAATCTTGATGGGAATCATGTTTAATCCAGAGATCAACTTGGGAATGAATGTTGACTTAAAGAAAAAAGCATAATATGTGAGTTGTGAGTTTAAGTTTTATTCAGGGTCTTACTGAGGATTATAACCCGGGAGTCAGCTCTCAGTAGCTCTGAGGGAATTGCTCTGCACAGGTAGGGGAGAGACCAGCTTCTATATGATTTTTGGCTGGTGAATAAATGCAGTCAAGCGTACATCCTGGTACAAGATTACCATTAGTCACGAGGAACAGACTTCTCAAGTTAGTGATTTTAGTGCTTCTCTATGTATGGGAAGATTCAAGAATCTAGATTCATTAACATTCTTCCTGAGATATACATCTAACTAGCTAAGAGGGCTGTTTTTCCAAAGCATAGAGTCCCTCATCCTGTTTCTCACCTAAATTCCTCCCAGAGTGCACTGTGAATCAGTCACTGCAGTGGCTGATGAAGTAATCCTTTTAGAACTGGGTGGGGAGCAACACGCTTTGTTCTTCTTTGTTTACAGGGAGACTTGGAATTTTTACCATGTTGCTTCTTCTGATCAATGACCACATGACCACAGTATGTCTCTTTATTCGTTTAGGTCTTTGTTTTCTTTCACCAGTGTTTTGAAGTTTTTAGCATATGTAGAGATAGATACAGTCCAGTTCTGTTAGATTTATATTTAAGCATTTCATTTATTGGAGCTGGAGTCCATGGAATAATTCCTTAATTATGCTTTTTAACTGTTTATTACATAAACACAGAAATGCAAGTGATCTTTGTGCTGCCTTCTAACTTGTGACTTTTCTAAACTCATTATTTTTAGGAGACTTAAAGATATATTCCTCAGAATTTTCTACATATACAATCATATTGTCTGAGTATAGAGGCAATTTTATTTATTTATTTATTTTACTTATTTAGTTAGATCTGTATGGCTTTAAATTTTTTTCTTGCCTTATTGCACTAACTAGGACTTGCAGTTTAATATTGAATGTGACTGGTAAGAGTAGAAATATTTTTCTTCTCACTCATCTTAGTGGGAAAGCAGTCAGTCTTACACCATTTATGAAGTTAGCTGTGGGCTTATTGTAGATGTTTTTTAACAAGTTGAAAAAGTTCCTGTTTATTCCTAGTTTGGAGAGTTCTTATCACGAATGAATCTGGAGTTTTGTCAAATGCTTTTTCTTCAACAAGCATGTTAGTTTTCTCCTTAAACTGTAATGTGGATTATGCCAATCACTTTTTGAATATAGAAACAGTCCTGATCTCCTAGGATAAATTCCCCTAGGTTGTGGTATTTGTTCTGTTTATATATTGCTGAGCTGGATTTGCTCATATTTTTTTGAGGATTTTAAAATCTATTTGAATGAATTATTGTTCTGTAATTTTCTTTTCTTGCTGTTCTTTATCTAATTTCATCAGGGAGGTGCTGTCCTCCCAAAATAGGTTATGAAGTGTGCTCTACTCTTCTATTTTCTTTTAGAGATTGTGCAAAATTGGTTTTACTTTTTCTTTAAATGTTTAGTAGAATTCTCCAGCCAGACTATCTGGGCTCAGAGATTTCCTTTCTGGAAGGTTTTAAAATATGAATTTAATCTCTTCAATAGTTATAGGGCGATTCAGCTTATCTATTTCCACTTGGATAATTCTTGGGAGTTAGTAGTTTTCAAGAATTTGTATCATTTCATCTAAGTTCTCAAAGTTATGTGCATAGACTTGGTATAGTTTTCTCTTAATGTCTTCACAGTCTGTGGTGATATAATGTCTTTATTCCTTTATTAGTAATTTGGGTCTTTGCACTTTCTTTGTTAGTCTTGCTAGAGGTATATCAGCTTTACTGAATTTTTTTTTTCAAAGAAACTGCTTGTTGTTTCATTGATTTTTTTTCTCTGCTGGTTGTTGTTTTCAATTTTATTGATATTTTCTCTTTTTTATTTTATTCTTTCTGCTTGATATGAGTTTATTTTGCTCTTTTCCTTAAGGTAGAAGTTTGTTACTAACTTTAAGCCTTTTTTTCTTTTTCAAAGTAAGCATTGAATGCTATAAATGTACAGCTGACACTCTTTTAGCTGCCTCTCACAAATTTTGATATGTTAACCTATTTTCTATTTTTTTCTTGAGAATTCCTCTTTGAAGCATGGATTATTTAGGAATATCTTATTGAATAGCCAGATCTTTTGAGATTTTTCTCTTAGCTTTCTGTTATGTATTTCCAATCTAATTCCATTTCAGTCAGAGAACATACTCTATATAGTTTTAGTTATTTTGTATTTGGTAACAGTTTTATCACCAAGATATATGGTCTACTTTGGTCAATGTTTCAGGTGCACTTGAGAAAAAAATGTGTATTCTGCTGTTATTGTCTGTGGGTTTTGTAAAAGTCAAATTGTTCCAGTTCATTGATGATGCTTTGCAGTTTTTCTGTATCCTTGCTAATTTTCTGTCTCCTGGTTCTAACAATTACTGAGACAGGAGTGTTGAAATCTCAAACTACAATTCTTAATTTGTCCAATCATCCCTTCAGTTCTGTCACTTTTTGTTTCCTGATTTTTGAAGCTCTGTTTTGGTGCATAAATATTTAGGACTGCTACGTGTTCTTGGTAAATTTACTTCATCGTTATGTAATGTTCTTCTTGTTCCTAGTAATTTTATTTGCTCTGAAGTCTATTTTGTCTGATATCAATACAGCCATTCCAACTTCCTCTACATTAATTCTTGTATGGTGTATCTTTTCCTATCCTTTTACTTTTAATCAATCTCTATAATTATATCTAAAGTTTTTGTAGACAGCATAAAGTTGGATCATGTTTTTCATTTTCTTTTTTTAAAAAAATACACTCTAATCTCTTTTAGTTAGCCTTCTAAGGCCATTTTTTGTTGGATGTAATTCTTGATACACTTAGAATTGGGTCTAGCATTTTATTATTTGATTTGTATTTGCTTCTTCTAGTATTTCTGCCTTCTGTTTCTCCATTTTCACCTTCCTTTGAGTTATATGACCAATATTTTCAGTATTGTGTTTTACTTTACCTGCTGTATTTTTTAATCTATTTCTTTGTACAAGATTTTAGTGGTTGCTCTGGAGATTATAATATGCATACTTAACTTTTCTCAGTCAACTTAAAATCAGTAGTTTACTGCTTCAAGTAGAATGTAGAAACTTAATGATCATTTAGGACGCTTTGCTCCCCTCCCCCTTATGATATATAAATGACAATGCATTCTTTCAGTTTTCCTTCATCTATCAATGTCTTTATTTCACTTTCATTTATGGAGGATGTTTTTGCTTGATATAGAATTCTGTGTATTTATTTTTCCTCCCAGCACTTTAAAAGTGTTGTTGTACTTCCTTCCAGACTCCATTTTTCTTCTCATCAGAAATACGGCCATTTAAATTATTGTTGCCCTATAAATAATGCAATAATTTTTTCTGATTTCTTTCAGGATTTTTTCTTTGCCTTTAGTTTTGAAGAGTTGAATTATGATGTTTGTGTGGGGATTTCTTTGGGTATAGTCTGTTTAGGGTGTGTTGCACTTCTTGAATCTGTAAGTGTATCTTTTTGCAAATTTGGGGAGTTTTCAGCTATTATTTCTTCAAATATTTCCCAGAATAATGATCTTTTTCCTCTCCTTTTGTGTTTCCAATGATACAAAATTTAAAGCTTTTGGTGTTGTACCACAAATCCCTGAGGTTTTGGTCACAATTTTTAATCTCTTTCTTTTTATTCAGATTGGATACTTTTTATTACTCTATCTTCAAGTTCACTTCTTGTTTTTTTATTTCCATTCTGATATTGAGTCCATCCAGTAAGTTTCAAACTTTGATTATTTATTTTTCAGTTTTAAAATTCCCTGGTTCTTATTTATTTCTTATTATTTCTTTGGTGAGACTTATCCCTTTCCATTCATTTTAATTGTGTTTGACCTTACCTCTTGGAGAATTTTTTAATAGTTGCTTTAAAGTCTTTGTTAGATAATCCCAACATCTGTGTCATCTCAGTGTTGGCATCTCTTTGTTGCCTTTTCACACAAAGTGACATTTTCCTGGTTCTTCATATGCCATGCAATTTTGGATTGTATCCTGGACATTTTGAATATTCTGCTAGGATTCTCTTGGTCTTGCTTAACTCTTCTGGAGAATGTTGATATTTTAGATTAGCAGACAATTGACCTGGTTTGTTTCAGGTTGCAAGTTCTGACAAGCCTTAAGGGAGTTGTGGTCCCAATGTCACTTCCTTTGTCAATACCTTTGCAATATTATTTAGATTCATCCTGTGTGTGTGCCACCCTGTGTCCGTTCTTAGTTCTGGGTGATCTATCTTGTAGTTCAGTTCTCAAAGTCGATGGTATGCTATTTTCTGTCAAATCTATACATGGGCATATCGGGAGTGCTCCCAGTAGTTAACAAACTATTTTTTTCCAGTTACTGTCCCAACTCTTTCCTCTCTGTGACATCCCTAGAACTCTTTTTTTTTTCCCCTGGGCTCCTCTTTTCGGTTTAGCCAGAAAGCTTGGGCTTTTTTTTTTTTTTTTACCAGTTCTGTCATTCATTACTTGCAGTTGTGATCATTTCCTGATCCTAGATGCAGCAGGAAAAGAGAGAGGGAAAAAGCAACAGGTGCGTGCCCCACTCTCTTGGGGCCTCATCTCCTCTGATTTGTAAGGAGGCTTCTAGTTGCCCAAATCATCCTTAAATCAGCATTGTTACTGCTGCTTCCCTTACCCCCATCAATTGCACTGGATCGCTTGAGGACTGGGGGAGGAGAGAAAGGGAAAAAGGAAAACGACAATGCAGGGGGCTTTATCCCACTCTTTTTGACCATTAGAAGATTCCATTCCCATCTTGTAAGTCAAAATTTGAGGACTTCTCCTGGAGCTCTCTCAGTCTGCAAGAATGCCCACTTAAGGGTTTCAGACTACATTGAGACCAAATTTGGAGACAGCAGAGACAGAAAATAGTAAGATCGCTGCTGGTTTAGTGGCACTTAGAATTCTGATCTTCTTTCTAATCTTCCTGGTACTATTTACTTTTCAGATTTCCCAAATGGCTGCTCATGCATTCTATGTTTTATAACTGCATTTAGTGGAAGAATGTGCTTATTCAATTTTCCTGGACACCAGGACCCTAATAAACTTTTTTTTGCAATCACGTCAGAGTGCTGAAATGCCCAAGGAAAATCTTCAGAGCTGTATTAGTGAAATGTGATGGTTGGACTTCATAATCTCAATTTACTCTTGTGACTTCTGTTTTCATATGTGATCTTTTACTTATTATTACTGATATCTCTGTACTGGCTCAGGAGGAGCTGCCCTAACCTTAACCAGAAGTACATTTTCCCTCAATTTTTTAATATCACACTTGAAATATAATTGGAATGTTTATATAAAATTCTATTAAAAGTCCAGTGTCAAAAGAATAAGAAGACAAACTACAGTTTGAGAGAACATATTTGCAAAAGACACATCTGATAAAGGACTTGCATATTCAAAATATGCAAGGAACTTTTAAAACTAAACAATAAGAAATAACCTGATTTAAAAAATTGGCTCAAGACCTTATAGACACCTAACCAAGGAAGATATACAGATGGCAAACAAGCATATGAAAAGATGATCCACATCACGTCATCAGGGAAATACAATCAAAACAACGAGATACTGTTACATGCTTTTTAGAATGGCTAAAATTCAAAACACTGACAACACGAAATGTTGATGAGGAGGTGGAGTGAGAGGAACTCTCATTTACATGTGACAGTAATGCAAAATGGTACAGCCACTTTGGAAGACAGTTTGGTAGCATCTTGCAAAACTATACACGTCCCTACTGTATGATCCAGCAAAGAAATTAAAACCTTATGTTTACACAAAACCCTGCACACAGATGTTTATAGCAGCTTTATTTATAATTGCTAAAACTTGGAAGCAACCAAGATGTCCTTCAGTAGGTGAATGGATAAATAAACTGGTACATTCAGACAATGGAATATTATTCAGCACTAAAAGAAATGGGCTATCAAGTCATGGAAAGACATGGAGGAAACTTAAATGCACATTACTAAATAAAAGAAGCCAGTCTGACAAGGCCACATACTGTATGAATCCAATTATATGACATTCTGGAAAAAGTAAAACTAAGGATACAGTAAAAGGATCAGTGGTTGCTAAGGAATAAGAGAGGAAGGGATGAATAGGCAAAGTGGGGAGGATTTTTAGGGCAGTCAACATATTCTATATGATGCTAGAATAATGGATACATGTTATCCCAACATTTGTTAAACCCATAAAATGTATAACATCAAGAAAGAAACCATGGAATTTGGATGCTTATGATGTATCAATGTAGGTTCATCAATTGTAACAAAAGTACCACCCTGATAAGGATGTTGATCACGGAGGAGGCTATGCACGTGGAGGGGCAGGGGTGTATGGGAAATCGCTGTACTTTTCTCTCAGTTTTGCTATGAATCTAAAACTTCTCTAGAAAGATAAATCCTATAAAAAGGATGACATTCTGATGTATGCTACAACATGGATGAAACTTGAGACATTATATTAAGTGAAATAAGCTAGACACAAAAGGACAAATATTATATGATTCTACTTATATGAAGTACAGACAGTAATCAAATTCATAAAGACAGAAAGTAAAACCGTGGTTACCGGGGTCTGGAGGGAGGAGGGAAAGGGGAGCTATTGCTTAATTGGTATAGAGTTTCAGTACAGGATGATGAAAAAGCTCTGGAGATGAATAGGGATGGTCGCCACACCAAAATGTTAACATATTTATTGTTGCTGAACTGTGCACTTAAAATGGTTAAAAAGGTAAATTTTTTGTTATGTATATACTTTATCACAGTCAAAAATAAAATACAAAAGTATTTAAATTTTTAAAAAGTGTGTTGGTAAATAAAGGAAGTAGGGAGAAAGTAATATGTAACTAGATCGCGGGTTGGCAACCTATGGCCTGTCCATGAGCCAAATCCAGCTATACCAATTCTTTCACTTACTGTCTATGACTGTTTTTATACTATAACAATAGAGTGAAATAGTTGTGGGGAAGACTGGCTTTCAATGCCTAAAATACTTATTATCTGACCTTTAGAGAAAAAGTTTGACAGCCATTGAACTAGATAATCTAAACGATAAGGTATAGATACATCATCATGGTCATCTTGGGATTCCCTGACCTCCCATCTCTGAATGGAAGCATATTTCCTGCAGAGAAAATCCTCCAGAGTAAGGGGAAGTCCTTCCCTTCCCTTTCCCAAATCCTAATTCCATTCCTTTAACTATTACTGATAGGATAATCAGTATTTTTCTGGGCAGTGTACTCCATGCTTGGATACATGCTAAAAGAGACAGGTGTTGTTCCTGCCCTCATGAAGCTATAAGTGGAAAGCAGTTTTGGTAAATAGTTTAAAGCAGTCTCTCTCTAACAACTTCTTATTGATCCTGAGTTTACTTGATTGGGCAACATAGATCAAACCTAGCATCTCGTGTACATCATAGCATGTCTGATCAGAAAACATTTTTCATGTTATCTTAGAATCATCTCTTTTCCAGCTAAACATTTGCTCTCTTCATTTGTGATCAAGAAATGACATTAAAAATGCAAATCATGTCACCAAGATGCGTGCTTACTGTATCATTTTTTGCATTATCTACAAACACTGTCCAGATAGTACATATCATTTGCTGGTGTATTTGCCTAGAACAGACATAGAACATTATCCCTGATAATAAATAAGAAAGTATTAGTTTTAGAAGTTGAGAGACATCTCCCAACACAATTGTTGCATTTCTGTCTACTTTATAGGGAATAAATATGACTGTCCTTAAAGAGAAGTGGACATAAAGTAAAATTACACATAATTTAAAATCAGTTATTTCAAAATTAGTGGATAAGTTTATCAAAACTGTCAAAGAGCAAAATCACTGAGTTAAATTTTTTCAACTAATTGATTTATCTAATCCCATGAACTCTAGCAAATGTTTTCTGAATTTCTCTTGTCATTTTCTTCTCGAGCATAAAATGATAGTATTTTCTCTATAGGAAATAACCATAATACAAATCAGAAACAAGTTAAAGCACCTTTTAATTTCATAAGTGTTACAAAGTGTTATAAATAGAAAATTATTATACATAATGCATGGGGAATCTAGAAATCATTTTGTTGGCATGTTGGAGACTGGATTCATGAGATTATGATTTATTTAATGGTCCAAAGGTTACAAAAATGCCACTGACAATCTGAAATGATAAAATCTCAGTGTTAAGTAAAATTCTGATCCAAAAAAAAAAAAAAAAAAAGGTTATCAAACAGCTGAAAGGTGCTTTCTAAGTATTGGATTGGCCAAAAATTTCATTTGGGTTTTTCCATATACTCTTACCAATCTAATACATATTGTGTTGTCTGTAGTGGCTGGTGAGGTCTCTGGTTCTAGATAGAAACATTTTCAGAATGTAAATCCTTTTTTCTGACACCTGTGCAGTTTGATTTTGTGGTCTATTGCTCCAAGAGGAAATAAAAATTTTGTCAATATTTTAAAGAAAACAAAACAGTTGGTACAAAGTTTCTTCAATATTTTCATCTTCTTTCTTTTAAGAATTCTCAGCACCGTTACATGTTCTATTTGTACCCTAGGTACCCAGAGACAGAGCTAAATATTGTCAAATTTTGAGACATGAGAATGATACAAAATGCTTCTGCTTTTTATTTTGTCCAATTTTACTCTTCTCATTTGCACTGTATACAGATGACTATTTCTTTTTTCATAATTGTCAACCGTTTACTAGCGAGTTTTACTATTGATAGTGCAAGAAAATTAATCAGCATTATGTAGCTTCATACTTTAAATTCATTTATTTTTATCTTTACAAAAAAACATTTATCACAACTCTCCTGTTAATGTAATTCCAGCAATATGTGGGATTATAAAAGTAGGGGCCCTATCTAACAATTTTCTTACCCCCTTAAAATTAGAAAAATGAATAGGTAGGAATGGACATAATAAAGATGTGAAAATAAAGAAGAGTTCATAATAGGGCGGACATGCACTCCATTGTATTTCCTAAAATATATGCTTGCCAGAGATAACAATTCATCATGCTTCCTTTCAGTGTCAGTGAATTTCAGGGGCAAACTTAGAGTTGAATTGTGCAGTTGAGCTAATCCTACCATTTGGCTACCTGCATTCTTCTCTTTTCCGTATATCTTATTTGCTGATTCTTTTTTCTATAATGTTAGTATGCAGGCTGTTGTGTCATTCCTCTCAGTTGTCTTAAATCATTTTGTAAAGGATGAGACAGACAAATTCAATGTTGGAAAAGCATACCATGCAGTGTCATCACAAGACCACGATTTGGAGGCCATGAGATCAACCACCTAGGTTACTATTTTAAGAAATATTCCTAGCTATGAGTTTTATCAAGACTAAAGTTCTCTATCTCCAGACAAACAACAATAGAAACTGAGCAGTACAAAATACAGATGCAAAGGATGACCTCAGAGTACCTATAGAATTTTCTCTGAGAATAACACAAATGCTAGCACAAACAGAAAAGTACCAAAGCAAAATCCTATGACCGCATTGGTACCTCACCTGACTTCATTACCTGGGGAAGGATCTATTCATCAACAAGTGACCAGAAATGGTGAAATGGCAAGTGAATGATAGTAAAGCAAAGAATAATTCATTTCATTCCTACATTTTTATAACTTCTGTCCTATTTGCCTATTAGACATAAACAACAGCAATGTAATAACCATGAAATCAACTACAATAGTAGGACAGCAGGGTAGTTGTATGACTTTATAGTCAAAATGATGAGGGTTTAAATCTTGGTTCTGACTCTTACTTGTCTTATGACCCTGGGAATTTTTCCATCCTTGAATATAAGTTTTCTCATGGTAATATAGAGATAATAATATTACCTACCTTCATAAAATTGTTATGAGAATCATTTGAGGTGATGGACAGATAGGTATTGGACTATCACAATTACAAGTGGTCAATGTTACAGCAATCATCATTGTTTGCAAATACCAAAAGACATAGCCCGTTTTTTGTTTGTTCTAATGGAGTCTAAAGATGTCATTTGGGGTACAAAACAGAAAGGAAAACAAACAACTGCACATGATTAATGGCCAGAATGAACACAGGTGAGTCCTATAGACCGAAGGACCACACAGGTTACAGGCTGGCAGTGGTGTTCACATTGCACTCAGGACTATCAGAGCAATTGATTAGAATACTGCCCCCAATGTAGTAGACCACAAGACAGGGAAGACTAACTTCTCCTGAACTCAGATCTCTGAGAAAGCTCTGATGCCTTTAAAATCAAACGGTGTCTGGCGACAGTGTCTGAAAAAAAAAATAGTTCCAATAATTTATAAAAAAATTTCAAAAGGACCTTTATTATTGTATCATGCCCAGGATTTTTCTATAACTAACTGACAGTCCAGGATCACCTGTTTTATTTCAAAATTATCTGGTTCCTGTAATTGTCTCCTTTCATCATGATTGTATAGCCATCCAAAAACCCTTCCTTTCCTTTCTATGCACACTCTCTCCCATCCCCTTCTTATCAGCATCTCTGATCGTGTAAATGTAAGCTGAGAAGCTACAGTTACCCTCCTGTATTAAGAGCAAACGTAATCATCTTCCCTGCAAAAGATTCCCAGCCAATATTCTTTCAGGAAGAAATGTTCTGCTTTGAACTCATAGATGACCCATTTCTGAACATTCAATCGTTGGTACTATATTACCTTCACAGTCATTATGTAACCCTAGCATTCATCATACTAGAAACATGTGTGGAGAATGTGAGAGTGAGAGGTGCAATCCAAAATTCAATATTACTCTTCCTAGGAATATCACTAGTTACAATTTCACAGAAAATGAATATCTAACAATGAAGAGTGGGAAAAACATTGGACAGATTTAGTGAGTGGAGAAAACCCTCAGAAAACTTAAAAAAAAAAAGAGAGAGAGGAAAAGCTTTGACACAATGTAATATGACAAATCAGGTCTACCCATTAAATAAGAAGTTCCCATCACAAATCATCAGATTGTTTACTAAGGTGGCAGAACAGGCTCGGCTATCTACAGGAAGCTATGACTTGTGTATGTTTTTCCTAACAGTACAAAGGAGAGAAAAATCTATTTTGGGACCATTGGTTAGCTCACAGCTGTGTTTAATAGTAAGGGTGTTTGGGATATCCGATGTAGGATGTAAAACAAACCCAGAGAGGCTGATTTAACTGTGGTCCATGGCCAGGGGCAACAAAGACTTGGGGGAAATATCTATTTCATTGGAGTTCCAGAGTCTAGGGAAAAGGCTATGTTATAGAACCTACACTAACCTAAAGGAATCTTTTAGTCACACATCAACACTTTCTATTTCTTCCTCATGTTTTCTTGTTAAAAGAATTGAAATTTGCTAGAAGGGACCAAATATCTCAGAAAAAGAAGGAAGACAGAAAGATCCAAGGGAAGGAATGGAGCAGGAGGACAAATAGGTAAGGAGAAAGGGTAGAGAAGGAAGACATTGGTTTTCTTCTTTTAGGAATTTTGATCACTAAGCCAGCATGCAGTAGTCACTTAGGCCTGGGTCCTGGTATCGTCTTAAAAATGCAGTTTTATGAAATAAGATATAAATATCATTTAATACAATTTTTGGACTCCAAAAAACTGCAGTTTTACATTGTAGAACATACAGTAACTTGAATTAAAATAGTAATTTTATATTAGCGATTCTAAGTTGCTCTACACTTTGACAGATAAGAATCATTAACAGTTAATCATGTTATTTATTTATAGTCAAAAATGTACTCTTAATTTCTTGGAAAGTTGATCTTTCTTTGCGGTTAGAATACGCCTCACAATCCCAGCAAACGCTTGCCCTCTTTTTCAAAAATCTGTTGACTTATTTAGCAAGGTAAAGTTCTGTCCAGGCCTTTGTGAATTCTCAAAAATGATCAGAATTCCTATCAGATTGTCCTTAGCTATTCTGGGTCTCAATTCCCTTATTCGGTTGAAGAACAAAATATTGTATCTTTTATTTTAATTGCCTTACACTTGGTTTTTCCTGTTTTCTTGTCAAGGGGCTTGTGCTTCTATCCCTGCTTCTGGCTCGAGGAGGATGCTTGGCTGTAAAGCTTTTTGGTATAAACAGTGATTCAATGTCCCTGCCCCCTCCTAGTCTCCGGCAGAGATAATCTAATCTGTGTTATGTGACAAGACCAATTAGTCTCGCCCACTCTCCAGCCTTCTGTCCCTCCCCTGTCAGCTGCCACCCTGTTGGCACTGCATCTCTTTTAGGAAGTAGCTATGGGAGCCAAATTTCCCAACTGAATTCATTAGATGAATATGCAGGTCCAGATTGCAGAAATGTGCTCACATCCTCAAGTAGAACTCCGAATCAAGACTTCTGACTCTTTTCTCTCACTGCATGTTATGTTTATCAGAAGCTTTCTCACTACAAAACTTCCTCACTGGCTGGAAAGACAGGAAAGCTGCATTTGACAAGATGAGGCAAATGGAAGGCCCAGAATTGCACTGAACAAAATAAATGCAGAGAATGCCAGCCTTTTCGGGGGTGGGTTCAGTTAGTTTCTACAAGTAGCAACCTGCTTTCTTTTGACACGGGGAGGTGGCCTGCGGAACCCAGATGATGGATGGACAGGGCATGTCACTCATAATACATGCTCAGAGCACTGGCACTGCACCCATTTGGGGCAACGGGAATCAGAACGGGACCCGGAGGACAAGATGTGTAAGGGCTGGTGGTGTTCAAGTCTGATGAGTCTGTTATCACATGGCCAGACTATGGTCACCACAGCTGGGCACGGCAGGTGCCAAGAGTGCCTGACTCATTAGATCTAGTCCAGAAACCAAAGAGAGAAATCGCTTAAGACTGCTTCCATTTCTTTATGATGTCAGAAGTCGTTTTTAGACTTTTTAAGTCTGTATCATGATTTTTTTAAAAAAAATATTTATTGAAGTATAATTGATTTACAATGTTGTGTTCATTTCTTCTGTACAGCAAAGTGATTCAATTATGTTGGATTGGCCAAAAAATTCATTCTGGTTTTTTGGTAACAGCTTATGGAAAAACCCGAACGAACCTTTTGGCCAATGCAACGCACGCACACACACACACACACACACACACACACGCTCTTTTTCATATTTGTTTCCATTATAGTTTATCACAGGGTGTTGAATATAGTTCCCTGTGCTATGCAGTAGGACCTTGTTTATCCATCCTATATGTCATAGTTTGCATCTGCTAATCCCAAACTCCCAAACCTTCCCTCCCCCGCCCCATTTCCCCCTTGGCAACCACAAGTCTGTTCTCTATGTCTGTGAGTCTGTTTCTGTTTTGTATGTATCATTATTTTCAATATCATAACTTCTGAAGGAGGGATGAGCATTCTAAAATGTTCATAGCTGGTAGCTTAAATTTCAAAACTGATACCCATAGCTGCAGTTTCATATTACCTGGTACAAAGATTGTAAGTTACTCTCTCTGGGTCAGTTGCTCAAATAGACATTGGGATTTTTTTTAATATTTCACAATGTCCCTCAATAAACCTGAGTCCTGTTGCAAATATTCCCACTAATTAGTATTCCCCGCAGAGTAAGGTTGGTGACCTCTTATTGTTTTAAAAGCACAGACAGCTTTCTTGGATTAATTTAAATTTGCCTTATAAACACACAAATGTAAGAGTGAGACAGAAAAAGAAGTTGAGGAAGGGAGAGAGAATAAAACAAATGTCAAAGCTTAATAACAAATTCTGTCTAGGAATTCGGGGTGACAATAAGATGTCATTTCTTTGGTGTGTCCGTTTGCCGCTCACTGCAAAGTCCCGCCGAGCTCTGTTGTCCGCTGCCACGGGAAGCCCAAAGGTATTGCATGTGGGTTCTCAGCCATGTCCTAGTAACTAAGAAAACCTCTTCTGTGACGCTATGAGTTGTGTTCTCACCTGCCCTAAACAGCACACTTGAATCACTGATGAGACCAGTTAGGTGGAAAGTCCCAGTAATATAGGCAGGAAAATGAAGAGCAAGAGTGGGTCCCTGGTCAGTTTAGATGTGGCCTAAGAGCACAAACATGGCTACTTGGGCACACTGAAATGTTTCACATTCTCATGAAAACATTTCAGAGAGATGCCTCTTTTTCCAATACACCTTGACAATGGAAACAAGACTCAGAACTATTTCTTTTCTTCTTCAAGTGAGTTTTAATGTCCCGTTGCTCTAGTTTTAATTTAGTAAATTCCCAATATCACCTGTGCAGTAAACTTTGTATGTAATCCGAGCATCCTGTAGATCAAGAACAGCAGTTTGTGGAGGGAGGAGACATTCTCCTGAAAGACCTTCTACATTAACTCTCCGTTTCTTGGCATCCTCCACACTGTAAGTTGTCCAGAATTACAGGAGCTACTGAAAAGCCAGAGGGATCCTTTATCTTCCCTTGACTTCTGGCCAGCCTCCACCCATATTTCTGCTACCAGAAGTTTAAAAGAGAAAAAATAAAAAAAGAACTCATAGGGTTAAGAAAGCTATATAATTGTGATAGAAAAAATACATCTGAAGAATGATCAATCAATTAATGCCTAGTAAGCTTCTAACTTGGGTTACATATGCAAAGTACATAAGGGAAAACAGAAATGTATACAGGCAAGTCTTTGCCTTCATGGAAGCTTCTATAGTTGGTGACTTGGGGAAATAATTCAAATTTATCATCTATTTGAGCTTCAGTAGAAGTGACACGTGTCTAGAGGTCTTAGAGAATTACATTGCACACTTGAGGGTGTAAAGATGGTGAGTCTTTCTGGAAAGCAATCATCAACTTTTATCAAGTGTCTTAAAATGTTCATACTCTGTAACCAATAATCCCAATTCAAAAAAACAAACAAAAATAATGTATGATGTACAGAAAGAATTATTTAGAAGCAGAGTCATCATAACACTGCCCAAAACACTAAAAAAAAGCAAGAAATTAAATGTAAAATAATTAATAGGACGAGAGTTAGAGTATAGTGATCCTAGTATAATATTTCTATACATATATCTAGTCTGGATTTTGAATTAGAAATACATAGAGATGTGAACTTAAATTAGTAGATGATTATTAATAACATCATTTTAAATGACCTCTATCTTTAGACTCTGGCCCAGGCTGAGGCAAAAGAGGTGACTTGGTAGCAAAATTTAAGGAGGCTGTCACTCTCAGAGGTCTGCAGGAGCAGTGTGGGCATTGGCTCAGCCCTGAGAGGGAGTGATTCCTTAAATCATGTGTCCTGATCTTCCCCTAGTCCCAGTCCTGCACTGAGATGTGCTGTGATATACATAATCAGTGCTGTACTGTTGGACTTTTAGGTTGTTTTTAATGTTTTTCTGTTGTAAATAACATTCTGATGAACATATACATGTAACACAGACATATTTGATTTTATCATTTGAATACATTTAGAGTAGTTGGATTTTTTTCTTAAAAGCTTTAAGGATTTGATCCAGATTGACATGTTTCCTCCAGGAAGTTGCTACGCCTCTATGCTTATTCTTTTAGTAGTATATGTTTGAGAGTTTTCATACATATTTTTTCTACCTATTTTAATCTTTGCAATATGACAGAAAAAAGTGTGGTTTTTCTATTTTCATTTCTTAGTCATACTAAATATTTTAATATTTCATTTATTTTCCATTGCATGTTTCTGTATGTGTATTATCTGCTATGTCTCTTAGCAATTTCTTCATTAGGGTCTTTGTTTTTTCTTAAAGATTTGTAAGCTTCTCATAAATTAAAGCCATATACTCTGCCTCTCAGATATGGTACCTTTTTTTCTCATCTATAGTTATTTGTTATGTTCTGGTTAGCTATAAATAATAGTAAAGCAATAGTAATAGTTAACACTTCTAAGTGTTTGCTTAGTCTTTATGATTATTAACTCATTTAATCCTAATAATAGATGTGAACAATTATTATCTTCATTTTCTAGTGGATGAAACTGAGGTACAGAAATGTTCAGAGGTAGAGTAACAGGCCCCAAATCATTCAAATCTAGTGCTGAGATTTCTCACCCAGAACTCAGGCTCCCGGGTCTGAATTCTTATGGGCTGCCCTATATTACCTCCTACAGCAGAATGGGCCGTAATAAAATTACAAATCACATCTACTGACCATTTATGTTTTTACTATCTCTAATATTATGCTATTTTCTTTTATTTTAGGGTATTCTCTATTTACATCAATAGACTAAAGATGAATTATGTAATAGATGATGTTTGAGATATCAGATCTTAGAGATATTTGACAAAACAATATTTTTTAAAAATTCAATAGCTCTATCATATTATGTATTAAAGTTTATTCCAGAAGGATTGAGTTAAATACCAAAGAACTGTGTAATTTGTGTTTTCTTAGAAAATCATATATTATATCAACATTATAATTTAGTTAAATACAGTGTTTTCTTATCATCTTTTGTGACCTCTTTACCTGTGTTTTATACCTTTCTTAATTTCTAATTTTCTGAATTTAAAATCTTTCATGTAGGTTGTCCAGCTATTATGTTTTCCTTAAAAAATTATTTCAAATAATTAATCTTTGGATTTACTGGCTGAACTTCCTGAGCTGTTTGGAAGAATCATTAAATGTTGTTAAATAAATCCTGGCTCCTATTTAATCTGCAGCCTGCTACACGGAGTTGTACAGCTAAGATGCAGAACAATTTTAAATCAACGCCTTCAATTTAGAGCATATATGTATGTTTACAGTCTCCAGGGGTCTCCCTTACTTCTGTATATATTGTGAGCAGAGGCATGGGTGGCCTTTGTCCTGGACTATCTTTTCAAGAATGTTGCAGAGCAAACAGCCTTGAAAGATGGAGATGATGTCTCCCTCTGGAGCAGAGGGCAGATGTGTTTACTGCCTAGGGTGATAAAGATAATATCTTGCTTGGGCACAAAGGCCAGGCAGGTTTGCCTGCAGTCTATTATAAAAGATTTGCGTTCTTGCTCAGAGTTCCTCAGATTCCTTAGCTGTTAAAATTCCACTGTGTGCACAGCTCCTACCTGGGCTACTCCACATCACCCCCCTAGGATTTGGGGTGAAAGAAGAACTGATACAAACATGATACAGAGTCTTTTGTTTCTGATCCATGGGTTTTGTGTCTTCTGCCAGCATCCATGCAGTAGGCAAACTTGTTAGTTTGAAAGTAGAATGAATAAAATCTCACACCCTTCATAGTTCATGATGCTGATTTTTGATTTTATACTCATAATGAAATGCCTATTTCTTTCTTTTTTTTTTTTTAATCTTTATTGGAGTGTAATTGCTTTACAGTATTGTGTCAGTTCTGCTGTACAGCAAAATGAAAGAGCCACATGTATACATATATCCCCATATCCCCTCCCTCTTGAGCCTCCCTCCCAAGCTCCCTATCCCACCCCTTTAGGTCTTCACAAAGCATCAAGGTGGTCTCCCTGTACTCTGTAGCAGCTTCCCACTAGCCATCTATTTTACATCTGGTAGTTTGTGTAGGTCAATGCTACTCTCTCACTATGTCCCAGCTTCTCCTCCCCCCGGTGTCCTCAAGTCTGTTCTCTACGTTTGTGTCTCTATTCCTACCCTGCCACTAGGTTCATCAGTACCATTTGTCTAGATTCCATATATATGTGTTAGCATATACAATGGAATATTACTCAGCTGTAAAAAGGGATGTTATTGAGCTATTCGTAGTGAGGTGGATGGACCTAGAGTCTGTCATATAGAGGGAAGTAAGCCAGAAAGAGAAAAATAAATACCGTATTTCTTTCTTTATTATGTCTTAAGACATGTGGCATGATCTCTTCTATTTGTGGTCTGAGAATCACTCATTATGCTGTAGCTCCAGTTGTTTGTAAGACTATGGCCTTGTCTTTTGGTTATGCCCATGGGCTCCCAAAGTGGAGTTCACATATCCCTCATAGCCTTTATATGACAGCAGACCATCTCAGCTGTTCTCAAGATCAGGGGAAAAATTCATCTCAGTTTTAGCTGTATTGTGGTATGAAAATATATGTGTTTAAGTTGCTCAGAAATCTCTAAAATTTAATTTTGAGGTGTCCACGTATCCAATATTTTAAATCGGGCAATCTCAAACATAATTCCATATTTTATTAACAACTGTAAGACTGTTATGAGTCATATAATAGAAGGAATTTTTTATTAATAGATTCTTACCATTTTTGTTTACAGTCACCTCTGTATGTATTTTCATTAATCCCTTCTTTCTCCTTTCTTTTGAACTATTTTGTTATGTTGATTATACATCTTCATTCCTTCTTATTTTAATCATGGTATTTCATGACATAAATTCCCTTTTAATTTCAGCTTTGGCCAGCTTCCATGGATTTTAATATGCAGTGTTGTCATTATTATTCCCTATGCATTTGATAAATTCAGTTTCTATGTATTTAATAACCCACAGTTTATCTGGAAGAGTATTTAATTTCCCAGTATTTCATCAAAATCAAGAGCAAAATGGTATTCATTGACTTCCTGTGATGCAAGATGAAAACACTACCGTACCTTACCTTCTCACCCACATCCTGGTTTTATTTTTATATAATCTAAGTCTTCAGTTACAGTTTTTAAAATTCTCACACTATCACATATTTTATTTTCAAAATTAAATTTCCCACTTTTGCAACCACATGTATAACAAATATTCAGACTTTTCAAAATGGATTTGATGCACAACTTTAGTCAGTTATATACAACTTTCCTATTCTTTAAATCTATTATTTTAGCATTTTTTAGCCAAACAGAGCTGAGTTTAAATCTTGACTCAATGGTCATTTACTTTCTCTGTTTTCTTTTTCTCTTTCTTTCTTTCTTGGCTGCATTGGGTCTTCGTTGCTGCTCACGGGCTTTCTCTAGTTGTGGTGAGCGGGAGCTACTCTTCATTGCGGTGCACAGGCTCCTCATTGTGGTGGCTTCTCTTGTTGTGGAGCATGGGCTCTAAGCACGTGGGCTTCAGTGGTTGTGGCAGGCACATGGGCTCAATAGCTGTGGTGCATGGGCTTAGTTTCTCTGTGGCATGTGGGATCTTCCTGGAGCAGGGATGGAACCCGTGTCCCCTGTATTGGCAGGCAGATTCTTAACCACTGCACCACCTAGAAAGTCCCTACTTTCTCTGTTTTCTTGTATAAGTAATACACAATCTCCTAAAGTGGAGTGTGGTCTCAGCACTCTTTTCACAACAGTTGATGGCACCAGTGTGTCCTGGGAGAGGCTGCTCATTGCTCATCCATTGGCTCTTCAACAGCAGACCTGCTGCTTCAAGGAAAGCCCATCATAATCTTCCTGTTGTGTGTAAATGCCCATGACCCTGGGCATACCCGCTTAGTTTCCCTCAAATATCCTCAACCCGTAACTGTCAAAGGAAATGCCTCTTGCTCTATAGCTCACCTTGACTTCTAACCCTCCGGTCTCCAAAGTAGATGGTGTTGATGGAGTCCCTGAGCTCTTCTACTTGGATCCCACAAGGCCACCTCTATTGCGCGGGGAAATGAGTTGCCATATGCTTCTGAGCATCTTTTCCCAATATAATTTTCTTACTGGTTCCATCAAGGAGTCTTGAAAATTCCATAATGAGGATGATATATTTCCCAAATCTTTTTTTTCCAACAGATGTCTCACACTTCCCATTTTTACGTACTCTTGTTCTTTCCCTCATTATTGGAAGAGCAGTCATTTGTTTGTATACACAAGCATTCTACCTAGACACCTAGGTTACTTATATTGTTCCTTGTCTTGCATCCTGTAGTAATTAAGAGTAAACTTCTTATACCTGCACCCCTATGTTCACAGCAGCACTATTCACGATAGTCAAGACACAGAAACAACCTAAATGTCCATTGACTGATAAATGGATAAAGAAGATGTGGTACATATATACAATGGAATACTATTCAGCTATTAAAAAGAATGAAATAATGCCATTTGCAGCAACATGTGTGGACCTGGAGATTATCATACCAAGTGAAGTCAGTCAGACAGAGAAAGACAAATACCATATGATATCCCTTGTATGTGGAATCTAAAATATGACACAAATGAACTTATCTATGAAACAGAAACAGACTCACAGACATGGAGAACAGACTTATGGCTGCCAAATGGAGGATAGGCTGGAGTTTAAGATTAACAGGTGCAAACTATTTTGTATAGACTGAATAAACAACAAATTCCAACTGTGTAGCACAGGGAAGTATAGTCAGCATCCCATGATAAACCATGATGGAAAAGAAAAGGAAAAAGAATGTGTATATATATACATATATATATATACACATATATACACATATATATATACACCTGAATCACTTTCCTGTACAGCAGAAATTAACACAACACTGTAAATCAACTATACTTCAATAAAGTAAATTTTTAGAAAAGAGTAAACTACTTATAACAAAAAAGGACAAATTACATATTTTCTAGGTCATAATAGTTGTCAGCATTAGGAACTGAACACAGTGCAAAATATTTTGCACACATTATCTGGGAGACCCAGAACCACCTGTGAGTACTTGCTCCTTGGTATTCCTCACTATAACTTAATTATCATGGCAGTTCTTACTGCAATGCCTCAAATTTTCTACTTTTTCCTAAGACCATCAACAGTTTAGTTTATATCATCTGAATATTGCCAGAGCAATCCTTTACAAAGTTTATAAGAATGTTTCTGAAAAATATATAGATTATAAGTACATGTAATTGAGATATAAGATTAAGAAAATGAAAATAGGAAAATTCTGAGCCACTTGGCTGGGAGCTTACAGTAGGCAAGTTGTCTTCTCAGGCGTGTTGTGCTTATGACCAAGTGACAAATGCCCACACTGTTTAGTTTGATTTCTCAGATACAAAAGAATAGAGCTGTGGCCTCCCATACACCTGCCATGGTGAAGAAGGTCAGATAAAATCAGGTAAACTCATGTGATGCTCTGGGTTCTAGAGTTTTCTAAACACATGGCAGTGGGAGGTAAAATATTCCATGCACCCCACTCCACACACATACTCATGAAAATCAATAAATATTTTTGGAACCCTTGTAACCTGCGGAACATTTGGTGAAGTGCTGTGGGGGATACTAAGATATTCAAGACAAGGTGTCTACCTGTATAATTTGTGAGACAGTTCCAACAATTCATTGGAAAGGCTATGAGGGAGAAAGATGTGCTTCCAGATTCTGAAATAAGTAATAGGCAAAGAACAAAGTAAGAGGTGAATGATGGTGTGTCTTCGTGTGACTGGGCAACTTTGAAATTGCTGCCTATACTTTAAACCGTCCTCATTCTCATAAGACTCTTAAAAGTGAATAAGGAGAAAAATATTTTACAGTCAGATACTTAATGTCTTCCCAGTGTTAAAATGAAACTATTTCTACGATGTCTCATTAGCCTGCTTCATAAGAATGTAAGACTGGGCTCTTTCTTAATAAAATTGGCTGTTTTATTAAGTGAGAGTCTAGAATAGCTAAGGCAGTCCCAAGCAAAATCATGCAGGGATGCATATAAACTAGGCGATCATATGAATAGATGTTTTTAAAATTGGATTTCTCTTCACTATCATATTTTACTTAATTTTTTATGGTTAATTCTCTCTCTCATGTGTGCCTTTTCTCTTGCGTGCGCGCGCGCGCACACACACACACACACAGCAAAAAGGGTTCGTGGTCTGTTAGCTTAGTTGTGTGAAGAAGTTGTGGGAATGGATGGTCTTGCTGGAAAAAGAAAGTGCTGACACCCTCAAATGCAAAAAAGCAAAATATCTAAGTGGTGAAAATGTGGCAGGCAGGGTGCAAAGATTCTTAGAACTTTTTTTGCGAGGCTTCAGGCGGCTATCTCTATGTTCACAATGATGTTTCTGTCTTGTCAGCATTTTTCCTTTATTTGTGTTGGATTTTATGACATATCTAAGAATAATAAATAATTTATAAGATGCAATAATGGCCTGGTACATTTCTGGCAGATTAAAAAAAAATTCTTTCCCAATAACTCATTTGATAAACTCTTGAGTTCTTTTCTCTAGAACATTTCACACAACAATGCTTTGTTTTAAGGGTTGTCTATCAATGAGTTGTAAAGCATTCATTATGCATTCAAGCCTCCTTTTTTTGTCAATCCCTTCCTTGCCTCCTTTTATTTTTCCCCATTAAAGTGGCATTTTTCTGGGAGTAATCTGATTCTTTGGGAGGTAAAATGAAATGATGCTAGAAAAAATATTAACTCTTTAGACTCACAAGGACAATTACAGCCTTTTATGGCAATGATCACATTTCAAAATGCAATTCCGTTGAATATGTGTTCTTTACCCTTTGCCTACTCGTCCCTACCCAGATGCATGAACATGCAGACGTAGTGATTGGACTGCCCTGCTATGAAAAAGGAAAAATAAACAGCATTTTCCACATACATTCCTAACAAATAAGAATGTCTTCTTGTTCTATCAGAGACTTCCTGAATATATACATACGTATATACATGAGCATAGATACACTTAAGCGGCTGCCCTGGCCATTATCCAAAATTAATGCAGTGTGTGATGTTTCTCTTCTATTCACTTTTATAAACCTTACGGATAATCCCAAAGTAGGCAGGAGGGAATCAGAGAGGTTTCTCTATTCTTGATTATTTCCTGCCCTGCCAAGCAGGTAGCTCAGACTCCTGTCCTTGTGATTAAAGTTCTGCTCACATCATACTGTCAGCACATCTAGTGCCAGGGAATGTGTTTCTAGTAGTAGAATTCTAGGTACACTATGTGATGCACATTTCCTGTTCCTTCCTGGACCTCTTTGTAACCAAGGATTTACTTTGCAAACTGGCCAACTGTTGTTTGGCTGTGGACCCACAATTTACAATATCTGAAGTAACAAGTCTTTATCATGAATGAAGACAGAAAGGAATGGCAGGGCTTATCAAACGATGCAACTATATCTAAAGATGGACATGAATCGCAGTGATACTGGGGCCCTGGGAGGTTAACAGATTCACATCTGAGAACCAAATAATGCAAGAAGAACAGTGAACAGGTGACTAGCTCTCTTTTAAACACTTACTTGGAGATTTTTCAGAGATCAGGACGTCATCTAGTCAAAGCAAATACTTACTAGTTTCACTCCAGGCATGCAAGCATGGAGCAAAAACTCTACACCTCTCTGGGAAGATGGGGAGTTCTTTTTCTCACATTTACCCATGCACTCTCTCATGGGCACATGGGAACCCAGTAGCTGATCTTGACGTTAGAAATATTGACCTGTATTCTAGTTTCTCAATTGAAAGATGCTATTTGTTCTAAGATGTGCTGTTGATTAATAACTGCTCCCCCAACACAATAAACAGTAACTATTAAATGTACATATCAAATGTAAGACGTATTCCGATTTCAGAAACATTATAATTAAAAATATTCTTCTAAGACTCAAGAATCGATTGTTAGTCTCCAGACACAGAACTTGAACTTAAATGCTCCTGTATTAATGACACGGACCCTTATTCACTTACATAGGCGTGTGTGCACACACTGGAGCTTTTCTATAGGTAAGCCATGCTCTACATGTTGGGAGTGTTTCAAAAATAAATTAAACTTGATCTCCTTTCCTCAAGTACCCTATGGTTTAGAAAAGGACAAAATATATTCTGTTCGGTTCCCAAGTGGAGATGGTAAGTACCCAAGTGTGGCTGAGGAAAAAAAAATGCTTGAGAAATAAATACCATGTTTGGGGTATTTATCTCAGGAAGGCATTGCTTCTAGTTTGACTGGGGAGGAGAGGGGATTGGATAAAGAAAGTCTTCCTGGAGAAAGTGGCATTTTTCCCCTACAACTTTTTAACTGTAATGACTCAAATCATCTTTTAAAAATTAATTTTATCATCACAGTGCATTACATGTTTCAGCTTGAACTTTCACGTAATTTATCACCCACCTCGTTCATAGTTTACTTTTGTGTGGTTGGCACTGGGCTTCAGTTTTTTTGTTTGTTTGTTTGTTTCTTTAAAAAATTTTTATTTTATATTGGAGCATATTTGATTAACAATGTTGTATTAGTTTCAGGTGTACAGCAAAGTGATTCAGTTATACGTATACATGTATATACTCTTTTTCAAATTCTTTTCCCATTTAGGTTATTACAGAATATTGAGCAGCATTCCCTGTGCTACACAGTAGGTCCTTGTTGGTTATTGGGCTTCCGTTTTATTATGCTGTCTTATCATTAGACTAGCTTTGAACCAGCGTTCTTTAAACTCAGATATACTAAGCACCTGGGTGTGCTAATGCACTGCTCTGGGTAACTGCTATGTGACAAAATCCTGTTCTTGAAAAGACTCAACCTTGATTAGTAATTGTGATTGTGAATTAAAAACATATCTAATGACACAAGATAGCATGTACTAATAAGAACTAGGAGAATTGGGAGAAATAGTAAATGCCCTAAGAAGGGAAAGGAGAGAAAAGATTGTGTTTTATGGGAAATAATGTCTTAGAGACTGTATCTTATATATAAAAAAAAAGTGAAAAAGTAAAGGAGAATCAAAAACTCCCAGAAGGAGACAGGGTATAAGCCAAAGAACAGAGGAGGGGATTTTCAGTGTCTGGGGATGCCAGCTGGTCAGCTGGGTTCAAGATATATGTTTATGTTGAGATATTTATGATGAGTGAATTAAATAAAGATCAACAGTTTATATTAAGCACTTGGTTTTTGTCAGGAACAGTGCTAGACCCTGGAGATATAAAAATTACTCATATGTTATTTTGTTCTTTAACCTTCAGTCTATTGGGAATGACTGCCCAGTAAATAGATAATGTCAGTATCTTAGGTATTGATATTATCGTAGGTAATATCAATATCTAAGGTATCAATATCTTAGTAAGCGGGGCTACCCCATTGACAAAGAGGACCTTTTGAGGGTCTCGCGTCAGGGAAGATGTTTGCAAAGTAGTATTATTGAAAGCAGAGAAGTGAATGCCAGATGTTAGGAAACAGCTAGGAAATTCATGCAAAATCCATTTGTAATGTTTCTTTCTTTTCCTATCCATTAGATACGAACATTAATATATGAATAAGATATTCCGTATATAGAATTTTAACTAAATACTACCTTTAAGCTAAACAGCAAACTTAATGGTCTGTTTTTGACAGGTAACTATTATTTATAAACCGACCTGAGTAAAGCTTACTCTTGGGGGATACATTTTCCATATCTTTGGCTGACATTTCTAGGTCCCTGAGCAGATCTTATTAGCTTGGTGATTTTAATCTCTGCCTTTTAAAAATGAAGGTCTTTGGCTCAGAATTTCTTCAGTTGATTTATACCATCCTTATCCTTTTCATCAAGCTGCTATCTCCCCAGTGATATTAAAGAGTGATTATTGGGCTTGATCAACACCACAGGTTCCCTTTTGATTTAACAGTTGAAGATATACAGGTTTTCGTGATCAGTTTAAAATTCCTTGTAAATTGGTATTTATACGCTGAGCTCTTGAAACAGAATAAGCAACTTCTTAACCTTGAAAAGAGATTGATGCCACTGTGTTTTCTGTCATTTTAGGCAATATTAATTCTAGTGTTTATTGGCCCAACTAAAGTTCATTTAGGGTCTAAAAGGAGGCTCTGGAAATGGCAGTATCTGTTCTTTTCTCTGTCTTCTTTTCTGTATTACATACTTCTAGTTTACAAATAAACTGACATTTATATTAATCAGCTCTCTAGAGCAAACATAGCTGAAGAAGGGCTAATATATCATCCCCAAATTGCTACCTAAGTTCTAATTCCAAAATCTTTATTGCTGCTGATGATAAATGGCTTAAAGAAAAAAGGAAATTTGAGGTTTTCAGGGTCTGATAACTGTAGGAAACAAAATGGTCTGCATTTTGAAATACATTCTGAAATAAATTTTTAAATGGTTTTGATGAACAAATAAAGATTAAGCATTATAAAATGCATATTTACTGTTTTCCCCAGGAGGTTGTTTTAGATAAATACAACATTAGTAAGTCTTGGTTTTGCCCCTGGAATTGTTCCAGAACTCACTGCCCAAGTCTAAGAATGAAAGCAACTGTAGAGCAATGACCAAAATACTTACTGCCAGAATCAGGATGATATCCATAGACTTAAATAGGCTTCATAAAAAATAGCCTCAAATTTCGATAGTTTTTCACAAGGTGAAATATCACAGCCACAAGATAAAAAACGTTCTGACAGGGTCTGAAAAATGTAAGCTTATACCTACAGATCATAATGAAGGTAAGACATGCAGTAGACTGGTCTTCAATCTTTTACAGAACTGAAACCTGGGACTGTCTGATGATGTTAAAGCAAGATGCTTGAAGCTGTCCATCAGCCTCTGAAACATTACCATCATTAAATTTCAAGGTTGTACTCCATAGATCACTGGAACAGATATTAGGGTTGAAAAGGTCTCATTGATATGAATGGCATAAGTCATCTAGATGCCCAGGAAGAGATGCCACCTTAAATATCACCCTTTGATTAACTCTGAAAGAAATACATCTGCTAGGAGGCAGTGAAGGGCCACCTGAAGGTCTACTGAGAAGTAGGTGGTGCTTTTGATGACAAGATTATAAAGAGTAAATCTCAAGACAAGGCAGCAGAGCAAAACACAAAGAGATGGTGTTGTATATATGTAAATACAAGGTCTGGGGAGAAAACAAGAAAAAAAAATATGCACCAAACTTTAGGAACACACTGTCATTTCCACCAAGGTTTCCCATGCCTTCCTCCAGATGCTACCAGGAAAGACTACTGCTTTATAAAGTGCCACCTAGCTCAAAGCCCACTTACTACCAAAGCTAAAGTTTCAATCTAGTTTCAACTGAAACTGCTTCATGTCATTCTAAGCATAGGGAAACAGAATCACTGAGAAGACAAGAAACAGATTAGTAACAGAGTCTTTAGTTGAGCTTTCAGCAGCACCATTTTTTTTCAACTGTTTGAGCTTGAGCAATTTCTCTAACCTATATGAGCTCCATTTTATATCTGTGAGAAAGGCATAATATTCATACCCCTCTTGTGCATTGAGTAAGAATAGGACTTTGAAAACGACTCTTATGCCGATTGAGAATTTTTACTATTAAAAATCAGTTTGCACCTAAAGCAGTTCATTTTTATTGAGAACATATTAACTATAAATATTATAAATATCTAACAAATATTAATTATTGATCTTCAACTTTGACAAACATTCCGAAAGATAGTGTATTTACTCATTTTTCTTTGGGTGGATACCTCAAGGTATATGACCTTGGGAGTCGCTCTGGAACCCAGGGACCCTGTATCTGAAATTTGCAGCATTTGCCACCAGATGGCGCTGTGCAGCAAGTAAACACCTAGTCTCTGTCTGGTCTGGAATTGCCTGTGCTCCTTTCAGCACAGGGAAAAATAATTTATGGAAAAATACTCCTGATGGTTAGTTGCAAACTGTGCACGATATTTTTAAAGCAACAGATAGGATACTATTGAAACTAAGATGTAAACAACCAATATCTAACTCCATAAGTGTGTCTTCAGTGTCTTATCCATCTTTCTGTGATTTTAAGGGAGTGAATGTTTCTGCGGCTAGTTCAGTGCCCAGCTTCTCAAAGACGTCTACCTTGAGTAAAAGTAGTTATCTAGGTAATAAAGTTCAAGGTAATCTTTTTTTTTAAGCTCTTTATTGGAATATAATTGCTCTACACTCTTGTGCCAGTTTTTGAGGTACATCAAAGTGAATCAGCTGTGTTTATACATATACCCCCATATCCCCTCCCTCCCAGAACTCCCTCCCACCCTCTCTATCCTGGCCCTCTAAGTCATCACCCATCATCGAGTTTATCTCCCTATGTCATGCAGCAACTTCCTACTAACTATCCTTTCAAGGTAATCTTGAGTGATCGTAGTTGAGATCTGTACTATGAGGTGTTTGTTGAGTTTTCTCGTTGATTTCACCTTAGAGGTGCAATATTTCCCTCCCCTGCCCCCCATGCTTTCTTGTCCTGTTTTAAACCTTGCTGTTTACAGTGTTCCTCCAAAGCCTTTGATAATATTTTGTCTGTCCTGAATTCTCTTGAAGTGGCAGAAAAATGTGGTACCAACAGGAGGTGGACAACATTGTTTTAAAAAATAACTACAGCTGCCCCAAATTCTTTTACATCCCCCTCAAGATTTGGACCCTCTCCCCTCTTCTCTTACCTTTCACATCTGATTTGTTGTTGTTGTTCTTTGGGTTATGCCCTGTTCCTTGGGTAAATCTTAGATATCTTCTGGTTCTCCCTTACACGCTAAATTCTGTCAGCACTGCAGAACCTAAGAGGTGAGTGGTACAACCTTGGATTCTTCTAGGAATGGTATAGTTTTGTCCCTAATGAGCAGTCTAAGTAGTTATAGGTAACAAGTAATTACAGAAATCCAGGTGGTTGAATTTTATGGTTCAGAAAGATCAAGCAAGTCTTGATGTCATCTGGAAGTGCATTTTTCCCACACTGACAAATCTCACCAATCCTTATGATGATCAATCAGGAGCCAGCTCTTTCTGGACCACCTAAGCTGCAGGGATCTCCCCTCTTCTGGACTCGATCACAGTCTTCTATGGTATGCTGCTCTACGTGGCTCAATATCCTTTAATACACACATGTTTCAGAGCAGCTGGTTTAATTCATCCAGTATTAAAATACAGAGTTTATATTTTGCATATAAGAAGGTCATCAGGGGCAGCAGCTCAGCGATTCATTTGGGAAACTCCCTCAGGAACACTATTTCTCCTTCTACTGGCTTCGCAGCAGATCCGTGGTGGCCTGAGCCGCCATCTTGGATTGTAAGGTGGTCTTCGGAAAGGCAGCTGCTTCCAGCAGGGAAACCAAATGGCAGGAGCCTGGGTTGCTGACACACTGTGGAGAATCATATCAGCCTTTGGCTCTTGGCCTAGATTTTATGAGAGAAATAAACTTCAATCTGGTTGCAGTGGGTTGAATTATGCCCCCCCCCCCCAAAAAAAAAGAGAGGTCCACATCCGAATCCCTGGAACCTGTGAATGTAACCTTATTTGGAGAAAGAGTCTGTGCAAATATAATTAGAGATGAGATCATCTCGAATGGTCCAGGTGGGCCCTAAATTCAATTATAAGTGTTCTCATCACAGACACACAGAGGAGAAACACACAGACAGAGGAAGAAAAGGCTCAGATACACGGAAGAGAAGGGGAGGTGAAGACAGGCAGAAACTGGAATGAACCAGCTATAAGGAATGTTGGAGGCCATCACAAGTTGGAAGAGGTAGGAAAGGAATCTCTGCTAGAGCCTCCAGAAGGAGCATGGCCCTGCCAACACCTGGGTTTTGGATCTCTGGCCTCCAGAGCTATGGGAGAATAAAATTCTGTTGTTTAAAGTCATGAATTTTGTGACAATTTTGTGCAGCAGTCCCAGGAAACACATACCCTTGTTTAAGTTGCTATATTTCGAGTTTCCTGCCACTTATAAAGTAACCTAATCCTAAACAACAGTTTCTCAAACTGCATTATAAACATCTTGAAATCAAAAATTATTTCTTATAATTATTTATATCTCTCACGTGGACTAGAAGAGAAAGTGTGTGTGCATGTGTCATTATTAGTGGCACTACATTTGCATTTATACCAATTCATAAGGGAATTGGTGTATAACAGAGACCACTAGTTTCAAATAAACCTTGGAAGAATTTCAGGAAGAGATATTATTAATGATCACTATTACCGCTAGCAAAACATGTAAGTTTGGCAAAAGATGGGCGAAAGGAAAGTAAAACCTAGAGTGATGAATCAAAGTTTTGGATATGCTAATATTTTGATGTCTGTTGCAAGGTTTGGTTTACACTGTGATTGGAATAGACATTTTTTTCCCACTCACCAATACTAAATAAAGACCCAGCAGGTTGTCTGCTGTGCTTAGGTTTAACCTGCTTCCTGAGTTAATTGGTTTTCTTCCAGTTTTAGCATCTTGAATATTTCCTCAGTTTTCTACCATGCTTGTTTGTGGTTTATTTCACATGGGTAAAACACACACACACACACACACACACACACACATATATTTTCATTATAGTACTTAATCAGATATAGAAATAATCAATTAGAGTAACTTGATTGTTTTCAGAATGGAGAATTAGAGGGTTTTGCTGATTTACTGACGTTTATGAAGATCACATTAACTAGATGGAACTTTAAAAGATTTGTCTTAAGATTCAAACCATATTATTCTATCGAAGAGCTCTGTGTTCCTAGGAAAGTAAATTTATGAGTCTGGGTCTGAATTTCTATATATGCAAAGGGGGAAAAAGTACATATACCCACACCCACATAAATATACACTCACAAGCACAAAATGCACAAACGCATATATAAGTATATACTGCATGTATTTTCTACAAACCAGGTACTTTTCGTAAATTATATTATTACATTCTTTCTTCTTAGTTCTAAAGGTAGGCATTCTTATACACTATCTCCAGGAAAAACACAGAGCTTTGCTTAAGTCACTTGTCCATGGTTGATGCCAATAAGTATTAGAAACAGGATTCAATCCTAAGTCCAACTAACTCCAAAGCATGACATTGCAAATTTATTCTTAAAATTTTCTCTTGGAAAAACTTTCTTGATCTACCATTTTGTGTAAAGATAAGCTATAACAAACTTGATATTACTAGATAATTCCTGGCTTTTCTACTCTAAATTTGCTCTTTATCCCTATCCCTGTTTCACATTTTATCAATTTAACTGTGTCTGCAAGTTCTTGGGGTTTATCCTATTACTACTTGTCCCTCATTAAAAAAATGTAGAATACAAAATTTAATGAATGTTACCTAATGCTTGTGATTTTAAACATGGAAAAGTAGCTTATCTTGATATTTTCTAATATATTTCATTTTAAGACTATCTGGGCATTTAAAATCTATCAAAAATGGAATATTGATTTAACAACTTCCTTCCAAGATTACCTTTCATGATGACAGGATGAAACTTGGAGTCCATTGTTTTCTGAAAGTGGATCAGTCTTAAAGTGCTAGAGGTTTCATTTCAAAGAAAAGTGCTGCTCAATTCAAGCTCCACCCATCAGTCCCCAAATTGTCTACATCTAGGAGCTGCTAGGTGGCTAAAAGCTTCCATGAAATTAAACTCACTTTTTCTAGGAATAGAAAAGAAGTCTCATGGCAGACAAAAAGTTACAGCAAGTATTTCGGATGTCTCTTTCCCTTGGGAACATCTCTTTGGGGCACTTCAGAAAAGGCACACCATCAAATGCCAGCTATTTGAAGGGCATCCATTTCCCTTTTGATGGTATTGGATCTAACACATATGATGCTATTGAAAGTCTACATTAATATTTAAATTGTCAAGAGATCCAAGAGTTCAGCTGTCAGGCCAATAATGGACATAGAGTCTACCAACGTTTGAATCGATTTACATTTTAAAAAATAATTTCTTATGCCAGTCTAGATAACTTAAACTTTATAGAAAAAGTACACTGGACAACACTCAAACACTTTACATAAATAAAATGTTGAAAGGGTTAAACCTATTAAAAAGTAAAATGGAAATTAATAACAAATAAAATGAATTCACCCAACACCCGGCTATTCCTACACAGTCCAAGGTGGTTTATTGGAAGGACCAATAGTTGTCGGTATAACAAGGAGATCTCTTTGCCTTCATGCCAAGCCAGTCTAAGGAGGGCTCTTCAGGGGGTGCATTCATTCTTGAAGGCATTAGGAACTCATTTCATATCCTAAAATGGACTCATTATTTTCTAAAAGCAATGCTACAGCCCACCTAAAAAGTCTTTCATACCAAATCCCACAGTTTAAGCTAATTAAATTCTGCATTATTTAGTTGAATGCACATCATTAAAGTCGTTTTTCTTCCTTGGGGCTGTGCTGAATTCAAAGAATAACAATGCCTTGTATTTGTAAAGAACTTAACTTATAAAGCTTTTCCCCCTTTATTCTGTCGCTTGATCCTTAAAACAAATATATGAAGTTGCCTGTGAGGATGACAACTCCACTGCAAACTGAGACAAATGGAGGGGCACATCTGTTGTCTTCCCCATCGTTGGTGGACGGCCAGAGGGATACCCCAGTGCACAGTGAACACTCACTGTGTGCCGGGCACCAAGCAACCATTTGTAAGAATCCACTCCTTTGATCGTCAAAGCCGTGCTAAGAGGTGGATCCTATTGTTTTCCTCATTTTACAGATGAGGAAAGTAAGGGGAAAAGGCGCTGAGTACCTTGCCGGGATGTCATGCATGGGAGGTTGTGGAGCTCTATAGTGTGGGCACTGAGCCACTACATTTCACCATGGTACGAGAGTTCCCCGTGGTGGGGCACGAACTGAGGCTGCATCTGTGAAGCGGCGCAGGGAGGTGGTGAACAGGCACGATATTATTACCCTTGGTTTAGAGATCAGGGCACCGAGGCTCAGAGTGTAATTTCTGCAGTCACACAGCTGGGAGCTGAACCTGGTCTCCTGATTCTACCCAACATTCTTTCCACTGTATTAGTTCTGTTTTTTACTCCTTGTTCATCTATGATCCACCTGTTTTATTGTTTTGTTTTGTTTCTGGTGCTTTCATTTGTGAGTCCTATTCAGCTCATTATGTCCCAGACCCAACACACTGGGTTATTTTGCTGATGCTGACCTCCTCAGACACCAGAGTGGCTCACAGACCCCTCAGTGCAGAACAGCATTCTTCATTCTTTCCAAGTACATCAGACTAGATCCAGCGCCAGGACCTCAAAGCCTCTCTCCTTTAGCATTATCTGCATCTTTAACTCAATCTGATGTTGCCTGGGAACCAGGAATGATTATCACTTCCTAAAAATAAACTGAAATTTTTAAAAATGCTTAGGAAACTGTTTTTTAATATTTCCATTGAAAGGGATGTTTTAAACGTCCGAATAAATTCAACGAGAGCACCTACTGCACAGGATCCCTCACTGGGATTTAGCAGATCATATTCTAAGACACTTTGAGTTTGGTTTGGGGGAGGGTAGAAGCTCTTTCCCTATCTGTACATTTTCACAGTTGTACAATGGAATTTGTTAGGCTACTTCTACTTAGTGCATGGAGACTTGTACTCAAAATGATGTAAGTTACATGATAACTACATTTGGAGGAAAGCTTTGATAGGACAAGTTCTCCAGCCAGTGGAGAAGCAGACCAGTGTCCTGGCCTTCTGGTGTCGTCTCCCAAGTGAGGGTCATGGTGCCTCTGTACACACGTCCATTAGCAGAGATACATGGCAGAAAGGAGAATTAGCATTTTGGCCTTGGAATCACCATCAATAAAGACAATAATTCTACCAGTTGTCACAGGTCTGGCTTACCTGAAGCATGATGGTCTGGAGGTACTAAGTTTCAACATTTGAAGGGCAAAGACCACATTCAGTGTTTTCTGTTTTTTCCCTCTGCAGCAAAAAAATGAATAGAGACCAACAGTGGCTGGTTTCAAAGTCCCAATTCTCAAAGGGAAGCAAAGACAAAATTATTTTCCCCAATTATCAGCTTAGACTAGCAAAAGACATTAAAGACATGGCCTGGGGACATATTGTGTTTTGTGGAAGATATCACAGAACAAGACACAGGAACAGAGTGTGGGCATCCTGGGTGGGAAGGGCCCCCTGGTTCTCTCACTCCATGACATCCTGAACCTAATGGCAGCCCCTGCTCCTCCTGTCGGAGGTGATGAAAACTTATCAAGAGTTGTTCCCATGGAATCTTGTGGACAAACTCTGGATTGGGGTAAGCAGATGTAGGATGATGAGGAAGAGGAGACAGTGAGCATAGATACCTCTTTGGAGAGTTTTTGCTGTAAAAAGGAGCAAATGATTGGACAAGAGCTAGTAGGGTCCCTGGGGAGTGAGGTCTGCTTGTTTTATTTTGTAGTTTAAATTACAGATAATGCAGCTTGTTTGTATGCTGATAACATTAGCCTGGGAGAGATGAGAGAGAGAGAGACATGAGGGAGAGATAAGTTAAAAATGCAGGAATGAGGCTGAGAGGATCAAGATGGCGGAGTAGGAGGAAGTGAGCTCACTCCCTCTTGCAAGAGCACCGGAATTACAACTAACTGCTGAACAATCATCAACAGAAAGACACTGGAACTCACCAAAAAAGACACCCCACATCCTGAGACAAAGGAGAAGCATAATGAGACGGTAGGAGGGACACAATCGCGTTAAAATCAAATCCCATAAATGCTGGGTGGGTGACTCACAAGCTGGAGAACCACAGAAGTTCACCCACTAAATTGAGGGTTCTGAGCCACGTCAGGCTTCCCAACCTGGGGGTCCAGCAATGGGAGGATGAATCCCCAGAGAATCAGATTTTGAAAGCCAGTGGGATTTAATTGCAGGACCTCCACAGGACGGGGGGAAACAGAGACTCCACTCTTGGAGGGCACATAAAAAGGTGTGCTCACAAGGACCCAAGGGGAAGGAGCAGTGACCCCACAGGAGACTGAACCATACCTACCTGCTGGTGTTGGAGGGTTGCCTGCAGAGGTGGGGGGCAGCTGTGGCTCACCGAGGAGACAGGGGCACTGGTGGCAGGGGTTCTGGGAAGTGCTCCTTGGCGTGAGCCCTCCCAGAGTCCGCCATTAGCCCCACCAAAGAACCTATAAGCTCCAGTGCTGGGTAGTCTCACGCCAAACAACAGACAAGGTGGGAACACAGCCCCATCCACTGGCAGACAAGCAGATTAAAGTTTCACTGAGCTCCACCCACCAAATCAGATTAAAGTTTTACTGAGCCCCGCCCATCCAGCCCTACCCACCATCAGTCCCTTCCATCAGAAAGCACACACCAGCCTCCTAGGTAGCTTCCTCCACAAGAGGGCAGACAGCAGTATCAAGCAGTATCAGCAGTATTTTGTCTTGTGGAACTGAAAGCCACAGCCACAGAAAGATAGAGAAAAGGAAAAAGCAGAGGACTTTGTACAAGATGAAGGAACAGGATAAAACCCCAGAAAAACAACTAAATGAAGAGGAGATAGGCAGCCTTCCAGAAAAAGAATTCAGAATAATGATGGTGAAGATGATTCAGGACTTTGAAAAAAGACTCGATGCAAAGATCGAAAAGTTGCAAGAAAAGTTTACCAAAGACCTAGAAGAATTAAAGAACAAACAGAGATATGCACCACAATAACTGAAATGAAAAATACACTAGAAGGAACCAATAGCAGATTAATTGAGGCAGAAGGGCAAATAAGTGACCTGGAAGACGGAATGGTGATAATCACTGATGCAGAAAAGAATAAAGAAAAAAGAATGAAAAGAACGGAAGACAGCCTAAGAGACCTCTGGGACAATGTTAAACACACCAACATTCGCATTATGGGGGTCCCAGAAGGAGAAGAGAGAGAGAAAGGACCTGAGAAAATATTGGAAGAGATTATAGTTGAAAACTTCCTTAACGTGGGAAAGGAAATAGCCACCCAAATCCAGGAAGTGCAGAGAGTTCCAGGCAGGATAAACCCAAGGAGAAACAGGCCAACATATATAGTAAGCAAACTGACAAAAATTAAAGATAGAGAAAAGTTATTAAAAGCAACAGGGAAAAATGACAAATAACATACAAGGGAACTCCCATAAGGTTAACAACTGATGTCCCAGCAGAAACTCTGCAAGCCAGAAGGGAGTGGCATGATATATTTCAGGTGATGAAAGGGAAGAACCTACAACCAAGAATACTCTACCCAGCAAGGATCTTATTCAGATTCAAGGGAGACACCAAAATCTTTACAGACAAGCAACAGCTAAGAGAATTCAGTACCACCAAATCAGCCCTACAACAAATGTTAAAGGAACTTCTCTAAGTGGGAAATGTAAGAGAAGAAAAGGGCATACAAAAACCACAAAAACAAAATTAAGAAAATGGTAATAGGGACATACATGTCGATAGTTACCTTGAATGTAAATGGACTAAATGCACCAACCGAAAGACATAGACTGGCTGAATGGACACAAAAACAAGACCCATATATATGCTTTCTACAAGAGACCCACTTTAGACGAAGGGACACATACAGACTGAAAGGGAGGGGATGGAAAAAGATATTCCATGCAAATGGAAATCAAAAGAAAGCTGGAGTAGTGACATTCATATCAGGTAAAACAGACTTTAAAATAAAAAAAGTGGATGTACTCCAAGTTCAATCATCTGTTTTTATACACATATCCGTGTATTCCCTCCCTCCCTTGACTCCCCCCGCCCCAGTCCTCTAAGGCATCATCCATCCTCAAGTTGAACTCCCTTTGTTATACAGCAACTTCCCACTGGCTATCTATTTTACAGTTGGTAGTATATATATGTCTATACTACTCTCCCCCCCAAAAATAATAAATAAATAAATTAAATAAGATTAAATTAAAAAAATACAAAAAGCACAAAAAAAATAAAAATAAAAAAATGTTACAAGAGTCAAGAAAGGACACTACATAAAGATCAAGGGATCAATTCAAGAAGAAGAGATAACAATTATAAATATATATGCACCCAATATAGGAACACTTCAATACATAAAGTAAATGCTAACAACTATGAAAGAGGAAATTGACAGTAACACAATAATAGTGGGAGACTTTAACACCCCACTTACACCAGTGGACAGATCATCCACACAGAAAATTAATAAGGAAAGACAAGCTTTAAATGACACAATAAATCAACTTGATTTAATAGATATCTATAGGACATTACATCCAAAACAGCAGAATACACATACTTCTCAAGTACACATGGAACATTCTCCAGGATAGATCACATTTTGGGTCATAAATCAAGCCTTGGTAAATTCAAGAAAATTGAAATCAAATCAAGCATCTTTCCAGCCACAACATTATGAGATTAGAAATCAATTACAGGAAAAAAACTGTAAAAAGCACAAACACATGGATGCTAAACAATACACTACTAAATAACCAGGAGATCACTGAAGAAATCAAAGAGGAAATCAAAAAGGACCTGGAGACAAATGACAATGAAAACACAACAATCCAAAACCTATGGGATGCAGCAAAGGCAGTTCTAAAAGGGAAGTTTATAGGAATACAATCCTATCTCAAGAAACAAGAAAAGTCTCAAATAAACAATCTAACCTTACACCTAAAGAAACTAGAGAAAGAAGAGCAAACAAAACCCAAAGTTAGTAGATGGAGAGAAATCATAAAGATCAGAGCGGAAATACATGAAATAGAAACAAAGGAAACAATAGCAAAAATCAATAAAACTGAAAGCTGGTTCTTTGAGAAGATAAATAAAATTGATCAACCTCTAGCAAGACTCATCAAGAAAAAGAGGGAGAGGACTCAAATCAATAAAATTAGAAATGAAACAGGAGAAGTTACAACGGACACCGCAGAAATAAAAAGCACCATAAGAGACAACTACAAGCAACTATATGCCAATAAAATGGGCAACCTGGAGGAAATGGACAGATTCTCAGAAAGGTATCACCTTCCAAGACTGAATCAGGAAGAAATAGAAAATATGAACAGACCAATCACAAGTATGAAATTGAAATTGAAATTGAAACTGTGATTAAAATCTCCCAACAAAGAAGAGTCCAGGACCAGAAAAATTCACAGGTGAATTTTACCAAACATTTAGAGAAGAGCTAACACCCATCCTTCTCAAGCTCTTCCAAAAAATTTCAGAGAAAGGAACACTCCCAAACTCATTCTACGAGGCCACCATCACCCTGATACCAAAACCAGACAAAGATACCACAAAAGAAGAAAATTACAGACTCATATCACTGATGAATTTAGATGCAAAAATCCTCAACAAAATACTAGCCAACAGAAACCAACAATACTTTAAAAGTATCATACACCATGATCAAGTGGGGTTTATCCCTGGAATGAAAGGATTCTTCAATATACGCAAATCAATCAATGTGATACACCATATTAACAAATTGAAGGATAAAAACCACATGATCATCTCAATAGATGCAGAAAAAACTTTTGACAAAATTCAACACCCATTTATGATAAAAACGCTCCAGAAGGGGGGTGTAGAGGGAACCTACCTCACCATAATAAAGGCCATATATGACAAACCCACAGCAAACATCATTCTCAATAGTGAAAAACGGAAAGCATTCCCTCGAAGATCAGGAACAAGACAAGGATGTCCACTCTCTCCACTACTACTCAACACAGTTTTGGAAGTCCTTGCCACAGCAATCAGAGAAGAAAAATCAAAGGAATACAAATTGGAAAAGAGGTAAAACTGTCATTCTTCACAGATGACATGAAAATACATAGAAAATCCTAAAGATGCCATCAGAAAACTACTTGAGCTAATCAGTGAATTTGGTAAAGTTGCAGGATACAAAATTAACACAGAAATCTCTTGCATTTCTATACACCAACAATGAAAGATCAGAAAGAGAAATGAAGGAAACAATCCCATTCACCATTGCAACAAAAAGAATAAAATACCTAGGAATAAACCTAACCAAGCAGGTAAAAGACCTGTACTCAGATAACTATAAGGCACTCATGAAAGAAATTAAAGATGACACAAACAGATGGAGGGACATACCATGTTCTTGGACGGCAAGAATCAACATTGTGAAAATGACTGTACTACCCAAAGCAATTTACAGATTCAATGCACTCCCTATCAAATTACCAATGGCATTTTTCACAGAACTAGAACAAGAAATTTTACGATTTGTATGGAAATGCAAAAGACCCTGAATAGCCAAAGCAATCTTGAGAAGGAAAGACAGAGTTGATGGCATCATGCTGCCTGACTTCAAAGTATACTACACGGCTACAGTGATCAAGGCAGTATGGTCCTGGCACAAAAACAGAAATATAGATCAATGGAACAGAATAGAAAGCCCAGAGATAAACTATGGTCAACTAATCTATGACAAAGGAGGCAAGGATATACAATGGAGAAAAGGCAGCCTCTTCAATAAGCAGTGCTGGGAAAACTGGACAGCTACATGTAAAAGAATGAAATTAGAACAATCCTTAATACCATACACAAAAATAAACTCCAAATGGATTAAAGACCTAAATGTAAGGCCAGACACTATAAAACTCCTAGAGGAAAATATAGGAAGAACACTCTTCAACGTAAATAACAGCAAAATCTTTTTTGATCCATGCCCTAGAGTAATGGAAATAAAAACAAAAATAAGTAAGTGGAACCTAACGAAACTCCAAAGCTTCTGCACAGTAAAGGAAACTATAAACAAGACTAACAGACAACCCTCAGAATGGGAGAAAATATTTGCAAATGAATCAACAGACAAAGGATTCATCTCTGAAATATATAAACAGTTTATCCAGCTCAATACCAAAAAGCAAACAACCCAATCAAAAACTGGGCAGAAGACCTAAACAGGCATTTCTCCAAAGAAGACATACGGATAGCCAAGAGGCACATGAAAAGCTGCTCAACATCACTAATTATTAGAGAAATGCAAATCAAAATTACAATGTGGTATCACCTCACACCGGTTAGAATGGACATCAACAGAAAATCTACAAACAGTAAATGCTGGAGAGGGTGTGGAGAAAAGGGAACGCTCTTGCACTGTTGGTGGGAATGTAAATTGATACAGCTACTATGGAGAACAGTATGGAGGTTCCTTGCAAAACTAAAAATAGAGTTACCATATGACCCAGCAGTCCCACTGCTGGGCATGTATCCAGCGAACACCATCATTCAAAAAGACACATGCACTCCAATGTTCATTGCAGCACTATTTACAATAGCCAGGACATGGAAGCAACCTCAATGTCTATCAACAGATGAATGGATAAAGATGTGGTACATATATACAATGAAATATTACTCAGCTGTAAAAAGTGATGAAACTGGGACATTTGTAGAGACATGGATGGACCTAGACACTCTCATACAGAGTGAAGTGAGTCAGAAAGAGAAAAACAAATATCATATATTAACACATATGCCAACTATAGAAAAATGGTACAAATAAACACTGATGCTATATATAAACAAGCAAAGCATGTAATTAAACACTGTTAATTCATGCTGCATTCATTGGAACTTCTAAAATTCTGGAAATGTGCTATTGTTTTTGAAAAGGAAATTGAGCTTAAAAATAACAAAATATTTAACCGTAGTTAGTAATTTTTAAAAAATGCAGGAAGGAGCAGAAGCCTTGAGAATGTGAGAAGGTATGGAATCCAATGCAGCTTGGAGCTGGTGGTGTTAGATGTGCTCAGGGACGGGAAGCAGGTCACCGATTTTAACCAGAGGTGAGAAGGGGATGGGGACAGAGCGACACAGGCATGCACTGCTCACTGGTGTTCACGCCTGGTCCCCCAGTCATGCAGTTAGTTCGTCTCATGAATTATTTTGTTTCTGGCCATCCCAGGTCAACAACTCTCCATGTGCTGCCTGCTTTTGGGACCCTCCTGTCCTGGCATCACCTCTGATACCAGGAACAGGGGCTGATCTCAGATGGAGAATGGCAAAGAGTTTGAAAGAACAAGGAGGTCCTTCCTGACCAGGATGCCTATACTATTCCTGAGTCTCTCTTGTGTTCAAGAATACCTTTCCCATAACAGAAAATGTCCTCAAGCTCTACTGTCAGTGTTTTCAGTTGTGTCCATGTTGCCAAATCCAATGGTCCACTCCCAGCCTCTCTTAGTCTCTCCCACAGTATTTGACACAGTTGTTTACTTTCTTTACTTGGGCACACTTCTCCCCTCAGCCTTTGGAAGACAGTACCCACCTAGGTTTTCTTCTATCCTGCTAACTTCTTTTTCTTCTTGACTAGCTCCCTCTTCCTTCTGAATGCTGCAGGGCTCAAGTCTTGGCCCATTTCCTCTCATTAGTTTCCTTCTTTTCCTCTCTTTTCTGTTCCCCTGTGTATATACTTCCTTCAGCATCCATGCACACAGCCTAGGTGGGTAATGACACTTGCATGGAGATGAGGTGTAAAGAAAAGGGAGTGGTACTCAGTTTCTGCATGTCACATTGGGTGATTCCAGTGCACAGGCCAACCATGACACGGCATCCAAAGATCCAGGCAGTTAACGTATCATGGTTTCCCAATATACACATTCAACCAACACTGCAGAGGAAAGTTGGAAGAACCTTAATTATTACCCCCTGTTTCTGATTTACTGAGGGCAAGGTTGCCCACCCACACTTTATTGGATGGATGCCAAGTGTTTTACAAACTTAAGAGTAGCTTTTTGGAAATATACACTTTGATATATTTTCCTTCAGCTCTTTAGTGTGACAAGATTCACGTACTGCTTGGAAATCCTGTGTTTCCTCAGTAAATGTACACACAGTACGGCAAGGAGATAACATGAATGGCCTTCAACTTTATTTTTTCAGGTAAGGGTGGATTTATCATGCAATTTCATATCAACTTTTGCAATGATTAAATAATACATTTATACTTAACTTGGGGTATCAAAAGAAATATAAGGACCTAAGAAGTCTTATAATAAAAAATGCACAGATAGTGAGCTGATTTTAATTTTATTCATAATTTTCCAAACTGTGTATTCACACCTCCTTCAGGAATGGTAACTTGTCACAAAATAGATTTGTTTGAATTTCATTATCTCTTACCTACTTTTTGAAGCATACATAAATTAGCTCTAAAATAGTCAAAAGGCTAGATGTCATGAAGAAGAGGATAAAGAGACCACAAGACTGAATAACCCCTGAGTAGGGTTAAGGATGCTCTGTGACCTGAGGCCAGTTTAGGGGATGGGTAACTTCCCTGCATCTGACATACCCACACCAGTGGAATAACAAGACATCCATTGCAGGGATGGTTAACATGGAACAAAGCCAGTATTGTCTAAGTTCTGTGGTCTGGAGGTAAGGAAATGGGATGAGTGAAATATGGCCTTTCTTGGTGAGATTTCAAAAGAGTAAAAAGACTTTGCACAAAAACAGTAGATAGAAGTAGCTTTGTGTATTGGTAGAGCATGGATTTCAGACCCAGGCTGCTTAGTCTTACACACCAGCCTTGCCACTCATCAGCTGTGTGATCTTGAGCCATTTAGTTAGCCTCTCTGTGCCTCACTTTCCTTCTATGTAACATGAGGATAAGAACAGTACCTACCCTATAGGGCTGTTATAAAGATTAAGGTATTAACAGCGGGTTTTTCAACACTGCTGCTATTGATATTTTTGGCCAGATTAATTCTTGGTTTGGGGAGGGGGGCTGTCTTGTGCATTACAGAATGTTTTGACTTTTACCCACTAGATGGAGTAACAATACCCCGTCTCAAATTGTGACAGCCAAAATTACTTCCAGACATTGCCCTGGTTGAGGACCACTGAGTTACCATTTGTAAAATTCTTAGAGTAGTGCTCAGCATATAGTAAGTGCTACACAAATATTTGTCAAATAAAACTACTAATAAGCTGATAGCAGCCTTGCAAGAGTAAACGATAAAAATAAGTCATAGGGATGGGCTACATATGAGCAACAGGTAGAAAAAAACAAGGTGTTGTTCTTCCTCAGTTCAGGTCCTCCACCTTTTACAAAGGGTAAAGACATGATTTATTTCGCAATAATATCCTAGGGATCAGTCTCTCAAACCCATGACGACTGTTAGCAGTGGAACTTCTCCTAAAGCCTCCCACAGTCCTTGATTCCTTTACACCACACTCCTTCTCTTCTATCCAGGTGCCCACCTGCTCTATCATCTACTTTGCTTTGGTGAATGTCCCATTCTCTTCACACAGCAATTCTGTAGAATCTCACTTTTTGAGAAAGTGGCCCTTCCTCTTATGTGTAGTGTCACTTTATTCCCCTCTCCAGAAGTAAATGTAGAATCCCCAAATCTAGTGTCTCAGGGCAAAGAAGCTCCCCAGAAATGGCAGAAGTGGGTCCAGGGTGCACCGTGGTGAACTGAAAAGCCCTGCCTGTTGAAAGGGGCCACCAATGAGCTCCAGGAGCCCTTGTGCATTGGGGATGTGGACCCTGAATCCAAGTCTCCTCCCTAGAACCTAGTGAACTTGTGGGGTACACCCTGGGAGTGCATCAAGCAAGGAGCTGCGATTTTCCAGCATTTTTTTCATTGAATTTTCAGAGAATCCTGGACTTGACACCAGCATGTTTTGAAACTTTGAAGCAACTGTGTGGGGCTTTTCAAATAAATGTGCAAAGATAATTCTAGTGCTGTTTTCCATATGCCCATGTAGTCGTATATTCCTGAGAAAATAATTTAAGAGTAAATGGCATTTAACTAATGCTTAAAACCTAGAACTCAGAGAAGCCAGGGTATTGACATGCAGAGATGTATTGCTTGCTTTGATACAATCAATTTTTTAACCAATATTTTAACTTTGGGTTTGGGGGAAGGCATCTTGATTTAGAAATTACATTAAACTACACTAAGCTTTTTAAATAATAAAGGCGTAGCTTGCATAACAGTCTTTCACTAGAAGGAGCTCCATTAATTTTGAGTAGATTGATAGTAACTAATTGTGCAGAACTGATTGTTAAATAAAGCCAAAATAAGCAATTCAATTACACTATGGCTGATTAGGCTTTGTCATTCATACAAGATCTCACAGTCAGTAACTCTGGCCAGGCATTTTCCCTCTGCCACCAAGCAATTCCATAACCTTGTAATTGTCATGTTCCATGCATCTCAATCGCAAAGAAAGAATAACCTCCACCGTTTTGATAATATTTATTGCGCGTATGCTAGATGCCGAACATTGTACTATACACTTCATGTATATTATCATGTTTAAATCTCACAACAACTTGTGAGATAGGTGTTATAATTTAATAACCTATAAGGGAAAGAAAACTGAAAAACACATATATATGCATGTATAACTGAATCACTTTGCTGTACAGTGGTATAAAACTAGCACAACACTGTAAATCAACTATACTTCTTATAAAAAATAAAGTAATTAATTAAAAAATATTACAAGTGAAAAAAATGTAAGCTCAAAGAGGTAAATTATCTTGCCCCATACTATCAGCTACTAAGTTGTGGGAATTATTTTTTAGGTCAAAAATTTTCCTACTATGCGTAACTAAATTCCTTCTTAAAGTTAAAATAAACACAATGTCGGATGTTAGTAAAAAAAAGAAAACGATATGCAAGGTGTATGTGTGCTTACATATACTTAATTTACATATATTTATATAAATTTATTTGTAGGCTACACCAAAGCAAAAGTGTGATAATTACACAGAAAAGCCCAGAGTTACCACCATCCTAGAAGATAGTTCACAAAGTAATAAGATTTGGCACCATCCAGGAATAGGAAGTTTAGAAATAAACAAAATAGTAGTCCTGCCTTTAGAGAACTTATGTTTTAGTGAGGGAGAAAAGCAGTGCCAGAAAAATCAAAGAAGAGGATCTAAACTTAACAGAGGCCAAAGTCAATTTCTTTAGTCAAATTTACCTAAGAATGTCACCAGTTTAAGGAAGGGTTGGATTGGATGCTGAAATTAGAACCGGCCTTCATTTGTGATTAAACCTAAATAAAGCGTAGGGAATTCTCATTCCATAGCTATCTCTCTGTGGCTTAAGATTTAGTAAAGATTCACTCTATTATTTTTATAAATAGGTGCTTAAATCATGGGGCAACTGAGAATTGCTTTTAGGATTTTGGTACATAGAATGAACACCCTAGATTAGAAATACTCCTTACATAATAGCACCTTAGCAAGAACCAATCGCTTCTAGAGGCTAAGGAAAAATAAAAAATAGATGCAAATATAAATATAGTTGTAACTAAAGGGAGTAAAGGGAAAAATACTTAGACACACAAATGCACCTAGTTGGTTTATGGGCAAAGAATAATTCCCAGCTTATACAGAGATAACATAAATCAGAGCATTCTCAAAGTCCATGATTTTGAAAATTGATGGCCTTCTGTGAGATTTCTACTGGATCCTATTTTAAACTTTATGGACTTCTTAACCTCCCTCTTGTGACATACGATTGCCAGTGGAACTGCGCCCACTGGAACAAGAGAAAGTGACACAATCACTTCTCTCCATCTCAATAATATGGTCACTTTCAAACCTAATTACGAGCACCTAAATGTCAGCTCTGTTAAACATTTCACTTCCGACCATTGTAATCACCGTTAATAAGTTCATTTTGTATAGAGAAAGGGAAGAGGATGTGACTTGTCGGGTCCTGATAGTCTATGGACAAAAAGACATGTAAAACTTTATGAATATTCATGAGTTGAGTTTGACAAATTGAGATCCTTTACATTCTGTAATTGGGTTAAAATATACCCTTTTAAGGAATATACATGTATTCTGGGTCCTATGCATTTTTGAAAAGATTGTGAAGGCAGTTTGAATTAATTAATAAATATACTATAAATGACCCTCCTCGCAGGTATATTTGGTTTTAAAATTCGAGTCCTTGACACAAGGGAGTGTATCAATAAAAAATATTCCCTGTTTGTCTTCAATTCAAGTATATTCCAGTGCATAATTTTATTGGAGATCCAACCAATAGCATTGCCAAGTGATTTTTAGGTCTTAGTATATTTAGTCAGTGATCTGGGGGCTAGCAGACAGACAGAAACTTATAACACTGCCCTGCAGCTTATCAAACAGATGCTAGATGAGACTGATTGATTGAGGGCCTGAGGCCTCGGGGAAGGACAGGAAATTAAAAACAGAAAGGGGGTAGGAGAAACAAATATGGGTAGAGGATATGGTGAGACTCTAGCAGACTGTGATGCTAACTCCGCCTCAAAAGGTGTAATATTTCAGTAGTATTAAATAGCACATATATTGTCAATAAAAAAATGAAGTATTAAAACTATGTCCATTACCCATAAATAAACCTTTTTGTATTCTGATTTAGGTAACTGTGTGTCTTTCCCCATTAGATGGTGGACAGGGACAATGTCTTCATCTTTGTGTCTTGAGTGTTCAATCATCTTTAAGTGCTCAATATGTGTTAGTTTAAGGAATGAATAAACTTGACCAAATGTTTTCCACCCTTTGCATAGAGTGCTGAGAAAACATTGGAGCATGCTCTCCTAAGTCATAAAGCAACCATCAGCCTCACAGCCCATACTCCTCCCAAAGTGCCAGCCCTCAGTTTCAGAAGGGCTCTTTCGAAGACACCTGAGAAAAAAAACACTTGAGAGTTATGCTTTCATTGGAGGACCACATTTTGAAGAAATAAGTGGAAAAAAAAAAAAAAAGAAAGAAGTGAGGAATAATCTGTTTTAGACCCAACTGGAAAATATATTCAAGAGTGAGTTCAAAGAAATATACACTTCTGCAGGGATTCCACTTTAGAAAGGAGTTTATTGATCTTTGTTCATTTGACTGGGCTTCCATACAGAGATCCTTGCATCCAACCTCTTGACTTCGGTGACTCCTACCAATAGTTTCCAAAACTAACACAAAATACAAATGTAGGTCAGATATATCTAGAAGGACATGAGCGGGCCATCAGAGTCCAGAAAGTATAGAAAAATCACAGTTGGAGACAAACTGAGATCAATACGTGGATTAACATCAGAAGACATCAAATCTGACTATGGCACATCATGAAAAAAGGGGGAAAAAAGAAAGAGTGAGAATGACAATGAAAACACAACAATCCAAAACCTATGGGATGCAGCAAAGGCAGTTCTAAAAGGGAAGTTTATAGGAATACAATCCTATCTCAAGAAACAAGAAAAGTCTCAAATAAACAATCTAACCTTACACCTAAAGCAACTAGAGAAAGAAGAGCAAACAAAACCCAAAGTTAGTAGATGGAGAGAAATCATAAAGATCAGAGCGGAAATACATGAAATAGACACAAAGGAAACAATAACAAAAATCAACAAAACTAAAAGCTGGTTCTTTGAGAAGATAAATAAAATTGATCAACCTCTAGCAAGACTCATCAAGAAAAAGAGGGAGAGGACTCAAATCATTAAAATTAGAAATGAAACAGGAGAAGTTACAACGGACACCGCAGAAATAAAAAGCACCATAAGAGACAACTACAAGCAACTATATGCCAATAAAATGGGCAACCTGGAGGAAATGGACAGATTCTCAGAAAGGTATCACCTTCCAAGACTGAATCAGGAAGAAATAGAAAATATGAACAGACCAATCACAAGTATGAAATTGAAATTGAAATTGAAACTGTGATTAAAATCTCCCAACAAAGAAGAGTCCAGGACCAGAAAAATTCACAGGTGAATTTTACCAAACATTTAGAGAAGAGCTAACACCCATCCTTCTCAAGCTCTTCCAAAAAATTTCAGAGAAAGGAACACTCCCAACTCATTCTATGAGGCCACCATCACCCTGATACCAAAACCAGACAAAGATACCACAAAAGAAGAAAATTACAGACTCATATCACTGATGAATTTAGATGCAAAAATCCTCAACAAAATACTAGCCAACAGAATCCAACAGCACATTGAAAGGATCATACACCATGATCAAGTGGGGTTTATCCCTGGAATGAAAGGATTCTTCAATATACGCAAATCAATCAATGTGATACACCATATTAACAAATTGAAGGATAAAAACCACATGATCATCTCAATAGATGCAGAAAAAACTTTTGACAAACTTCACCACCCATTTATGATAAAAACGCTCCAGAAGGGGGGTGTAGAGGGAACCTACCTCACCATAATAAAGGCCATATATGACAAACCCACAGCAAACATCATTCTCAATGGTGAAAAACGGAAAGCATTCCCTCAAAGATCAGGAACAAGACAAGGATGTCCACTCTTGCCACTACTATTCAACACAGTTTTGGAAGTCCTTGCCACAGCAATCAGAGAAGAAAAAGAAATCAAAGGAATCCAAATTGGAAAAGAAGAAGTAAAACTGTCACTCTTCGCAGATGACATGATATTATACATAGAAAATCCTAAAGATGCCATCAGAAAACTACTTGAGCTAATCAGTGAATTTGGTAAAGTTGCAGGATACAAAATTAACACAGAAATCTCTTGCATTTCTATACACCAACAATGAAAGATCAGAAAGAGAAATGAAGGAAACAATCCCATTCACCATTGCAACAAAAAGAATAAAATACCTAGGAATAAACCTAACCAAGCAGGTAAAAGACCTGTACTCAAATAACTATAAGGCACTCATGAAAGAAATTAAAGATGACACAAACAGATGGAGGGACATACCATGTTCTTGGACGGCAAGAATCAACATTGTGAAAATGACTGTACTACCCAAAGCAATTTACAGATTCAATGTACTCCCTATCAAATTACCAATGGCATTTTTCACAGAACTAGAACAAGAAATTTTATGATTTGTATGGAAATGCAAAAGACCCCGAACAGCCAAAGCAATCTTGAGAAGGAAAGACAGAGTTGATGGCATCATGCTGCCTGACTTCAAAGTATACTACACGGCTACAGTGATCAAGGCAGTATGGTCCTGGCACAAAAGCAGAAATATAGATCAATGGAACAGAATAGAAAGCCCAGAGATAAACTATGGTCAACTAATCTATGACAAAGGAGGCAAGGATATACAATGGAGAAAAGGCAGCCTCTTCAATAAGCAGTGCTGGGAAAACTGGACAGCTACATGTAAAAGAATGAAATTAGAACAATCCTTAACACCATACACAAAAATAAACTCCAAATGGATTAAAGACCTAAATGTAAGGCCAGACACTATAAAACTCCTAGAGGAAAATATAGGAAGAACACTCTTTGACAGAAATCACAGCAAGATCTTCTTTGATCCATGCCCTAGAGTAATGGAAATAAAAACAAAAATAAATAAGTGGGACCTAACGAAACTCCAAAGCTTCTGCACAGTAAAGGAAACTATAAACAAGACTAACAGACAACCCTCAGAATGGGAGAAAATATTTGCAAATGAATCAACAGACAAAGGATTCATCTCCAAAATATATAAACCTTTCATTCAGCTCAATATCAAAAAAACAAACAACCCAATCAAAAAATGGGCAGAAGACCTAAATAGGCATTTCTCCAAAGAAGACATACGGATGGCCAAAAGGCACATGAAAAGCTGCTCAACATCACTAATTATTAGAGAAATGCAAATCAAAATTACAATGAGGTATCACCTCACACCAGTTAGAATGGGCATCATCAGAAAATCTACAAACAGTAAATGCTGGAGAGGGTGTGGAGAAAAGGGAACGCTCTTGCACTGTTGGTGGGAATGTAAATTGATATAGCTACTATGGAGAACAGTATGGAGGTTCCTTGCAAAACTAAAAATAGAGTTACCATATGACCCAGCAATCCCACTGCTGGGCATATATCCAGCGAACACCATCATTCAAAAAGACACATGCACTCCAATGTTCATTGCAGCACTATTTACAATAGCCAGGACATGGAAGCAACCTCAATGTCTATCAACAGATGAGTGGATAAAGAAGAAGTGGTACATATATACAATGGAATATTACTCGGCTGTAAAAAGCAATGAAATGGACATTTGTAGAGACATGGATAGACCTAGAGACTGTCATACAGAGTGAAGTGAGTCAGAAGAAGAAAAACAAATGTCATATATTAACACACATATGCAGAAAATAGAAAAATGGTACAAATCAACTGGTTTGCAAGGCGGAAATAGAGACACAGATGTAGAGAACAAACATAAGGACACCAAATGGTGAAAGCGGTAAGGCTTGGGAGGGAATGAATTGGGAGACTGGAATACCAAATTGTACACTCTAAATATATGCAGTTTATTGTCTGTCAACTGTATCTCAATAAAAGTTCCTAAAAAAAAATCTTATCTTTGGTAAAAACCAACAACATTCATATTATTTCCTCAACTCTTATCTTCCTGGCATGTCTGAGTTGTGAAAATAAAGTATTCTACTTTTATCTGGAAAAAAAAAAAAAAAAAGAAAAAGAGTGAGGATTGCTCTGGCCTCAGACCAGCTAGGAGTAAACAAGGAGAAGGCAGGCAAAGTTTCTTGAATCATGGTCTGCTCTAGTGGGATTTTTTTAAAGGCCTTTGCCTGTACCCACATATGCACTTTCTTGAATGTTAAAAAGGAATCTGTATCCCATGGCAGAGTTGAAGGGATCTCTGACTCCCTCTATTTCACAGTATCAAAGGAAGCAATTGCTATTTTTCTTTCCTAATAGCTTGGAAGGTGAAGCAAATCACTGACTCAGATGCACATGTAAAAATCAAGTCCAATTATTTCTACCCCTTATGTTGCTGATATATAAAAACAACATCAGAGTCCCTACACAAACATTAAACTTTGAGAAACATAAGATGTGAGACTTAAGGGTCATTATAAATTTCTTCTATGCCTACCAATTTATTTTCATTAAGCTCACTCTCAATTTCATTTAAAGAGTTGGGAAAAAAGGGGAAAAGATAACTCAAGTAGGTTGAATATGATGCCAATATAGAATCCAGTTCTTGAACAAATAAAAGGTCTATAGACGAGCAAGTTTTTAACCTTCTGGAGGTATAGTGGCCTATACCTTCCAAATATAACCCTCACATCTGGCTTCCTGAATAACATCACTAATGTACATTTTTTGAATGGATAAAGAAATCCTCCGACGAGTAAGCCTTAGAGAACGTTAAATAGCAAGATGGCTGCTCCGTAAAGAGGACCTCGAGACACAATCAATGCAGGAATGCAGGGATGCAGGGTGTGGCACACCTGAGACAATGGCAGCAGGACCCTTAAGCACCTGTTCTCTGAAATCATCGAGCAGGAAGACCCCGGGCAGGGCCAGAGATTGCCTGACAAAGATAAAAGAAATGCAACAGAGTGAAGAAAGAGAGATACCTACAGAAAAACCACAGAAACTGGGGAAGAAGGATGGGAACTAATCTTTCCTGGTTTCCTATCATGAATCTGACACTACGCCACTCATTGTTCAAATGCCATCCTCCGAAGTACTAATAATACAAATCACCATTAGTGGAGAGTTTACTATGTCCCAGGCACGAAGTTAATAGCTTTACATACCTTATCTCTCGGAATCCTCCCAACAGCTCTCTTGCATATCAGGAAACTATTTAGAGTGCCAAGTGTCTTGTCCAAGGTTATGCAAGAAGTAAATGATGCAGGTGGGATTTGATCTTAGATCTCTGACTCCAAAGTAGATGATATTTCTGCAGCGTCTAATTGGCCAAGAGGTAGAGTCCCATGAATGAGATGAACCCTGAGAATAGTGGAAACCATCAAAAACTCATTATCAGTTCTTTAGAACAACGTGTACATTAGCAGAGATAACATTATTTTACAAACAGTTTTCTATAGCAAGTGGCAGTGACATGCACCTATACGCCTGTTTTGTCTAGCATATGAATTCTACCCCTTCTAATCAGCCACCATCTTGCTTTGCTTCCTGAAAGACCTCAACTTTGAGTCAACTCTAGAACACTTGCATTGGACTCCTTCCGAGTTAGCACATTTTCCTTCACCCACTCTCCTTGTTACCCACGTCATGTACTTACGAGGTGTCTGGCCAGGTTTAGGGATACAACTTGTGAATGCAGAGTAGGTTGGTTTTTCTCTCTGAGTCCATTTTCCTGGTTTCTATGGGGAAAGAGCCCATGCTTTTGGCCTTATTAGCTCCTCACCAACTGAGCTCACTGACCCAGATAAATATTGTCTGTCTGCCATGTGCTTGAGCATAATAAATACGCAAAGCTATAGACTCCGCTCTCAAGGATTGTATTCAGGGAGAGAATCAGAGATTAGAATAAGCCTCAGCACCAGATAGCCCCAGACTTCCCCAAAATATCTTTCTTACTTGCCTTTTGCCTATACTGTAGGATTTGTTTTCTGTGGTTTGAAGATTCTAATAATGGTTTGGTGAAGCTAAGGTTAAAATTAGTTTGCACTTCCTGCCCACACAGCAACTGATGACAGGGAATTTATCCTGGGAGCGTGCTGCACAGTGGGAGAAGCTGGCTCTGGAAGTGCCCGAGGTAATCTGGGAAGTGGAAAATGCCTGTGATGCTAATTGAAAGACAACTATAGATCACTGGGATCAGAAAAAAATCCTCTTCCTGTCCAAACAGGGGGCAAGGAGGACTAGAAGACGGGAATTCACAACTATAGGGAAAAAGAGAGGATAAGAAAATGTTGTATAAAATGCTGATGGTGTGGTTGCCATGGAAAGTAGATGCTCAGTGAGAAAGATGACAAGGGGCCAATCTTCTTGAAAAGAAAAATCCCACTACTGTTGAAGATTTTCCATAAATGATATTTTTTCTTAGTGTAGCTTATTCATCTGGAAGCATAAAAACAATGTCATTTTTCTTCTTACCTTATGAGACTTCTCTTCCATTTCTTTTCCTCATGAGAATTTGTAACTTGAGAAAAGTTAGAAGGCTTCTAATTAACCTGCTTTGTTCCTTATTCAAGGGACATTGTTGCCAAGGTCTCCATTTTGACTTAATAATGAAACCATTGAAGTTCCAGGAATAATGCAAGGAATTAAAAATGTAAAGAATGCCACCAAAAATGACTTGCTTCCATTGGAATGTTTTTGTAAATGGCCTGGATAACCATGGGAAATATGTTTGTGTCTAGGTAATTTGGTAATAGTTTTTTCTTTTCAGAAGAAATGTGTTTCTTTTTGTTAAGAAAGCAGTGATATGAATGCTAAAATTTGTGCTTTGCCAAGCTCAGGATGCTAACATGCAGTAAAAAATTATGAAAAGAGTAAGTCATCAGATATTTCAAAGTTGCTCAGTGTGTGAGACAGCAAAAGCCTCAGTCACCACACACTGAAATGCATTTTAACAGTCATTTTCACTTAATGTAAAATTCTGGTGTCGTGGAACTGTTCAGCAGGTAGGAGACCACAAGACGTGGTTCTCTGACTATTGTATAGCTAATCATAAAGTAGCTAGGAAACAAACAGGCGTTGGACAAAGGTTCTTCATCTTGGCAAGTTTATGAGCAACTCATCTCAACCTAAAGCACTATAGCCCACTCCTACAGAGACAAAAAAGGTTTAAAATGTTGAAGGCAGCTTTTCACCCTTAGTACACTAAGTTTTTCTTGGTTGACAATAACTTAACCAGCACATTTGTACGCTTCCATGCATGTCTTTACTTTTGTTATGCTGGTAGGTTTAGAAAGATCTAGTCTCTGCATATTCAGGGGCCAGAGGCAGTATTTGTTTCTTTGTGACTTAAGGAAGGTTTTAGAGAGGATCATCAGAAAATGGCTTGCAAATTACTCTGGGGCAAGCTAGGGTGGTGGTATCTTCTTTTCTTTCTGGTGACCTCTTCCGAATGACTTTCGCATTTGCCAAGAGTCCCCTGGAAGGGCCAGAGTGGGGCACTGGGCAAGTGCTCAAGTTCAAAACTCTGAGCTAGACCATGTTAGTTCCTGAACCAAAGGTAGGGTAGGATGTGCATCTTTTTCACCATAGAAGTCAAGGAATAGCTTCCATTAATGTGCACAGGTGACCTATTGGATGAAACACCCACCTTTAGCTATCTGCTGGAAATAGAGTAGGTCCTTGCTCCACACATCAAAAATGATCCAGCACAAGTTGAGCTGGCCAATGCAGCCCATCACTAGCAAGCAAAGTATAAGCTCCCAATATTCTCAGTTGCCATGGCTACTTCTTCATGTTGCAGATGTTGATTATTTGGACTATGGAAGGGTGGGGAAAATACTTTCCCTCAGCTCCTATGTGCAAATATTCTGATAACCTGGTGATCTGGGCTTTTACCCCAGTGACAAGATATAGCTGGCGATATTAACAAGTGAGAGCTCAAAGTCATTAGTAACAAGCTGATGTTTAAAGAAATAGTTTAACGATTTGAAGGGTAGTTTGAGTTCAACATACATTCCAAGTAAGTTTGAATCTGGATGTTAAAAAACTTGATGAGCAATGTGATGAACAAAACTGGAGACTATCTTTCTCATGTAACAGAAAGTTCAGTGGTAGGCATTTCAGTGCTGGTTTGATTGCCCAAAGTTCTTATCAAAGACCTGGGCTCCTTCTAATGTCTTCATATCTTTTTGGTTGCAAGGTGGCTATTGAACTTACGAGACATAACGTTTTTGTCCCAGAAGGAAGAAGGAGGATAGACAAAGGGCAAAAGATAAAAGATGAAAGTCTTCTTTTTGTGAAGTTTTGCATTTTTATTTGAGAAGGAAAGCCCTTCTTAGGGACTTATGCTTACACCTACCTAATCAGGATTATGCCACCTCTAGAGGAATGAAAGCTGACATCTATCATAGATATTGTATATGACTAACATCTATCAAATATATTATAGAGGGAAAATGAAGGGTTAAAGGGTTACAACGATTGCTGAATGAGCTGACAATGAAATACAGAGAGGGAGAGGCTAAACTGAGAATATCAAGCACAGAACATCGAAGGCCACCTATAACTATAAGATGACCAAGTAAGACAAAATAGGAACTGATTAACCCTAAGATAACCTAATGATCTTGCTTTATTTAAAGCAGACTCTTCATGAAATGTACATATTGTACCTTAATAATAATCAGTAGCAGTATACTACGAAGATGACCTAAGAGGTTCTGACTTCATATTTCCTTTTTGTAATTTAGATACAGTCTCTCCTCCCTAAATTATTTCTGCTTGTCCATCCTGTTGTTCTCATAATCATATGCCATCTTAAATACATAGCATCATACCTTGAATCCTCTGTAAAGCACCACAAAATTTCTAGGGCAATAAAAGTTCTGATTTGAACTTGCTTCAACGTGCAGTGCATATAGATGAGTGAGGTTAGCCTAGAAATCTATAATAGCATCATTGATCCGGTCATTGAGAAGCTGAAACTAGTTGCAAGGTATATCTCATCACAGAGCTAGATACAAAGTACATAAGATGGGGTAGACCAGCAGATGCTGGAAATGAGTGGTCCTCTTCACGAGAGAGGGACAAGCACCATGCTGTGTGTGGGAAGAGACAGATTCAGTTTCAAGCAATTTGAATAATATAGTCCAGCATTCCATAGAACAGTAGTTCTCAAAGTGTGCCTCCTGGATAAACACCACCAGTGATGCTTGGATATTGTTAGAAATGTGAACTTAGTGCTGCCTTGGGGTAGGGTTTGGAGAAGGACCCTAGACTCAACAGAAAGTTTAGCAAGAGCTAAGTATTTGTGGTCTCTGAGGTGAGTGGAAGATGGTAAAAGGAACTTGGGTAAAAGTTTAGAGACTTGGTATCAGTGAAAAAGCCAAAGCTTAATTATTCTGTGACATGCAAAGTTTAGAAAGGGACCACTATCGGTGGTGACTGGCAGCCATCTCCCATGGCCGTGGGATTCACTCTCTTTGAATTTCCCCTACACAATTCCGGCAGCATGTTAGAATCACATGCGTCCTTTTTTTTAAGAAACTCAAACCAACGAAATCAGAATTTCTGAGGGAGGATCCCAGGCTTTGGTCATTTGAAGAAGCTTGCCAAATGGTTCTTATGCACTGCCAGGGTTGGGTATGCCTGCCCAGGGACTCTCTAGGTGAGAATCAATTCCTTCAGTTTGGGCAAGTTCAGAGCTGTGGAGACAGCGTTATTGCAAGGAGTTAAATGACTGCGGTTTTCTCATCTGTAAATTGGATAGAATGATAGCACCTGCCTGATACATGCCAGAGATGATATAAAAAGGACACTTAGAGCAGTTTCTGGCACAAAATATTCATTTGATAAATGTTTGTCAGTCCCTTCTTATGATAATGTAATCTCCATAGGGATGGGGATGATTCGTGACACTAACCCCAGCACTGAGTCCATCATAAAGCACTCAGTCAACAAAGAATGAATATTTGTTAAGTAAACAGATGGTTATTTCAACTTTGGGGGATTGAAATGAATGTTAAATGTATTCTCACCCTTCCGTTATCACGGAGATGGAGTCAGGACAGCTGAGTTCAAGTTCATGAAATCTACTTTTTTGTGCTTCTTAAAAAATGTTGTCTAGTACTGTGCTGTCCATGAAGTAGCCACTAGCTGCATGTGGATGTTGAACCTTTTTTTTTAATTGGAGTATACTTGCTTAATAATGAAGTCTTAGTTTCTGCTGTACAAAGAAGTGAATCAGCTACATGTTTGCATATATCCCCTCCCTCACGGACCTCCCTCCCACCCCCCCCCCCACCCATCTGTGTGGCCGGTCCAAATTGAAATGTGCTAGAAGTGTAAAATACACAAAAGGATTTTGGAGGCTTAGTATGAAAAAAGAAAGTAAAATACCTGATTAATACTTTAAAACTGATTATATTTGAAATGATACTATTTTGGACATTGGGTTAAATAAAAGATGTTATTAAAATGTTTCCTCTGTTTCTTCTCGTTTGTTAAAAATATGATATTAGAACATTTTTACATCACATGTGTGGCTTGCATTTTTGACTTGGCTTGTGTTTCTGTTGGACAGTGCTGGGCTCTAAGTGGACAGCACTGTGCAGTTTCTGTTGCATTTGATGACTGTGATACAAGGAACAATTATTAAGAATACAATGAAATCAGCAAGACCCCGATATTTTGAGACAGAGCAGCCCAGTTTTAACTGTATATCAATTATACGGAAAGAACAAGCCTAAAGATATGAAGACACTAAAATCAAAATGATAGGTTTTATGAAGTCAGTCATCTAATCTCAGCATACCCCTTACCTGGAAAACAGTTTCCATCTGACCTAAAGTTTGTGCCTGCATAGCTATGTGGGTGCTCTCCATTCCAGGCCTTTGGCAAGGAGGTATTGATTGCATATTGTTTCTCTGAAACATTTACACCAACACTGTTACTTGAACAGCTGTGTTTCTTATTCTGTTTATAACCATGGTAATATTCTTCATAAAATTTGCTTTTCACTATCTAAAGATTGTTACTAAGTGACATTTTGCCAGTATATTAGATGTATTGATATATTATGAACAAAACTTTCTCCTTCTGTCCAAGAACTTAAAGCGCCAGGGACTTTTTCAACTGGATCACTGATAAAGATGTGTGTGTGTGTGAGAGAGAGAAAGAGTGTGCCTTGAGAGAGAAAGACCGTACAGGAGAATGAAAAATAAAACACAGCATTATCGGATTCATTATTTCCTTGAACTCCTACTTATTATTAAAGATGGTAGGTTTTAAAATTAGTGTTAAATTAATTGAAAGGAGGAACTGATCACATGCTTTTAAAATCACAGTATGTTAGACTCTAATAAAAATAAGCTTTGAAAATTCATTATGAAAAGAACCTACTTCTCTCTCCATCTCTACTTTGTAGGTAACAGAAAATGAAGCAAAGTGTTAATAACAATCTAATGCTCAATAATGGCAAAGAGAGACAACATATCATTATCCATCTGCAGTAGAATTATCATTCAGAAAGACTTCCGTAACGAGGTATATATCCATCTCTCTGTTCATTCTATTCATGGACAAGAAACCCTGTGCATTCTTAAGTACTTGCAACTTGTTGTTAAAGATCTTTTTAGATTAAGCAAATAATTTTATGTGCTTTGAAATACTCACAAGTGATAAACTTGGGAACTCATTTTCTCAGATGCAAAGTAGAAATCTAAGCTTTTAACTAACAAGTAAAATGAAATAACTTTGTAGCCTTATATCCTGCAAGATACACTATTGACTAACCCATTTTTTAATTGGCTCTGTTTTCTTAAAGCACACTTTTCAGTGTAAGTCACATCTTACTGACCATTCCTTCTCTGTTTCCTCCAAGTAAGTTGGATTATATGCCAAGACAAAAAGAACTCCCTAAAAATTTGGTATGACCACAGTGTGGAGGAGAGTGAAACTAGGATCCGGGTGAGAACCCCGCTGAGGCCTAGACTTAGGATGCTGAAGGCGAGACAGAGAAAAGGGACAGATTCTATTAATATTTAAAAATATTAATGTTGATGTATATTTATATATATTAATATATATATTAATATATAGCTGTTTTCTATTTATACCAGTATGGTAGACTGGATACTCTGAAAAAACATACTGCAGAAAATTACTAATAATCTGAGCAAAATTAAAACTTTTTTAAATATCAAATTTTAGTATACAACTGAGGTAGCAAAAAAAAAAATTTGGAATCAATAGAGGCCAAAAAATGAAGTGAAAGCGGGAACTCTGGGAGGTAACCAGTGCCTAAGCCATTCAGATGCTATCTGCCAAACCCTGGTGACCTTGAGTTTTAGTTTCAATGGCTACAGCATGTGTGAGATTCAATATACAGCCTCCAGCAAGACAAAAATATGGAGTCTAATACAACTCCATTGCAGAAACCTGGAGCCCAGAGAGTATATGGGCAATGTGAAGTTGCCTAGAAGAAGCTGCCAGCACCGAATCTTTCCTCTCTTGAATATGTTATTAGAAGAATATGAAAAATTCTCCTTTGAGATGTCACAACACAATCCTCCCATCATGTGAGTCTATAGCACAAATTCATGCCAACTCAGGTAAAGTGAATCCAGATTAGCGGTGCTGCCAGGAATAAGCAGAAACAAACTCTATTCTCCTCTAGAGACTGTACATCAGATTAGGCCTCAAAGAATTCTATAAACGAAATGTGCCAACAAACACAAGTTCAGAGTTAAAAGTTATTAAAAAACAAACAAGGAAATAGGACTCCATATAAGGGTCGTCAAAAACAACAGAAGGTAGCATCATATCCATGATAATATTTAAACTGTAAGACAGAGTAAAAATTAAATAGCATTAACAAATTTGAAATAATAAAAGAGATTAAGTAGACGAACAAAGAAAAAGCATACAAAACATCAAGGAAATTTGGAAAGCAATCAGAAAGAGCTTCTATGCATAAAAGCAACAATCATAATTTTAAACTTAATGGATAGGTTAGGTTACACATTCAACCCAGTTAAAGAGGGAATTAAAGAATTGGGTGGGGGGGGGGAGTCAAGGAAGGGAGGGAATACGGGGATATGTGTATAAAAACAGATGATTGAACTTGGTGTACCCCCCAAAAAATAATAACTAAATAACTAAAATTAAAAAAAAAAAGAATTGGGTGAGAAGTTAGAAGTTATTCAAAAAATAGCCTAGAAAGATGTATTTATTGTCTATAAATAGATAATAGAGAGAAGAGGAAAATGATATAGTTCAAAGACAATCCTCCTCAGTTATAGAAAAGCAAAACAAAAAGCACAAAATAAAAGGGTAGAAATAAACAAATTGAAAAGTGTTATCAGTAATATAAATAGACTAAACTCTTCACTTTTAAGGACAAAGACTGTCAGCTTAGACTTCTTTAGTTGAGCTAAGTACTCTTAAAATATAAAAATATACAACTTTTGAAGATGAAATATAAAAAAGGTACAAGAGACAAATACTAACCAAAAGAAGACAATGTAGTTATATAACAGAAAAAAGAAACAAATACAAAAAGTTTACTAGTGACAAAAAAGATCATCGTATATTGAAGATAAGTTCAATACCAGAAAGATAATTGTATGAAATTAATGATATATTCTCAAACTATATTAAAAAAATTCCAGATAAGAAGCTGATTTGACAAGGATATCAATTTCCATAATACTTGTTTTATTACCAAGTCCAAATTAATAAAAGAATTAATGTTCAATAATTAATAGATTAAGCAGACAAGAAAAATCAATAAGGACATGATTTTGAAGAATTTGATTAGCAAACGCAACCAATGAGTATATAAAGTACTATACTCCATAAATAAAGAATGCAACTTTTTTTTCAAGTATACAGATTATATTTAGGAAACCTGACCATAACCTAGGTAATAAATCAATCTCAATAAACATTGCAGGATGTGACAACCAACTATAAAATTCACCTTATTATCAAAATAAAGAGATACATAATGTTGATACTATCAATATTTTCTTCTTATCATATTTTCTCAAAAAAAATGCTGCAAATCATTTAATAAAATTCAATAACAAAACGATGACCTGAAAAGATGCCTAATTGGAATTTAGAAAAACACATGTATGTGTAACACATATTAAAAACGAATTATAGTGGAAATTGGTCAATATTTAGTATTAAGTTTTAATGAAAACAATTCACATCAAAACTTCTGGTGTGCAGCTATCCTCCTGCATAGGGGGAGCATAAACTTAGACATAAGTGCTGACATGTTTAAAAGAAAGACTGAGAATTAAGGAATCAAACATCCAAATTAAGAAGTTAAAAAAGAAGAGAATTACCCTGCCCAGAACAGGAAAAATAAATGATAAAAGTGTAAATAAATGACAAGGAAAATAAAGATACAATGGGGCAGATCATCAAATTTAAGAGCTAAGTTTGAAAACATAAGGACAGACAAAACGATGGCAGGGTAAGAATAAAGATGCAGATGTAGAGAACGGACTTGAGGACACGGGGGTGGGGGGGGCGGTTGTGGGAAGCTGGGACGAAGTGAGAGAGTAGCATTGACATATACATGCTGCCAAATGTAAAATAGATGGCTGGTGGGAAGCTGTTGCATAGCACAGGGAGAGCAACTTGATGATGGGTGATGACTTAGAGGGGTGGGATAGGGAGGGTGGGAAGGAGTTGTGGGAGGGAGGGGATATGGGGATATATGTATAAATACAGCTGATTCACTTTGTTGTACAGCAGAAACTGGCACAACAGTGTAAAACAATTATACTCCAATAAAGAGCTTAAAAAAAAAAAAACCCAAAACAAAAAAACAACAAACAAAAAAACAAAAAAAACCAAAAATGAAAAATATTAGGAAATAATTGAGTTCATACTTACAGATGCAACAAAAATTTAAAGAACCATTGCAAAACAGCCAATGAATATGGATAATTAGATAAAGTTGATGTTTCTGGGAAAATATAATTTATCAATATTACACTAAAACAAATAGAAAATTTGAATTTTCACATGACAAAAAAATAGAATCAGGAATTTAAAATCTTTTCAGAATAAAACACCAGTCTCACACAGCTTTATGGCTGAGTTCTAACAAACATTTAAGGTTTAGATAGCTCTAATATTATACAAAATTTACTATAGAAAAAGTAAGAACATATGCTAGTGCTAATTTATTAAGTCAGCAAAGCTCTTGAAAGGTAAGTACAAGAAAGGAAAATTATAGAGCAACCCTTATCATGAATTTAAGTGCAAAATTATAAATAACAATAATTTTAATTTATATGATACTAGATGTCAAGCACAGTTCTCAGGATGTTAGCTACATAAACTCATTTATTCATTAAAACAACCCTATGGATCAGATACCAATATTATTCTCAATTTACAAACAAGAAGACTGAGGTACAGAAAATAACTTGTTCAAGGTCATATACTGTGTTGATGCCAGGTTCAAATTCTGGCAGTCTTACTCCAGAGTCTATTAAAAAGACTGGCAATAATAAGTGTTGGCAAGATGTAGAGGAATTGGCATGATTGTGCATTGCTGGCAGGGGTAAAAAATAATGTAATCCTTTGGAAAACAATCCGGCAATATCTTATACATATCCACCTGCCCGATGACTCAACAATTTTTCTCTAGGTATAGTCCAAAGAAATGAAACATACATCCACAAAAGTTTTGTGGGCAAGAACCTTCAAAATATCAGCATTATTCATATTATCCCCAAGCTGAAAACAACTCAAATGTCAAAATCACATGTATAAATAATCAAATTGCAGTATATTCACATAATAAAATACTTAGCAGTAAAAAGAAGAAAACTACTGATACACACTAAAATATGACGCTAAATGCCAGACACAAAATATTTTATTTATATATGTTACAATTTTTATGAAATTCTAGAAAAGCCTAGAATCACCACTAAGTTATGGTGATTGAAATCAGAACAGACTCTAGAATGTGGAAGTTACCTGTTAAAAAGCAAAGGGAATGTAGTCGTTTTCTATTACTGCATAACAAGTTACCATAAACTTAGTACCTTAAACAACTTCTGTTTGGTTATCTCACAGTTGCTATAGGTCAGAGGTCTGGGCATTGCATAGCTGGGTCCTCTACTCTAGGTCACACAAGGCTGAAGTCAAGAAATCAGCTGGAGTTGACATCTCATCTGAAGTCCTGAATCTTTTTCTAAGTTCCTGGGGTGGTGGAAAAGTTCAGTTCCTTGCACCTGTAGAACTAAGGTCCCTCCTGTGTCTCACAGACTTTCAGCCAGGAGTCATCATAAATACCTAAGGGTCAGCCTCAGGTTCTAGCCATATGCATCACCCCCCCCCCCACCCCACCACAGGCAGTTCACAACATGCCTAATTGCCTTCTTATCGATCAGAGCGTCAATTAAAGTGTCTACTGCTACTGCTTCTTTCTTTTATGGCTATCTGACTAGGTTAAGCTTTCCCTGGATAATTTCCCTTGTGATGGGAATAAACTGGTAAGGTACATTAATTAAATCTGCAAAATCTCTTTGGCTATAGAACATAACATAATCAAAGGAGTGATATCCTAACGTATTCACAGGTCTCACCCTCTCTCAGGGGGAGGGGATTACAGAAGGTGTGTGTCCTAGAGAATGGGAAACTTGGGGACCATTTTAGAATTGTGTCTACCACAGGGACCTTACTGGGGTCTGTGTACATTTATGAAAACATCTATATAATATTGAAATTATACTTTAATAATAATAATAATAATAGAAATAGTAATGACATAAACACTGCAGTTAATGATAAAATTTTGAAAGCTTGCTGCCTGATCTAGAAAAAGAAAAAGATGCTTGCTATTACCAGTTCTATTTAACATATACTCCTGTATACGAGCATCTTTCTTGATTTTCTGCATCATCCCCATGATATTTGGGGATGAGTGTTATGGCAGAGGAAGAGAAAGTGACACAAACATTAATATTCATGCTGCTTGCTGTGCCTTGAGAAATAAATTATTTGTTTCTGACCCAGGAGTCTCATGTCTTCTGCCAGCATCCATGAAAAAGTCATAGACTAACTTACTAGCTTTTACATAGGGTAAAATTCTAGATCTAACAGGTATATATACCAATTAGACATGTAAGCATATGTGCACCAGGATGTATACAAAAAACTTCATAATCATGCTGTTACTAATAGACAAAAACTCAAAACTACACATCAACAGGTAGAATAAGAAATTAAATTGTGGATTACAGTTACTGTGCAATACATTACTGAAATGTAATATTATATGGAGTGAAAATGAACAAGCTAATGCTACATTATTACACTGATGGATCTCACAAATATAATGTTGAGCTAAAGAAACTAGTCCATATTGTATGATTTTATTGAATTAAAGTAAAAAAAAACCCAAGTAAGTAAATGTATGAATTACAGAGGATAGAGGTACTTCTAGGAAAGAAAAGTTTGAGATGCATCCTGCAGGGATTTTCTGGGGTTCTGATAATGTTCAAATTTTATATGTGTTTGTTAATTACATGTGTGTGCTCCCAATGTCATAATTTGTTGTTTTATATGCATGAAGGTGAAATTTTATGTATTATTCTTCAGTTGAATTTTATGTATTATTCTTCACTCCACCAGAAAAAAGTTACAACCAAAAATGTATTTCAGATAAACCCTGTTCTACCATGCACTACTGAGGGGCCACATCCTTAATTTTCTTAGAAGCCCTATTATTCAATAGGGAGGGTCTCTGAGGCACGACTTTAACATTTTTAGAAAGTCTTTTATCTGTTTGAAAGGCTCTGTAAGGCATTGCCTTAAATCTTCATAAAGTCTTAAGGAAGGGATTTAGAGGCCCACCATGGATGTGACCTTTTTGTGGAAGCCATATTTTAATTGGAGAATATTTTGTCATCTAGTGAGCCTGGGAATGAGACACTTTTATTTTTGAGCTTAGCAAATCCTGAATCACTTATATTTCCTCTAAAATTTGCTCCAAACCCAACAATTCCCATTTTAGCTCCTCTTCTTTAATTTTATAATATATAGCCAGAGGAAGCCAGGCAGGAATTTCAACACTGGAAAATCCCCTTAGCTAGTATGTAATTGAATCCAGTGGGTGTATTCCTAGTTCCACATTTCTGCAGGTAACCGTGTTACCAAATTTCTGCCACTATACAACAAAGTCCCCTTTCTTCCAGGTTTCAATGATATCTTCCTTATTTTAAACCATTACCAATAGTAGTATGAAGCCCTTTAAACTTCCACTGGCATTCTCTTCATCCCTTGAGACTTTTATTAGCATTCTCCTTGAATTATCTAGGCTACTACAAACAGGCTTCTTAATGTCCTTCTAGCTTCTGATAACCATCCAATTCTAAAGTCGATGATTTTGAGTTTTTGTTACAGCAGCATATCACTTCCAGCATAAACACCTGCATCGGCTATTCAGTGCTATCCCCAAACTTAATGGCTCAAAGAACAACAATCATTTATTTTGTTCACAAGTCTATAATTTGGGTAGGGCTCAGTGAGGACAGATCACCTCTCATCGTGTCAATTGGGGCAGCTCAACTGGAACTGGAAGATCCACTTCTAAGATTGCTCCCTGAATGGCTGAAAAATTGGTGCTGTTGGTCTCTCCACAGTATGACTTTGGCTTTCTCGCAGAATGGTGCCTATTTTCCAAGAAACAAGAAAGAGAAGCTGCCATTTTCTTAAGACCCAGTTCTGGAAACTGGTACAGCATATTTTGTTGTCAAGCATCTCTAGAATGAAAAATTCTAGGGATGGGGCATAGAACCCAGTTATCAATGGAGAAGAGTCAAAGGAATTCGGGGCCATACTTACTTTCCTATCTGTCTTCTTTTCATTGTCAAACATTCACAAACCATTTTTGATCTTTGCTTTTTCCACCTCCTCATCACTCCCTTACTCTTTAATTCAGTAATCTGGTTTCAGGAATCCTCAACTGCACTGAAAACTACTCTTTACCTTGGTCATCAGCAACCCTCATTTCATCAAATCAAAAGGGCATTTTCAGTTCTTTCTTTCTTCGGCATCTCAGCAGCCACTGACACTGCTGAATTCTTTCTTAAAAACCGCTCCCTACTGTTTCTGTGACCCCCCAGACTCTCTCTACCCATTTCTGAATAGAGTCATGCTCTTCTCAGTTTTGAGTCTGGTCCATAGCTGAGCTTGGTCAAAGTACTGTGAGGTACTTCGTAATGCAGGGACATTAAAGACAATTTCAAGTAGAAAAGGTTTTATTTCGTTTAACTCTAAAACCTGACAAAACATTATTTCCAAGCCATCTTCTAAAAGACAGGCCGATGTTTAATAATTCTAGTCTGTTCTTGTCTTGTCACATTATTTTTGTTTGTGTGCTAACTAGGTAGTGAAGTTTAATGACAGTTTCTAAATTGTCAGGAATGTGTTTGATTACATTCTAAGGTCTTTTGATTTTAAAATTGTTCTAACAGTAGGGGTTGACAAAAGATAGGAATATTCCTGGACCAGATTCCTCACCAGGTGGGGAGGGGCTCACACAAGCCTCAAGGAGCTAGTCACTGAACTATTGAGCAAGAACTTTGAAAGGAATTGGTACTAATGATGGTCTTAGTAACTCATGCTGAAAGAGGATACAGAAGTTTGGCTTCTATTTTACACTTATTCCCTGTTTCTTTGTTTGCTTGTGTATTAACCTGTTTTTCCCCAGAGTAAAGATTACATACAGAAATAATAACAAATGTCATGGAGGAGAAAATAGTGCACATTATCCAAAGATGTAATAACCAGTAATCTTTATTAAGCCAGAGTCTGTGTTTTAGAAAGAAACATTATGTTCAATGTAAAGTAAACGTTTGCAAGATTATCATTTATTGGAAGGCCGACATATGCTAATTTACTATACTTAATAAGAAACATCATTTTGATCTTGAGTGATATATATTCATTGACACTGTAACCCATTAACAATATTTATACCTTACAATGGTTCAACACATTTTTTATTGGATGTCCCAACCTAGTGCTGGAATACAATGAACAAATGCTTAAGATCCTAACCCTGGAGAAACTCCTGTGACAGTCATTAGATATTCCTTGTTTATATAAATAATTAGCTATCTAAGTTTTAAACTTTGACATAGACTTAAAATTTTTTATTTTATTTTAGAGGTGGATATTTGTGAAATGTTCTAATTAATTAATGATCCATTTTGAGGTAACTCTCACATGTTATCTTATAAAAAATTGTTCTTTTCTTTTGATTTTTGCTTTTGAAAATTTACTCCGTTGTAGGAAATTAAGAGAGTCTAAAATAAAAACAAACACTATGTTAATGATATTACTACATGTCACAAGACTTCTCTTACATGTTTAGAGACAAGAAATACATCTACCTGAAATGTTTTCCGACTCAAATAAATTCATATTAAAATAGCTTCGATGAATTATTAGCATTATTTCACCTACTTCGTTAGCCAATGATGAGGTCATTCTGTAGAGGAAAAAGGCCAAAATATTATCCTAGATTCTTCAGAGACTAAAATAAAATTCCAAGTATTAGCTAGCACTCATGCTGATTTAGTGCTCCACAGTTCAAAGCAGATGTCTTCTTGATTCTATTATTTATGGCCTAAGTAAACTGGAACCCACTCTTCCTTTAAAAGTTTGTCCAAAGTTAATCTGAAAACATTCTATTCCAAACATAAGGGAAATAGTATAACTATATCTAAGTTATAATATCAGAAGTACCCATGCAGAAATTATATAAGCTTTATAGTTTATAGCTTAAAAGAATCATACCCCATTCATCTAAAACCTACTAATCTATTAATAATAGAGTAATAATTCTGCCTTCCAATATCTGTTGTGAAGAGATTTTCTTTTAGTTTTTAGTTTAATACATTGTAGATTGAGTTCATTTAACACATAATTCAAGAAAATCATGAAAATATTAACTCTTTAGCTAATTTGAAAGTCAGTCTTTCTAAACCTAAATTCATCTTAGGGAATTCATCTAACAATTACTACATTTGAATAGTGATTCAAACCCTATCTCTTCCATATACATTGGTTTTTCTTTCAGATATCAGGTTTCAACACAATTCAGGTGAGTCGAGTTGTTCCAGAAATTTAGACTCAGCACAATTACCATCAAGACAAACAAAACAACAAAGCAAAATAAAATAAAGACCTTGCATAGTAAGCTTGGAATGAACCAGAGATTTAGCTTTCATTTCAATTTTTGTCTTCTAGAAACATCTACCTGCCTGACGATCTGATGGTCCATTGCTATGGAGAAAGTGGAATTTCCTGTGAAAGAATAAGAACTGGTGAAAGGAAAACCTGCCCCAAAATAGATCTAAATAATTATATATTAACTCCATAGCTTTTGTGAGAAGTTAGCATCCATATAGACTGTAGTTAATATCTGACAATCCAATAATAGCATTTGTGAGGATTTAAATATTTTAACTACAGTTAACTCAGAAATGTACTAGATTTTTTTTTTTGCAATTACAATATAACCCTACTTCTTTCTATGCTCTCCCTTTTTTTATTATTATTTTAAAAAATATTTATTTATGTATTTTTGGCTGCGTTGGGTCTTCGTTGCTCCACAGGCTTTCTCTAGTTGCAGCGAGTGGGGGGCTACTCTTTGTTGCAGTGCTTGGGCTTCTCATTGCAGTGGCTTCTCTTGTTGCAGAGCGTGGGCTCTAGGTGCACGGGCTTCAGTACTTATGGCACGTGGCCTCAGTATTTGTGACTCACGGGCTCTAGAGCACACGCTCAGTAGCTGTGGCAGGACAGGCTTAGTTGCTCCACAGCACGTGGAATCTTCCCAGACCAGGGATCAAACCTGTGTCCCCTCCATTGGCAAGTGGATTCTTACCAACCGCGCCACCAGGGAAGTCCATATACTCTCCCTTCTTGACCTGCAAGTTACAAGCTATATCTCTCAGATTCTCTTGCCTCCAGGATTCTAGTTGCAATTTAGATTCTGCCAAAGAGAGCTGCTCAGCTCTGGGCAGAAGCATGGGCCTCGGGAAACAGGAGATTTTGCAGCAACCTCCAGGCCTTGCCTGCCTGAGTACTCAGACAACTGGGACTTGTGATCGAAGTTTGCCACAGTCCCTAACCTGGGTGTCCAGAGTAACTTCTTGATTCAATAGAAACCAGTGGTATTCTAGAGAGACACTGTTGGCTTTCCTGTATCTTGCATCCTCACTTTAGTCTTTTCAATGCTTTTTTTTTTTTTAACAGACAAAACTCCTTATATTAGTTCTCCCTCTGCTTTTAATATCTAGAATGTGTCTATTTTCCTGATGGAACGCTTGACTAGAAAAGAGTCCTTATGACTTGAGTACATTATGGTTTACCAATGACTTCTTTTAATGAATCATTTTACCAGAGGCGTAACTAGAAATATCAGAGGACTAGTCACAAAGAAATGACCATTTAAAGGCATGCTCCTTCATGCCTGCTAGAGATGAATGAACATTTTAATTGCTTTAAAAAATCTTATTGATATAAAACTCACATAACATAAATTCACCAATTTAACCTTTTTAAAGCATACAATTCAGTGATTCTTAGTATATTCACAATGTTGTACAACCATCACCACTATCCAATTCCAGAATACTTTTATCTCCCCCCAAATCCCACATATATTCCACTCCCCCACAACCCACTATCCCTTGGCAGTCTCTAATCTAATTTGTGTGGATTTGCCTAGTCTGCAGTTCCTGTAAATGGAATCATACCATATGTGGCCCTTTGTGACCGGCTTCTTTCACTAAGATTCATCTATATAGGAGCATGTACCAAAGCTTCATCCTTTTATGAGTGATTCATATTCCATCATATGGCTATAACACATTTTGTTTATTCGTTTGTCATTTGATGGACATTTGGATGGTTTCCACATTTTGGCTACCATAAATAATACTGCTGTGAATATGTGTGTACAAGTTTTTATGTGTACATATGTTTTCAGTTCTCTTGGGTATAGATCTAGGAATGGAATTACTGGGTCATGTGGTAAATTTACACTAAACTCTTTGAGGAACAGTCAAATTGTTTTCCACAGTGGTTGCACTATTTTATATTCCCACAAGCAGTGTATGAGTGTTCCAATTTCTCCACATCCTCACCAATGCTTGCTATTTTCCCTTAAAAAATATGTAGAAATCCTGACATGTGTTAAGTGGTTTCTCATTGTGGCTTTGATTTGTTGAGCATATTTTCATGTACTCATTGGCCATTTGTATATCTTCTTTATACTTGGCCCATCTTTTAGTTGGATTGTTTTTAATTGAGTTATAAGAATTCTTTATATATTCCATATAGTAATTTCTTTTATTTTTTATTTTTAAGGAATCTTCCCAGCCCAGGGATTGAAACTGTGTCCCTGGCACTGGCAGGTGGATTCCTAACCACTGTGCCACCAGGGAAGTCCCCCAAATACTAATTTCTTATCAGATGAATGATTTGCAAAGATTTTTCTCCCACTTCCTGGGTTGTCTTTTCACCTTCTTGATAGTGTCCTTTGATGCACAAAGTTTTTAATTTTGCTGAAGTCCAGTTAATCTATATTTACTTTTGATGCTTGTGCTTTTGGTATCATATTTAAGAAATTATTGCCTAGTTAAAAGTCATGAAGATTTACACCTATGTTTCTTTCTGAAAGTCTTGTAGTTTTAGCTCTTGCATGTAGGTTCATTTTAATCCGTTCTGCGTTACTAATTCCTTTTTATATAATGCTACTTACTCTTGCTGGCATTATTTTTGTTTTCTATTCTTATTTTCTCTATTAGTGCAGATAATTAAGAATTAATTCTATTTTGAAGTCCTGCTGATTAAGGAAGCTTTCAAGAATGCAGGATCCATGCCAAAAAAAAAAAAAAAAAAGGAAATTAAGCTCAATAACTTTAAGAACATAAGATGCTGTTTGAGTCATCTTGGGAAATAATATTGTAATATTCAGGGTCTGAGTTACATTGTTGCCCACTATAAATTTTTAACCTAATTAAAAAACACACTATAAATATTTTCAATATATGCTTATACCTTTCTGCTACTTGTGTCCTCTACTTTAACCTTCTTCCTTATCTCCTCACTGAAATATCTTGTTGGAATGCTTTGGTTGCAGTTGCTTTAAAAATTATCTGAATTAAGGTCACATTAGAGCTGCTTAAAAGTAAAACACTTTTAATCACAATAATCCTGTAGTCAATATTAAAATGTGCTATCACCTGTGAACAGAAGGTATGAAAATGTAAAATTAGATACAATTGCAGAGCTTCCTGAGAAATGACATCATGAGAACTCCATGAATATTCTAGGTCAGGAATTATAACAGATTTTTTTAGGGTCCATGTTCAGGGTGACTGAAACTCTCTTTGGCCAATTTTAGTCTCTGGAAAGCCCTGGAGGACTTGTCAAGGTCCCTATATAAGGGAATTTTGTTTTAACAAATGATATTATGAAAGTCAGTTCTCTATGAGATTGCTTTCTAATCTCAAATTCTAATAGGGATTAATGCCGCTTTATTGCATAACTAAAAATACTTCCATTCTTCTTTTTGGATGAATAGTCTTGTGTTAAAGCAATTTTCAAAATTGCCCTACTTATTGGTTTAACAATAACAATTGGTTAACGATGAGGTTCTTTTTAAAAAAAATGTGTCTACATGTCAGAAAACATGGATATTTGCCAAGCCTTTGAAATCCATGCCCATTTTTGTTAAACATAAAAATCCCAAGTCTTCATTTAATGTTATTTGAAATCGCAAAATAAATATATTTGGTTTTCATTGACAGTATATAATCATAATATTTGAAGCATTTTTTTTAAACTAGAGCCAGGGCCCCAAATGCCTCCCTATCCTATCCCAGCTACAAGATTCTAATGTATAGTACCTAGAAATGATATCTTTCCCAGGATTCTGGGTTGGAAATTCGTTGTTCTATACTACATAAAGTATCTTTTTTTTTTTTTTTCTGTAAATTAGGAGTAGAATGGCTTAATCATATAGCTGAATGTCTAACTATATTTCTTTATTTATTTGGTTGCACCAGGTCTTAGTTGCAGCAGTCAGGCTCCTTAGTTGCAGCATGTGGGATCTAGTTCCCTGACCAGGAATCTAACCCTGGCCCCCTGCATTGGGAGCACAGAGTCTTATCCACTGTGCCACCAGAGAAGTGCCTACATAAAATATCTTTCTTCCCAATTTCATGAGTTCAGGAATTTCCATCCCATGTCAGACTTAAGATTCATCCAGCCAGTGTTCTGGGAACAGAGGTTTTAAGATTGTTCCACTGGAGAGCAATGACACAGTTTCTCTCAATATCAGTTTAGGTATACTCAGATCTCTGAAAGTAGTCATTTTTAGCCCTTTCATTTGTAAGTCCTTCCCAATTTTTTCAAAATTGTTCTATGTTACTCTTTTAAGTACTGAGTACACAAAAGAACTTTTTTTTCTTAAACTTATTCTAAATACTCTCCCTCTTAGTAGGTCCATGTTTGAGGGAAAAGGATTCATCTAATTTTACACATGTTGACTTGGAAATACCTATGTAATATTGGTTGGAGATAGTTCAAGCCATCTATGGACATGAATATCATCCCAAAGGAATAATATCTGAAATGAGGAGAGAAAAAGGCCAAGGAAAAGTCCTAGTTAAGAATGCTATGCAAATAGCCAAAGGAGGAAGAGAAGCAAACAACAAGGCTAAGACTGAGATGTTGAAGTAAAGAAAGAAAATCAGGAATGTGAAATATCCTAGAATCCTGAGAAAGAAGAAGTGTAAAACAAGCTCAAATTTTCAGAAATTCAAATACAAATGGTGGTCAGTTAAACATGGATAATTTCCACTAGACTTTGAGAAATGAGACTATTGGTGACCTTTACCCAAATTGCTTATGGTGAAATTGTAGAGGTGAGTCTTGAGCATAAGTGCAAAATAAGAAAGTGGAGAGAGTACACATAGACTCTTCCTCCTAGGAGCTTACTGAGAGAGGATAAGAACACTGGAATAGTAACTGAAATGCGAGGTAAGTTTGAGAGGGAGTTTTTTTGTTTGTTTTTGTTTTGTTTTGTTTTTTTAGATATAAGAAATTTGACCATATTTATAGAATGCAAGGAATAATGCATAAATAGATAAGAGAAAGGGAATATTTAGAAAAGCATAATTTTTTTTCTTTTCCATTATGGTTTATCACAGGCTATTGAATATAGTTCTCTGCGCTATACAGTAGGACCTTGCTGTTTATCCATTCTATATATGAGTTTGCATCTGCTAACCCCAAACTCCCACTCCATTCCTCCCCCAACCCCTCTCCCCTTGGCAACCACAAGTCTGTTCTCTATGTCCATGAGTCTGTTTCTGTTTCATAGATAAGTTCATTTGTGTCATACTTTAGATTCCACATATAAGTGATATCATATGATATTTGTCTTTCTCTTTCTGACTTACTTCGCTTAGTATGATAATCTCTAGGTCCATCCATGTTGCTGCAAATGGCATTATTTCATTCTTTTTTATGGTTGAGTTGTATTCCATTGTATAGATGTACCACATCTTCTTTATCCATAGAAAAGCATATTTTTCAAGGAGGCAGGCCAAGATGGTTCATAACTAACTGGTGGTTACAAGCCTTGAAACGAGTCACAAAGGCCTCTTCCTCCAAGCCTTGAGGAAAAACAGTGAAAATGTTTGAATTTTCGTAAAATGTGTGTTGATGATGATGGCAGGTGGGGAGTGGAGGGAGTTCCCCTGTCATGATCTCTCAGATGGACAATTATCTGTGAGAAACCTAGGAGTTATTTAGAGGCCTAGGGGAGTATTGAAGTTAAGAAATGGCAGGTGAGTGAAATATATCCAAATGATTACCAGCGACAAGCTGAGAATCTAGATAATCTTTTTGGGGGGGACATCAATCAGAAGTTTAGTGATATCCCCCCCCCCCCCCCACAGCAAAGTTAGGAGAACTAAAGCAAATGGCAGTTGGATTGGAGGGAATAGGACAGACTTTAGAACTTTGTTTTGAACATGTTCAGTGTTTCCAAATGGTCACCAGTGACTTCCATTGATTTTTCCATTTTATTTTTATCTTAGTAAAATTAACTTTATCATACTAAACCTGAGAATGCTGAGTAAATTCTGAATTACTAGACCTTGGAAACTGAAAGAGCCTCAGTACTTCTGTCCCCACGATTTAATACAAGTTAAGACATCAAACTCTTTACAGATGATATAATCAAGCCTCAGAGATTTGCCCAAAGCCAATACCTAGTTAGTGACTGAATGGGAATTACAGGATGTCAGGAAGCAAAGTGCCACCTGGAGAACACGATGAACACACTTCCAGGGATGATGGATGGCTTGGGATTCATTTTGCAAAATGTGGTTTCAGAAGTTGGAGCTGAGCCATGACTAATTGTGTCTAATATGATGCAAGGTGATTGGACACTGATCATCTAACACTGGTTTGGTCTTTAAAGATGTTAAATGCCTTTTTATTCCCATACTTTGGTTGTAATAATATGTTGGACTTTTTCAAATCTAAACATTTACCTTCTCATTTGAAAATGTATTGTCTACCAAAGGAAACACAGTGAATCTAGCTACCTGAGCTAAACACATCTGGTAATTAGCCAACATGAAACCGGAAGCAAAAACAAAATTAGCCCTTCGTGCAGCTTGTGGCAGCACAATAGAACAGCTACTTGAGCTTCCCTGGTTCTGTTGTACAAGGTCTTTATTAGGTCATAACTAAATATATAATAAAGATTTTCAAGAAAGAGCAAAGCGAAATAAACCCAATGGACTAATTCTACACTGTGGAAGAATCCTTGATGAAACAGCTTTCAAAATTCAAGTTATTATAAATGTACATAAAATATTAAAATAATCTAGAAATCTCCTTGGAACAAGATGGCAATTTCAGGGTAGCTACTTCCAGGACTACGTTAAATTTCATCCACTCTGCACTGTGTGTATATTGGAGTTGTATTCTGCTAAGGGGATTGGCTTTGGTTTTAAGACACATCGGTTTCTTCAAGCAACAAATGTAGAAGTAAACTCCTGCTGTTTCCAAGGCTTTTGTCTTTTCCCCCTCTTGGAGAGCTTTGAAGAAAGCTTAAATAATGAACACATAGAATATGCATATACACGAATATATAGCATAGAGAAATATTATTCATTTGTTCAACATTATTAAACCTCTCCTATATGCAAAGCACATATTTGACATTTTAGGGTTACAGATTCATTCAATTAAACAAATAACTATTCAACATCTAAAATGTTGCAGACATGGGTATAGGGACAATTAACCATGGTCTTTTTTCATAGGAATCTGATTGTTTCTTTTGCCGGTACTAACTGAAAAGGAAGAAAGTAAAACAATAATAATTGCCGATATACATACGATAGTCACCTCTAGGTTATTTGTTGGCATAGCATCTTCAAATGACTAATTCACTGAGAAAGAGTCTAAGCACCTCTCTGCTGGTGGTGGGAAGAGTAGTTTGGCTGCTATTATATTGGCTCAGGCAGAATATCACAAATGCCTGCACCAAAGCAATAGAAATGGAAATAGAGACATGAGGGCACATCCAGTTAATATTGAAGGGTTATTATCAATAGGAGTTGATCTTGGATTCGATGGGGACAGTGAAGAAGTGGACAGTTCCTGTTTTGAATTTCACTGGCTTTTGGGGACTTTTTGATCAAAGTCTAATAATGGTCATTCAGAGCCTTCTGGACTGCTTTAAAATGTGATAACAGTCACATGTAGTCTCCCAGAAAATGTATGTGGACACAGAGAACATTTGTGTGTAACATCATGGTCTTCCTGAAATTCATCTATGACCCGGACAAATGTGAGGCTTTTGTCATGAAGACTGTGGGATGATTACAAATGTGAATTGTGCTCTGAAAGAAAATTGAGATATGCTATGAAGATACTGTCAGTCTAAAGATGGAGATGGAGGGAGGGAGGTAGCAATGTCAGGGAAGGCTAGTCTGGGGATGCGAATATAATATACATGAGTGAAAAAATAGTGAGTGATAAGTGAATAAACTGGATTTTACATCCCTAACACTTACTCTAAAATTTATATATATAGTAGCTTTATTGATACATAATTTACATATCAGACAATTCACCCATTTAAAGTGAGCGATTTAATGGATTTTAGTATATTCATAGAGTTGCACGACCATCACCACAATCAATTTTGGAACATTTTTGATACCCCCAAAAGAAGTGCATCCCTATTAGTAGTCACTCCACATTTCCCTGGGATCTGTTTCTCCCACCCCCACCAGCCACACACAAGCACTAACTAACGGCTGTCTGAATCTATAAATTTGCCTATTTTGGACACTTCATATAAATGGAACCAAACAATATTGTTCTTTTGTGATTGACTTCTTTCTTGACACAATGTTTTCAAGATTCATCCATGTTGTAGCAGGTATCATCACTTCTTTCCTTTTTATAGCTGAATAGTATCCAGCTGTATGGATATACCACATTTCATGTATCCATCAATTGATGAACATTTGAGTTATTTCCACTTTTTTGGTTATTTGAATAATGCTGCAATGAACATTTGTGTGCAAATTTATGTGTAGATATATGTTTGTTTTCTTCTCTCTTAAGTATGTATCTAGGAGTAGAATTATCATATGGCAATTCTATTTGTAACCTTTTGATGAACTGCCAAATTGTTTTCCTTACCTTTATTTTAAATTTTATTACATTTGTCTCATTGCTCCATCTCTTGCTTTAGGTGACATAGTTTTCATGGAAAAATTCCATTTGGGTTGAATTATTTATTAATAGAATCAGGTTTTATGTGTTCAAAAGGGGCTTGATATTTAACAGCATCTGGATTTTCAACACTTATGTCAAAGTTCTGAATTAGGGAACAATAAACCTGGATTCCAAAGCTTAGCTTTAACATTAACTCACTGTATGACCTGGACATGACTATTAACCCATGAGAAAAAAGGAACTTTCTCTTAAGCCAAATTATCTAGCATATTATGTAATGGCTGGTGAAGTAGATCAGAAAGCTAAATTACACCAGGTTTAGACAAAGATGACCAGAAAAACAAACAAACTAACACAGTTTCGGTAAATTCAGATTGCTTACGGGAAAGATCTGATTGGATATTTGTCATTTTAATTTAATTTATAATTGAAAGACACAAATAACTTAAAGCGAGAATCTCCTTTTTCAACCTCCCTACCCCCTTCCCTTCCCTATATATTCTTTGACCAGAGCTTTAGTTTCAGCTTTTCTGTTGCCATTTTTTATCTAAGAGCCTAGCAGAATATGAAGAGAAGTAGGAACTTGAATGATCAGTTAACTAATCAGCCTCTTAATGCTGATGTTCAGAATTTCAGTGTGGAATCAGACATTCAACAGCTCTGAGATTCCTGTGAAGTGAGATTTTGCTGAGCTTCTAGAGCTTAAAAGGTACCACAGCTGGTTTATAGCTGCCATTATCAGGAGGGTTTTGTTGCTGTTGTTTTCAGTTTTTTTCTTTTTCTTTCTTTTTTAGTTTTAGATAGGCCGAATCTCCAGCCTTTTATTTTATAAAGGAGACAGACTGGCTAGAAATGGAAAAAGATACACTGCCAACCTGTTCATTTTTTAAGCTATTCCTTCTATGGAGAAGAGAGCAATACTATTCAGTCATGATTCAGCATGCATATGTTAACAGGCTATCGCATGCAAAACATATACCTGGTTTAGATGGAGGTCACAAAGATAAATAATACCCACAACTTTCCAGAAGTTTACTGTCTAAAGTACATAGATAGCTGTTAAATATGTTGAAAATGTTTAAAGATTATTAGATCTCCAAATAAAGATGCTGAGGAAATTCAGAGGAGGGAGAAATGATTCCTATCGGAAGAATTAGAGAAAGCTTTGGAAAGAGGGTTTGGTTCCATTTTCATTGAGCCTTGGACAACGGGGAACCATATTCCATACGGCAGAGGGTACCTTAGGAACAAAGGCACGAAATAAGAAAGCACACCAAGCCTGTTTGGGGAAGAATGGTTTCATATAAAAACATTCAAGAAAAGCTTTAGATAGAATCTTCCACAAAGTCTCTAGATATTTCAAATAACATCTAAGTTGGACAGCCTTCTAAGAATCTTGATATTCTTTTTCTGCATGATGTTTGGGGGATCCCTTCCTCCTCACTTATCCCACTGAAGGAAAACAAAGCCCCCAAAGCTTCAAGGGGATATGTCTAGACTTGCCATATGACTTTATGTAGAGAAAGAAATGTTTCTGTCCAAAGACAACATCCACATAATTATCCATGAATAAATGAATGAATGAGTAAATGGAGAGGAGACCCGCAGATCCTTGTTTATGGTGTGTGGGAAGTTTAGGGGAACATTTTTAGAAATGGGTTATAAAATGTTCTAGATTCTTACACTGTGAAATCTCTTCAAGAATGCCTTTGGATGTACTCACTGCTCTGTTATACTACTTCCTGTAGAGGACATAGATTCACTGGAAGCCTGAAGCAGGTGGAGTTCAGGATAGAGAACAAAAAATATCTCCAACTGCCAAATAGTTGCCAGTGAAATAATTTAGTTCTAAAGGTGTCAGTGTCAACATGTGAGATTAAGGGCTGACATTTTGTCTGCTTATCATTTGTTTGGCATTGCCATTTATGTATTCAGAAGATCAATGGAAGTTTGTTCAACTTTTGCAATTTTAATTTATAGTCCAAGAGACAGAAAATATATTTTTGTCAGTGAATAAGATCCAGAATATGATATGTGTCAGGATGCTTTCTATAGTCTGCAAAGGATGTTGTTTATGAAAGAAGCTAAATAAAATAGAGAACTAGAATTATTTGGTCAATTTAATCAATAAAGCATTTTCATCTAAATAATTTGGACTCTAAAATCAGGATGGGCTTGAATAATTTAAATTAGTCAAATATATCACTAAATATTAAACCTTTGACTAAGTGTATTGTAAAATCTGAAACTGTCAATTATAGTTTTCAATGTGATATGAATTAAGCAACAACAACAAAAAATGGTTCTTATGGCCATTTCTGATTAAATTGAGACATAGATGTAGTTGATAAGAAAGCAAAGAATTAACTTTAAGAGAACTAACCTTAAAAGACAAACAAGAAGAAAAACAATTTTATATATTTTTCTCTATGTGAATCAAAGCCATTTACAGTTTTTAATTACATGGTATGTGCTCTAATCAGTTGTGAAAATATTTATTATATCGTACCCTGCAACTGTTTACCTATAGTTGAAGGGTTTTTTTTTCTGTTTGGGGGTTTGTTGTTGTTTGTTTGTTTTAGAACTCAACATTTTGGCATACTTATATAAGATCTTTTCTGAAGGTGATATTCCAGTTACAAGTGATACAGGTCTGTAACTCTTCACAGTTTATTCCTATCTCTCCTCTACCCCGTGGTACCCTGAGTTTAATGTTTCTCATTTTCATCATTTATGATTTATTTAATAAATATTTATCAAGTGCCCCTTATGGGCCTGTGATTCTTCTGTGTGTGGAGAAAACACACAGCAGTAAATAAAACAACCACTCGATGCTCGTGGACCTTTTATTCAAATGTGGGAGGCGGTGGGCAACATGCAAATAAACAAGTAAATTACGTGGACAGAACTGATCATTTTCATCTAAAAGAAGCTCAGCTCTAAAATTTACCTTTACGTTAAGGACACGGGTCCATTATATTTGTAGGTATTCATACGTACACCTGAGTCAGTCAATGGAATTGTCTGTGAATATAACTAAGCACCTATTTTCCTTTGTAGTAAAATTTGAATCCCCTTGACAATTCCTCAGCTCTCATAAGTAGTTTAATCTGCGGTGTATAGACCAATTATGCAGTCACATGAGGCACCAAACTTATTGTACAGTGTCCAAATGTTAGTGAATTCACTTGGCTTTTTGTCAGCAGTCGACATCGGATATCAAGCTCCTGGCAGGATCCTGAATGAAGTCATCTCTTCCACCTTCACTTGACCTCAGCCCAGGGGCTGTAGAACTCAGCTGTAATGTTTCATAATACATCAAGACACATCACTTCCACACCAGTCCTGCCCTCCATCCTTGCTGAGCTTAACTAATAAGAAAGCAAAGTTCAGTTATGAGAAACAATGTTTTTACCCCATTCAGATGTTTATTAGATTTCCTATTGAATACAAGTTTTATTTGCTGAAGCAACAGATAGGATCTGATCTAAAAATCTAACTCTACTTTCAGCCTTGAAAAAAGTTGTTTTATCTAGGTCAAAGTCCTTAATCTATTTTTACATACCAATCATTATCAGAGGCAATGTCAAAACTATAACATATAAAACAAATATAAATATGAGATGTTTTCATCTTATTTATGGCCTGCTAAGAAATAGAATATACTTATGATTTGTATACAAGAAATTTGTGTATTTCAGACAGGTTTAGGAAAAAATGCATCTGAAGTAGTACATCTAACAGATGCATCTGAAGATTCATTCATTGAAAACTGTATTTGATGTCATTCTAAACAAAGTACAACAGGACTAGATTTAGGGCTATTAATCTTAAAATCAATCATAATCAAAGGAAGTTGAGATGACTTTTAAAACAAATAAAAAACAAAAACCCCAAACAAAAAAGCCTAACTCTAACAATCTGAAGTGGTTTTATGATGTGTCTTTTCTCTTGGAAATAGTCAGACATGAACCAATTTTACTGAGAATCTACTTTGCATGTGCAAGTCATTTTGCTAGATGGCAAGGGTCAGCTATTGTTCATACTTTAAATTCCATGTTCTTTGGCTGGTGGATCAAGAAGGCTGAACCAAAGATTCTGGAATCTCAGAAGTTTTGTCATTGTAGAGACCACTGCTGGTTCACAACGTTCTTTGGCTTTTCACTGAAACAACAGGACCCTGCCATAGGCTCTGGGAGGGCTGAGATTTGGAGAACATGAGCAAGGACTTTCTTCTTTCATCTGATCTGTCTCAGCATTCTGAAGGTTGTCCAATTCTAGGAGATCACCAAGTTTCATTTCATCCATTAGGCCTGGAGTAAAGAACAAACCTGCAAATTCTGTCAAAATAGGTGATGTATGACTGCTGAGAAATTCAAATTGCTTTAAGTGTGGGAGCCAACAAAGTAATGTCCCACTACAGGATGAGATCACAGCATCATGTGCTTATTCTCTGTGTGAGCTGCATTATATATGCATGGGGAGAGCCAAAGCAGGATTTTATTGAAGGAATGATGAAGTGCTTCTCCTTAACCCTCTGGCTTCCAAAAGTTCAACCAGATCCAACATGGGCCGTGAATTCCACCTCGGATACTCCCAGGTAGTGCACTGCATTCCACACAGTAATGATAGACGGTAAAATAGACACGTGGAGAACATAGTACAAATCAAATTTAGATTACTGATTGGATTGAAATTCTTGAACGCATTATCAGCTGAAAGAAAAATGCACATGTAAAAGTTGTGAGTTAAGTTTTATTTGGGGACCTTACCGAGGACTATAGCCTGGGAAACAGCCTTCAGATAGCTCTGAGGAACTCCTCTGAAGAGGTAAGGGAAGAACCAGGATATATATTTATACATAAATTTTTTGCTGGGGAAAAAAACAGGTAGTCGAACATCCAAAGACTACTGCTAATAGCAAAGAATAGATATCTCAAGTTAATGGTTTTAGTGCTTTTCTAGGTATGGGAAGATGCTAGAACTTGGGGTCATTGAAATTTTTCCTTGTATACGCATTTTAACTATCTAGGAGCCAGTATATCCAAAGCACAGAATGCTTCCTATTTTTCTCCATCTTAAATTTCCCTTAGGGTGCTTAGCAGTGGCTCATGGTTTGATCCTTGTAGAACTGGAATGGCAGGTGACTTTTTTTTTTTTTTTTTTTTTACAGCACCATCGTCTCATCAACCATGATGGCTGAAGCTCTCCAGGTTGGTAAAGTTTGGCTGCCCTCCATGAACTTAAGAATGTCATAGAATCACAAGATTCTGCCCTTTACATAGGATCTGCCTTGAGTGAATTGTCCCAAATATGTTTGTTATACGTGATGGTGACAAGCCAAGTTTTAGGTGAGAAGTTGAATGGAGGTGTTGATTTAGGAAGAAAGTTAAAATTCCCTTGAGATTTTTTTTTTTTTTATAAAAGCATTTGGCAAATGTAAAAGCGTGGATCTCAAGGTGATTTGGAGGCTTGCTTTCTCATTGGCCCCAATTATTTCTAGGTTTTTAGGAGACAAACTGTATGCTTCCAAGAGTCAAATATAGTATTCAAAGAGTGTGTGGTCACCAGGGAGGAGATTTTAACAAAGCAGAGTCTCACAAAGAAGTAGTTTAGAAAACAAAAGTAGTAAAATATATTTGTAGCTCTTATCTCAAAGCAGGCTTTCAAATTTCTAACAGAGTAAAAGAGAACTCATGAGGAACACTCAGCATGGACCTCTAGTAGAGGTAGAGAGAAAGGACCCAGGAGGATTGGGATTAATGAGAGGTTGCCTGATGTGACCCCGGCTATCCTGCACCCCCTCCTCCCTTATTTTTCACATACTTGTCTTCTTCCATGATTTCTCCCCAAATCTAAGGTTGCCTGATGAAATATAGAATGGCCAATTAAATTTGTATTTCAGATATACAACAAATCTTTGTATTCGTTGTTTATTTATTCAAAAACAATTATTGAAAAATACATACCCTGTTCATCTGAAATTCAAACTTAACGGAGCACCCTGTGCTTTTATTTGCTAAGCCTGGCAACTCTATATCCCACGCAGTCCATCCCACTGGAGCTTGACAACAGAAAGAAAAAAGAATTGTAAGTAATAGTAGCAGCCAAGAAAACATGGCCAAACGAGTTGGCCCTGATACTTCTGGATATTTACAGGCTCCTTTTCACTGATGAAAGTGTTGTTTGCCACGTGCCTTTCTGCTCAGTCCTCGCATTCTCACCCTGGCCTCCTGCTCTAGCACTGACTGCTTTCCCCTTAAGTTAATGGTTTAAGTGCTGGACAAACTGGGAAAACTGTTTACTGGAGAACTGTCCCCGGTGAGGGTCCCTCACCAGCTGTGGGGGACACTTCTCCTTGATGGGGAAGATTGCTAGATTCAGCCTGCAGGTTTTTGTTCTCCAGCAGAATCTTTGGTAATTACCTCTATCAAATCACCCACTGGCTTTGGCTCACAAATTTTTGCATATGAATACTTGGGATATTAAGTAGAATCTTGAGATAAAGAGGAAAACATGCCTGTGTTGCTTTCACATATTCACTGCGGAAAAAAAATGTTTTCAAATACATATTGCCTTAGCCTGGTTTAATGAGAGAACTATAAGAAGAAAAAGGATAGTAAGCCTTACGTATTGCTGTGTACTCATTGAGAAAGTGTAAAACGGAACACTTGCACCAAAGAATCCACAATTGATTGATGAAGTATGGAAATGTGTCAAACTTAACAGCTTTCAAGCGCTATCTTACACATTGCACATATTTTCTTTCTTATGTAAAGATTTCATTTGGCAATGTATTATATCTGTTTTAGTCTCAGTGAATTACATAAATAACTTGCATGATATACAAAATTTCTTGCTCACACAGCAAGTGTTACATTTTCATCTTGACTCCATAGATCATACACGGAAGGTAGAACATACCTAGAATGCAAACTGCAAAACAGATAGCGACACTTAGCACACCCTAGAAAAATAAGAAACATTCCTTTGTAGGTTGGAAGCAACATCTTACAAGTGGTGAGACAAATATGCCACAAGTCTGCCAATAAATCTGCCAATAAACTTTCTTTCTAAATATATTCAGAGAGACTAGTTACCTTATAGTGAGAAATGAATGTGTATTTGGCTATTTATTAGGACTTGGAATATAGCCTCTATGGATCTCTTTAATATTTAAACACAATTCTACCTAATTTTAAGTAATCTTTTAATTTGGTGTGAATTTATTCTTTTCTTATTTGTCAGAGTGTCCCAAATATATCAATGACTACTTTTTTTTTCTGTATCTTTAACCTACAACTGGTGTTTCTCATTAGAGCTCATCTCTACAACTTAAATTAAAACCTCTTTCACTTGTCTGCTTACAGAAAAGAACCAAATTGTTTATTTTGAAACTTCTCATTTCTAAATATTTAACTTAGAATAATATGTATGTTACAGATGTACATTGAGCATACCCTATTTATTGCCTGTGTTAAACATCTTTTTGTCTTGGTTTTTATACTTTAAATTTTAAATTTAAGGCTCTGTACTCTAAAATTATAAAATACTTTAGGAAAATTGATACATATGAAACTTTCAGAAAGTTATTTTATACCTGAAATTAGTTATGTGTTAGATATGGCTACAAAGTTTAAAAAGCTGAGGTAGGAAAGAGACAATGATTTTGTCTGATTAGGAAGAGTTTTATGGTCTTGAGACAGGCTGGGACCTGGGACCCTTTGCTGCAATGCTTGCACCTGGACACACCTATCCTTGAGCAACAAAATACAAAGAAATTGTATGGGACTAAAAATAACTGAATGCATGCACAGCTGGGACAAATTCTGGACAAAAGATACAGAGACCATAAAACCTAACTGCCACTTTTGAAGAGTCTGGAGCAAAGGCAGGTTACCTCGAATGACCCCTGCACACAACACCACCTAAGGGATGGGCAAAACACCTAAGCCACCCCTCTGGCCCAACCCGTGGACACACTCCTACCCTCACCCCATATAAGGAACAACTTGCCCCCCCACCCCAGGGAGTGAGCAAGCAAGGCCACCTGTTACTTGCTCTTACGCCCCCCTGCTGCAGCAGGGGCCCCAGTAAAGCCTTGCCTGAATTTCTTGTCTGGCCTCTTGTCAATTTCTATTGCTTGGAGAAGCCAAGAACCCTGGCAGTAACAGTCTCATGGTCACAAAAATATAGCACATGTATTGAGTTTTAACATCTTGTTTTTGTTTTTGTATTTTTTCTTCATCCTAAAATCAGAAGTGAATCCAAGATAGACCCCTTAGAGCAGAGAGAATACTAATAAGAAACAAAACAATTCTTCTCCTAAAGTGGCTTTAGGGGAGTAGTTAGGAAGACCTTATTGGTAGAGGTTAATGAGAAAAAAAGAACTTTAAAAACTCACTCTTCCAGAGCCAGGACACTATGGACTCTCAGGCTAACCTCAACCCTAATTCCGCCTCCCCACCCCCCAGGGAAAGGCCTTTGACACCTAAAAATGATTGTATTTGATGCATTTTGTGTGGATAAGCTAAAGTTAGATATATAATATGTCATGACATTTAAGGACTGATGGAAACAGCTCTATTTTACTGGGATGACTTTATTTCTTTAAATCTTTTTCTACTGCATATAGTCTTGTATAATATAGTTGATATGATCCCTTTACCTAACCTTAGCAAAGCGTTCAGAAAGAAATATGCAGAATTTACATCTTGAGTTTGCAAACCCAAATTTTGGTTTAAAATCGACCGGCAGAAATAACTGTGCTAGTGATTGGTAAATCCCTGACGCCCACCCTATCCCCACCTCGCCTCCCCTCTCCCAAAGTCTAGGGAGTCTTTCACATACTCATCAGACACCTCTTCCTAATTCTGAAACGTCTCAAATTAAACACATCTTTGGTCTGTCACCTGATTTCCCTACGATGCTTTTTCCCTCGCCCCTGATACTTCTCGCTCTGCGTTGTCTCACTGTGATGGTTCTACAGCAACCTCCCCTTTAGCTCTCCCTCGATTTCTCATCCCCGTCACCCCCCACCCCCAACCCCCAACCCCCAACCCCACCATTTCTGGCCCTTAAGAGATACCCCTTGAATTATTATTCCAGTGCCTTCTACTCAATCCCCCCGACTCCGGTTAGGGATGTGAAAGTTCTGGTTTCTTTGGTTAAAGAATCAGGCACATTGCTATATAATTAAGCTGTATGTGCATTTTATAATCACTCCCTTTTAAGCAGATATCAGCATAGATTCTTTTTTAAAAAAATAAATTTTTATTGGAGTATAGTTGTTCCGTATAGATGCAATTTACAATTATTTCTCAACAAATAATTACTTTGAGTTAGGAATTTTCAAGGTGTGCTTTGTGTGGGTTCTTAAAGAGTTTCTTCCATTTGGTAAATTTGGCATGCCCTATTTCAGTTCACCCAATTTTATTTAAAACAAAACTAAACCAAACCAAAAAAAAAATCTGAGTTTAATGAACATTATCTGTAATAATAATAAATAACATTATTTGTGAAAAGACCCCATATTTATGAGTCTGATATGATAGGCAGGGAGAAGAGATAATATTTTTTTTACAACATATTGATTAGTCCTATTGAAGGATGAACACATTTAAATAATAAGCAAGAGTCTGAACGACCTTGACATAAAAAATACAAAGATCAGTAAAATAGGAGAAATTGTTACATTTCTACTGATTGATAAAGGTTTTCTATAGTATAGAGAGTTGAAGAAAAGAAACATTAGTGCTAAAATGCACTAAAATGCAGGGTAGATTGACAACTTGGGATGAATATTGATTAGAGAGAAATATGTGGTTGTTGGAATCAGTACAGTTTCTGTTCCAAGATCTGAATGAAAATTGAGGAATGACTAGTTGTATTTTAAACTTTTAACTTCAAAGACTCTTCATAAAATGGAAGATGTAGACAGGTCAATAATTTACAGGACATATGTAGTTAATGAAAAGGTTTCTGGTCTCATTTTAAAAAGTTCCAATAATCTGTCCTTCTGCATGTAGGAATTTCTTATTCTCATTCATAATGGATATAAGGCCAGTTAACATTTAACTGGCACACAATTGCGAAGCACTTTGCAAATATAAAATATTATGTAAGTGCCATAGAATCCATTACTTCATACTCGATCTTCAAGCAACAATTAATGAACAATGCAGTACTGTAGAATAGCCTTACTAATGGAAATTTAGCTTCCCTATAGCTTTAAAAGATTTCAGAACATTACATAATTGTTTAAAGTCAAATTGAATTTTAATCCATACATTATTTATGCTATTTGGTTGCCTGGCTTTAAATAGATACATACATAATATCTTATACATAAAATTATATATGAATGCATACAGAAAATCTTCCATTTCCTGCATGAGATAATAATTTTTATTCTAGGATTCATATATTTATTGACTCATGACAAAGCATTTTTTCAAGCACACTCACTCAGCTGGGCGTTCTGTGTAATTTACAATAGACTCGGCCTTTTAGAGGTTGGTGATGCTAAACGACCCTTTAGTCAAAGAATCCTAATTTTTTAAAGTCAGATTTTTGGGAAAATAGTCAAAGAAAGCAAGCTGGTTGCATTCTATTTATAGAAAGAGCCTTGGGAAGTTTTCAGAGCTGAAGTTGGTGTGACCTGAGGCTCCAACGCACACACCAGGCAGGGGCTACTGTTACATCACCCTCATACTCTTGTATTCACTATTCATTCACTATTTGCCGAGACCAGCTCGGCGACTCGAGGTGAGTGACGGATGCCGCAAGCTTGAAGAAAACACAGACACAGACTGAAGAGAAAAATGGGACCCGGGGACTCAAGACCTCTAGGATCAAGAGCCTTGCTGATTCATCCCACGTGGCTTTTATTGAGTTCTTGGCTAACACTCCCAGGTTAATCCCATAAACAATCAAAGGCCTCACATGACTGGGGCAATGATCTTTGTTTGCCTCCTGGGTCCGAGTTGAGCAGGTGTGGATTTGAGCTGGGCGTGGAGAGCAAAACAGCCCTGGGGGCAGCGGACCTCTCTCAGATATTAGGGGTCTGTGCCCCACCCCTGTTGGCTCCTCTGCAGCTGTGCCTGTCTTAGGTTGTTCCTCCCCTGAGGAATCTTACCCGTCTTTGGCTAACCAGCCATCCTCCAGGGCCAAACAGGGTGATATGAGGAAGGGTCTGTGCCCTACCCCTGTTGGCTCCTCTGCGGCTGTGCCTGTCTTAGGTTGTTCCTCCCCTGAGGAATCTTACCCATCTTTGGCTAACCAGCCATCCTCCAGGGCTAACCAGGGTGATATGAGGAAAGGGGCTGTGCCCCCAGAGAGGGCCAATCCTCTACCTATGCCCCCATAGTCTCCACGCCCCGCATCCTCAGCTCCTCCACTGCTCAAGCAGGACATTCTGAATCCCATCGCTCGGCCCACATACTTTAACATTTTCAAGGTTTCAGAAAGACTCCTGAATGTCTTCCCACAACTCTTTTCACATTGTATGGACAGAGGAGATGAGTTTCAGCAGCTACACCTGATTTCAATGTTTGGCGCTTTCAGAATACTCTGTTTTTGAGAAAGCAATGAGAGAAAGTAGGCATAAAGACATTTTATTATTTCTCAGAACTGCCAAATTTTATGCAGGTGAATGATATAAAGGTGAATTTTGAACAATGAATATCTTGAGGCACACTGCCCTTGGAGTAAACTGAAGAGATTTCAAAAGGTGTGGGTCTTACCATTTACAACAAAAAGACGTGCTCATAAGATCTAAGAAAAAAAAATTTGATTATCTCCTACTGTTTGGGGTATTTTTTGTTGTCAAGTAGATCTTTAGATACCTCTAAAGATAGAAATTTGGTTGGAATTTAGTTGGCTTTGCTGCTAAATTGAATCCCAATTGAGGAAAACTTTTATAGTCTCTTTAACTCATCTTTCCAGAACTCTCTAGAAGAACGGAAGAAAGAAAAGCATTTTGTTCAACAAAGCCCTGAATATTTCTGCAGCATGTGACAGAAGTGCTTGTGGGGTAATTTACTCATTCATTCTGCCATTTATTCATTCAGAAGACATTTATGAATTGCCACTATGTGCCAGCCATTGTGTAAGAAACTGACTACAATGGCAGTGTGTTAGGGAGTTCACAGGAGAGATCAGAAAATAAACAATTATCATACAATTGGGCAGCTGGTGGGATAGATTTATGTATGATGAGGGGTCTCTAACAGTCTGAAAGGTCAGGTGGGTCAAGACAAGTTACTCTGAATAAGTGAGTTTCAGTTTCCCTGAGTAGGGCAGGAAAGGATAGAAGGGAGAGAAATGCCAAATTTCAGGCAGGAGACAAGATTATAGTGCATGCAAAACTTGTGATTGGAATGTAGAAGATGGATGAACGAGTAGCAGAAAATATAACTATAGAGAGAGGCAGAGGTAAGATCAGGAAGTCACTTGTAGGCAATACTAATGAGCTTGAACTCTATCATGAAGGCATTGAAGAGACACCAAAGAACAGGTGCTGAATGGATGAGTGAATGCATATGAAAATAAGATGAGAATACTTTTAATGCTTTCCCAAATTGGAATTGCAATCTTTGGCAGCTTTGATGGTCTTATATACCTATGGTATATGTGTATATGTATATATCTATCCATGTGTATATAATACATACATAGATACATATCTTTATCTATATGTAGATACATGTTTCCCTCACTATCTAAAAGTAGAGTGTTCCTATGAAACCCTTCCTAAGCCTAAGTAGTGTAAAGCTAAGAGACAATTACCTTAAGACTCATTTTGCTGACGGACGCACAAAATCAATCGAGATAAAACATAGATGCTCACAGACATCTATTAACAAAGCTGTGATAGCTTGATGCTGAGATGCTCAGTGTAGTTCCTGGGAAGGAAGCTTGGTGGTGTCATTCTTGCTGCCAGGGGGTACCAGTTGCCTCTATCACGAATCCTTGTGAAACAAACACAGAACAGTATTGTTGATTTTTGCCCTTTTTTTTTTTTGTAAAAGTGAAAATCCAATTCTGATTTCCTTTGGTTAGCAAAAACAGGTTCTAAAGTAGGTCTTTCATAAAAGCCAAGTGGTATAAAGTGAGCTTTCAAAAATCCAGAGTCCCTGTATATCATAGATCTAGATATATCATCATAGAAGTTGATATATTTTTGTCTGTGAATAAATACACACATATACTTGCACACATACATATGTGTGTGCTTGTATGTGTATATATATTTAAAGGGCACAGTCACCATGGTGTCCTGGGCCCTGGAGCAGGGCCTGGCACATAGTGGACGCTCAATAAATGTGTTAGTTGAATGTATGAATAAACAGATTTTAAGCAATAAGGAAGCCATCTCTCAGACTACAGAATGGAAACATGCTGGAGATGATAAGCTTATTGACGTAGTTAGCGATTTGGAGAAGAGATGATAAAAACTTGAATTATGATAGCTGAAGATTGAAAGGCTAGGAGAGAACGAAGACATTACTCTGAGAACTTGATTGACAATGCAGTGGCTGGAGTTAGGGAGTGATAGGAAAGCAGGATAACTACCAGGTTTCTTGCTTGGGCTAACAAATGGATGGCAGGCTATCCTTCAGAGAGGGAATTTAGGAGAGAAAGAGTTTTGGGATGTGAAAATACAATTTTATTTTAGCCATCTTGATTTTGAACTTATGGTGAGATATTCAGAGGATGTTAAGAAGGCAGCCTGATGTGTAATATTGGGGAATCTGAACTTTAGGTGGTAGGTAAAGCTAAGAGGATAAATATTTTTCAGAAAAAATTTACTTAAAAAAAAGAAAAGGATTAAACATGGAACCTGAGGTGAGTGGAAGAGGGTTTCATATAGTAGACAAAAGAAACACTGTATTCAATATCCTGTGATAAACCATATCGGAAAAGAATAGGACTAGAATATATAACTGAATCACTTTGCTGTACAGCAGAAATTAACACATTACAAATCAACTATACTTTAATAAAAAAAAAAAAAAGAAGAAGAAGAAAAACACTCACAGTGGTCAGAGGAAAACCAGCAAAGTGCAGGGCCACTGGAGCTAAAGGAAAAAGTAGGTCAATTTTTACTATCCATGACAAGTTTAAGAAAAAAAAAACAACTATAAAATACAGAATAGAGACATGAAGAGGAAGAAAGCAAAAAATCAAATATTAATTGGTACCTTCCTTTCTTTGATGATTTAAAGGGTCCTAGATTAGATTATGTATCTAAACAGTTCTTCACTTGGAAAAGTAACCCACCATGGATATTTTCTTATCTTCAATTTAGGAGTTCTTTTCAGTCCCAAGTCCCTCAAATATACACAAAGAGCACGATGATAAAATCCGTGAACTGTGCAGAGCAGGGAGACAACAGCATCCCTATCTTAGGGGCTATAAGATCCAATTCCCCTCCCTAGACCCCACCCCCTTCGTACCTGCACACACTTCCGTTTCAAGACAGATTGTTTCCCATGCATTAAAGTCATTTATCAAAGTAATGACACCCTCATTCCTTGAGTCCTTGTCATGTCACAGGCTCTGAAAACTTTATATAAATCGTGTCATTCTGTCTCTCAGTTTTGAAAATATTTTTCCCCAAATAACTAGTTTATTCCCCATTTTACATAAAAGGAAGTCAAGGCACAGTTACTGAGTTGGCAAGTGAAGAAGTTGGGATTTGGATGCAAACAGTTCAACTTTAAAGGCCATACCCTTCACCATCACACTATAATTTCTCAATATCCACAAAGTAATGATTAAACACCCTTCCAATCAGAACTAGTCATTGAAATTTATAAAAGTTCTCTCTATTTGTTTAGTACAATAGTGATCTATATATAATTATACTCTTTCATGGACTGGAAGATTTACTTGGGAAGTGCGTTAGCTAGAGCTGTATTTCTTTTCTACAGACAGAAGAATAAACAAAATGTTCGAACTGCCCATTAAATCGTAGTATGGAACTCATGCTTTCTTATTTGGTGTCCATTTTTATTATTTAAATTATGGTTTGCTAGTCATGCTTTTGTGTGAAATCTGGCAAAAATGATAGATTTGTATAATAAATTATATTGGTAATTATTATTATTATTGCTAAACTTTATAATTGAAAGCTACTGTCTGACTTGTTTTTCAAGATTGGTACAGCTCTGGCAGATAGGAAGATAAAAATCATAACCAGAAGCTAAATGAATTCATTAGTACCCATATTACACTGGAAATCATCATCAGTATAGAGTTCATAGAAGCTGATGGGAATTGATTCTAGAACTGAGAAGAAGAATATTAAAGGGACCTAACTCCAAAAGAAGTTACAACATCTGGAGAATAATTTCGTAAAATAACTTTACGTAAGAAAATAGGTAATGCATGAAAACACAAAACGTCTAGGATTGTCCCATCTCATAGACAAATGAAGACATTTTCAATGGATCTAAACACAGATGAGTAAGAAGAGGAGAGTGATTCAAGAAGAACCACTGATATGAATTGATAACTATTTAATCATGAATAATGCATACATCACAGGTGATGAATAATGAACTGATGACTCTGGACATGAATAGAAATAGGAGAGGAATTTGTTCATCCCAAGGAATGAGGCAGCATTCACCATCTTATAACTCCAGGTGGTACCACTTGCTTTTACATCCTGCTAATGGGGATGTGAAGCCCCACATAGCTGCCTTCTGTTTCCTGTGAGGTAAGAACCCTAAAGATAAAGCAACATGGATCCTGCTGCTGAGATTTGAGTTCGACATTGTAACTCTGCATGTTAAAAGGCAAGTGTCTTCATGATGTGCATCTTCAAGGAGGGTGTTTCAAATCCTCAGCATATTTAAATGGAAAAGGACATACAGTGTCACCATCTTAACTGTTCTGCAATCGCTACGTGACTTACTCTCCGATTTAACTGATGACTTCTTGGAATAGACAGCTGTCTGATTCTGGCGTATGACTCTTTTCTTTAGACACAGTCTTCTCTTCTTTTCCTTTTTATTTATTTTGAGGGGCTAGGTATCTCTTTCTTTGCCGATGCCTCTCTGCCTTGCCTCTCCCCTCTGCTCACGCCCCTCTCCCATCAGACCTTTCAGCTTCTCTAGAGGTAGAGACAGCAGGTGGTAGTGATGGAGAAGGTCTGTTCCTACTCAGAATGAGATGAATGTTGGAGCCCTTTTTTCTCTGTCTGAATATTTTGGAACTGTTTTCCATAGTTAGGAAGGAATCTTGCTTCCTGGCCCCCACTCCCTGACGTTTCCCCCACCATCCGTCTGTGAGCACTGCTTTGTTTCTGTGATCACTGAACTGAAACCAGTTGAGTGTCAGCACTTAGCTCATATGTTCATTAGCAGTGAATCTGTAATTAATTTCTTATGGTTTGAAGTTAATGAGACTGTTCTCTCTGTGTGTGTGTGTGTGTGTGTGTGTGTGTGCTCACGACTGTGTTTATGGGTTTTTAAATGATTGTTTAATTATTTTTCTTAGTTTTGCCTGCATTCATAATGAAGGGACCTTGTTTTGTTTGGCTACTTACCAATACAATTTTTGCATAAATCTACTATTATCATATTACATGTGAAAAAGAATCTCACTTTTGAGCTGCCTTGTTGATTTTTGAGACAAGAATATTTTACTGGCACAAAAGTAAAACTTATTAAGCTCTTTTTCAGGGAGGTTTAGACCTAGTTTCACATGTTCCTCTCCAGAAAACTGCAGCAAAAGTAGACTATGAAAAGTTTACGGATTAGCCGTACCATATTCAACATTGTTTAGCAAGTCCCTTTTAGTTGAATAGTAGCTGATATGTAATCAAATGAAAAATTTAAAAATTATAAATAGCGCACGTGCATAAGCCCATTTTATGTGTATATACATATATACTCTATATGAAAATATCAGTCTTTTTTGTCTTTCCTATAATTGTTACCAAGGCTGCTGTCCCAGAATCATACCCCTGCCCATCCCTCAAATGGAAACCAGTTTCTCTTATGTAAGTTTCAGGAGGAAGGTGGAAAGAGAAAAACAAGAATGGGTTAGAACCAGCTAGGCCCGGGATGGCAGAGGATTTGCCTTCCAGTGGACCTTGAGCCTCCTTATACACTCATTGTAATGCATTAGCCGAATAACACACCCACCAGTGCCTATTGCCATGACAACAACCGGAAAAGCCCATACAAGGACTGAAAGGGAGAGTTGCATTGGGTTCTTGGTCTAAGTCACACTCCTGTTCTTGGATAAGTCATGAATATTCTTCCCACTCTTTGCAATTCCTTCCCTTTTACCTTGAACCTCCTATATATTTGGTGTCTCTGCCTGAATTGGGTTGAGAAGTTGATTTGTAAACTAAGTTCCTGCTTTTCCATTCTTTGGCCATTGAATACAGCTTGTGCTGTTTCAGTCTTAGCATCAGTTTCCTTATTGGCTGCTTGAATCAGATTGGAAAAGAACCTCCTTGGTTCAGACAAGGGACCTGGTGAATCAATGCGTTAACATAACGATCACGCATTATATATGTAACTGGAAAATAAAAACAAAAAAAGCTCTCAATACAAACAAAAGCACACATCATGTTATAATTTGAGAGAATATTAATACTTGGTGTTCCTCCATATATTTTCAACCACGTGGGCACGTATGGAAATATGAATTCATGCATTTAACAGATATTCGTTGAAAGCATACTATTTGCAAAGCAATCTGAGAGATTCAAACACAAATAAGCAAAGCCTAGGAGAGCTGAAAAGTGGGCTATGGCTGTCTGGGGAAGGGGATGCTATTGGAGAAGATGTGCACATCCTCATGATCTCTCTTATAATTTTTGAGAACATTTATGTTTAATATCATATGGTGAAAAAAGGTGAATACATGTTCGATTTGCTTGTCATAAAAAGACAAACCACAGACTCTAGAATTCTAGGTGTTAGGGAAATTAATAGAGGACCATGGAATTTTTTAACCTGAATATTTGTACTGTGATGAATCAAAATAATCAGAGGATCATTTTTAACCTCTTCTTGTGATGAAGAGCATGGGATTAGGAGTTAGAAAGCCATGAGTCTGAATCCGCCTGTTTATTAGCTGCATGACCAGAAAGAGGATGTACTCTTCTATTGCCTAGTTACAACACTTTTAATCGTTTCAACTCCATACATTTGTGGTAAGGGTTAAAAAAAAATTGAAAGAATTTTTCAAAATGACTGGCCAAAAAGGAATAATTAATAAATATCCTGCATATCACCAGTATTCATATGGCTTAGAGGTAAGTGTCTCATAAGGAAAATAATTATAATCTTCCTTTTGTGTCCTGAAATAAGAAGTTTTTCATTCTCACAGAGAAAAAGGGGTGGTATGAAGAAAACCTGGTGGAGAAGTCAATTTTGCTGACTATGAAAAAAGAGTTAGGGTGATGACTTCCCTCAGTAGTATTCACTAGACCACTCCTCTCATTTAAAAAAGGGAAAAAAGATTCAATGGCTCATAGCTTATTCCATCCATGCCAAGTGTCTCATTCTGTGAGTTCTGAGTTGTGTGAAATGTATATCATTCTGAGTTCTGCTCTTGGAGAAGGTTCTTTGACCTAGGCGACTCCAGTTTGAAGTAGTAAAGCCAAATCTAAGCCAGAATGGCCAGCAAACAATCATCACTGTATCAAGAGTCCAGATCAATTAGGTCTGTGGGTCTTTGCGGGGTTTGGAACTATGTCAGATTGATGAAGTTCCTGGTTGCTAGTTGATGCCAACACCCTGGAGTTCTTGCTTCATTACTCCTAAAGAAGAAGACAGAATGTCTACCATCTTCTTATGCTTCTAAGAAGCAATAAGTCAGAGTTATAATGGCTCAAGAAGGTTGGTAAGAACATTTGATTTTGCTTCTCAGACACATAAGAAGACAAAATCTAACCTCCCTTGTTGGGCTTTTGGTGCCATATGACTGAGTTCACGTCCACAGGATGTTGGCAGATGCAATATAAGCTATGTCTAGGTCTGTACCTTAGAAACACAGCCATGTAATCTTCTTTCTTTCCCTGTCATGGAATCCTTGGGGAGTACACATTCTAAATCACACAGCTACAGGATGAAGGAGAGAGAGCTGACCGCTATGACTTTACTTGAGGGAGAAATAAATCTTTATTGTATTACACCACTGAAATTTTTGACTTTATAGCTGTAATTTCAACATAACCAAGGCTATCCTGACTTACATAAGGAGAGTGTTAACTTTCCAAGAGTCATGGAGAATGGTCATAAACACTATGTGTGGAATAGTATTTTTGAAAACATAAACCAGATCATATCTTTTCCATACTTATACTTCTCCAGGGGCTTCCTCTCACAATTAGAATAAAATCTGAACTCCTGGAATAGCCTATAAGATCTTATAAAACCTGACTCCTGTCCCCCTGTCTGCCTCATGGCCTACATTTCCCCTTTGTTCATTACATTCCCCATCAACTCACCAATTTGAAACCCCTTGAATATGCCATGGAAGTGTCATAACTCAAGGTTTTTGCATTGGTTATGACTTGACCCTCAAATATCTTTGCCTGAAAATTCACATAACAGGCTGTTTCTAATCTTTCAAATCTCTGCTCAAATGTCATCTGCCCAGTGATTCTGTCCCCCAGTGAATTTCTCTCCCTTCATCCTATCTTCATTTTCTTCTCAGTATGAAGTGATAATATCCAATTATTTACTCATTTGTTGTCTGTGTCTCTTACCTCCACACTAGAACATAAACCCCATGAGGTCAGGCACCTCATCTGTTGTATCCTTGTGTCTAAAATGTACCTGGTATATAGTCCACATTCACTAGTAAATATTTGCTTAATTAATTAAAAAAAATGTTTAAGCATAAATCTTTAGTCCTAGTGGCAATATGACATAAGTTCTATGATTCCATAGGGCTGTGTAATACAAAAATAGGTATAATTCGTTCCAGCAATCCCATCACTGGGCATATATCCAAAGAAAACCATAATTCAAAAAGATGCATGCAACCCATTGTTCATTGCAGCATTATTTACAATAGCCAGGACATGGAAGCAGCCTAAATGTCCATCAATAGATGAGTAGATAAAGAAGATGTGGTATGTATACATACAATGGAATATTACTCAACCATTAAAGAAGAATGAAATAATGCCATTCGCAGCAACATGGGTGCACCTAGAGACTATCACACTAAGTGAAGCAAGTCAGACAGAGAAAGACAAATATCATATGATATTGCTTTTATGTGGAATCTAAAAAAATGATACCAATGAACATATTTACAAAATAGAAAGAGACTCACAGACTTAGAAAACAAACTGATGGTTACCAAAGGAGAAAGGTGGAGGGGGAAGGATAAATTAGGAGGTTGGGATTAACATATATACACTGCTATATATAAATAATCAACAAGAACCTACTGTATAGCACAGGGAACTATACTCAATACTTTACAATAATCTATATGGGAAAAGGATCTGAAAAAGAATAGATATATGAATATGCATAACTAAATCATTTTGCTGTACACCTGAAACTAACACAACATTGTAAATCCACTATTCTCCAATATAAAATAAAATTTTTTTTTAAAAAAAGCATTACATATTTCAAAAACTAAAAATAAAAAAATGAAGTTAACCTTCTTGAGATCCTTAAAAAAAAAGGGTCAATAGTACAATGAGATATATTAGAATATACTCATACAGGGTTGAATCCTATTCTCCAAAATGTTATGTGCATCTGTAATCTGCAAATGTGATGGAATCAAGTTAACATGAGGTCATAGTGGATTAGAGTAGGCCCTAAATCCAATAGAACTGATGTCCTTATAAAAAGAGAGAAATTGTATAGAGACAGACATTCACAGGGAAAATACCATGTTAGGATTGAGAAGGACATTGGGTTTATGCTTCCAGAAGCGAAGGAATGCCAAGGATTGCCCACAGCCACCACAAGCAAGGTAAGAGTGAGGAAGGATCATGCCCTGGAGACCTCAGGGAGAAAGAATATGGCCCTGCTTTTATTGATTTCAGATTTTTCACCTTCAGAACTGTGTGAGAATACATTTCCTTTGTTTTCAGTCACCAAGCTAGTGGTACTTTATTGCAACAGCAACAAGGAACTAATACAATACTACAAAAAAGAAAGAAAGAAAGAAAGAAAGAAAGAAAGAAAGAAAGAAAGAGAGAGAGAGAGAGAGAAAGAAAGAAAAAGAAAGAAAGAGAGAGAAAGACAGACTCAGAAAGCATTATTTAAAGCAGAGAGGTACTGGTGTAAAGAAATTAGGATCATAGAAAAGAAAGGAAGAAATTAAATTCAGCTCCACAAGAATTTTATAAGACAAAGTAAAATACAGAAAAACACTGTATAATATTGTTTATATGTGGAATCTAGAAAAATGATGTAGATGAACTTATTTGCAAAGCAGAAATAGAGACACAGACATAAAGAATGGATGTATGGATACTGGGGGAGAATGGGGTGTGGGATGAATTAGGAGACTGGGATTGACATACATACACTACTATGTATAAAACAGATAACTAATGGGAACCTACTGTATCGCATAGGGAATTCTACTCAGTGCTCTGTGGTGACCTAAATGGAAAGGAAATCCAAAAAAGGGGAGTTGGGGAATATATATATATATATATATATATATATATATATATATATATAATCTCTGATTCACTTTGCTGTGCAGCAGAAACTAACACAACATTGTAAAGCAACTATACTTCAAAAAATTAATTAAAAAAAGAAACTAATCAAATGGACTAAAAGAAGGAAAGAAAGAAAGAAGAAAGAAAGAAAGAAAGAAAGAAAGAAAGAAAGAAAGAAAGAAAGAAAGAAAGAAAGAAAGAAAGAAAGAAAAAAGCAGAAGGGATGTCTAAAAAATTGTGTGGCGAGAGCTGCATAGCAATTAGCAAAAAAAAATAAATATAGCCCAAGTGATGTTATACTTAATTTATATATATCTTTCTGGAATTACCTTCCCCTTTAAATAACAATTAACTGAACCTCATCCAGCTGACTTTAGGAAAACTAATCTCCTGTTCAAGTACTTTTGAATATTTGTAGGGCTCCCTTACACAGATTTTAGGAGTCAAGTATTTGACTGGTCTAACATTCTTTGACCAATTGCACCTTCAAAACAGGAACTCGGGCATTTCTTTATGCCTCAGATTGTAGTTACCTGGATAGTACTTAAGTTAAAATAATTGATTGACACCATAGAATTTTAACACTAAAACTATATATAAAATATTCTAGCTCCCAGCCTCCATTGGTCATATGTACCAATTCACAGAGGATTCTGTTACAGGCTGCCCTTCTCCATAGTGTGATGTCAGCTGCCGTGTTTCTAGGACAGCTTACCTTCCCCAGATGAGCATTCCATTCCCTGACTCATGCCATCTTGTCCCCAGGTTAGGCTCCTCCCAATCAATTCCAATGTGCACGCAAGATGTAAAGACCCCACCTGTGAAAGCCCCAAGTCATTTAATATGAAATATCTCAGCACCAGAAATATGCATTTTTTTAAGAGCAAATCCCAGGGAACATGGCTTTCCCCCGTACCAATCAGAAAAACAAAACAAAACAAAAAAAAAACACTACTAACTGAAACTAGCACAGAATTTTCTTTTAAAATCTATGGATGAAAGGAAATTTTTACAATTGACACAATAAGATATATCATAGAGGGACACTGAAAAATTATCATATGTCAAAAATGCTTATGCAATAAAATTAAAAAGAAAATGGGTGTTGGAGATCTTTGCAGTGAAATTGATAAGGGTTTTGTACCTGTCATATCAAGAGAACTAGTATCAAAATATCAAAATATCAGTAGCAGAGTTGCAAACAAACTTCTGTAATGGTCCCCTGAATAAGCATGATGCAGAAATCTGGGAGTTTATCCGTAAGAATGGAGACTAGGGTACAACACCAGAAGTACTGTAGTGATGGAGGATGAAGATTTGCAAGCAAGAGAAATCCCAAGTGAGGCACAGATGAACTCTTTTCTCTACACAAAGTTAGAGACAGGAAGCAAGAAGTCCTGAAGGAGACGAGAACAGGGTGGCATGGAACCCCCAGTCTCACAATCAATGTGAGAGGCCGGTACATGGCCAATGCTAGGCAACTGAACTCTATAGGCTTCCCCAAATAGTGCTTTTGAGGGTGGGATCAACAGTCATGTGACCATCTGGGACTTACTACTGAAGCTAAAAAAGCTCAAACAGTAAAACTTTCCATTTTTTCAGCCATAGCAAGCAAATTGAAAGACTCAAGACATTGTGAATGGACTTCACAAGGAATGAAAAGGGGAAAATACTTGACTTAATATTTGGCTCACTGTTATAATTTTCCATGGTCTTTTTTCTCAGATTTTATGACATTTTCCTGAATTATAAAATAGTTGACAGTCATTGTAAAAGTTTCAAAGAGGATGCAGGAAATAAAAAGTAAGAATGACCAAAAATCCCATTACTTAGTCATTGGTAACTTTCTGGTGTTTCACATTTTTTTCTATTTGTGTCTATTTACATATCACTATCAACAGCTACCTGCAAGTGTCTGAATGATGGATCTGTATAATATTCCATCATAAAGATGTAGCTGGTTTGGTTATTCACCACCCCCATTCTTGAGAAATCTTGATTGCTTCTGTTCCTATTGCTATTATAACTGTAATTGTATACCACATATACAGAGTATGTAAAATTGTGTAAAATTTCATTATAATGAAATTACATGTAAATCTCTGTGTAACCCTCCATAACAAAAAATTCCTAGAACATTTATCGATAAGTTTATGGCATAAACATTTTGAATGTATTGATAAACATTGTGGGCACTCGCTCCACAAAATTTGCACCAATTTAAATAACTACCTTCAGCAAATAAGGTTATCTTTCTTACTACAAACTTTCCAATACCAGATATTAATATTTTGCTTTAAATCTTTGTCAATTTTACAGTTTAAAAATACGCAATTTTATTTTTGTTTCTTTATTACTAGTGAGGTAGAACATATTAAATTCTTTTTTCTGCTAATTAAATTATTATAAGTCAGTATTAGGAGAAATTATAATATGTAGTACATTAGGGAAAATAGAAAGAAAACTGCTTAATTTGATATAATGGATATTCTCAAGAGTACCACATAAAAACAAAATGGGAAACTTCTAAGAACTATAATCTGGACCTTTGTTTCTGCTATATTCAGCATAAAAATTACACATAAAAAAGATTGAATTCTCTAGTATCAAAGATATACAAATTCATATAATAAGTTAACATTTATACCAAGGTGAATCAGCCATGGTTAAACATTCATTGTTGTGATAATTTTGAGTTTCTGTGTTAGGAATGGTGTCTAAAGGGAGGGAAAGGTATGGGTGATAAATTAATAGGGTATGCCTGATGGAGAATGGCTAGTTCCAAGTGCAAATGAATTATTCAGCAGTTAAAGATTTTTGCAGGCATCGAAGGGAAAGAGATTATATACTTGTCAAGTTAAGATAGAGTCAGGTTTAGTCATTTAGTATGTACTTAGTTCCAGGATTTACTAGGGATAGGGTTCAAGAATAAGTGTACTGTGTAGGAAGCTTTAGGTTAGGATATTTCCCAGGCATGGCAGGGAAAATGGCTAGTTGTCTTCACTGGTCACATATGATTTTGGTTTCAATACGAGACAAAGACATCCATGCTTCCATGCCTTTGTTTGCTGAAAAGGAGGAAAACTACAGGCAAGTGTGTCTCAAAGGAGGTAGTAATGTGATTGACAGAAAGAAGCCAATGGAAACAGATAATAGTAGGTAATTTACTTTACTGGCCATAAAGATACAGAAACTTAATTGCATCGAAGTTAGCCCTACAATACAAGGAATACAACAGCACTTCTGATCAATGTTCATGATTCCCTGTCAATGTAAGTCTTCAAACTAACTGCCCTCCCTGATCAGGAAAGGGATCCCATTCAGTTCTTCAAGATGCTTTTTGGTTTTTTAATTTAAATATACTGCCCCACCCTTTCACCTGCACTGGAAAATCTGGCTGTGGGCCTGTCTTTCCACGAGATGTAAGCAACTGACAGCAATGGCATGTTACTGTCTACAGTGTGATGAGTGACTCAAAGGCCATTTCCCAAGCACACTATCCCTAGCAGCCCTAGATTTAAGGCTTTCTGGGGGTCTAATTCTAAAGTTATAAAATAACAGTTTGCTGAAATGGATTAATTTATTCTAGTAATTTTTTAAAAAATCCAATCAGAGTTTAAAAACTCACCCCTCTACTAACATTATTATGTATTTCCATCTGTAGACATTCACTGGATGTGACCTAAAATTTAAATGTAACTGTCTTCTAGCAATGGCTGTAATTTGTATTTTCTTACAATTAGAATCACTGTGATTAAATTCAACTTGTCATCTGTGATAACCACATGATAATCATAGCATCATCTTAAATAATTCATATGATAAATCTTTGCAGAGTTTTTATTAATAGTAATTAATGGTCAAAAATAAGTTTTGTGACATAGATTTGTTATTTTGATACTAAGGTCAATAGTGAATCCTGCAATTCAAGGGAACCACCAACAGATGGCAGTCTGCTGCATTCAGAAAACTAGTCACCTGGTAAAGTGTAATCTTTTAAAAGTAATTTAACACTTCAAACTTGTCACTAATAAAATTTAGAAAATGTTTCTTAGCTACTCAAGCAATTTGCAATTGTTAAATTATAGACCGATCTTGGGAAAAGGCCCACTGACAAAAGCATTCATACGGTCCATGAGTTTTGATTCTCAGTTTTGATTTCCATAACCTGTCAGCCAATTCAGGCCAATATCATTAATGTACAAAATGTATTTTCATTTGAAATAATATAAATATACATTGAAAATATTTTAAATATATGCTTAGGTTTTAAATTATAAAGCTATGTACAGCAAATCAGATACAGTAAAATCTACAAAACTATTTTTTTTCTAAAAGGAAAACTGGAAAGTGGAGCAACCAAGAGAATATACAAAATTAGCAAAGCACAATGGAGAGATAAGGTTGATTCACTAAAAGAGGCCATGTGTTATAAGACTAATAAAATTGTCTTGAACAAGGGGAATAAAGCCTTTACTTAGAGGGAATAGGAACAATGAACATATACTTTCCCTAAAATTTAAGACATTTCTTAATCTAATAGAGTACAGAAGGAAGGACTCACAAGGTCAGCAATTATGGTGTGAGGTAATGAGATATTTGAATGAGGGGAAGAAAGAGCTTGAATAACTAAGATGGAAGGTAATTGAGAGTGGTAACTGGTCAGGGCTAACTAATGGACTGCTACAGGGATAAATATTAGGACAGAGTTTCGTTCACTTTATACATCAGTGACCTGAAAGAGGGCATATGCATTAAGAGGATAAAATCTGCTGACATAGGGATAGTTGGGGTGTTGAAGGGGCAGTCACAAAAGAGTGCTTAGACTGACTTGGACAGGCTAAAAGCATGGAGTGATAAGTGGCTTACTCAATTCAACTCTGAAGGAAAAATTCCAGGAACTTAAAGCCATAAAAAAAAAAAAAAAAAAAAAAAAAAGGAATACATACTCCTAAAATCCCCAGAGGATTGAGCTCTGAAAGAAATACACTGAGGTAAATCTTTTGAGGTATGGTTAGAAGTAAAATTATAGGGAGGAAATAGAAAAGGAGGCATTCAGCATATGGAAATTCGGTATATGGAAGTTATACCCGTATCACAGAAAGTTCTACTTCTGCCATAATAGTCATGCGTCTTAATTTTTCATCCCTGCCATTTTTTTCTCCTTTGACCCTGTAACATGCAATCAATTCTTAATGTTGAGACTGTTCCTACTTTTCTTTTCCTTAAATATTCTGGAGATTATTATTCAGGATAGATAGTGAATATCTATCCATCGTGACTACGTATGTGTGCATGGAACACTTTACCAAAAAAAGGCTCTGCCAAGGTGGCCCGAGCGTATTTTGCTCTTATCATTTTTCACAGTTTCTATGGGCATCTTTGTTAATATGAAACAGTAAAAAAAAGTAGATGAGAGTGCTTGAGTAACAAGGCAATATTTTCTAGGTAGCCATCATTCCACTGAAACTCTCAGAAGACTAGCTGGCCCTATGTCCAGGGGGAAGGGATCAGACCAGATCTTCTTAAACCCTTGATGCTTAGACTGTGAACTGCAGAGTGACCTGTGTTTCTCAAGTTTGAGCAGCAGCATAGAAATAGAGCACTAAATAATATATATCACTAGCTACTGATGAATTCTTTAGTTAAGTAAAAAAAAAATCCAAGTCTCTATTCTGCTCTATACAAAAATCAGAACCAAGATGTAATATCAACTATGCTTCTCCCTCACCTAGAGATCTGTAGTAGCTTTGTATTGGTTGAGGACAATATTGATACTCTTAGATAAATACTATATATTGAGTAATATTTATGAATCAAGGCACTGAGGTTAGACCTTACTTAGTCCTCATAATAATTCTGCAGGTTAGTATTATCCTAACTTTACAGTTAAAGAAATCAAGACCCACAGATATTAAATGATTTTTCTGAGATCTCAAAGCTACAGAGAGATGGAGCCTAGATCCATACTCAGGTTCATCTCATGCCAAATTCTTTGTTCTTTCCATCATAACCAGATCTGTCTGTCTTTACACATATATCACAATAAATAGACCATTGATAGGAGGCTGGATGATGGAAGGATAATGCATAGAAGATAAGGTGGTGTCACACACACACACACAAACACACCCCTTGTTTTGGCATTCAAGGCCTTCACCAATAGAGCCCATATCTTGAAATCCGTCATCTGCTTCACTCAACGTATGCATCAGTTGAGCCACACTATTTGTTTCCCTCAACTTTCCTTGCTTTCGTGCTGCAAGTTGTCCCCCAGATTCCACACATCCAGCTCCCCACAGAGGAACAACTCTGTCCTTTTCCCAAATCGCATCACACTGTACAAGTCTGTTACAAGGCAGCCATTCATTCACCTTTCCCTACCCTGCAGGTCTGTTTAGTGGTCTGACTGACATAGTAAGCCCAGTCCACATCACCAGTATATAGCTTTGCACATGGTGGCTGTTCAATGTCTGTTGAATGAATATACTCTTGTGCTCATATTAAGTGCTAACTGGTACATAGTTCCCCTACAGTACTGAATTTGTTATACTTGATTAACTCCAGTAAAAAACATTTAAACAGAGTTATAATCATCAAATCCTAGACTTCCCTTTTTGTGTTTTCAGTATTATACACATCTTTTGCAAAATTTGTGAATGTTCTTTTAAAACTTTTCCCTTTCTCTTAGTGATTTTTGTAACTTAGTTCGATATCATAATATGCTGGCGGAAGCTGACTTTTGGGTTAAGATTACAGGTTCTTCAATTAGATTACTTGGATCAAATCCTGGCTCTGCTACTTGCTAGCACTGTGACTTGAGGCAAATCGCTTAACCTTTCCGTGCCTCAGTTTCCTCATCTGTCAAATGGGATATACAAGTACCTACCTGTCTTGGAAAGTCTCTGGACTATTAATAAGCACTTAGTGAGTCTTAGCTCAGACTGAAATAATTATAAACCTGATTGTCTTATTTCCTCCCACATTACTGTTCTTTCACCCCATTTATCATCTTTCTCTCTTTCAGGGAGATTGAGAGCTAATTTAAGATTATATGAACATTAAGATAGACTTGTTTTCCACATGCAGGTAAATTAAGCCCACAAACAATTATTAGTAACATACTTTGGGCCGTGTACTGGCCTGGTGCCCAGAGACACAAAGCAGACAAGACATGCACAGGTTCCGCTGACCCCCACGAGCTCACGGTATAGGAGGAGAAAAACCCCTTTAAAATCACACTATTGGTGCTCTAAGTATAGAACTGTTTAGAATATACTCTCCAGACACCAAAATAGAACTTTACTAGAACTCAGCTTGTTATTCATGGACAACAAAGTGATTGTTTTGTGAATCACTTTGATGCCTTTCACCCAGTTGACAGGAAAGGCCCCAGGAGATCATGGCCTTGACCTGCTAAGCCCCCACCAGCTTTCAACTCCAGCACAGCTCATCCCCCAGAGGAACAGAGACATTGCTCTGTTGAGGGCACACTTGGCAAAAAGTTTTTCACTCCTCAACTCAGAACACTAGATTTAGTTTCCCTAAGGTTTTGGAGCAGTGCTCTGACGGTTCTTTTGGAAAGATTCTGCATGAACACATTAAACCTATTCAAAAATTACTAGTTAATGCATGTTTTAAAGGCATTGTCAGGAATAGTGTATTTAGAGAGCAGTATATACATTTATTAGTAGAACTAGTTTAAATAATAAGCTGTTTAAGTAAAGTATATTGAAAGTACGTATATAATATACATATGTAATATATATTATGTAATATATATATAAATATGGGACACAATTGTAATTGAATATATCAATATTTTCTTATACATTTTCTCAAATTCAAAGCTAAATGCATTGAAATATGTATTTCATGTGTACATAATCCCCCTCACACACACACACACACACACACACACACACATATATACATACATATAGGTGGATTTCCATTTGTTTTAAGGAATAAATTGCTGTGTATTTTATTATGTTATTGAAGTGGATACAATGTTTTGAAAATTGTGAAATGCAGGAAGTGAGACAAATTGTACATTAGCAAGTCTCTTGGTGACCTTCCAGCTTGGCTGTCCTCATCTTCCACTGACATGGTAGGGCAACCAAGAGTAACCTTCAGGTACCAGATTCAAGGTCTCCTCTTAGGAAAACAGGTAGCAGAAAAATAGTTTAAGGTTCCAGGAGCTTTTTCCAGAAAGGTTTCATCATGTTTATATACCATATAGTAAAATTTTATATATCTTGTATGATTTCATAAAAAAGCAGCAAATACCGAGTGAAATTGCAGAACTGTTTTACTTATATTCTAAGCAATAAAAAATAATCCACATTAATATTCCCATTAAAAAAGAGAGACACATACTTGAGCAAAGCAAATTGTTTCAGTTGATCTCAAAACATGATGTCCAGTGACTGCACTGAATAGCAATGGTCAGATCTATATTAGCAGTGGGATTACATAGGTTGAGGCTTCAGTATAGTACAGATATCATCACCAGTGTGCATTCAGCATGATTTGCTTTAATGGGAATTTATTGAGTGGTATATAAGGCCAGGAATATACTAAGTACAGGACAGATTAATTAAGGTGAATAATTCACATACTCTGTCCTCAAGAAGCTTACATTTTGGTGCTTTGGGGAGAGGAGGCCCAGGTCTCAAAGCAGGAAACTGGCACCAATGATAGTGATTAGGTGCTTTAGAGCAAAATGAGCTGAGACTTTCAGATTTTGCAAGGAAAATGATTGCAAATCAATACAAAAATATTCCGAAACGAAAAAAAAGCTAGAAAGGAAAAGAGGTGGAAAATAGAAAACAAAAGGAGGAAGATAAGATGCTTTATCAGAATGTATCTTGAAAAACAAGATGAATAGCTAGATAATGAACTCAATTTCGGTTCCTAGTAGACCATAACATGAGGGGAAAGAAAATGTTTATTTTCAGTCCCAGTTTGATCCCAAGTACCTGTCACCACTCCTTGGCATATAGAAGAAATAGGTGCTCATTAAATGTTTGTCGAAAAGTAACACAACATTGTAAATCAACTCTACTTCAATTAAAAATAAATAAATAAATAAATAAATAAATAAAATGTTTGTTGAGTGACTTCTCCCTGATTCCTCCTTTCTCACACTCTGGCTCTGTCATGTTCAGGGTCATTACCATGCTAAATTAAGCTCCTTATCCCCCTTTTCCTATCTTATTAGGATTATATTAGGTAAAACCAGATGAAATCAAACTTTTAAGTCAAAACAGTTAAAAAGCAATCATTTCATATAGTTCAATTTAACAATTCAACCAGTGTACAGGAGTTGGTCTCTTTGCTGCAAGAAGTTAAGACAAACAACTGATTACATTGAACTAACACAACATATGATAAGTTATCTCAGGAACAATCTAACAGGAAGCCTTCTTGGAACCATACTCAAATGGCCCGAGGACCAAGTGTTGCATACACTCCAGATCTGGGGCTTTGAATATGTAACTGATCCAGTACTAGAAACTGACTTCCAGTATCTGGATGCTCTGCTTCCCACTATTTATCTTTCCTCACTAGAAATGGCTTCAAAATGTAAATACGTTAGATTTGATTCAGTGGACAAATCCCACTGTGGTTCTCCTCCTTCTGCTCCTACAGACCACTATTTTTTTTTTTTTTTTGGTACCAATCTGATAGTCCTTCTCACACGCCATTTCACAAATAGCCTTAATCTCTGGGAGTTGGTTGTGACAGGAGTAATGAACTTAGATAAAGTGATTATGATGCCTGGTACAGGGTTAAGAACTGTGGCAGAGCCCAACCTATTCTCATGACAGAGGCTCATGTCCTTAACTGGTAGAGTGATTATATCATGTATCATTCAAAAATGGACACTTTTTGAGAATGAAAAGATGAACTATTAAGAATTACACTAGGATAACAAAACCAAAGACCATCTCAGGTAGATACTTATAGTTACACTATAATTTGAGCATTTCCTTAGAACACATCCTGTTAGATGTTGTGTATGTAAAAAAAGAGTAATAAGGTCAAATAATGAAGTCACCAGAGAGTGATTTAGATATCAAGAATGAAAAGTCATGGAGTGTTATTGTCTATATAAGTTAACTCAGTCTTCAGTTTTCACATTCTAGATCTCTGTGTTCTGTGAGACTTTGTGGGTAGATTCTACACATTCTGTCCCATGACTTCTGGCAGATAATACTGATTTTTCGGATTTTCCTTGTATTTTCCAAATTCATTTGGAAGGAAAGGAATTTCCTTTCCTAAAATCATACATTATCCTGTTGTTCACATAATACATTGTTCTAGATCATGTTTCTTCAACTAGAATCCTTTCTGCTTTGATGAGAAGGTGAGCAAATTAAAGTAAAATTATGTGAGAATATTTGGTGAATTATCTTTAATTGTGAGGAGCAAGGTATGGAGCATGACAAACTCAGGTCAAATGTCAAAACACTCATATCTCTGCTATTAAATAAGCCATATATTCTCAAAGAAAGTCGAGAAAAGAGCATTCTAAGTTCCTTCTTTGTACTGGGATTGTATGAAGCTATGTAGAAATCTCATTCACCTCCTACAATAGTCCTGTAAAAATCCCTCTATATTCCCCATTTGCAAGTTCAGAACTGAGGGTCCAAGAAATGGAGTAATTTGCCCCATACCCTCACCTCATGAACAGTAGGATAGGATTCAAATTCAGGGCCCTCTTCGGAGTCCATGCTGCCAGCCAATCATTCATTTACTTATCTTGAAAATGGAAATCTTCTCCATGATTCAAAAGATTGTTGGGAAGATTCAAAGAATAATTGAATGCTAAATATTTAAAAAATTTTACACAGTCTACATATTTAGGTATTACTGGAACCTTTCCCTTATATTTCTCTAGCCATTTCTTGATACTTTAATTCTGTATTTAAAGAAAACTTTTGAAATCCTGAGATCACACTCTACAACAAGGAAGTGGATTGCAAATATTTTTCAAAGTCATGTCTAATTTCCTTGGATTCCAAGTCCAGTGCAAGACCACCATGCTGGCACAGTGTCTGTTGCCAGGGACATTTGCATCCCTTATTATCACCATCCTCGGTCACCTTGACATTTCAAAACAATTGCTTCGTCTCGTATTTATATTGGGATCCTTTATTAGAGTAAGGTACAATTTGTTTTTAATTATTATGTCATTCCACCTTCATCTATAAGGACATTCCAGCTAATCGACAAGAAGGTGAAAGGAGAACCAGGCAATTACAAGGTTAGTGTGTATTTTCAAAGCGTCACCTGAGGCTTCATTCAGGTAATTTCAATTAACTTTTATGGCAGTTACTCAGCTAAAACCCCAGCAAATGCTACTGGAGCTAGATTCACTGCTCTAGAGCTACACAGCTGCTAAGGAATTTAAACCATAATTTTTTCAAATGTACCAAAAAATATTGCTCCCGAGACTGACCTATGTGACATGTTCCCCACAGTCTAATGCAAATTAAGGTGACTGTGATATAAAGATCTCTGAGACCAGGGTCATAATAGAAACATTAGCAGACCCTTCACTACAGAAGCCCTGCAGGGGGCCATTAGGATATTTTATGGAAGTGCTCCTGCCAGGCCAGAAGCAAATGGCAAAAAGCAGGAAACATAAGCAACTGTAAAAAGAAAACGAAACAAAAACTCAATGAGAGACAATGAAGACATCATTAAAAACATAAAGGCAATGAGAGTGCCTATGGTGTGTTTTCCATTATCTGTGACCTTGGGTTTGCATGTGGCTCTGTGTTCATTATCTGTTTAAGAAAAATACTGCCATATTCTCCTAGGCTAACACATTCTTTGCCTGATTCCTTAGAAGAGGAGGGGCAGAGTCCTAAGCTAGCTGTCAAAAAACAATTTACTGTAGATTGTAAGAGTAAAACATCCTGGGAGAGTTTTCCCTCTGCAGTTTTCATTACTGTAGCTCAGGGAGCCCACCCAGAATGACAGAAAGATAAAAATTAGATTGAGACTTTTTATGCTGTTTTGACTATTCATATCTTCCCAGTGTGTTATTCATATTAAAAAATTCTGTTTTCTACCTCAAAAAGGCAGCTGGTTAGCAAAACGCCATTCAACAAAAGAGATCTCTTAGCCATAGATAAACTGTCATGTTATCCTAGATTAGAATCACAGAGAAATGTATTCTAGCTGCAGAAATACGTTACTCAACATAGATTGTGATCCAAATTTGTAAGTTATTTCCAACAAGCCCTCTCTAAAAATAATAATTGTTTCCTTAACCCCTAATATATTTAGCTTTTCCTTCTGTAGATTTTTTTTTTCTTTTTCTTTAGCATAAGACCAAAACAAATAATTTTGGTTGAAATGTAAATGAAACAGGTATTATTTACTCTGAATGAAGGGAGAAATAGGGGCTAATTTTTCACCTACTTTCCATCATGAGACATTTCATTCCAGGTACCCCCAAGGTTAAATTTGATGTCAACACCAAATTCCTACCAGGAAAATAGCCCCATTTCTTCTATCTGCTTTGCATATGTAAATACAATCTTTACATAATCTTTTGGGTTTGTGTGTGTGTGTGTAGAACACTAAATTAAATGTAACCACAAAGTCTGTATTTTTCCAATTTTTAGTTGATATTTGATGAAAAGTTTGGCAACTTAATTCTCATAAGAATGATTAAGTAGAATTATATTGGCAAGCCTCAGCTATCACGTAATGTTTGGGAAGATAGTGAATAGGAAAGTCTCTCTCTCATCAAATAACATTTCTATAAGATTCTTCCACATTAAAATTTGTCCTAAATTAAACAATTAAGCATGAAACATTGAGATTTACTCTCTGTGATCAGTCTGAAATAGATTGCTTTCTTTTCCTTAGAAATAGTTACTTTCCAGGTAAATTAAATTATACTAATAATTTTTTGTCATTGCCAATACTTTATTTTTACTCAATTTTCTGCAGCTACAACTCTAAGTAAAAGATTCCCTTTTAAAAAATCATTAGATATGAACCAGAAAATAGAAATTATTTGCAGAGATTGTTGTATTTCTTTTCACTTTTAAAAGCTTTCAGAACTGACCTGTAGCATTCTTGAGGCTTATATTTAGTTAACCTTTGAGGATTTCCCTTTGTATTTGATGGAGTTCAGCAGATGCTAACCCAAAATATGACAGGTTAGCATACTGAAAATTTTAAGCTGAAGGAGTCTGACAAAACTGCAGAAGCAGGAAGGACACTCTGACCTTTACCCCACCCTTCTCCCCTAAAACAGGCATAAAATCCTCTTGTGAGAGGTGCTCTGCCTATACCCCAGGAAAACAAGCATCTTTATCTCCAAAGACAAAGGGATTCCAGGAAGAATGCTAACAAACAGACCTTGCTACATTTCTACAAGTTTATTACACCTACTTAATACTCTCTTGGGGGAAAACTTTAATACTCTAATAAAAGACAAGTGGAGAGACACCCCAGAGTCCTGGCTAGAAGTTCCTTATATTTTACAGATGATAATACTACATGTATTCTTCTACAAATTTAATGCAAACTCAAGATCTATTTAGATCACTGAGGAGCTCAATAAAGTTATTTAAAAAGTTATTTGGAAAATAGAGGTCCGCAAACAACAACAATTTTACAAATGAAGAATAAACAGGGGCAACTTGTGCTACCAGATTTTAAGACATATTGTAAAAGGCAGGCCCTGCATCCGGAGTTTATTTTGGAAAAAAGACCAAGGTGAGAATTCCACTAACTTTCTTTCAGGTCCCGAAAGCAGGCAGCCCAAGGAAAGAGAAAGAATGAAATAAAGGCCCCAAACTGTGTCCCCACTCGTAAGGTAAGGTAATTCCACACTAGCCAAAATGTAAGCAAATGAAGATCAGTTTCTTGCCAATAAGGTTAGCGACTCCATCATCCTTGAGGAATAATGCACAGAGAGGAGAGCAGAGGTTCCCTTGCAAGCCAAAGGGTGGAAATGATGGTCTTCCGTGGGGGTGAGATTAAGAGCATGGAGACTGGGGGAAATGGGCCCCCCTCTACAATCATACTCAATCATAAGGATATGTCATAAGTCATTAAGCCATGTTCAGATTCTTGGAAAATCAATGTGTGCCTAGTTTTTAGCATAATTAATAATGATATGTATTGGTATATGATATTTGTCTCTATCTATCAATCTATCTACCTATCTATCCATCTGCTTAATGTTTATGTTTGCAAAAATACACACACACACACACAACAACAAAAAGCAAACAAACCTAAACATCCTTTCACATAAGTACTTGTGAGATGGATATTTACTTGCACAATGAGCAAGCTCACACTTGCCCTCAGAAAGATTAGTGTGGTTCCCTTTGCCCAGTAGCTTTTTTTTTCACTTGTTTCTCATTAATGTGGACTCTGAAGTCAACAGCATAGACTTGACAATCAGCAGGCACCATTTTGATTCAAATATTAGGATTTACATAGACCACTGAGATCTGCTGGGAACCTCAAAATGTTTGCTATGAGAGGACCTGGCTCACAGTGGGGAAACTTCCTTGAGGCCAGTTTTCAGGTCAAGGATTTTGCTATTGCCCACACTTGTTCCACAGTCTGGTCTAAAGATGGCAAAACTGATTTTTTTAAAATATTAAGACTGCTCTGTCCCCAGCTCAGTCTGCAATTTGAGCTTAATATATGAGGGCTAAATTGGAGCAATTGTAATTCCCATACTTAGGCAAACTCCCTTCCTTCCTTTCCCCAATACTTTTACCTAAAGGCAACCATTCTCAACTTGGTTGTCTGGAAAAAGTATTTTTAAATATTGTAGAGATTGCCTCTTCTTTGCCTTTTCAAACAGTGTTTGTAGACCTGAAAAAGGTGGTTACTTAAGTTATTAAACCCTTTTAGTTCACTTCTTCACTCATTCATTCAACTAGTATATTTTGAGGACTTTCACTTTGCCATTAAGAATGCTTGATGTGATGGTGAGTGAGATAGGCAAGGTCTCTGTCCTATGCAGTTGATATAAACAAATAAAGTAATTACAAATTGTGATGAGTGAGTGCTATGAAGAAACAAAAAAAGGAGTTGGGATAGAAAATAATGGAAAGGAATAATTTTGGATGGGGGTTTTTCATTGGCAAATCTAAGTGGGAAAGACTATGTGACATTTTTTCTGATGTACATAAACACATTCATGTAAAATTCAGGAATGAATCATCAAAATATAAATATAGCACACGACTATTGTTTAATGAAATAGTAGAGAAAAGTTTATCACAATTCTATGAGATCACCTTGATGCATCAAAGTTCCAAAGTTCTAAACAAAGATTTCCCTTGATAGTATTTACAGTAACTGACAATAGCAGATATGGACTGTCTCATTTTAGTCACCTCACCAAGTAAGGGATATTCCCTTGGAAGACAAGCCAACTAGCACCAGATCAAGAAGACTGAACTTCTCTGAGAAGGAATTCCAAGAATGGCACCCCCAAGGACTAGGACCCAAGATGTACAGCAAAGAAGCTCTACTGCAGAAGAGCCAAGCCATTAGCTTCTAATTCCTAATCAAGGATGCCGAGGGGTGTGTGTGTGTGTGTGTGTGTGTGTGTGTGTGTGTGTAGATAAGCCATTGAAACTTATTCTGCAAGTGTAATCTGAAGACAATGGAAATCTGACACAATTTTGAAAAGACAATGTTTCCTGGGTAGAGCCCAAACTATTTTAGCAAAACAGTCATTTATAAATAAATGCATTATATCCTTAATGATTAATTTCTCTATCTAAATACTAAACATGAAGCACAAAAGATGCCTTAGTGCCTGCTAAGGCCCAAATTTTTGTAAAGCTGTGTAATGTCATTTTTGGAAGACAAACTACATTTGCTCTGGAGCTTTGTACACGTGTGCAAAAAATACCACCAGCAACATCTGCAGCCACTGGAATATATACCACCTCCTATGGCTTCTTCATAGATCAAATGCACCTCAGGTGATTTAAAGATTATTTGTTAAGAAAGCATCTAGCCCACATTTTTTAAATATAAGGTTTAATCAATAGAGGAGCTAAATGACCCTTTATTGCCACACAGCTCTTATAAGCTCTCCTAGAAATCAGCCGTGTAAATAATCCACCCTGTGTCAACACAGAAACTGGTAGAGCTAGGTTGTTGGAAACTTGGCAGGGTGTGTAAATTCACAAGAATCCATCAAGCGCTTCTATTATTTATAATGTAAGATTTGTAGTCTGTCTGTAGTGTAACAGGTGTAGCCCCTGTGGGTCAACAATCATGTGAATTATGCATGGGGAAAGGAAAGCAATACCTTATAAACCAGTTTGGTATTGTTCATGTGGGGAAATAACTTTCCCTGTAATGACTGCCTGAAAACTCTTCCTTAGCAGTGGTCTGCATGCTGTATGGTCATGTGTGATGTTTAAGGCCACTTCCTTTGTGCTTGACAGACCAGGAGTTTAATCCTAACATCACAGTTTACTATTTACTGCTTTTTATTTTGGCCAAGTCATTTTAAATGCAGTTAAACTAAGGCTCAGTTTTATTACCTGAAGAATAAGGAAAACAACACCTAGGTAATTAGTATTTAGTGAGATGAGCACTAATAACTGGATCCTATTATTATTTAACATGTATGAAGGTCTTAATTATCAGATAGAAAGGGCAAGACTAGAAAGGAAGTTATTTTTATTTAGCAGTTACTGAGGTCAAAACTATGTGACTCCATGATCGGTTGTATATTATAACTGGTCGTTGTCATTATGTTTTAATTTCGTATAGAATCTGGATACCATCAACAGTAATAACAGAGAATGTGGCTGTGTGATGATGAGTGAAAAGGAGCAGAAACAAGGGACCCAAAAGTTCCTCTTCTGATTCAGATTTCTGACCACAGAACCTCGATTATGATCCTGAAACTCGGCCTCTGTGCGCTGGTCCACATTGAATCTCAGAGATAGAGTTTGGGGTGAAGGAGGAAAGAATAGTTTTGCCAGGCAAAGGGAGACACAGGGAGATTGTACCCTCAAAAACTGTGTCCCCACCTGGGAAGATAGGGTGAGGAGTTTTATAGCAATGGTTCAAGGGTAGGGTTGCTGATAAGGACCAGGGTGTGCGCAGGGCCTGCACTCCTTTAATCTGGTGGTCTCCTGATGAGCTTCTGTAATTCTCAAGGTTATCAAACTGTGACCTCCTCTCTGAAATGAAGATGGCTTCATCAAGTAGTTAACATCTTCCATTTGTTGAGAGTTTTAGTTCTGCAGAAGAGCTCAAAGAGATTGTTATGTGTATCCCTTGAGGGGGAGCCAGGACCCTGCCCTGTTGCTGCACTTTTGTTTCTTGGCTGCTCCTCCCTTTTCTCTGCATCCCTTCCCTTCCCTGATTTGCAACTGTTTGACTCTTCCCATGGAATTCAGGGAAGGTCATGGAGGCTGAATAAAGCCTATTTCCTACAAATAAGAAATGGGGGACACTGAAAGGCTTCCATGCCCAGGAGTCCTACAGGGTCCTGCTTGGTTTCAGTTATTGAATATTATCATTTGGACAACAAAATGCTGATCTAAAAATAGCTTATTGAGGGTTAAGTATCCACTATATGTAAAGGAAACCTCATAGATAAGGACATATATGAAGGATAAGGAAGGCTAGGTCACTTGACTCAGATTTTTAGCTAGTTATGGAGGAAACTCCATCAATATAATATATTCAGAAGTGACAAAAAATGGAAAGACACAATGGTCACAGCAATACCATTAATATTTACTGAATGTTTATTCTGTGTCAGTTGTGCTGCTAAATATGTTTATGTGTAATTTTATCATTTAATCCTTACAATAACCCTAAGAGGTAGGCACTAATAATATTTTTCAGATAGGGAAACTGAGGCTTTTTTAGATGAAGTAAACTATGTAAGGCTGCACAGGGAACAAGGGGTAAAGCTAGATCTCTTTGACTCCAAAGTTCAGAATTATGTAGCTCTTAAAAATTATCTAGTATAAACTTAATAGGATTATTTGCTTTTCTGTAAATAACCAGATGAACATTTTTGTTCTGGTGCCCAATGCAATTGAGACAATGACATATGAGAGAGATGAATGCCTACCTTCTTCCAATAAAAGTGTTTCTTTTAAAAATTATGGAATGAAATTTCCATAAATCTTGTCAGCTCTGTTTTGAAATTTTCTTACTGTGACTCATAAGCACAAAAACCAAAGTTGCCATGAAAGATGGGGAATCTAAACAACTTAGGGGGAAAAATGTATTTTTTTGAGTCTCAACAAAACTGTCAATTCACTTTATTTTTGTGGCCTTGATTTCCCTAAAACACAAATATCACATTTATGTCTCTGTGGGTGGTACTGCAGAAGGTGAGCCATGTTCTTTATAAAAGAAGTTCATTTTTACCTCAAATGACAAATTATCTCATTCTTAGAATTCTGTTGTGGGCCCAGATAATAACTCATCATCTCACTGCTCTTTGAGTTTGAAGACACTAAAGATTTCTTACACAGCTTACGCTGATAGTTAAGATTTAAAGAGCCGAGTTCCAAAGCACCATTTCTGCCATGACTTTACACTTGTGCTGTCTGGCCCATGGCCACTAAATGAGCCTTAAAGGAAGGGAGAGGGAAGGTCCTGGGGCTTGTTGGTTTGCTTACTTCTTGTGTGTGTGTTTATGGGAGATAAATGCCAAGAAGTCAATTATCTCCCCTCCTAAAAAACAGTCTTAGCTAAGAAATGATAAACAGCCCTTCCCAATTATGCAGAAAGTTGGTGAAAATCCCTTGGAGATCTAGAAAAAACTTGAGCCAAGGAACCCAAATACAAATGCTGGACATGACAAGAAGAAGGAGGAGAAGAAGAAAGAAGAAGAAGAAGAAGGAAAAGAAGGAGAAGGAGGAGGAGGAGGAGAAGGCGAAGAAGAAGAAGAAGAAGAAAAGAAGAAGGAGGAGGAGGAGGAAGAGGAAGGAGGAAGAAAGGGGAGGGGAAAGGGAAGGGGATGGGGAGGAGAAGGGGAGGGGGAGGGGAAGGGGAGGAGGAAACCCTAAGAGAGGAAGAAGCGGCACAAGGGAAACAATGAAGGAAATAATATGAGGTGTTTCAGGAAGGGAAGTGAGGCTCAGTATCCACCACTGTGTGACATCTGAACACTCGTACAAAAACAAAGACAGAAACATAGAGAAAATGGGCACTGCAGGAATCACAAAGATGGCATGGGACTTCTGAAGAGTTCGGGAGAAAGTAGCTGAAGACTAAATGTAGCCAAGGAGACTATAAATGATCTTTCACTCATGTGAGCCTGTGTTGGCAGGCAAAATTTCCCTCTGCCTTATAATCATTTATGTATGAAATTAGATCACTCACTAAGCTCTGAAAAGAGAGCAGTCAGAAACCCCATTTTTTTAACCAAAGGAAACATGATAATAAGAGAAATAATCAATATACAACAAACAAATAAATAACTATAGATAGAAGAGTTCTGATATAATAAGAAAGAATCTCCCATTCAAACAAGAAAATGTTTTTTCTTAAAGCCAAAGTAATCTATAAAAACTCTAACAATAAAATTATAATATGCATATTAGAGAAGACTTTTTATTTCAATTTTTGAGACAGTTTGCAAAAAACATTAAGAGAAAACATTCCAATTAGGAGAGGGACACATTTCCCAATGCTCATGTTTTTGTTCATATTTCACAAAAATAGAATATTAAAAATACAACTGGAAAAGTCATAATTGAAACTGATCATTAAGTAATTTCAGGCAATGAACTGTGCAATTAGCACCTTTGTTACCAGAAAGCTAGTAGAAGTGGACTGAGGAGAATAAAAATAGGATATTTTGAAAGAAAATTGTATTTCAATGTTGAAATAAAACTGACTGATATTGTATGTCACTGTGGCTATAGCTATATTATTCTAGCCCAGGTTTCCAGGACAACCTGCCACAGACTGATTGGCTTAAACAGCAGAGATTTATTTTATCACAGTTCTGGAGGCAAGAATTTCATGCTCAGGGTGCCAGGATATGGTCGGGTTTTGGTGAGGACTCTCTTCTTGGCTTATAGACAGCCACCTCCTTACTGTATCCTGACATGGATTTTCCTTGGCGTATGAGTACAGAGGAAGAAAGACCTTCTCTCTTCCTCTTCTTATAAGAACAAAAATCCCATTATGAAGGTTATACTCCCATGACCTAATCTAACCCTAACTACTGAAGTAATCACATTGGAGGTCAGGAGTTTAACATATTAATTTTGGAGGGATAGAAGCATTCAGTGCATGATGTACATGTATATTTGTAATCACTCAATAAAAGCTAAAGCCCTTTCCATGGTCTCTATAGCGCCCTACATTCCTACATGGTCTGCCTCCCACTCCGCATACTTCTTATTCACCCCCTCAACACCCTGCCTGCTCTCTCTGAGCCACAGGGATGTCTTTGAGCCTCTGAACACACCCCAAGAGTTCTCATCTCACCGTGTTTACACTTGGCTCTTCCCCTAACTTGAACTGTCCTCGCAGGTGGCTACGTGATTCACTCTGAAGATCTCTGCTCAAGTGTTACTGCATCAGAAGGGTCTTCCTGAGCATCTTGAATAGAATAGCAAGCTTCCCCACTTTGGCACAGTATCCCCCTTACCTACTTCACTTTTTTCTCTATTGCTCAACAATCAGAGAGATATATTTGCAGATTATGTTAGCATCTCATCAGGGACCAATGTGTTTGTTCACCTCTATACCCACTGTGTCTAGTCCTATACGGCACATAGTGGGGCTCAGTAAATCATTACCAAGTACTGTTAAATGAATAAATTATGTGCTACATATTTTTCACCAACTACAGTTGACCCCGGAACAACAGGGCCTCCGACTGCCTGAGCAGTGGGAAACTCCCATATAATTTCACAGTTGGCCCTCCGTATCTGCTGTTCCATAGCTATGCGTTCAACCAACCTCAAAACATGTAGTATTGTATGTAGTACATGTTTATTGAAAAAAGTCCATTGGTAAGTGGATGTGCATGGTTCAAATCTGTGTTATTCAAGGGTCAGCTGTATTCTTACACAAAGGCCCTGGATTTTACCTCTTGCAAACATACCACGTTGCTCTGGGGGAAAACTTTAGGCAATAGTCTTTTTTTCCCACATGCTGATCCTTGCAACTATAGCATGTCACTCATCCAATCAAAAAGTAGCCCAGGCAAATCAGAATTTTCTAAAGAAATAATTTATGGACTGTACCCCTTTGGGGGCAACAGGTTCTTAACCACTTTTGTTATTTAAAGTTGAATATTCCACAGAGTGAACTTAAACTACTCATACTTCAAATGTCTTTTAATTCAAAATTGAAGAAGGACTGCCAAGAGAATTATTGAGAACACCTAAACCTACACATACTTTATTAAGGAGGTAATAAATTATAGAAAACCATAAATAATACAAAATGGAGTACTGATAAAAACTTTCAATTCCTCCTTACAAAGGAACTGCAGAAACTGTGCTAGCTCTGGCTAGGTAAATAATACCTTTCTGGTCCTGTTCTGGTTATCTATTACTTCATGACTCCCCCCACCCCACTGCCCCTGACCCCAAAACTTAGTGGCTTAAAACAACCATCATTTATTTAGCACAGAATCTGCAATCTGGGCAGAACTCAGTGGGAAAGGCTTATCTCTGGTCCATGTGGCATCAGCTCAACTGGACATTGGATGGTTGGCTCCCAGAATGACTCACCCACGTGGCTGGAGATTTGATATTGGTCATCAACTGGAGCTCAGGAAGGGCTGATGGCCCAAGGATTCGGTTCCTCTCAGTATGGGTTCCCATTTGTGCGCCTTTCCAGAGGCTTCCTCTTAGCCTCCTCATGTCAAGGTGTCCGGGTTTACAGAGCAAGTGTACCAAGAGAACAAGGTAGAAGAACAAGGCATTTTTATAACCTAAACTTGTAAGTCACCCAGTCTTATTTCTGATGTATTCTATTGAGCAAGGCAGTCACCAGTCCTGCCTGGGTCCAAGGGGAGGGTACAGGGATCCTGCCCCTTGATGGAAGGGTTGTTGATGTCATTGTAAATGGAGCATGGGGGATAGATTCTTTTGTGGGGTTCATCTTTGGAAAATACAATCTACCCTAGGACCTGTCCTGATGTTTCTTCTTGCATTATTCAAATTCTCCTAACTCTTCTTGGTAATTTAGGGTCATTCTTTGCCTCACCTATCTGCTCTGGGTTGTTGCTTACTTATATCTCAGCCCTTATTATTAGTTACAGACAATCCTTTTCTCCTTGTGCACTAAGCCATTATCAACAGTGTTCCTTAGAGATTTGTTCTCTTTAAATAATTGGCAAGATTTTCCCATCAATGCTTGTTTTCTTTTTGGTGACCCTAAAGTTGTACTTGAACTTTCCCTTCTTTAGGCATTTTGTGTACTTTGGCTACCTGCTTCTGGGTTCTGTATTTTCTCACCTATTAGAGCAATAAAGAAACTCTTCTTCTACTTTGATGGAAAAATAAAACAAAGATATCAGGTTATTTGCTGACTAGAGCTTGAGAAGAAAATCAATGTTTCCCTTACCTGGGCAGAAATGTGGGTGACGTGACATTGTCTGTGAAACTCTATTAACTCACCTTTACTCAAATAATTACAAACACCCCCACAGGATAGTTTGCCATTATTTCCTTTAGTAGATTGGGTACCACAACTTCTTCTCTAAATCGACCTGTAAGAGATTGGCCCAGTAGCCATCTAGCAGTGCCAAGGCCCATCCTCTTCCACTGGCTTCATGATTCTTTCCATGTAGCTATGGCAACCACTGGAGTCCTGGTCACACTTTGGAGGCTCATGGAAAACTAGGATGGAGTTAAGGTCACCACTATCTTCCTCCCAGATACACTAGACCACCATTCCTTTAAGGCTTGCTGTGATGGGTGCGTCTGCTACAGAAAGCTCAAGACCACACCCCAGGTCAATGTATCTTTCCAAACTTTAGGAACACATGTATTCTTCCTCATAGTGGAGGAAGAGGCCTGAAAAAGATAAGGCTCTATATGCTTCAGATGCCCATGTACTCTTCCCGATTCCACTCTCTCTATGTTCTGCATTAAAGATGGTGCAGAAAGGGGAAGTCTGTGCTCTGCTGCCCAGAACACATCTTGCTGAGATTCGAGTTGCCAGGCTCCCCTTTCAAGCGCTGTCAATCTTTACGTGATCCTCATGGAGTTTAGGAAAGCAAAAGCAGTGCTTTCATGTCCTACCCAAACTCTGCTCTTACAGAGCAGGTAACATGGCTTACTCTCTCTCTCCCCACTCAACCCTGTTCTTTGATTGGGATAATGCTGGGTAGCAGGGAGAGTTGATGGCTAGAAATTTTCTGAACTGGCTTTTTTCACTAATCCCTGGTAGGAAGGTGGTAGACATTCTGAACCTTGAACATGAGGTATATTTGCTCTTGGCTTTGTGTCTTAGCAAAATTTCTGGAACCTGAATATCCTATTTGACATCCTATTAAATACATTATAAAGTTTAATACACTGATACTATTAATCTATACACTTTCTATTAAGACGTTGGACTGCAAAAAAGATACTGGAAAGTCTCAGGCAACGTGGATCTTGAAATACTCAATTACATCTCTCACAATGGTAAAATGCGATTCTCTTACCTCATTCTATGAACAAACACTTTGTGGTGTAAGCTGCTTGCATGGTTTCATGTGCTCTCCCTGAGATGCACACATCGTCATTCAAAGTGTTTCTCCTTATCATCCCTGGAGATGGCTCATGCAAAAAAAAAATTAAAAAAAAAAAAAAAAGATTGCACTTCAGAGAGAGTAGGAAATACCTCTCTGAGATTCACCCGGGATCTACCAATTCTCTTCTTTACAGTTGCCAGCTTCACAGGGCTTCTTTCTCATATTTTTCTCCACAAAAAATCAAAAAAAAAAAAAAAAAAAAGAGAGAGAGAGAGAATTCCCTTCAGCAGAGGAAGAGTCATGAGGAGTTACAATTTTCCTAACGTTCCCCTGGCAACAGATCCAGTGAATCTTTACTACTATATTCTTCTTGTGTGGCATAAACGTGGACCTAAATATCAAGTTATGGATAAAGATATAACTGTAGAGGTACAAAAAAGAAACCATGAAGCCCACGGTTGTATAAACTCCATATAGTTTGTCACATAATATTGATTTGGCTTTCATTTATTCTATTGTTGTTTTGTCTGTTGCCACAAAAATCCCTTCAGTCTTTTTCAGGGAGAGCTAACTGAATGCGTTGAATTCATCCAACACTGGGCTCTGAGACCAGGCAGCCTTGGATTTGTATTCTGTTCGGCCCCAGAGCCTTCTCTACTCGATGAAGAAGCAGGTAATGAAAAAAAGTTACTTGCTCGGAGGTGGTTGTACCAATCTCACTGTGAAGGGCTCTCTGTGAAAGTAGAAAGTGTACTGGATTAGATGTGCTTCATTTACTCAGCAAATAATGATAAAGTGCCTTCTAAATGCCAGGCACTCTTTGAGGGTTGAGGCTATAGCAGTGCGCAAAAGACACAAAAACCCCAGCGCGCGGGGAGAGCACATTTTCAAGATGGATGGGGGCGGGAGAGGCAAAGCACCAATGAATTAAAGAGGTAAAATAGCCAATGTGTTCCATGAAAAGAAAGCATGAGACCGTCACCAATCAATAATTTGATGACACTGTTGCCATCATGTATTCTTGAGATTTAGTTTTCTCCTCTGTGAAAGAGAGTTCCCGGGGATGGTCGTTAGGCGGACTTTAGCGTTGGGCGCTGACATCCTGTGAGACTTACCCTGAACTCTTTTCTGGTTTGTTTTTTGGTTTCAATTCAGGATGGCCTTCACATAGGCAACACTCCAGTTCCATTCACTAAGGGAGGGAGAAATTTAGGTCAGGAGACTGGTGTCTGGGCAACTGGATGTGATTCATAAATTTGCAGGAATTGCTTTTAATCTATTACTTTTTTTTTTTTTTTTTGTCCTAAAACTCAGACCCGAATAATCAAGCAACTATATATTTACTTTACCCAGCAGACCTTGGACCACCTGTCTGGTTCCTGCTTTCCTCGCCAAGTATCCCTTCTGGGAAAAGCTGATTGGAAACACAGCAGGATAAAACTCATTTTCCCCCTTTCTCTGTTCCATCTGTCTGTCTTCTCATCTGGGAGATCTCTCATTCCCTTCCCCACTGCTTCTCACGTTCAAGGCTGAATTCTCCACCTGTGCTCTCCATCCACTGCCTTCCCATCTTCTTCCAGATGTTACTCCCCACAGTAAGTCCTATTCTTTCCCATCTTTCCAGTATTTTAGATCTCTCCCTTTACTGACTCTTTTTGCACAAGCAAAAAAAATATTGCCATGTCTTTTCCATTGAGAAACCCTTCATTCCATCTGGCTGATGCTCTAACAGTCACTTTCCCTCCACCAACCAAGCTCCTGTGAAAAAGAAAATGCCCTTCACCTACCCTCCTACTCATCTCTTACGGACTTTTCAAAGCACAGATGCGAGTTTCTAACTACAACTGCATTAGAAACTGGTTTTGTCAAGGTCTTTCATGATACACCAAGTATTTTTATTACTCTGTAGCATTGGACATACTGTCCACAATGTTCTCAAGGCTTACCCCTTGTTCATGTCTCAGACATTCCTCTGTTATCTATAGTCGCTTTGATGTTTTCTCATCTTCTTTTCCGAATCCTTTCTCTCTCCCCTCAGGACTCTTTCTTTCTTAACTTTCCTCTTTTCACTTTAAATCCACGTGCACAATTTCCACTGCTACCTTCATAACTCTCAACTCTCCACATCCAAACACCTTTTTTGCAATCTTTGTATCTGATTGCCTCCTGGATATTGTATATATGACCATGGGGTATCATCCTTGTTCTTTATCTTCAGTACAACTTAGTCCCAGCTGAACTCACAAAGACTCCCTCTCCTTCGACAAACTTAGTCTATTTTTATATTTCCTTTTATGTTGAAAGCCTGCCATCTACTTAAGATTAAGCTTTCAATATTTTCCACATAGATGCGTGGGGATCTAATTTATTTATTTTAACTGCAACTTAAAGATTGTCTGAATTCAAATTATATGTCACTTAATAGCCTTGTAACTTTGAATAAGTTATTTAATTTCTTCATTCTTCATTTTTTTATCTGAAAAATTAAAAATTTTGTAGTAGTGTATGAGGTTTCAGTTTCATATATCTTTACATAATGTATATATGTATGTACATACTCACACAATAAATATTTTTACCAACATTTGTTATTATCAGACCTTTTAATTTTTGTCAGTCGTATGAGTATGAAACAGTATGAAATTGCTGTCTCAGTTTAAATGTCCAACTCCCATTAGGTTTTTGATGGAAAAATGAATATATATTGGCCAAATGCTTAGAAGAGTGACTGACACATAGTAACACCTTAATAAATGTCACCTGTTACTCTTGTTAGTACTTTTATATAGTATTCTATTAATAATACTACAATATAAAAGCATATCCACTTGTTTATTGATGTATATATAGTCTCTAACCTCTTGCTACTAAAAATGTTGCTTCAATGTTATTCCATTCTCTTTGCCAATGATTGGTTTAAGAATGGGCACATCACCAGTGCTGACCAAAGGAACATGAACTTCTGGAAATGGTGCCCTCACTCCTAAAAAGAAGTCATAGGGATACAGAGGCCTTCTTTTTCTTCTGGATGTTGTCTGTCTGGATGAGATCCATGCAATAACTGCAGTGCTCTTGCTACCAAGAAAGAGTCCAATCTGCGATACAAAGGCCAGTCTGTGATACACTAAGAATGGCAGAAGAAGAATTTGAGAGAACTGTGTTCTTGAAGACTTGTTGAGCCATTATAAGCCTGGTTTTCATCTAAACTCTGGGCTCAGGTGATAGAAAATGCAGCCAATTTGAGATAACATTTTTGTTGCCTATAGTGCAAAGAATTCTAACTAAAGTCATCCTTCAATATCTATAGAGGATTTGTTTCAGGTCCCCTGTGGATACCAAATCTGTGGATGCTCAAGTCCTTTATATAAAATGGTGCAGAATTTGCGTATAACCTATACACATCCTCCTGTATACCTTAAATTACCTCTAGATTCCTTAGAACACCTAACACAATGTAAATGCTGTATAAATAGTTGTAAATACAATGTAAATGCTATTTAGATAGTTGCCAGTGCATGGCACATTCAAATTTTGCTTTTCAGAAATTTCTGGAATTTTTTTTCCATATATTTTCAATCTGCAGTTGACTGAATCCATGTAGATGTGGAACTCACATCTATGAAAGGCCACTGAATATACTTACCAAAGTCGTTGAAAGAAATTTATACTACCACTAGCAGTGTGTGAGAATTTGTATTTTTCAATGACTTTATCAGCATTTGGTATTATCAGACCTCTTAATTTCTGACAATTTTATGGGTGTGAAATTGTAGCTGATGGATATTGCAGTATAAATCTCTGTGATTTTGTGTAATTCTCCAAACCTCAACTTATGTATATTTATTTGTAACTGATATCTCATTTCTTTTTATTCTCTCAATACATTTGCTAGTATTCCCAATAGAATGTTGAGAAGAAGCTGTCATGGTGACAATGGCTTAAACAAAATAGTTTCTTTCTTTCTTAGACTTTAAGAAGACTGCAAGCTTCAGCTTGGGGATGCTATGGTGCTCCATGTTGTGAAGGACTCAGACTTTCCAGTTTCCCACTTTAACACCCTTGGCTCATGGCAGCCTGCATGTCTCCATGTTGGTGGTGACAGAAAGGAGGAATAGTAGAAAGAGACAGGGCAGAAGTCATGGGCCAGATATCTTTTAAGGAAGTCTCTCGGAAGCTGCCACATAAAACTGAACTTATATCTCATTCGTCTAAACTTAGAGGTAAAATGTGGGGGCATAACTAAGGTAGGGAATGCGTCTAACATTTCACTGTCATTGAATTTGCCTGCTTTTTCCTAGATATGAAACATCAGATTAGGAAACTTACCCCTCTTACTAATTTATTCGTGTCTCTTTCATAAGTTGGTTTTGAGTTTTATTACAATGACTGCTTCATTGATTGATAAAATTTTTTCTTTGTCAATGTATTACATCAACGTGTTTTCTAAATTTAAATTATCTTAATATTCTCAGGATAAAACATATTTAGTCATGAGGTTGTTTTACCTGTATACACACATGTACAAACACACACAGGAATGTGAATCAGCTTACTATTTCATATAGTATTTTTGCATCTATTTTATAAATGATAACCGCTAATAATTTTCCTGGCTTTATTTATTTGCAGAATCGTTATCAAGCTCATACTAGTTTCATAAACTTAGTCGAGGAATCTTATTTTTTTCTAAACTCTAGAAGAGTTTTATAAGGAAAGGGCAATCCATTTTTTGATAACTTGGTAAAATACACCAGTTAAAACATCTGGATCTGTTGCTTTCCTTGTTTGTGGATTTTTCTGTAATGATTGTATCTCTTTAATTAATATAGGTCTATTTAGATTTTTTTATTTACAATGAGTACATTTGGTTAACTTACATATTTCTGGATAATTACAATTTTTGCTTTTAAGTTCATTATCTTAGAGCGTCTCCTATTTTTAATGTTTTAAAAATCCTCAATATTAACTATAGTTATGGTCTTCTTTTCAATATCTATCTGTTTGTCCATCCACCCTTCTATTGCTTTTCTCTCTCCTTTCTTTCCCTTGATCAACCTTGGCAGAGTTTTGTCTATGTTAATAGTATTTTTCTAGAACTGTGTTTTTTCATTGCTGTCTCTGTTCTTTTTTCTTGTTTCCTTTACATTCATTTTTCCTATTTGTTATATTTTTCCTACTTTCTTCAGTTTTACTCTATTATTTTTCTATCCTTGATTGCAATTCAGATCATTAATGTTTAATCTTTTAATTAATGTTTAATATGTTCAATTCCATATTAGTTAGGTTATGCTCTAGGCTAACATAGTGAGAGAATCCGAAGTACATTTTCAGAAATATTTTGAATAGGAGTCCAGGCCTCTGGTGATGACTTAAAAGCTTTGGGGCCTGAGATCTTTCTGTTTTGCTTGTCTCCTGTCCTGAGGGAACTGCCTTCATGTGTACGGAAGATCACTCAACGGCAGGGCAGCATTCCAGCCCCAAAGCATAGCATCACTTCCAAATCAAGGACAAAAGAATCATACTGTCATCTGCTGTGTTGGCTGGCTTGGATAGGCTGCCCTCTGCCCTCCTACCATATGCACATAAATGCATGCATGTCATTTACAAAATGAAATAATTAATCATAGCATATATATATCTTCACCTTCAGCTCTAGTTTCCAATCCTGGCTCTAGAACATCACGCCATAGCATCCATTCACATTTTCTGAAACTTGGTGTTCTCATCTGGAAAATGAAGGTAATAAAACATACCTTCTGAGATTGCTGAAGAGCTCCAAGTAAGTGAAGTGCACAGTTCAGAGTCTGACACCGAGTAGCAGTCAACAAAGCACACCTCCGCACACTTACAGGAGATGCCTCAGTAAAGGTAGGATCATCAAATGCAACTCCCAAGAAGGTTAGAAGAAAATGCTTTGTGATTTTCTTGTTATGTTTCTGCTTTGGGGACAAAGAACATTGTTTTTTAAAGGTGACAATTCTCTAATCATGGTAAAGAGAGATAAATACTTTGTTTTCCTCCAGGGAGAAAAAGAGATGCAGTAAATGCTTAATGGGATTTTCTTCAATGCCACAAAGTTGGTGGCTGTAAATCTTGAACACAAGTTGAATTATTGTTGACTTTCTATTTCCTCAGGGTGCTTTTGACCACATCATTAAACTATATCACCTTCATTGACCTAATTTTACCATGGAGTCCAAAGGAGTAAAGCAATACTTTAAAAAATAAAATAAGATAAAATAAAATAAAACAAAATAAAATAAAAAAGATTTGCTCCATGAGGTCAACATGATATCCTCTCTAATTCCTATAAATTGCTATTAATTCACTTGTGTTGCTTGGAAGGGTACACACAAAGTTAAATAAATTTTGGTTGTCTTTTATGACTTGTTATTTCCATAAGAGGAGGAAGGCTGTAAAGAGGTGAGCTCACTTTTTCTTATTATTTTATTTAATATTTATCAAGAGCAATAGCTAAGAATAAAATGAGAGATGTTACTCTTCACAAACTTATTTAAATGCATTTTGAACACATAAGCTCTGCTTTTATCTCACAGACTGATATACTTGAACCTTAGAATTCAAATGTCTACCCACTACCTAAAACAAATGATTATGATAAAAAACAGAAATCAGTCAGGGTGTGAATTTTTCCCCCTTGACTGCATATGAAATGAAGCCTGAGAAATGTACCTTTACACTGCCCAAGAAGCAAATAATATAATTTGTGCTATACCATAAAATTCTCTCAAAAATCTTACCTAGAAAAAAGAAATCATTAATTCTAAAGTTAACAATGTTACTGCAGGGGAGAGAAGAGGAGAGATTGTGGAGAAAAGATAAACAGAACAGAACAGACAGAAAGAGCCATACAGAGAGAGGGTGTCGGAAGCAACAGAGGGGCACTGTTCACATCTGAGTGAAGTCATCTGCTCATTGGGTTTGTGTCTCTAACATACGAATTCCAGAATGGAAGACAGCAAAAGCATAAGCAAATTAACTTCACAAAATATCCAGAAACTCACCTTAGTTAAAATTTAGCTCTTCTATCAAAACTTTTTTTTTCCTCTTCTTAAGACGTGATACACAGCTTTCGAAGAACCAGGGCATTTAATGTTTGCCTTCTTTGCCTTCCTTGATCTGTCTCCGGTGGAGGTGCTGTTGGTCAGAGAAAGGAGCTCAAAGGCCCAAGAGGAACAATCAGGTTGGATCCTACACAATGTCACACCTGAGATTATCACCATCTTAAAATGATGTTGGTCCACCCACCTCACTACAAATAACTCAACTTCATTCCTTTTTATGGCTGAGTAATATTCCATTGTATATATGTGCCACATCTTCTTTTTCCATTCATCTGTCGATGGACGTTTAGGTTGCTCCCATGTCCTATTTGTTGTAAACAGTGCTGCAATGAACATTGGGGTACACGTATCTTTTTGAATTATGGTTTTCTCTGGGTACATGCCCAGTAGTGGGATTGCTGGATCATATGGTAGTTCTATTTTTAGTTTTTTAAGGAATCTCCATATTGTTCTCCATAGTGGCTCTATCAGTTTATATTCCCACCAACAGCGTAGGAGGGTTCAGAGTGAAGTAAGTCAGAAAGAGGAAAACAAATATTGTATGCTCATGCATATACGTGGAATCTAGAAAAATGGTACTGATGAACCTAGTGGCAGGGCAGGAATAAAGACGCAGACGTAGAGAACAGACTTGAGGACACAGTGGGGGAAGGGGAGCCTGGGATGAAGTGAGAGAGTAACATTGACATATATACACTACCAAATATAAAATAGATAGCTAGTGGGAAGCTGCTGCATAACACAGGGAGATCAGCTTGGTGCTTTGTGATGACCTAGAGGAGTGGGATGGGGAGGGTGGGAGGGAGGCTCAAGAGGGAGGGGATATGGGGATATATGTATACATATAGCTGATTCACTTTGTTGTACAGCAGAAACTAACACAACGCTGTAAACAGTTATACTCCAATAAAGATGTATAAAAATAAAATAAATAAAATAACATATAAAATAAAAGATTTTGGGTCTTTCCCCCAATCAACTGTATCTGACTTTTAAATTGGAAATACAGTTTTATACAAGCAACATATGTGCTCTTTCTCTTTCCCTTATACTTTTTTTCTACTCTCAGGCATCATTACTTGATTGCCCAAGTAAGCCAGTTTTTCCCAAACTAAAAGTTAACCTTTGTTGAATGCTCTCTTAACATAAGTAGAGTATCTTTGCAAATATTACTAACTGTTCCAGTAGTGATGGAGATAGCATGAATTAAAAAAAAAAAAAAGCAGCATACTTTGAGGTAATGCAGAAGAGGGAACGCGCTGAAGGGAAGCTGGTAACTTTCTTAATTTGCATTGCTACTTTGTGACACTCTTTGCAGCTGAATAAATAGTTTCTCTCTCATAGCCGCAATTTCCTTCTGTTCATCCCTGCAGTGGAGGCTGAATCCTGTGTGTGTGACACTGCAATCTGTCACATGGCAGGACTGTAATCCCCACACATTTGGCATTAGCCATACCAAGTGTAAGGAAAGGAGAACAATATCCTCCAAGCTCAGTTAAAATGTCATGGGAAACTGTGAAAAACACACACACATCGTGTTCTGTGTGTCCATTTCTCAGCATGATGTATTTTTAGTTTCCTACAGCCGGCAAGTCTTAATTCAAACCAAAGAAAAATATCAATGGACTGCATATGGTACACTTCTCAGCATCTTTAAACATATTTGAACTAAACAACATTATCCTTACAGCATTTCTGGGTTTAAGCTATAACTGCTCACATTTATGGTGCCTCCAAATCAGGGAATGTTAAGGCACTTGGGGGAACCATGGCCAGGTACTCCTATTTTTTTTGCAGGTCCTTCCTCATCTCCCCCACCTATAATTGCTGGAGTGTCCCAAAGTCCTTACCTTGGACTTCTTCTCTTTTATGGTCTTTCATATTTACATCCACTCCCTAGACAATCTCATTGAGGCTCATGTCTTAAACTATCTTCTATAAACTGATGATTCCCAAATTCATCTCACTAGTGTGAACCTCTTCCTTGAAATAAAAATTTACAGAACCAGCCACCTACCTGACATCTCCCCTTGGATGTGTAAGAAGCAGCTCAAACTTAAAATGTCAACTACGTCCAGCAACCAATTTCCAAACTTGCTGTCCCATCTGAGTTCATGGCAACTTCATTTTTCTAGTTGTTCTACCCCAAACCTCAAGTTATTACTTAATTCCTTCCTTTTTCTTACAACATGTATCAAATCATCAGCGAATCCCACTGGCTTACCTTAAAATATACCAAAAATGCATCCACGTCTACTCACCACTGCTGCCTTTTGGTCCCACTGATCTCTCTGCTTCACACCCCACCTCCCACGTCTGTTCTCATCACAGTAATCAGTAATCATTTACAACGTAAATCATGTCACTCTGATGTTCAAAACCTTCCAGTTACTCCTCTGTCAAAGTAAAAGCCATAGTCCTCACCCCTCACATTTTCTCTCACCTCATTACCTTTCTGGCTCTTCCAGACTCACTGGCCTCCCTGATGTTCTTAAGAATTATTTCCCATGTTAAGACCTTTGCTGTTCTTTCTGCCTGGAATGTTTATACCTCAGACATCTGGAAGCCAGTCCTCTTCTTTCCTTCAAGCTCTCTCCCAAATGTCCTCACAAAAGTCACTTTCACAGTGAGGTCTTTCCTTACCAAGCTATTTCAATTCCACCTCGCTGCCTAGAGCTTGTATTTTTCTCTTCAGCCCTTATCACTGTCTAACATACTTTATCCTTAATGTTATTTTTAATTTATCTTGTTTGCTAACTATCCTTGTCACCAGAATGTAACCAACATGAAAGCAAAGATTTCTCTCTCTCTCTCTCCCTCCTTCTCTCTCTCTCTGCTCTCTCTTTCCCTCTCTTTTGCTTATCCCCAGCACCTAAAATAGAACTAGAATAAAATGAAAAGAGGCAGGAAGAATGAATAAATACAAAGAAAGAAGGAAAGAAAAAGAAAGAAAGAAAGAAAGAAAGAGAAAGGGAGTGAGTTAAATTTTTTCCTTCAGTACTTGAAAAGTAGCCTACTCTGGGGAAATGAGATTTTAATTTCAATTTTGGGGGTACCTTTCTTTGCTTTTGCTCTTTATGAGAACATGCATGCAGTTTTTAAATGACTCTATTACATTTCACTTTGTTTGTTTCTCTACTTCCCTCCCTTTGTTTTTCTCTCACTTGTTTTTCATCTCCCTCTCACCACCATCTCTCAAAATATCCAGTGAAAGGTGTTGGAGGATGAGGAGGGGGAGTGCAGCATGGAAACTGGAGCAGGAGGAATGAGGTTAGGGTGATGTAGTAAACACACACACATGCTGCTTTTTTCCACTAAGACAAGCTCCCCTGGCCGTATTCCATATGATAAGTCCCCAATGTCATGTTGTTCTATTTCCAAAACTCGTATAAAGTCATGATTTTAAAAAGTATTTTTTAATAATCCCAAATGTCGAAAGCACTAGAATCTTTTGTTGCATGTTGAAATAGAATCCACAAACTGATAGAATGAGCAAAGAACCAATTCTTAACATAACTCTGTCTATGCAGGGAGGCTCAAAGAATGACAGGATAGATGAATAAAAGAAAGAGATGTGGAATTTATAATTCTTCACATCAATATTTAAAGTGCAGTCAGCATTTGACAACATAGAAAACTGATGAAAAAATGGAGTAATTCAACTTCTAACCCTTAACCCAGAAAATCAAGTTCTTTAATATTATCTCCCTAAGCTTTATATTTTGAAGACTTATCTGCGTAAATTGCTCCAAATACATACGAATTTTCTCAAGTTTATAGAATAGCTAGTATAAAGTTAGTGAGTAAAAAAATTCATTAGAAAGAATATTCCTTTTTTCCCCCCAAATGTTCAGTGCATATATTGCTTTAACAATATATCTAGCTATTGTTCATTAGTAAATTACTTTACAAGGAATTATTATTTATCAGTGTGTGGCCATTAAACTCACACCATATTACATAACTGCATGAAAGTAGTAGTGAATGCTCTAAAGTGTCCCTCTGTCAAGGTAAATATTCATCACAAGTATGGACAAAATATGCTGATGACTATTCCAAACTCTGATGTTTGGTTTATCCCAGAAATGTTTGCATTTTGCAGACTGGAAAAGTTAAAAGATACTGACTTCAAATAGTGTTCTTAATACATAATACATAATAATACATAGAATTGTATAGGAAATGAATTACATTGAAAGAGTATCAAAAAAAAAGAAAATTAAGAAAATATTTGTGACAAATAATGTTTCTTTATTTAAACATTAAATAAAAAATGACCGAGCAGTTGGTCTTATAACCACCATAATTTCAAAACAGTTTTGATAATAAAATTTCTAGACAGCTACAATATATGAAAATATGGCATTATGAAAATACCTGTGATTTCTCTTGGGGACAAAGTCATAGATATTGCTAACGATAATGTAATTGGTTGCCTACATTCATAAAAGAAGGAAATGCTGAAATTTGAACTATAGTTCAGTAAAAATAAAAATGTACTTTTTTTTTCCATCTAAATTTGCAACTCCCCTTGAATTCTAACATCTCTTTAGGGTGAGTGGTCTTGATGTAAGAGTGCCTGGTTTAGCACCTCTCCTGAGAGGTTTTAATGCATCAAAATAGAGTTTTTCGAGTCTGTCAAATCACACATATGTTTTTCTTTTCCTCCTTGAGAATTGATGTTTGTGTTAAAATATATATACCCCTTTTGTAAATATTAACTGTCATCTTTAGCTGTGATAGATAGTCACTTATCCCAGGGTAGCACATCCATAAATATATTTGTGTTTCTTTCCGTGTTTCCCCCCCATATCCTCACTAAAAATGTGAGTCTCCTGTGCATTCTCCAAATTAGTTAGCAGAGAGCATTTGCTTAAATGAAATTCTCATTTGTGATGCTTAATCAAAAAGGGGACTGTTTTCCCCCAGCTTTTTCCAACTTGACACAAGAAAGAGCTGAGAGTATTTTCAAAGAGACTCATTAGGTGGCTGCTGATTAGTAGCAGGCTGCTTGTTTGGGGTGATGGATGCTTGCTTCTTGACTGCCAGGAGAGGGAGCTTTGCCAAATTTAGAAGTCATCCCACCCTTATGTGGTCTGTAGTTTTGAACAGAAAAAAAAAAACAAAAACAAAAAACGAGGCTTTCAGTGTTTAAATGGGTTTGCTCTTGGCAAAACGCATCTCAAAAGTCTTCCTGGAGATCCTATAATTCTTAAAAATTAAACATGACAACTTCAATGCCTCAAATTGTATGAGAACTTTCAGAGTGTTTTTTGCTTTCAATGAAAACTAATCTCTTGGCAAAATATGGATGGGCTTAAAGCAAACCTGGGATGTGTCCTTGCTACGTTGAGATCGTCAGGACCCAACACAGATTCTAAGTCATTAACACAGGGTTTATTTGGATCACAATGAAATGCCCTAGAATTAGAAAGCTACTGTAGCCTCTTATTTTTACCTCTGATAGTCTGTAGGGCTTGCCACTTAATTATAAGGGTCTTATATTTCTTTGATTGTAAACTGCTCCTTAAAAGATCTGATACTAACTCAATTTTCCTTAGGCGGCTCATTGGGAATTAAGAAGGGAAAGGATTTTCAGCACATACATCAGGGAAAGGTGGAAGTTGAAACTGAATGAATAATCTATGACAATTCATTTTAAGTCATTCATGTCCTGAACACCAAGAGTATACAAAGTTCTAATTGGTACTTTGGGATATAACTTAAATATGTCACAGATATCTTTCCAATTTATTTATCTAGGATTGTATCCATTTAAAATGTTTGATGCTTATAGTCACCCTCATTCATTCAAAATATACTTACTGATCACCTACAATGTCATGGGCATCATGCCAGGTAAGCCAAACATAAAAATGGGTAAATCATGGGCCCTACTTGCTCTTTCTATTTTAAGGTAGTTCCCTTCCATCTCTAAATGTTATATCCTTATATTTTCTTTCTTTCCCTTGGAATCAGATAGGAACTATGGGAGAAAATTAAAGATACCTTTAGTAGTCTACATTGTTTATTTCATACGTTAAATTTAAAAAAGTAAGCCTGAGAAAATTAGTTCTCATTTTCACAGAATCTTAGTATTGGTGTAAGTCAGAGACTGAAAGAAAAATTATTCTACCTAATAGAACGCTTTGATACTAAAAAGTTCTTCCTCAGTTTGTTACCATTTTTCCACTGGAGTCACTGGTAACTTCTACATTCTGATGGAGGAAAGTATCAGGCAGGAAAAAGTCAAAATTTTAATAAATTCAGTTCTTATAAGGAGTTTGCCAATGAGGGCAAAAACCCTGGGATGAATACTGTATTGTTGAGAGTTGGTATACTGCTGCTTTATTTAGTCATGCTTTGCTTTGAGTTATTTCTTATCAAGAGAGTTAATTAAAAATTGCAGTATTTTATTCAGCTTTAAAAAGAGTCATTAGCCCACTCATCCAAGAAAGACCGACACACTGTTCCTTACTGTGTAAGAATTCTTGTTTATACCACACAGTGATACTCTCCCTTCTCTAACAGCTAACATTGTGAAAGGAATTATGGGTGAAAATGATTTTGGAAATGCTTAGAATGGATCCCAGCCATATGGCCAAAAAAGAAAAATGAGAGAGGAAAGACAGAAGCAGAAGACTAGGCCATGGGAGAGAAATGATGGAAATAAAATAGCAACACATGGAAGCCATGATAATGGGAGAAAACGATTGCAAAAAAAAACAACCAAAAAACAACTATTATTAAAGTTTTCAAAGTGTCTGGAATTAAGGAGTAAAACAAATGATGGAGCTTGAAAAAAAAATTAATTTGGGTGTCTATTGACTCTTACAGACTTAAAGAAGTCTTATAGGACTGGAAGAAATTAAGGCGATCAAAGTTTAAGAGAAACAAGTTTCTACTGCCCTTTTTATGCAAAAGTATTTGAGGAAACCATTTTTTTTAACTAGATAATAAAAACGTAGCAGTAGCAGTGCTTTTAGAATAAAAGACAATTCACTTCCAACTTCATTATGAAAAAAACAGAGAGTGGGTCTGGGTTTGAGGAGGCTCTGAAAAATACTATGTGCTTTAAAATGAACTCAGTTTCAGTTAACATTGCACCACTGTAAAAAAGTGACTAGGGACTTCCCTGGGGGTCCAGTGGTTAAGAATCTGCCTTCCAATGCAGGGAACGCGGGTTCAATCCCTGGTTGGGAAACGAAGGTCCCACATGCTGCCGGGCAAGTAAGTCTATGTGCCACAACTACTGAGCCCGTGCACCTCAACTAGAGAGGCTGCTTGCCACAAAATACAGAGCCCACACGCTTTGGCGCCTGAGCCTCACAACTAGAGAGAAGCCTGAACGCTGCAACAAAGATCCCACGTGTCGCAACTAAAGACCTGATGGAGCCAAAAAAAAAAAAAAAAGTGATTAATTTGCTACTTGTGTGAAATCTTAATTTTTAGGTTAAAGGAATGCAAACTCCATTTTTCAAATCATCAACTGTGAAAAATGTATATGTGACATGTTTTACATTGATACAACCTACATTTCACAGTTTTACTCTGTTTTCCTACTCCTTGTTTACTTCTATTCCTCCCTATAATTTTTAGAATTAAAAAAAGAGAAGTCTGCTGTAAACAGACATACACATAGAGTTCTCTGTCAAAGGGATTCTCAAGTACAAAGAGAAAGAAAATATGACAGAGAGCATATTAAACTTAACTTAGATCCATTAGAAAATTTCCATTAGTTCTTCAGGGTCATTTCATCAGCTTTCCCACAAGCCCTTCTGGGTGCTGGCACTGTAGAGTGGCATTTATTTTGAGAGTGTATCAGTCCTGTACAATGTTTTGTTCTCATTTTATGTATTTTTTAATGCACATGACATAGATTGAGTACATTGGAGTATATCAACTGGAAAGGAGAATCTTAATTCCTTCTGGCGGAAAAGAAATCCACCTAGGTGCGTTTTTCTATATGACTCAGGGGCAGTTACTGGTGTCCTAGTCTGGGAGTGACATAGATGATCCACAAGTCAGCTTTCTCAGAGCTCTGTCTTCCAGAGATCTGCTTGAGCCAGCAACTTGCCTTGCCCTTTTGGACAGTCACATTGCTTAAGGAATGGTGCCTGAATTAAGTCAAGTCAGGGCCCTGTCAATCTAGAGGATTGGGGAGGTTATTACACAGTTGCTGCTTTGGGTAAGGTTGCCAAGAATTTCATGTGCTTACTTTTGATCATATCCCATATATTAGGCTTAAATCCACAATAATGTTTTCTATGGATTTGCACATTAAGACCAAAGGCTTATTTAAGGGGGTGGGTTTCTGGCTAGAGTGTAATTTCTAAGCCAATTCACTCATTATCCGAGTACAAGGAAGTTAGAAGTTCATCAGGTTTCACTTGAACATTTTTATATAATCCGTGGAGTGAGCCTTTTCACTTAGGCTCAACATTAAAGCTCAAACAAGCAACAACTGATGCAAATTTTAAACCGAAAGCTACTTAGAGAATGTTCTTGTGTGCAGTGGACAAGAAACATGGGAAGTTTATCCCACTCCCTGCCTGCTCAGTTTTCACCGAGGGAAACTTTCCTCTGACACAAAGAGCTGTCTGTTTTTTTTCAAAGTCAGTTTCCCTCAGTGTCATTCCCACCCTCATATTTATAATTACATCTGGTTCATTAAGACATGGAAATCAATAGAGGATGTGCTGTTTTTCTCAGGGGGTAGGAGGCCCCAGGAGATGTGTAAACGCTGTTCTCGCTTTGCTCCTACCCTTGCATTGTGGCGAGGCTCTGATGGTTAACAACTCTTTTGTAGTGCTCGTACTTTGGCCTCCATCCCTATAAATCATAACTCCTAAGATGCAACCTAAAATAATGTCTGTGGTATTCTGGTCTATGACAGAAATCATTCTGTAGAGTATATATCAGGGCTACAGGGTGAGTAGACACTTGAGATGATGCCTATGTATTTTGTTAATATCAAACACGGTTTTCCAGTGGAATATGAACACCCATGAGATGTCTTGCAATCCAGGAACTGTTGGACCACACCTGCTCACCAATTCACACAAATATTAGGCTGATTATTTGATGATTGAGGGAGTGAAGGGAGGAATGGCCTCAGTCAAAGTCTAAGCTCAGGAGGAAGTGTGAGGTGTCCTGAGGACATACTCTGCCAAACGATCCTGAGACAGATGATCCAGAGAGAAACAGAAACGGAAAGAGACAAAGGCAGAGGAAGATGGAGGGATCCCCTCCCCCCACCGCCCCCAACTATGGGCAACTAGGAACGAGGTGTCACAAGATGCACATCATTCACACACCTCTGAGCCCTTGCAGCTGTGAGGACAGATCTCAGCAATTTTCAACTCTTAGCAACATACATCCTGGAGGAGGGCAGGCCTAAGGTAACATTATTTTTATTCCCACCTTAGCTGTCCTGTGACCCAGGCTGAACACGATCCAAGAAATGTGAGTTCATCACGTTTATAATGCAGCTGCGCATAAAATGGGGCCAAGACGTCACACATCCCAGTCCCGGCCTCTCTCTTTGGAGGTCTCTTCTCATGTTCTCATATCCTCACCTCCGGCCGCACCCCTACTCCCCTGAGCCATCTCTACAGCAGCAGGACCACATCTTCCCACGTGGAAAGTTCTGGTACCTTTTGTCCTGTGGAAGAATTCTGCATGTGTCATGGCTTTGCTCTTTGTTCAGAGCTGTGGAGATATCACGACATTGCTTTCTTGGACTGGATTGGATGTGAGAGTGGATCTTTTCAGAGACATGTTACCCAAGACAGGCTCATTTTTTTTAATAGACAAGAGAGCAGAAGAGTATTTGGACGATGCTCCAAAATGTATAGCAAGACCCTGGCTGTAAGTCAAAGACAGTGGGCTGGGGGGTGGGTGGGGGGCAGTGTTGGAAGGAGGTTAAGGCTCCCTCAGCCTTTATAATACAGACCAGACTTGAATCCACACAGCCTCATAGCAGCAGTCATTGTGGTTTTGTTTTGCTCTCCGGCCATTCCTGACTTTAACAGGGAAGAATCGTGTTTTTTGCTGGGTGGGACCTTCCTCTTTTCTGAATCTTGGGGCCTGTATTGCTCATCAAATAGTGGAAGAGATGGAAATGTTTAGATTTTGCTCCATTTTCATCAAAGAGTTGAAGCTATCCAAAATCTGAAAAAGACTCCTTGTTCTTACAAATTGGATTTATTTTAGGAAGAGCTGGGAATTTTCAGAAAAGGAGGAGTAAAAGGTGACATATATTAAGGGACCTGCTTCTTTTTGAGCCTTCCTCTCCCTAGATCCAAAGTTTCCATCACAAAAACCAGTCTTTTATTAAATCAAATATTTTTGGAAATATTCTCATTGTGATCCTAGCGTACATCTTGGGTAACAGGTAACAAGGTACCAAGTCAAATCTCTTTGTTCTCTTCTTTTGCATCCTGATATTTAAATAGGTAAAGATGCCATAGGGACTCTTCAGCAAAATTTATGGAGATTCTGTACAAACATAAGAAAGAAAGATAAAATGTCCCTATATAAATAAGATGCCTGGTTTTACAGTTTCTAAAAATCCCAATTCAAAGTATAGTGTATTCTAAATCAGGGCAATAAATTTCAGGTTATTTGAAGATTGAAACACTGATGAAACCATAATATCACATAACTTTCTGTCATAAGACTCATTCTTCTCCTGGCCTTTTGAATTCCTTTGTCACACAATCCCTGCTACTCTCTTAGGGAATAGGAGAGAGGAAAGAGTAGGTACAGAAAGGGAGGTGGAATAGTTGAAAAAAGCAATTCCATAAAGCCAGGCAGGAGAAAGGCAGTGTCTATAGTGGGATTGGGAGTATGGAGAATTCAATAGCGATGGATATGAAATCATGAGCCTCTAATAAAGATTTTTTTAAGCTGGAAATAAAATTTCAGTATAAGGGTTTATTTTCCTTTTTTTTAGGAATCTTTAATAGAACACTGAAAAATAAAAGTTAAAGAGGGTAGAGGAGTGTGACAAAAAGAATTGGGAGGCAAGAGAGCCTTCAAGGCTATCTTTGCTCACTTAGCTCTGCAGCGCCCTGGGAGGTTGGCAAGTACAGACTAATGGCTTGTTTGAACAGAAAAGGCTTTCCTGCTTCAGTGCACTCTTCTTCCTAGCCCCAACTCAATCTCTGAAAAAATATCAAAATCACTATTAGTAATTCTTTCAGCTGTGTTCATTGAGCTGTTGAGACCAAAGTTATCAGACCCCATCTGAAATTTCCTAGTGAAGAAACAAAATCCTGTGACTTCAGGTATACAATTAAGGAAAAATGAAGTTGTGGTAATAAAAGTGGTTCAAAATCCAATTCAAGCCCTTTAAAGGCCCTCAGGGTTTAGAAAGATGTTGTAGCTTTTACAGCATGTAAAAATCAAGAGTTTTCTTTTCTTCTCACTTTAGCTGGAACTGTGGCTATTTGAAAAACTGAAATAATTGTTTGGTAAGAAGTTATTTTCTTTACTGTGAAATCAAGGCAACTGAAATTATGGTTCTGTGTAAGGAATGGAATCCCTCTAACACACATGATGCTGGTTTTATATGTTGTGTACACCAAATATTTGGGTAACTTCACTCATGGGCTCCTGACTAGCTATGCTGCTATTTGCTAAAGCATTGCAATATTAAGTTGGAATATTTTGACTGAAACTATGAAAACTTAAAAATCTCTGGCAGGTAAACACACTTCTTTTTCTCTTCATTAAGAAAAGGAAGGGTTTGAGAGGAGAAAGATAACCCTGCTGCTCACCACACTAAGCAACTCGAGTAGGAGCTCAATGTCTGATTACATGTGCAGTTATGGTGCCTTTGTCAGTGTTCCTCTGAAAGGGCCATCTGTGAATGGGATGACTCTGAAGGTCAAAGTCAAGAGGTATGGGCATCATTTTGATTTTTAGCAAATAAATCACTGGAGTTCTGTTTATGTATTACAAGCACTGCCAAATGTCTCACTGTTCAAGTATCCTCAAAAACATGTGGAAGAAGAGGTGTGAAAATCATGGCACAAAATAACTCACCTTTGACCTCGGGAAATTAAATGGATGCAGACCCACATTCAGGAGGAGGCTCATAATTTATTCCCGTGGGCAAGTACATTCATTCCCACCTATTTTTTTCATCTATCTGGTACAGAGTAATGAATATCTGAAACCTTAGATCAAAAAATTGTGTAGCAGGTAGCGGAGGCTAGGATAAGAATCCTAAGGGCTAATGAGGCAAATAAGATTAGTTCCTGCGCAGAAGGCTAGTAGTAGAGATTCTGTATTAGTTTGCTAGAGTTGCCATAACAAAAGATCACGGCCTAGGCGGCTTAAACAACAGAAATTCATTTTCTCTCAGTTCTGGAGGCTGGAGGTCTGAGATCAACTGTTGCAAGTCTGGCTTCTTTTGAGGCTTTTTTTCCTTGGCTTACAGGTGACCATCTTCTCACTGTGTCCTCACATGATCTACATGATTTTTGCTCAATCTGTGACCACATTTCCTTTTCTTATGAAGATACTAGTCAGATTGGATTAGATTCCACCCTGATGGTCTCACTTTAAATTAATTACCTCTTTAGGACTTTATCTCCACACACTTTACATTCTGAGAAGATAAAGTTTAGGACCTCAACTTATGAATTGACTGGGGAGACAAAATTCAGCCCATTATAGATACCTAGACAGATAAACATAAAAGTGCAAGATAGTATTAGTAGCCCAATAATAGAAGGCTAAATGGGGGGTTGGAAAAAATGTCAGTGCTACCAAGTGGCCTCAGAAAAGGAGGTGAGGCTGCCAGTGCCCCTGCCTCCTCGGTGAGCTACAGCTGCCCCCCCACCTCTGCAGGCAACCCTCCAACACCAGCAGTTTGGATTCCTTTTATTTCTTTTTCTTCTCTGATTGCTGTGGCAAGAATTTCCAAAACTATGCTGAATAGAAGTGATGAGAGTGGACATCCTTGTCTTGTTCCTGATCCTAGAAGGAATGCTTCCACTTTTTCACCATTGAGAATGATGTTTGCTGTGGGTTTGTCATATATGGCCTTTATTATGTTGAGGATCCAGACAATTTCAATGGCACCTAAAACAAGTTGGAATTAAGAACCCCACCAGGTTTATTGACCTTGATAAGTGGTTCTGGTACATGCCCTGGTCTTGGAAAGCTTTTATGTCTCCTGCATGCTTACAACACATCTCAATTTGGACTAGCCACATTCAAGTGCTGAATAGCCACATGTGGCTACTGTTTACTATTTTGGACACCACAACTGTAGATGAAAGATCACAAGGTCTGAGTAAAAAGACTTGTGTTCTAATCAGTCTTGAATGATGGATTGTATTAGATGGTCTCTAGGGTTGTTTTTCAGCCCTTGTGTTCTCTGAGTTAATGGCACGTCAAGGATGTGGGTGCATCAAAAACTGAATGAGGACAGCCAAGCCTTCGAAGCTGGGACAATCCCCAAGGAATGATGAGGTTAATCTTTTGCTGATCTTTCAACTTCCTGGACAAAGCCAGTTTTCTTGATCGAACGTTACAGCCTTGCGTTTTGAGCAAGAAAGGGGTTTGGGAGACCCACAAATCCATGATGCTGACCACTACTGGAAGGCTGAAAGACTGAGCCAAGAAGAGAAAACCTAGGGCTAGACACCTACTGGACTGCCTTTAGTAGAGAAGGTTTCTGCCAGACTCTGATTTTATATTTGCCCAGAGGGAGATTTTTCTGGGGTGTTTCTTTATTCCAGCCTCAGAGGAGCATCTTTGCTTCATACTCTTGAAGGAGAATAGAAAAGGATTCTTGAAGGGGCAAAAGCAAGGGAATGGAAATTGAAGTTCAACTTTGCACATCTCCTCTACAAGTTAGATCTCAGAAGATGCAAAGATCCAGATGACCTAATCAGACCATATAATTCAGGCCCTCAGGTCAGTTGTGGCCAGGCTGATCCAGGCTGGGCTCTGCTGGGCTTGACTCCAAGCTTCTGGTTGGGTCCAGGTCTGCTCTGCATGTCTCTCATGCTTGTATCAGCAGCTGCTGGAGGGAAGTTCTTCTCACAGTTGAGCACAGGTGTGCAGGAGGGCAAGCAGAAAAAGGTTATGCTTCTTGATACCTCAGCCCAGAACTGAAACACTTTAGCTTCCACCCCCATTCCATCAGCTAAATCAGGTCACATGGGCTAAGCACCAAAATCAATGGATAGAGAAATATATCCCATCCATTCTAGTGGATATTCCTTCAAAGTCACATGGCCAAAGATGTGGGTATGTAATTCTAATAAAGAGAAGGCATGAATGACAAAAAAAGAAAAAAAGAAAAGGAGGTGAATTTTAGATCCACTCATGAAGGTTGTCCGAGCAAGAGATGGGTAGTAGGTGGGTAGTTTATGGAGCTGAAGAGAAGGAGGGACATTTGCAGAAAACATTGTAAGCACAAGAGGGTGTATAAATACAGGCATGGAGTTAGGAAACTGGATTTTACAAAAGAAGGTCAGTCAAAGGGGGCAAGAGACAAGTTTGAATTTATGATAGGCAAGTGTCAGATCACCCCAAGACTTATACTCAGACAATGATGTCTTGCAGCCATGACAGTACATTCTAGAATTAGTCAGACCTAAGTCCAAACTCTGGCTCTTCCTCTTCCAAATTTTACCTTGTTCCCATTATTTAATGTTTTTGTCCTTCCATTTCTTTATCTATAACGCAGTATCTCTATGGAATAATCAATCAGTCAATCAATCAATCAATCAATCAATCATCCCAGTACCAGGATCCTTTGTGCTTAGCTCAGTGTTAGGCACGTAGTAGCTATTGAAGACCCATTAATTACCATTATTCTTCTGTCATTTAAAGAATTGCAACTTTATTCTGCAGGATATTTGGAGATAATGAATATTTTTGAGTAGAGAGGTAGTGTGATCAGATCTTAAAAATCATTCTGGTAACTGCACATCATGGATCAATGAGGTGAAAGGCTGGAAGGGACTAAAAGTACCAGTTTGGAATCTCTTTCAAAATCCAAGTAAGTGATCAAAGAACATAATCATAGGAAATTCAAGTGAAGAAGAAAAGGAAATAGACTTGAAAAATAGAGCGACTGGATAAAATTTTATTGGGGATTTAAAAGCAATGTAGATTTAGGATGATTTCCAGATTCTTGGCTCAGGGAACTAGATGATCCATCACTGAGGAAAGAATAAAACACAAGAATAAGCTTTGAAGAGAAAGCTTATAAGTTCAATTTTGGGAATGTTTATCCACCGTACCACTCACGATGACTTCCACACTTTCTTTCCAAGCTTCAGTTCCATATGGTCCAGTATACTCTTTTGCTACAATCTTTCCTTTGAAAATTCCCTCAACAGCTTGGCCATTCTTCCATCTATCAACTCACATAAGAAACCATCAACCATAGTTAAAAATGTATCCTCAGAGTAGAAAGCAGCTTAAAAATTATCCACAACTGTGATGACTGGTCTTGCTTCAAAATTACAACCATAATCTGAAGTATTGCCCAGAAATCTTACTTTATTTTCCTTGTCAATTTGCCTCCCACAACTATTTCAATTGTTCCTTTTTCCTCAAACACATCTTCTCCAATCCTCCCTCTCAGCTAATAAAACTTGTTTGATGTTTTACATAGAAGCTGGAAGCAGCCACAAACCTATGTCCTCATCTTCCCACCATAAAAGCCATTCTATCTGCATCTGTCCCCATAGACTCTGCCTTTCCTCCTATCACAACCAACAAGGTGTCTCTGCTCCCTCTGAGACCAACCGCTTCACTTGTGCACTGTATTCCCATCTCCTCTTAAATGTGCAAAACCTTTGCTCTTGTATTGAATCCTGCTTTCTTCTTTAATTTCTTCTATTGGATGATTTCGATCAGTGGACAGACAGGATGTAATGCCTCTCGTCTTAAAAAGCAGCCTCTCCCTTGACACCATATTTTCTTTTCAGCTTCCACCCATTTCTCTGATCCATGTTATAGCAAAACTTCTTGGAAGAAATGTTGACCTTCTGTCTCCTCCTTTCTCTCTCCTACCTTACCGGATGCTCCTTTCCTCTAGTTGACTGCTCTTCTCTTCAGTCCTCAGACCTCCTCTCTTCAATTCTACATCCTCTTCCTTATGTGGCTCCACCCAATCTCATCTTTTTAAGCATAATTGTTCTTCTGATAAAGCTCTACCTCCAGCCTCTTTTTTGAGTTCCTGACTTGTATACCCAAATTGTTCATGCAACATCTTAAACTCAGCAGATACAAACCAGAATTCTGGATATCCTCCTACCCCACATCCAGCTCCTTCATCTGTTCATTCACCCAGACCCTCAGGCAATTTTGTAGGCATCCTCGACTCTGCTTTCACTCATAACCTATGTCCAAATCTACCAACAAGTCTTAACCACGTTACCTTAGAGGTGTATCTCAAACTGGATCACTAGACATGAAGCTGATAATAGAATTATTAACAGTAGCTTGCTAGTGTTTAATTATTGGTGTCCATCTCCTATAACAAAACAAATAAACAAACAAACAAATTTGCATGTGTTCTGCTATACATTCTGAGGAGGTCTGTAAAAAGGATAATACCTTTATCCTTATTGTTCTGTTATTATGAAGCTCTACTTTTACAATTCAAACAGTCTATTCTCCATACTCAAAAAAGTCACTGTCACTTAAAATAGATGTATTCTAACAATGGAAATGTCTTTTTAAGAAAGAAAAAAGATAAAGGGGATTTAGTATATATATCATTATGAATCAATCAATGCAATAATCCTAAACTTATTATTTTTGACAATGATATTTCAGGATAAGTGATATGTAATAATCTTGCACTCATAGAGCTAATGTTCCTCAGCTGTCACTTTGGTCCTAAATAAATGCTGATTTCATTGTGCATATTAAACCCCAGCACAGGGATAAGGAAATTCAAAACTCTGACTCTTAATTTCTATATGAATGTTCTGTTTGAGATCTCTGAACATCACATTGGCAAAGGATAACAACATTTTCTTTCTAGCCCTTATAAAGCAAAGGTAAATTGTCATTCACATTCTATAGAATCAGTGTTTTCCACACAAAATTACTTTAAAAAACATGAACCATTTCCTTTGACAGCCACATCTCTTTTTAGGCTAAAGGCATATATTTTACTAATAAAAAAACTCTTGAAACTTTCCTTAAAAAAGGAATGGTAAACAGAAAAGGTCAATTTAAATCGTATTTCAGGCAGAGTTGGTGATTATTGCATTGTTGCCAATGTTGCTATAATAGCAAAAACATGTTTTACAGGTGCTGTGTTCCTATTTTCTTTCTTAGAGGCTGAAGAGTTAGTTGTTTTTCTTATCATTGAAAACTATTATTGACATGACAGCTGAAATAATTAAGAAGAATGATTATTTGTGCATCCAAAGAGAAAAACAAATCATTTGTCTAAAATTTTTTATGTGGAAAATGTTCATATTATACCAAGATACACTGTCAGCCTGGAGATTAACTGATCGAGATGGTGCCAGGCTTAAAATTATTAGTAGTTGGGAGACAGAATATGTGAGGTGTTTCAGAAATGGAGAAATTACAAGGAGGCACCTGAATATTGAGGTAAGAAATTTAAAAAGAACAGTAGTGATGATGTGCTAGGTGTATTTTCTCTGTTCTCTTTACCCCTGAGGGTATTTCAGTGATTGAATACGGAAAGAAATCACAAATTACATTTATAATTATGAAATTGTAATTCAGTGATGAGCCCATGAATGTATTATGTTTCTTTTTCACACCGAGCCATTTATTTAGTTTTTGTGTTATTATGCTTTAATTCAAAAGAGTTGTTAATATAATATGCAAACAGTTAGGTAGTAGAAAATGCTCAGGGGTGCCTAGGAATTTGAAAAAAAAGAGATAACATATGAATGTTTTGGCTCCTGAGGGACAAAAAAGCATTTGGACACATAGTTTCAAAGGGAGCCAAGATGTCTGTCTGTTCCGGGCATCCAGGCACAGAATAATAATCCAGAGTACACTCTAGAAACCCCCCCCCCCCGCACACACACACACATTAGAGCCCCAGGGAACCCACATACCTACTTGCATAGAGCAAGGATGCTTTCAGGTTAGTGGGATGGCCAAAGAGGGAAGAGACCTTTCCCAGCTGAGGGATTCTAGTGGGAAACTGTTTTAAGTAAAAGTGACTGTCAACTGGTGTTACTTTCTGAAGAGGAAAAAAATCAGCTTTATATCAGCACCGGCATATCTACAGTCTCTCACAGGCTTTGATAAATCTACACCACCAGGCGAAATAATCTTCTTCTCTGATGGCAAGTTCTCGTGCTTTCTTTCTTTCTCTCTCTTCTCTCTCTCCCTTTCCTCCCTTCTTTCCTCTCTCCATGTATCTGTCTAATCATAATTTATTTCAAAGTGTACAGTGTATGTCAAGGTAACTAACCCCAAATATTGGGGCAGTGATTTTATCGATGCTCTTAATAGCTATCCTAGCTAATCCCAAAAGCTTTCTCTCCAAGAAAGTCCTCAATATGCTTAATTGCCTGCTGAATTTATACCTGCTTCTTAAAGGTCTCTGGGTGAGGAAGGGAAGGAGGAAATGGTGGGATTTTTTAAAAATCTAATAAATTAACTTTAACAGAATTTATTTCAGACTGCCAAGCTTCTGAGAAAAATGGGGTAGCATTTTATAGTAGGCAACAAATTAGATTATTTCCCTGGTGTTGCTTGTGATAATCACATTACACCCCAGCAACTCTCCAGGTATTCATGTAGCTGTGAGGTGGAATTCCATAGCAGCTTAGACGCTCCATTGTAATTTACATTAACATGAATTAATATCCATTTACAGTGACATGTTAATAAGAAAAATACATGTGGCAACTTCCTGTAGTACTGTAGTCTCCTACTTCAGGGAATAAAGAAAACCTTGCATAAAGTACCATCCATGTTCCCTGATTTTTCACCATGAAAATTTACTGAACTGTCATTTTACAGGCAAATAATTTGAGGTTACCAAAAGCTAAGGACACAACAACAAATGATGAAATACTGGCGACTTGGTCAAAATCCCTCAATTGATCACCTCAGTCAAATAGTTGAAAAGAAGCAAAGCAGATTAGATAAAATGTTTCCAGGACATATTTGATTTTTGGAACATTTTATGTATCCTTTTCAGGCTTCTAACTTTGCATTCAGGAGCTAAGCACCCACAGAGCCCCTTCCTATATGCTCCTACCCTATTGACATACGTCACACTTGTGACTCAATTCAGCCAATGAAATGTGAGCAGAAGTGGCAATGGGCCTTTGCGTTTCCATCTGCCATGAGCAGAGCAAGCCCAGACTGCGGCTGTTCAATCAACTTGGGTCACAGAATAAGTAAGAGCTGGAGCAGAGAGGTCTAGCAGTTGGGCCAGCTCACAGTGAATATGCAATGAGAACAAGCAGTAAACATTCGTTGTTTTAAATGACAGATAATGTGGGGTCATTCGTTACTGCAGCCCAACTTAGCATACGGTAACTAACACACATTATTTCAAAAAGATGAAAATTTTCTCCATCTGAAAAAAAGAAACATTTAGGTTGCAATCATGTTATTCTGCTTACTGTACAAAGACTGTGTACAGATCCTCACAAAACTTAGCTGCCTGGGAAACCTTTGTGATATTTCCAAGATTTACAAAAATTTCCTTTTGGTAATCTGTAAACTTTTATCTTTATTTCAACCAAAATATAAAAGGAATACAATTAATTGATAGTTGTGGTGTTATCTGTGGTAGGATATTGGATGTAACTAAGAATTTGAAATTACATTTTTATGTTAACAATGGAATTCGCACAGTAATTTCATTTATTTGTATGGACAAGTAAATGAAAAGAGCTGAACATTGGAATGATTTAACTGGCTTTTTAGACAAGAAGGATAGTCATTAGCAACTAAAGCAAGGCAAAATAAAATCGTGACTATTCTCAAAAGGGACAAGGCTTCTTGTTATTCTGAATGCATAATGTTGGGTGTGTCCTTTCAGATAGATTTGTACCTTACAGTGTAATATCTGTAAGATATTTCACATGCTCTTTCTACCTAATAATGGATTATACTAATTTTTGAATTAGTTGGAAAAGTTATGAAAAATAGCTATTCCATTTTACTCCAACAGGAATGACTTTTCAGACAAGTTACCTGAATTTACTCAATGCTATTGCCTTATTCAATTTGGCATCCTGGATACAAATTTGCTAAATGTTTTCTCAGAAAATAAATAGTAGTCTCGACATGTATATACTGCTATATTTAAAATAGACAACCAACAAGGTTGGTTGTCTGTAAAATTTTCTTTTTAGAAAAGATGATAATTATAAATAAATAAATAAATAGTAGTCTAATATTCAAGGCTATGTCAAGATGTATACGCCCTGAGTTTTAGGCACTTTTGCAAAGTGAAGGGAATTATACTGCTGTGATTGAGGATACATTTCCACTGCAATCAAACCTGGACTTGCCACTAAGCCATCTTCAGATTTCTCTCTCTCTTTTTTAATTAAGCTCAAGCTGTTTTTCAAGGAAATCAAACAAATATAGATCGTGTTTCCAGTGAGAACATAAACTGTAGACTTGTAGTCTCTCATAGAAAGAAACTTTAAATATGAATTATTTTCCACCCTCTTTCCCCAAACCCAACACCTATAATATCCCTGCAGCCCGGACACTCAGTCTCTGCTTATACATCCCTAGTGATGAGGCACTTAATGTCTCCCATGTCCTCAGAGCTACAGCTTTTAGAAAGTGTTTCATTCTACTGAACTGTAATCTGGTTGTCTCTTGTTTCACTCATGACACTAGCTCTAGCCCCAGAGTCACACTGGGTACATGTGGTCCCTCTTTCACATGAACAAGGTAAAGTACTTAACATCATTCAGCATGCCTTGACCTTTCTCAGGGCAGGATTCCCTGTCTTCCCTTTTCTAAACAAATACATTAATATCTCCCCCTACGACTTCTTATTTGTAAGAATTTCTTATCCACTTGCTATTTTGACACTCTCCCTGGAGTAGACTAAGGTTTGACACTGTTTCCCTTAACATAGTAGTCTAATAGGAGGGTACTGGCTCCTAGGACTGAGCCCAATTATCTAAAAAATGTAGAGAAAAATGCAAGCATCAGCTTCTCACTTTAAGGATTTCACCAATGGATTACATGAGCAATCATACACACTATTGATTCATTAGTGCTACTTATTAAGGAAATTCTTTAAATCCAGTTGACACGTGTGGTTCCTAAATCGTCTCTCTGTTCTAGGGTAGAGCTATGGGAATATTTGGGACCTCAGTTTGAAATCTTAATTTAATAACCTTGTTAGCATGGTTGAAGCAATCAAAAAAGATTGGATAGGTAGTTCTAATTCCTACCAAATAAAGGTCATTTGAAGATAAACTTTCAATATTGTGTTCTTTAATAAGACCCACCTATCCCAATGGGATGGTAGGAGGCAAAACATTAAGTGTTGCCACAATTAGGTTGCTCCATCCTTGTTCAACCGCCTTGTATCCAATATAAACAGCATTGTGGACTTTTGTCTGTTTCACTCCCCTTCCATGAAAAAAATATTGTAAATGATTGTTAAGTCATCTTCTCAAGCCTCTGGTTAAGACAAAGAAATCCTAGCAACAGCAGCACCACCACTAGCCCCTACTCCAGAAAGAGAAAGATGAGATGTTATTCTAAAAATACTCCTTAGCATCTCATTTCATACAGACATGTGTAGATACTGACTGTGCTGTGTAAACATGACAGACACTCAATGCAAACTGAATTAATTGATTTATTAGGAGCAAAATAGCTGTGTGGGCTGGACTCAATTGGTTTATTAAGGATTCGATTGCACTAATTGCTTGCAGAGTGGGCAGAGGAAGAAAGGAAGGAGGGAAGAAAGAAAGAGAGGCAAGCGTCCACCAGAGGGACCCTCGCTGGTCAGCCCATGGGGTAGGAGAATGACCTACACTTGGTGGCAAGCATACAGTCTCTGCTAGGGAAAGGGAATTTGGAATATCATGTGACCCTGGATGAAATTCTAAAGAAAAATCTTACTGTGTTAGGACTCAAGACTGGTAGAACGGTCAATTGTCCCATCCTGCCTGTCCCATGAAATGAGACTCTTCTTTCTCACGTACAGAAAGCTAGCTTCTCTGAGATAAAATGAACCTTGGCTCTGAGATGAGGGAAAGCAGAAGGATCATGGGGTGGTTAGGAAGTGTGTGAGAGCAGGTTCAGACTTTCCCCAGGGTACTGGAATTAAGGAGAGTCCACGGCAAAGGCAGTTTAGTCATCGTTAAGAGCATAGATTTTGGAGCCAAAGAGAGCTGGATTCACGTTTCTGTTCCACTCTTTTCTGTGTGTGTGTTCTTAAGCAATTTATTTGATTTTCCTGAGCCTTGGTTTCCTTAGATGAAGGTTACAACTGCCTAGATCACAGAACTTTTCTGAGATGCAGAGGAGAGGGGATATGAAGGTGTAGTGACGGGCATATAATAAATATTCAATAAGTGAAATCTTAAAAAAAATGCCTTCACAATCGTCAGAAGAACAATTCTATATATTCCACTTCAGAATCTCTTCCAGATCTAAAATTCTATCAGTCTCCATCTGTACAGTTAATTAAAACCACAAAATGTTAGCGTTAAAGGCGACCTTTGAGACCATCTATTTCAAGCTCCTTGTATTGCAAACGGGAACATCAAGGTCCAGACCAAAGATTAAGTGTCTCGTTTAAACTTCCTTTAAAGGACTTCTCAGCAGAGGTGCACCTTAAATTTTAACTAATTAGAATTGTATTTGAAAAAATATACTGCATGGACCACGTGCTGCAGTTTTCATCCACAGAGCTCCGCAGGCATCTATCAATTAAAGTGCAAATCACCACTGCGCTCTAGATAAGTATTAATTCCCATGACTTAGTTAATAGGTATTAAGCACCCAAAAGGAAAATTCAAAACATAAAAAGTTACACTTGCTTCAGTGAAGTTTGCTTATAGATCTTTCTGGTTGATTTTGCCTTCTTCCCCTACACATCATACCAATACTCATCCCTATATAAATGAGCCTTGGTATCATAAGGGCTGGTAGCCTTTGTATTGATCATGTATTGTGTGCACTTCACTGCTGATGCAGGACCACGGATGGGAGGGAAGACCCTCTAGCCTTGCATTTAGCTGTGAGTTTGCACTGCTCACCTGTCAAAATTGGGCCTGGTTGTAGTTACGTAAACGGAGTCAGAGGAGTAACGTTTGCCCATACATCATCCTCTATCAGGACTTCTGTGTCCATTTAGGAAATTGCCCCTATAGCATCAGGTCCATTGTGCTAAAACAGTAGTTGACAATAACCCGAGGGGAGATTACTCAGGGGATGGTGGCCAACTGTTCTCTTTCTCTATTGAGAGAGGAATCTTTAGAAAGCTATTTGATGATGGCAGAAAGGATTTCAGATAAAACCAGGTAAATCTCTTGACTGGAAGAGCTGCAGATGTTGCAGAAACTTCATTGCCAGAACTATAAAAGCAGCTCTTTTTGTGTCTTCTTGTTTGTAAGAAGCCTGTCGAGAGGCAGAGGATGGACCTTGTTCCCTCAAGGTTTCCCCAAGCACAATGATCACATGACATGTACAGTATCCCAGGAGATTCTGCATAAATCACACTGTGTCATGAAAAGAATTTCCTTCCCCCTGCTCACACGGAAGACAAACATGTCAACCACATCCTCCCAGAATATGCTTCTTCCTTTTCTGAAGAAAAAGAACATGAGAAGAAGTGATACTTTTCCCCCAAAGAGAAGAGCTTCTTGGTAGACTAAGCAGATAGCAAAGAAGGTACTTGCGTAAAATCTCTCAACCAGGAGACAGAAAATAAAGACCTGGGCTCTGACATTACTGCTGTAGGAATCCAATTCAGACCCATGCCTGGTGACCCTACCTCATAAACCCCTCCATTCTGGGGATTGCAGGACAAATTACAACAGAAAATGAAGGCTGGGTTTGATTCAGGGATTGTAGTGGGTTAGAAATAAGCCAGTGTTTATATTGCGTCCAAAGAGCTTAATAGCTGTAGAGCTCGAACTTTTGTGTTTGTTTAAAAAATGCCAGGGAACAACATTTTTTCGTTTTCCTTCTGCAGTAACTGTTGGTTGCTTCAAATCCCTTCATGAATGTATTACGGAAAACTGGGACAGAATTTTCCCCTTCTTAGCCAAGTGCATGCCTGCTGAGGTTTTGTGTTAGAAAATACGGTTTTCTTTAAATGAAATGTACAGTAGAAACCTAAGCCATCATGTACAGAATCATGCAGCCCAGAAAGCTGTGCTTTTCCTTATTTTTTTGGCCAAACACTTCTCTACCTTCTACTGATTTTATGCACACTATAAACCAAACAGTATCAGTGTTAGAGATATAATATTTTAATGGGTTCAACTTTAAAGCTTTTTATCTTTCTGTGGGCCTAAAATGAATTCATTTCACACACACAAAAAAAAACCCAACTTTATTAGGTATTCATATGAAGCTTTATTTTCTTTTAATCCTGTTTATAATTTGATGCCCAGAATATTTTGAAACAGAATATATTGAAATGAATATTCTACTTTATTGCCTATGTTAACAGAAAAAGAAAAAAAGGAAAAAAATCTCTTATTCTATAAAAGGTATTGAAGATATCTAATAAGCTTTCTAGTCTCTTATAATTTATAGACACTCTTAGTTGGACAACCAGCTTTTGGTCTTAGCACCAAAGTAGTAAGTGTTAGTAAAGAAGCTCTCACAAGAGTATGCATCAGTAAGGGAAAGTAAATACTTTGTCATCCATTTCAACTCTTATTGAGGGAGGCCCTGTTGCATTGTGAATACTGCATAAAGTTTGGAGTTAGACTGAGGTTCAAATCATGTCTTGGTGGTCACATAATCTTGAGTTCCTGATTTATAAAATGTGTATACTAATACCCATCTCAAAGGTTGTGCTGAATACAGTCAAGAAAATGGCAGAGTTCCAAGCCCACAACTGGTACGTAATAGCCTCTTAATCAATACTAGTCATTTCTAATATTGTCAAAGCTTTACTCTAAGGATCTCTTCTGAATCCTATGTATACTTCTTCTGCTTGCACAAACTCAGCCCTGCAATGTGATGGCAAGTGACCCCTTATAACTTTCAGAGTTCTTAACCTTGAAAAGCTTTTCAGCGATCGGTGTCAAGAAAAAACAACAAATATTTAAAGACTGCTTTTCTATATTAGTTCTACTAACTGACGAATGCAACACTTTCTTTTATTATAAGCCACATATCTTCTAGCCAAATATCTCAAGAAAGCAACAGTGCAACAGACAATCCTTCTGTGTCGCTATTCTGTGATGTTTTTATTTTTCTGATCCTTGGATATGTTAATATTTTGTATTCACCATAAATAATTGTTCATGGAATTTTCATCTATCCAGAAGAGGAGTAAACTTATAATTGTTCTGTGCTTTGCAATCAATAAGATGAAGGAAAATCCTCCCATGACAGGCTATTTCATCAATATAAAAAAAGGTGTAAATTATTAGTTGTCCTCCCACCTTAAAGAACGATTGGGATTTGACAGAAATAGAACTTTAGCTAGCAGAAGATTTCATCCTTTGGGGCAAGAGGTTGCTGTCATGTTTAAAGATCTTTAAAAATATTTTAACCTTAATGTTGTGTACATTTCACATAACCACTAACGTTTTTGAACCTCTTTCCTTCAGGAAAATAAGTGGATTGATAATTGAAAAGAGAATACGATGTGATTTTTTTAGATTCCACACATCCCAAAGACTTGCCCCTCTAGAAATCATGATCTTCCCCCTAGAATGTAAGCTCTCTGAGGGCAGGGATCTGTTTTATTTGCTGATGTCTCTCATGTACCTATAGCAGCAGTTCCTGGCACATAGTAGGTGCTCAGAAATGGCTCATTGAATGAATGACTAAATAATCATCTGGATCATATCGCAACTAAATATTGTGTGTAACTTACCAATGGTCTGTTAAGGTAAGGCAACAAGCTTCTTTCTTTCTCGCTCTGTTCTTTGAAATTTTCCTGTTATTGCTCTTTTTATTTATTTATTTATTTACTTATTGGCTGCATTGGGTCTTCCTTTTCCTGCATGGGCTTTCTTTCATTGAGGTGAGCAGGGGCTTTCGTTGTGGTGCGCCGGCATATCTTTGCAGTGGCTTCTCTTGTTGCTGAGTATGGGCTCTAGGCGCATGGATTTCAGTAGTTGTGGCATGTGGCCTCAATAGTTGTGGCTCACAGACTCTAGAGTGCAGGCTCAGTAGTTGTGGCGTACGGGCTTAGTTGTTCTGCAGCATGTGGAATCTTCCCCACCCAGGGATTGGACCCGTGTCCCCTGCATTGCCAGGTGGATTCTTAACCACTGCACCACCAAGAAAGTGCCCCTGCTATTGCTCTTAAAGATTAGAAAAACGAGGTCTGGAAGCGCCTTCTTGGTGTGACCACACAGTTGGATCACACTCCAGCTCCTTTGTGGAAATCACGCTCTGCCCACGTCCCTTCATCAACCTGGGATTTTACCAACTTTTTAGTTTATTTTTTAAATTACAAATTCTCTTACCAAATATACTCTAGGTCTGTTAAAACAAAAGGTTAAAAAGCAAATCTGAGGGTCTAAAATCACCCGATATGAATAGAACTTTAAAAGGTTTATCTTTCACGCTTAATTCTGTCTACATTCCACAAATCAATTTAGCATTTGCTGAAAACCAGATAGCCACCAAACATTGTGCTAGATAGAAGTGAGCTCATAGAATCTCAGGTGGGAAATTTTCTAAGCATTTATAATAGGTAATTCTCAGTTCTCCCCAGTGTCAACTTGTGGTATTTGATCTCTCCTTAAATGTTTGTATTCATATTCAATGAGTGGATGTATAATATATATTTGGGTTTTCCCCCTCCAATTCCATCATCTAAGAACAAAGAACAGCCGATTGTCATGTTTCTTTTAATAAGGGTTGTAAGGTTCCCAATTTAGAAAGCCTCAGATATCAAAATGTAATGATGCAGTGAAAAAACCTCTTGCAATAATCCAGAGGAAGTCATTTCACTAGCAGCGTTCTGAAGTCTTAATCTTTAGGGTCTCTTTTTTCTTGGTGTGCAAGACATTCGTATTCTTCTCACAACCTCACATAATTCCCGGTCCTCATGCTCTGTGCTACCAAGCTGAGAAATGTTGGAAATCCAGAATCATTAGGCAAACCACACAGCTGTTGTCACATCTCTTGCCTCTATAATTTCCCCTGATTGATAGATTTGTGCTCAGAATGGATAATCCATCCTTTTAAAAGGTTAATATGAGATGTTCACAATGGCAATTTTCTTTGTATTTGGTGCAATTCCATCTTTTCCCACCCTCGGTTATTTTACTCTGTTCTTCGGGATTGGGCTTACTTACCCCTCTCTAACAAGTATTTTTGCCTGTTGCCCATGGTTATAGCAGAAACAAAGGACATTCAGCCATAAGGAAGACTGGGACAGACACAGAGACAAATTTCTAATTTATCTAGGGTAAGAACAGAAGAACAGAATGAGACCTTTTTCCACATTTACTATGATTGACAGGCAAGCACTCAGAATACCCTCTAGCATCTTTCTCATCCTTCGACATGAAAGTCTTCATTCCTCATGGGTTCATTAATAACTTCTGCAAACTTTTATGAAGCACCTAGCTTGTGTCAGGATGTGTGGCATGTAGTGGGGACTAGATAGATGATGACAGATAGATAGATGATAGATAGATAGATAGATAGATAGATAGATAGATAGATAGATAGAGATATATGAAAGATATGTTTTCTACCTTTGAGGAACTCAAATTACTGGGAGAAATATATACATAAATAAATAACCACAATATAATTATACAAATGCAATGGCATTGTGTTCAACTATAGGGACATTGCATGAGAAGTAATGAAGCCTGCCCAAGGAAGTCAGGGAAAGTATCAGAAAAGAGGTGGTATTGTGCTTGGCTTTACAAAGAAGGGAGAATAATACTGTAGGTAGAAACAGTGCTGGTCCCAGACTGTTGAGATAAGGCCAGCTAGCCCGTGAGTGGTGGGGGAAATGGAGAGACGGAATGCCAGGAACATGAAATGAAGCAGCACCGCAGCACTAAGGCATTTTGACTTAGTTGTAAAATCAATAGTTTTGGAGAAAGGACCGATTTTGCCTTTCCCAGAAACAGCTCTAATCCTAGAAGGAGAAGAGATAGGAGGAATAAGAAACCACTGGGAAGTGGAAATGTTAGAAGTGATTTTTTTTTTCTTTTTCCAATGCCATTCATTCAATGAAGTATTCTCAGTACTGTTTTTTTCCCTTAAACTTTTTATTTTATATTGGAGTATATCTGATAAACAATGTTGTGATAATTTCAGGTGCACAGCAAAGTGACTCACCATACATATACCTGTATCCATTTTCCCCCAAACTCCCCTCCCATCCAGGCTGCCACATAACGTTGAGCAGAGTTCCCTGTGCTATGCAGTAGGTCCTTGTCGGTTACCTATCTTAAACATAGCACTGTGAACACTATTTTATCACCTCAGCTCTTAGACCTTATTGTAGAAAAAAAGCAGGATTTCCATATTTAATGCCTAAGCCTGTCATGGAAGAATAAATTTTCTCTTTTAAAATTCAAATCTCAAGGTCATATGTGTGTCCACGAAGAACCCTGTACAGATATTAGTCAATTCTTCTTAGTTAGCAACCTCTGGAAGGAGCAGAACAGATCCTGTTTCTGCTCCCTCATAGCTCCCTCAGGTAGTATCTGATGTTCTCCAGGATGATCTGCAAATTATTTTCACATAGTTTCCAGAATTTTCTCAAGGATCTCAAGAGACCTGTTGCAGGTTTTAAATCATTCCCCACTCCATCTGCTCTCTCCTCCCCTTTCCCTGCTCTTCTCTCCTGTGAGCCTCTATCCTTTCCTCACAGAGTTGGAGGGGCTCCAGCTTTCTGTTTTGTATTCCTTTAGGAGCTCTTGATTGAGTTGAGACTTAAGGCTTGGATATTTGTAGCATCCACCAGGTAAAAAAATGTTCTTCTCAGGTACCTTTCTCCTCTCTTCACATTTCTAGGCCAGAGAATGCAGTAGTGGTTTCACTAGAGACTTCTGATAAGTAACCATTACTTCTATAAAATGTAAAATGCTACCTATTTGTTATGTTTCTTCATATCTGCCAACATCTGTTAGAAGGCTCTTTGACCTTTCCTTGGGATTGATTGCTTTGCGCATGCTCTGAAGTAGGGTATTTGATCTACAAAATGTGCCCACTTGTCTGTTTTACTGTTCTGGGCTCCTGAGAAGGGCACCTCTCTCTGTCTCTGGACAAAGGGAAGAGGACCCTTGATCTCCTTCACATGCCCCTGAGACCACATCCTTAGCCTCACAAAATGCAAAATGATGCAGGCATTTTTTCGATGAAAATTTCCTAAGTTAACCATTTATGTTATTTATTTTCCTATTTATTTATCTTTACTTATTTATTTTTTGGTATGTGGATGTCCAGTTGTTTGAGCCCCCTTTATTGAAGGGACTATTTTGCTGCATTGTATTACCTTTGTTCCTTTGTCAAAGATCAGTTGATCTATACCCATGAGGATTTATTTCTGGGCTCTCTATTCTTTTCCATTGATCTATTTGTCTATTCTTTCTCCAGTACCACACTGTCTTTCTTTTTTTTGGCCACGCCACATGGCATGTGGGATCTTAGTTTCCCAACCAGGAACTGAACCCATGCCCTCTGCAATGGAAGCTCAGAGTCTTAACCACTGGACCACCAGGGAAGTCCCTAATTTTTATATTTTAAATTAAGGAAACTTCATAATCCTATTTGCTGGAGAACCAGTGTTCTACTAAAAAGCTGCAGAATTTAAGCACACTAATTCACATTCACTTCTTTTTAAATTCTTGTTTTTATTATTATCAAAATTACACATGAACATAATTACAAAAGTCAAATAGTTTTACCAGGCTTATAACGAGAAATAGCATTTTCCTGCCTCCAAAGCTTCTAAAGCCTCATTGCTGTTCTCTGGAAGAGGCCACATTCACTGTTTTCCTTTCCCCTCGTATTTCTAAATAAAATGCTTATACTCTTATTTCTTGATTTTTTTTTCATTTTCAGATATTGTCTATTGATTTTCTGCTGTAGAAGATAAAGATTTAGCTCTCTGAGGTCTTTCTGCTCATCTCCCACAAACACAATTATCTCATAACTCTTAAGTCCATTTTCAAGTTTGTTTTATTATTAATGTATAAATATTTATACTGAGCCATGTAGAATACTAACTTCATAATTAAATATATTTTGTTTTATACACAACTTTTTATCATCTCAATTTTTATGGCTTAGAATTCCATATACTTATCATTAATTTATCACTAAACTCTCTGCCAGAAGGATAACATCCCCTCCCAACACAGTTTTAATTTTTTATTGGAAAGTCTCCTCCTGGAGCATTCAGCTCCATTTTTACAGCCCAAAGTGATTATTCTCTGGGCTTTTCCTTTCATCCTCAGTCATGGATCTATGTTTACCACCACCCCTTTATTTATCTTCTGGACTAAACCCCTAATTCCTGAATCATAGATTTGCTTTTTCACAGATTACCTCCTAGTTTTGATGAAGCACATCCTTCAGGTCCTTCCTTAGAAATGCAAGTTAGATACACTTTTTGAAAGCTCCCACGTCTGAAAACACTTTACTCTACTTTCAGGTATTGTTGCTATTTCATTGGAGATAGAATTATACATTGGAAAACATTTCAAATCAAAATTTAAAGGCACTGCTCTTTCTTTCCAGCCTCCATTGTTGTAAGAAATCCTATGTAATACATATTCCCAATCTATTTTGTGGGAGCAGTTTTTCTCTAAAAAAATTACAATTTTCTCTTTGTCAACCATTAGGAAATTTCCTCTTAATCTAGAAATGCATTTCCTTCAGTCTGAGAAATGTGTGATAATTTTCTACTCCTTTTTATTTTCCAGAGCTCCTTGTATTTACAATCGAATATTTTCTCTCCTACTTATAGGGACTTATTTATTTTATTGCATTTCTGGAGTGTTTCTTTAGCCTTATATTTTAAACATTTTATTGACCTTCATATGACTAAGTGCCATTAATGTGTGAAAACTTCTCTGTCATGCCCTTAAAGAGACGGGAGATGGCATTCTCCACCCCACCCCCAATCTTTCTTCTTGATATATGAATGTGAAAGTGAGTTATCCTACATCAAGATAAATGTAATTCCCTGAGGATGGCAGAACAACAAATTAGAAGAAGCCTGGGCCCCTGTTAATTTGTGTACAGTTTTTTTTAATAAGAGAGAGATTAAGGAATTAAGAATTAAGGAATTAAAAATTAAGAAATTAATTTCTTTCTCATTAAGGCATAGAAAGTTTTCTTAGGTTTACTGTTTTTATAGTATACCTTTTTCTGAGCTTTTAATTTTAATTTATCTGCATCTTCATGGTTAAAGTTCATTTCTTATAAAAAGTAAAGAGTTGGCTCTTGCATTTATATTCAGTCTATCAATTGCTTTTAAACTGAATATAAAAGGTAGGAAAACATAACTGCTGTAACCATATTAATATCAAACTTCAAGACTTTTCTCAGAGTATTTATTACTAAAGACAAAAATTAATATTTCATGAGGATGAAAGGTCACTTCACCAGAAAGATATAACAATAATAAATGCACATGCACTTAAAAACAAAGCTTTAAAACACATGAAATAAAATTTGGCAGAACTAAACAAGCACATGCACATACATCGTTGGCTCTTTAATACCTCTCTCTCAGAAATTAATAGAACTCAGACAAAAATCAGTAAATATTTAAATTTCAATATTATCAGGAAAACTGAAAACAATTCCTCTTAAATATGCATGGAACAGCCACCAAAATAAATCATATGCTTGGCCAGAAAACAAATCTCAGTACATTTTAAAGGATTAAAATCATACACACTATATCTAACCACAACTAGATATCAGTAACTTGAAGATATCTAGAATAGTTCTATCTACTTGAGATTAAATTATTTATTCCTAAAAAATGCATAGATCAAAAAAACTTCAAGGGAAATAGAACATTTTTAACTGAATGATAATAAAATTGCAACTTATCAAATTTGTGAGACATAGTAGAATATTTCCTAGAAAGAAATCTACACCTTTAAATAACTATATTAGAAAAGAAAGGTGTACAATTATCTGAGCTCTTGCCTCAAGATGTAGAGAAAAAAGGGAAATGGAAAATCGATTAGAGTTTGTCAAAGATTAGAAAGGAGTAGGAAGCAGAGGACATGGGTGTGGTTATAAAAGAGCAATGTGAGGGAGCCTTGTGGTAATGGATATATTCTGTGTCTTGAGTGCATTAGTGTGACTATCCCAGCTGTGATATTGTATATACTACAATTTTGCAAGATGTTACAATTAGGGGAAACTGAGCATAGGTAAATGGACTCTCTACATTATGTTTTTACAATTGCACATGACTCTACAATTACCTCAAAATAAAATTTTAGTAAAAACTTCCTATGCTACAAGGTTCCTTTTTTTTTTTTTACTTAAGTATGATTGCAGTTGTGTTTTGAATTCCAGGAATACAAAGTACCTCCCCCCAAAAAGCATTAAATCATACTATAAGGTCTTTCTTGATGCTTTTCTTTTTAACTGGTAAAAGTAGAATTCATTCAGAAAAAAATGCATAAAACATAAATATACAGTTAAATGAATAATCATAAAGTGAACACCTATATTCTAAGACATAGCTTAAGAAATAGGTCATTGCCAGCACCCCCAAAACTACCCAGATCCACTCTTTGAGTTACTATTGCATTGTCTCCTACAGTAATAACCACCTCCTTGATTTTTGTGATATACATATGTTTATCTCCTGTCACACATCAGTAAAGAATATAATTTTATTTAGTCTGTTTTCAATTTTATAAGAATAAAGTCATATATAGATATATAATTTGGGGTCTTATTAATGGTGGTCAATATTATGTATGCAAGATTCATCTATATTACTTTATATACCATAAGTTTATTTTTAATTTCATTGTTTACATTTCATCTTATTAAAATTAGCACAATTTATTCTATTGCTGATGTACATTTAGATTGTCTTCCATTTGGGGATAGTACAAATAATGTTGCTGTGAAAGTTCTTGTACACATTTTTAACGTTTAGGTATGCACTTCTACTAGGTATTTACCTATGGGTGGAACTACGTGGGTGAGTCAAAAATTATCCGCCCTCTGGCTGTAGAATTTATTTTAATTAACTTTTGGAAAAGACAAATACATCATTTTCGACATAATCTCCTTGCTTTCCAATACACTTTGTCCATCTGTCAACAAGTGTTTGTATTCCCTCATTAAAAAATGTTTTAGACTGAGCTGCAAGCCACGAATGCACAGCTGTCTTCACTTCTTCATCAGAAGTGAACCTTCATCCTCGTACGGCTGCTTTCAGGGGCCAAACAGGTGAAAGTCCAATGGAGCAAGATCAGGACTATAGGGAGGATGATTTAACACCTCAAAACGAAGTTTTTGCAGAGAGTCGACAGTGTGGGCAGAAGTGTGTGGACGTGCATTGTCATGCAAGATCACAACGCCCTTGGACAGCAGTCCTCTGCGTTTAATCTGAAGTTTAGGCTTCAGCACAAACTTTTTGAAACCTAAGTCTATCGTGGATTATTTCATAAGCAGAGCCATGGCTGATTTGCAAATGATTTGCCACATAATCCACTGTCATTCATCTATTCGACAGAATCATTTCACGTGTACACTCAATGTTGTCATCAGCCGTGGACGTGGATGGGCGTCTGGCTCCTTCTTGATGACTAACACTTGTGCGACCTTCCTTTAACTTCTCTATCCATTCATACACACTTCCTCATGACAAAATACTTTCTCCACACTGTGCACAAAGTCTTCAATAAGTAACAGCACCAGGTAAACCCTCAGATCACAAAAAACGAATCACTACACGCTGCTCTTCTTCTGTGCAGATCACAAGTGAGGCATCCATTTTTGCTTGCAGTTGTAAATGAACTGATGTAACATGTACACACCTGCACAGCAGTGACTGGGGAGACAGTAGCTTTGAATGGAAAGCGCTGATAAGACAGTGCGGCCAACAGAAGTTTTAATACAACCAGAGTATGGATAATTTTTGACTCACCCTCGTATCTGGTCATAGGTCATGTGTACCTTCAACTTGGTAAATAATGCCAAACTACTGTCCAGTGTGGCTCTGTGTTTACAGTCCCACCAGTAGTATGTGAGATCCACATCCTCACCAGCACATGGTACTGTCAGATTTTGTTTTGCCTTAGCCAGTCAAATCGTCACATAGTATACCATGACACTTTGATTCAGGAAGAGCTGGAAAGCACATACAGATCTCTATATTGCCTGATGGTTTGACTATTTCGTTATAAAGACCTCTTGCTAAGGTGATGTTTATTCAGATCTTCCTTGGGTAGTTTTGTCATGCCCTGTTTTGAGTGGGTTCTACCTTTATTTTCTGTTGCTTATATTCCTTTTAGTGAACGCATATTTTGTAGATGAATTGGTTGAAGGAGAAAGTCAAATGTTTGATGAGGGTGACACGTTCCTGGTTATTCACAGTCCTTCCCCTTATGCCAACCCTCTAACTGTGCCCCCAAAGCAAGGTATGATATTGGTCCAATGCAGCATCCAAGCACAGTGTATCTTTCCCTTTGAAACTTCCTCCATCATAGCTGGTATAGGGGAGTACTTCAATTTCAAATTCTACCATTTAGGTTTTAGTCTTTAGAAAGTCTGAGTTCACAGAGGCAATGTAAGATGTTAACCAAGCAGTTAATTTACCCTGGCAGGTGTTAACTGTCTGTAAATACTTGAAAGCAAGATTTGCCTCAGATAAACTGCATGAAGCAGACAACTTGCCAGAGTTTGAGCTGACTAAGCAAATAATACCCCAGGACAAATATAATCCCTACTACAGAGTTATCAAGGGTAAAAAAAGAAACAACATATTTTGCTAGTCTCTGGAATTTTCTATCACTGATCTCTAGAGTTCTATTAACCCTTTAGTGTATAAAAAAGCAGCTGTTGATACAAAAGATGATAATTGCTTAGAAAACTTTACTCCCCAAGGAACCCTGCTAGTGATCAAATTGTCTATGCATAGTTTTACCAAAGAAGGAAATTTGTTCTTAGTGATTAATATTTCTCAGTTTCATGTATATGCTTATTATATTCATCATATACTCTGACAATTTGAGGAATTTCAAGGAAGAAATATGTCATAGATAATCTGGCTCATAAAAAGTCATCATCACAAAAAATAATTTAAAAGAAGCAATATGTTATTAGGAATAATAATTTAATTGTACAATGCTTTTATTTTCTCTGCACTATCATTCATGCTTGGCTCTAAGCTATTCATGCCTATTAATAATACTGATATCCTTTCTTCTTTGAAACCACAGAAACTAAGCTTAAATTCTTTAAAATGTGGAACAAATTACTCAGCAGTCTTAAAAATTTGATTAATTGATTATTTTCCATGTCATGTACACTCCATAAACTCTTACTCACATCTTCAACTACTCAACTATATTTAAGATGTTTGGTCTCTTCAGGATCAGAAAGGGAAATGCAGAAAGTAGTTAAGCATTTCTTTTTGGCTTTTGAGGAAAGCCTGACTTTGTGTACCTCTATGATATAGTTATACAATACCAAACTATTCTTCAACTCAATGACAAAAACATCAGTAAAATTTATATTTTTTTGTTCAACTAAATCTTTCAGTTAAAAACATCAAATTATTCAAGTAATGTGCAAACACAGCATAGAATTGGGAAGAGGTAAAACCTCTGTCTGATGCCAAGAAATTACACAGGGAAGCAGCATCATGATACCCACTCAGCCTAATTTTTGGAGGTTACCGAGAATTGACTGAATTTTATTGCTGATTTCACTTCTGTGAATAATTCAGTAATCCTTTAATTGTGCTGTGATTTTGATTCATTTTCATGAAGCGTTGCAGTTTTCCTTTAAAATGATTTCTGTGATAATGTTGTATACAAGAATCGTCGGAACACACATATATAAGATTCTAGGATACATAAAAATGATGATGACATATTTCAGCTAGTTATTTTTTTTTTAGACGTGAGGAGATTTTTCTAAGCTAGAATATAAATGATGGAGTTTATATATAAAAAAGTCTAAATGTGTTTTTTAATGAGGCATTTCTGTATTTCCCATGGCAATTTGAGATAATCACTGTGTACAATCTTTTAAAACAATTTTCCACATTTATTTTTAATTAAACTTGAGTAGGCTGCAAAATCCCTCTATTTACCTTTGAATGAACATTATTGAATTCAGCTCTCCCTCCCCTCCCTCACGGCTCCCTACTCCCACTCCCAAGCAAGCAATAAGGTGAATAATATTCCTATTATTTCGATTTTTAAAAATTAATTAATTAATTTTATATTGAGGTGAAATTGGCCTACGACTTTGTTAGTTTCGTTTATACAACACAATAATTTTATCTTTGTGTACATAACAAAGTGATCACAACAATAAGTCTAGTTACTATCCGTCATCATAACATCAACCCCCTTTACCCATTTTGTTCATTCCGCAAATGTCTTCTCCTCTGATAACCACCAATCAGTTCTCTGTATCTATGAGTTTTGTATGGTTTCTTTTTTTTTTTGGTTTGTTTTGTTTTTCAGATTCCACATAAAAGTGAAAATCATATGGTATTTGTCTTTTACTGTCTGACATTTCTATCCATGTTGTCACAAATGGCAAGATTTCCTTTTTTTATTGCTGATGGACATTAATCCACTGATGGACATTTAAGTTGTTTCCATATGTTGGCAATAGTAACTAATGCTGCAATGAACATTGGGGTGCATATACATTTTTGAATTAGTACTTTTGTTTTCTTTGGTTAAATACCCAAAGTTGGTACAGCTGGATCATACAGCAGTTCTGTCTTTAATGGGATGGGGGTGGGGGTGGGGGGCACCTTTTACACTGTTTACCATAGTGGCTGCACCAATTTGCATTCTCACCAACAGTGTTTAGGGTTTGCTCTTCTCCACATCCTCTTTAACATGTGTTATTTCTTTTCTATTTGATAATAGCCATTCTAATAGGTGTGAGGTGATATCTCACGGTTTTGATTTGCATTTCCCTAATGATTAGTGATGTTGAACATCTTTTCATGTGCCTGTTGGCCATCCATCTGTCTTCTTTGAAAAAAATGTCTATTTAGATCTTCTGCTCATTTTTCATTTGACCTATTTGGATTTTTGCTATAGAGTTGAGTCCTTTACAAATATGTGGATATTAACTCCTTATTGGATATAAAATTTGCAAATATTTTGTCCCTTTCCATAGGTCGCCTTTTCATTTTGTTGATGGTGTCTTTGCTCTGCAGAACCTCTTCAGTTTGATGTACTCACTTGTTTATTTTTGCTTTCATCACCTTTGTTTTTGGAGTCAGATCCAAAAATTCAATACCAAGATCAATGTCAAGGAGCTTACCACTTATATTTTCTCCCAAGAGTTTTACAGTTTCAGGTATTACATTCAAGTCTTTTACTCCATTTCAGTTCATTTTTTGTGTATTGTGTAAGATAATGGTCTAGTTTCATTCTTTTCCATGTGGCTGTCCAGTTTTCCCAACACCACTGTCCTTTCCCATTGTATATTCTTGACTCCTTTGTCATGGTAATCTCTTTAATCCTTTTCATTTCTGTAATATCAGTTGCAACTGTTCCTCTTTCAATTCTGATTTTATATACTTGAGCCTCGCCCCCTCCCACCCGCTGCCCCGCCTGCTCCTTATTTTGCTGAGTCTAGGTAAAGGTTTGTCAATTTTATTTATCTTTTTAAAGAACCAGATCTTAGTTTCATTGATCTTTTCTATTGTCTTTTCAGTCACTATTTCATTTATATCTACTCTGTCTTTGTTATTTCCTTCCTTCTACTGACTTTGGGCTTCATTCTTCTTTTTCCAGTTCTTTTAAGTGCAAAGTTAGCTTGTTTATTTGATATTTTTCCTGTTGCTTGAGGTAGGCCTTTATTACTACAAGCTTCTCTCTTAAAACTGCTTTTGCTGCATTCCGTAGATTTTGGTATGTTGTTTTTCCATTTTCATTACTCTAAAGATGTTTATTTGAGTTCTTTGATTTCTTCATTGACATTTTGGTTTTTCAATGGCCTGTTGCTTAATCTCCGCATATTTGTGTTTTTTCCGTTTTTCTTCCTGTAATTGATATCTAGGTTCATACCTTTGTGGTTGGAAAATACACTTGATATGATCTAATCTTCTTAAATTTGTTGAGATTTATTTTGTGGCCTAACATATGATTTATTTTGGAGAATGTTCCAATTACAGTGGAGAAGAATGTGTATTCTACTGCTTTTTAATAGAATGTTCTATAAATATCTGTTAAATATATCTGGTCTCATGTGTCCCTAAGGCTGATTTTTCCTAACTGCTTTTCTGTTTGGATGATCTATCTATTGGTATAAGCAGGGTATCGATGTCCTCTCCTACTATTGTATTGCCATTAATTTCACTCTACAGGTCTGTTAGTATTTGCTTTATATATTTAGGTGTTCTTATGTTGGGTGCATAAATACAGTATTTACAAATGTTATAGTCTCTTGTTGGATTGACCCCTTTATTGTTATGCAATGCCTTTCTTTTTTTTTTTTTTTTGCCTTTCCTACAGTCTTTGTTTTGAGGTCATTTTGTCTGAGATTAGTATGGATGGCAGATTTCTTTTTATATCTTTTTGCATAGCATATCTTTTTCCCTTCACTTTCAATTTGTGTGTGTCCTTAGATCTGAAGTGAGTCTCTTGTACACAAGATATAGGTAGGTCTTGTTTTTTTTAAATTTTTTAATCTTTTTATTGGAGAGTTTAGTCCATTTAAAATGAAAGTAATTACTGATAGGTATGTACATATTGTCAGTTTATTTTTTTCTGGCTGCTTTTATAGTTTCTCTCTGTTCCTTTCTTCCTTTCTTGCTTTCTTCCCTTGTAGTTTGGTGACTTTTTTAGTGTTATGATTATATTCTTTTCTCATTGCCTTTTGTGTATTTACTATAGATTTTTGCTTTGTGGTTACCAGGAAGTTTTAATATAATAGTGTGTGTGTGTGTGTATTTATTAATTTGATAGCAACTGAAGCTTTAACACATTTTAAAAATTCTACATTTTGACCTATCCCCACCAGTTATGTTTTTGATCTAATATTTTATATGGTTTTATTTTGTGTATTCCTTAACTAATTATTAGAGTTAATTTTACTATACTTTTTTTTAACTTCATACTAGCTTTGTGTTTAATTCCCTAACATTACCATATATTTGCCTTTAACAGTGAGATTTTTACTTTTGTATATTTTCTTGTTACTATTTAGTACTTTTTCTTTTCAGCTTAAAGAAGTCCCTTTAACATTTTCTGTAGTGTCTGTTTGGTGGTGATGAACTCCTTTGGCCTTTGCTTGTATGGAAGACTCTTAATCTCTCCTTCCATCTGAAAGATAACCTCATGGGGTAGAGTACTGTTGGTTAGAAGTTTTTGTTTTTGTTTCTTTTTAGTACTTTGATTATATCATTTCACACTCTTCTGGACTGTAGGTTTTCTGCTGAAAATCAGCTGATAGCGGTATCCTTGTATACAAAACAAGGTTTTTAAGATTCTCTCCTTTTCTTAAACTTTTGACATTTTAATTATAATGTGTCTTGGTGTGGTTCTCTTAGGGTTTACCTATTTGGAACTCTGCTTACTGGACCTGGATGTCTGTTTCCTTCCCCAGATTAGGAAAGTTTTCAGCCATTATTTCTTCAAATAAATTTTTTGCCACTTTCTTTCTTCTCCTTCTTGGACACCTATAATGAATGTGGATGTTATTCTGTTTAATTTTGTCCCACAGGTCCTTTAAGCTATCTTCAGTTATTAAATTTCTTTTTTCTCTCTCTCTCTCTCTCTCTCTCTCTCTCTCTCTCTCTTTGGGTTATTTCTACTGCCTTGTCTTCCAGGTTGCTATTGCAATCTTTTACTTCATCTACTGTGCTAACCCCTATATTGTATTTTCCAGTTCAGCTATTGTATTCTTCAGCTCTGCTATCTGTTTGGCACTGCCCCATATTTTACATCTCTCTTGAAGTTGAAGTTCTCACTGTTTTCATCCATTCTTCTCCTGAGTTTGGTGAGAGTCTTCATGACCATTATTTTGAACTTTTTATTAGGTAGGTTACTTATCTCTGTTTCATTGAGGTCTTTTTCTGTGGTTTTATCTTATTATTTCATCTGGAACATATTTTTCAATTTCCTCACTTTGTTTGACTCTCTGTGTTTGATTTTATGTATTAGGTGAAACAGCTACTTCTTCCAGTCTTAAAGGAGTGGCATTGTGTAGGAGATGAACTATGAGGCCCAGAAATGCTATCCCCCTCTGGCTGCCAGAGCCAGGTGGTCAAAACGCATCCCCTGTGAGCTGTGTATGACTGCCTGCTATGGCAGGGCCATGGCTGCGGTGCAGGAGATGGGGAGCACCCACTGCCACCAGCAGGTTAGAGGGAGAGGACCAAAATGATGCCTGTCAGTGTCAGCACTAGCAAGGCAGAGGAAGAACTCAAAGATGGTAACTACCAGTGCCTTTGTCCCTATAGGTAGTCCCAGCTGATTCCTGCCTCTCCAACAGAAGCCCCAAGACAGCAAGTGAATCTCCTTCACACATGGTCCAGTCACCCCTCAAAGTGCCCTTTCTTGTGACAGATGCTGGGGCAAGTGAGTCTGCATGCGAGCCTTTTAAGTGGTTTTAAGTGTTAATCATTCTTAAGCCCCACAGTATTTCAGTGAAATAGAAATAAAAGATAATATTGTCAGCGAACTAAATGGTATAGAGAAAATTTGAAGTTGATGCCAATAGTTCAAAAACAAAGTCTGAGGATGTAAGATTTTACCATGATCCAACGCTGTGCCCTGTTGCTACAGTTGGAATACTCTTCCTGTTTCTCCCCTAGGAATTACTGCCCCAATTAGTTTAATCCTTTGAGTCCAATTCTATGATTTTCATAGGCTCTCTGATGATTCAAGAGAAAACTAGAGGTAGAATGCACAGCTCCAGAGTTTTCAGTCCATTGCATATTCCAGAAAATATCACTGGCTCTCCTCTCCCCTTGTAAAGCAAAAGGTAACAGATCAACCTTTGCCTCATGGGTAATTGATGTATAATAAAGGGCAGAGAAGAATTGATGTGACTGACCAGGAGCTGCCCTATGTGCTCTAGGACATGAATTGAGACAATTAATCTGATTTTTCTACATAACAACAAGGGCTCCACTTTGCACTCAGAGAAGCCTTTTATTCACAGCTTTCCCAGTGCACCACTCCAAGGAAATGGCTCATAATTATTTCCTTATTATCACTCCTGTCCAGAGCAGATTTGAGTCATGATTAAAGAGAATGCAGGTTTCAGATTAATCCATATCAATTGTCATCCATCAGATTCATGATGTAAAATATCACCTGAACTTTTAAACAAATAACTCTAATTTCCACTTAATTGATTTTTGACCTTGAGCCACATTTTTCAACTGTAATTTTAAAACAAAAACAAAACTGAGCTATCAGGTAACTATGAACCAACCAAGAGGGCACAGCAGGGAAGAAAGAACTCAATTTAATGCAGGTAACTTTTTATCAACTTTAGCTATTATCCTAATATGCTTCCTTCTTTTAACAAAATATCTACATAAAAAGTGTCTGGTGTCTAATAAATGTCTAATAAAAAATGTCTTCCTAGAGTAGAACTAAAATAGACCTGATCTAAATCTTAAATCTGACAGGTGAAAGGACTGAGACCCAGAGTTTTGTGCAATGTGCTCAAAGTTACACAGTTAATAAGTGATAGAAATAATACTGAAACTAAATCAGCCACTTTCTTTTACAAATATAAAAAGTGGAACCCTAAGATGTAAAGTCATTTGTTGAAGCATGTGCTGTTTAGTGGAAGGACCAGAAACAAAGTGTGGGTCACTTCCAGGCTGTCCCTAATGTATTCTGGACTCGAGGCAAGAGTACCTATGGAAGCTACATGACATATACACTTAAACGTTATTAATCAAGCTCAACAACTGTTCAATATGTCCTATACTTCGAGAAACATACCTCATCATAACTTGAAATGTTTGGTTCGAATGAAGTTCTCACTTCTTAGGCTCCTCAGAGCACATGAAAAGACCTAGTGCCTAGCACGCAGCCCCTGGTCTGCAGCCCACCACCATTTTTTTCATTCCCAGCTCCATTCCACACCACTACCTGCCTCCCAGGCACACCTCTGAACAACCCAGTCTGCATGTCCAGGAACATCCATGCCCCATCTTCACTCTTCAAACATCTTGGCCAACTCTATGACCTAGCGAAGCACTTTTCAGAGCTGGAGTCTGCCTTTGGGCTCACAGACCCAGACAAGAGGCCTGCTCAGGTGGAGGAAGCTGGCTCATAACTGTTGCTCATTGCATTTCAGAATCCCAGCTAAGCAGAATTTGGTCTAGTGGTGGTGGTGGGTGGGGTGGGTGCTGCCTCTGGTTGGACACGTTCTATTGGTCTTGCAGACTGCTTGTCATAGTGCAGTATAGACAGAGGAGGACCAGAGTTGGGGGTTTGTAAAATGAAGAGGCCTAAATCAGGGGTCTCTCTTGCCCTGATCTAAGGGAAACAATAGGCTACCTCTTAATCCTGTGTTTTCCTCTCTCTACCAGGATAACTCTCTGGGATGTAATTGTTCAAACCATTTCATTGTCCTTCAAGAAGAAAATTTACATCTTAATTTGTAATCCCACTTTCTGTTTTAATTAAAACAGATAGAGGAACAGTGTTGGGGTGGTAATAATTCTCTAACTCTTCTCGGGCTAGAATTTACTTCTGTTGTTGACAATCTTTGTAAATCTCAATTATGTATACCATTTTCAGTGAACAAGTCTTCTTTCTGTTAGACTCCTGTGAGAAAAATATGTAAATTCCAGACTCCAAATAAGTAGAGGGATTTACAAAATTGGGATTTGGGGATGTGTTTTAGGAATATTTACTAAAGAATTTCAATGTAGTGTATGATGAAAGTTAAAAAAAAGTGGTACTTATTTTATCTTAGAGTTGACAGGCTAAGAGATAAATTAATAATCCCCTTCAAGTTTATGGTTGACCCTAAATGAAGGAAGAGGACTAATTATCTCTCTGGCTTCAACTGTGATAGTGCCAAAATTTTGATAAGTAAAAACTGAATAAATGATCTAGATTTTTCCAACAGTATAAATATTTGTTAGAGACATCACCCATGCATCCACACATACCCACACCCACCCACACACATACACACATTTCAGTAATTTAACCTGTTATTCTTTATCTGTAATCACTTCTCGGCCTTTTGGCTAAGATCAAGTGTAGTATCTTTATCTGTATATTTTCTCAGACAGGGTTTTCACTATTGCTTTTCAGATACCATTTCTTTAAACCACCCCAAATCTTCTTTATCTAGAGGGGATGTAGGAAGACAAAAGTGTAAGATTTTTTGAAGGTCTTTTTCCCATTTCTTACTTAATTTTATGATAATATATGAAGTAATATTATTATCCCTACTTCACATATGAAGAAATAGAGCATTAATGGTACGAGAGAAATCCCATAAACCACAGAACAATCACATGGGAGAACGAGGCCTCAAACCTAACATATCAGTACATACCTGAAGCCCCTTTGCCTACATCACATGTCTTCCAAACAGAAATAACCAGTTCCTAACTGAGCACCAGGGACTGAGTTTAGCAATACATGGGGAGGAAAAGACAAATCTGCCATGCAGAAGAATTCCAAATAATCTATACAGTTAACACTGCCGCTAATGGGTGACTCCACACTCCTTGAGTGCGGGCTGTACATAGTGACTTCCTTCTAAAGAAGATAATATGAAGGAGGGAAGGAGTAACTTTACAGTGGAGAAGCCTAACAAACAGGGTGTTAAATTTTATTCACACAGTCACTAGATAATATTATTGATAGTCTCCTTTTAATCACTCCACAATTCCATGACCTGCAGTCTGGATACTCTTAATTCATAGGGAAAATGATGGCAATATTCTGAGAGGGCCTCAAAGGTCATAAAAACAAATACGGCAACTTTTGCTTCTCTAAAGCAGGGGTCTCTCTTGCCCTGGTCTAAGGGAAACAGTAGTCTACCTATTAGTCCTAGGTTTCTCTCTCTCTACCAGAATAACCCTCTGGGATGCAGTTTTTCAAAAAGAAAATTTATAACATCTAATTTCTCATCCCATTTTTAATCAAAACAGATAGATCAACAGTGTGGGGGTGATAACAGTTCTCTAACTCTTCTCAGACTAGAATTTATTTCAGTACCAGACTTGCCTTCTCACCACATACTGAAACTAAATCAGCCACTTACTTTTACAAATATAAAAAATGGAACCCTAAGATGTTAAGTCATTTGTTCAAGCATGTGCTGGTTAGTGGAAGGACCAGAAATAAAGTGTGGGTCACTTCCAGGTTGTTCCTAATGATTGAATTGGACATTGCAGCCCAATCAGAGTGCAGAAACTACCCTGAGCTCCTTGGCCATTCATTTTAGATCCCAAAAAAGCCATGTCTTAAGAATAAAAACCACACCCCTGTGTAACGGCCACACCCTAGCATTAAGAACAAAACCTAAAGAATCCCACCCAAACAAATAATAAAGCCAAGCCTGAGGGACTCTATATGATCCAATAGTCATATTTAAACATTTTTCCAGTTTAATTGAGATATATTTGACATATAACATTTATACTAATGTAAAGTATATAACATTATTTTATATACATATATACTGCAGAGATTATCACAGCAAATTTAGTTAACATTCATCACCTCACATTGTTGCATTTTTTTCCTTGTGAAGAGAACTTTTAAGATCTACTCTGTTAGCAACTTTCAAATACACAATATAGTATTGTTAATTATATTTACAGTTACTTATACATATACTGTTAAATTTAAATGCCTGCCAAAACAAATTCAACATTCTTTAAGAAGACAGCATAATCCAGATTTTCTCTAATGTATTTTTCATAGTACCCAGGATAAAATTTTAAAATTACTATATATTCTCTACTTCTATGAATTTGAGTAGATACCTCATATAAGTGGAATTATGCAGTATTTGTCCTTATTTCCATTAGCCTCATGTCTTCCAGCTTCATCCATGTTGTCACAAATGACAAGATTTTCTTCTTTTTTAAGACTGGATACTATTCCATTGTATGCATATAACATATTATCTTTATACATTCATCTATCAATGGATATTTGGGTTGGGGTTGTGGGGAGAGGGGAAAATGGGGAATTTTATTTAATGGGTATAAAGTTTTAGTTATGCAAGTGATTAAATTCTAGAGATCTGCTGCACCAATAGTTAACAGTACAGTATTGTACACTTTAAAATATGTTAAGAGGATAAATGTATGTTAAGTGCTCTCACCATAGACACACACACACACACACACATACATACACACACACAAAACACAAAAGAGCACAAGGACATTTTTGTAGGTGATGAATATATTTAGTACCTTGATTGTGGTGATAATATCATGGGTATATGCATATATTCAAACTCATCTAAATGTGTGTAATTTTTATATATGAATTACAACAATAAATCTTTAAAAAAGAAAAAATGCTGTATATCTGAAAAAGGAGGAAAGTGAAACTCACAATCAGAAAAAGTAGTCAATGCAAACAGACTAGAACATGGCCCAGAAATTAGCAGTTAAGGACTTCAATAAATATGTGCAAGGACTTAAAAAAAAAATGATGGACATAATGCGTGAACAGATATGTAATTTCAGCTGAGAAATGGAACACATTTTTTTAAATGCCAAAAAGAAATTTTACAACTTCAAAGTACAATATCTGAAATGAAAATTTCATTGAATTGGGATTAACAGATTAGAGATGGCAGAAGAAATGGTTAGTGAACTTGAAAGGAGATTAATAAAGATAATCACATTTGAAAAACAGAGAGAAAAAAGATTGAAAAAAGAGAGAAAGGGAAAAAAAGAGCCTTAGGGATCTGTGAGATGTCCAACAGTCTAGCATACACTCAGTTGGAATCTCAAAGGAGCAGAGATGAGTCTGGGGAAAAGATTTTTTGAAGAAATAATGGATGAAAATTTCCCAAATTTTATGAAAAACATAAACCTACAGATTCAAAAAGTTCAGTGAATTTCAAAGAAGAAAACACTAAGAAAAATCACCTAAGTATATCACAGTCCAAATATAAAGATATGTCTCTTTATTGTCATATAAAGAGTATAGGAGTATATTTGATAGGAGTATATTAGTTTTCTACTGCTGTGTAACAAATCACCATAAACATAGAGGTTTAAAACAATACCCATTTGTTATCTCACAGTTCTTTGGGTCAGAAGTCCAGGTGGGCTCAACTGTATTCTCTACTCAGGACCTTACAAGTTTGAAATCAAGGTGTTGGCTGGACTGAGCTCTTATCTGGAAGCTGTGGGGAAGAATCCACTCCAAGTTCATTCAGGTTGTTGGCAGAAAGCAGGTCTTTATGATTGTAGGTCTGAGGTCCTTCTTTCCTTTAGAGCTGTCAGGCAGAGGCTACTGTCTGCTCCTAGAAACCACCTGCATTTCTTCTCACATGGTCCTTTCCATCTGCAGTACCAGCAAAGATTCATCAACTCCTTCTCACATGGAATCTCTCTTCCTCTTCCTCTCCCAGCTGGAGAAATTCTTTGCTTTTAAAGGTCTCACATATTTACATCAGGCCCACCCAGGTAATTCCCATTCTGATTAACTTAAAGTCAACTGATCAGTATCCTTAATTATATCTGCAAAACCCTTTTGCCTTGTAATGTAGTCAGAGCACAGTATCTCATGATATTCATAGTCCCAAGAATTAAGATAGCAAATCTTGGTGTGTGTGTGGAGCAGGAGGTACTTCAGGATTCTACATACCACAAGGAGACAGAGAGAAAAGAAACATTACATAAAGGTGAACAATTATGCCTGATTTCTTAACAGAACAATGTGTGAGAGTAGACAATGAAATGACACTTTAAAAACAGAAAGGAAGAAAAGAAAAAGAAAAGAAAAGAAACCCAGATTTCCCTATCCGCAATATAACCTTTGAAAATAAGGTAAAATAGAAAACATTTTCAGATAACTGAAAGCAGGGAGAACTCATGGGATCTGTACTACAAGAAATGTTAAAGGAAGTTATTCAGGCTGAAGGAAAATAATGCCAGCTTAAATTCACATTTGCAGCAATGAAAAAAAGAGTATTGAAAATGATAAATATAAAAATTTATCTTTTTTTCTTACATTATTATTTTTTTTTTTGAAGATAACTGACTTACTAGAGGAGAGGCAAGCAAATTCCATGGCCCATGGGCCAAATCCAACTCACAGCCTGTTTTTGTATGGTATGATAGCTAAGAATGTAGGATAGGATAGAAAACAAAACAAACAAACAAACAAAAACACTAGAAAACTAGACAACAAAGAGCAAATAGAAGAATTAAATCTAGCCAAAATGATATCATTAAATGTAAATAGAGTAAACACTCCATTTAAAAAGGAGAGAATGTCATACTACATAAAAATCAAAACCTTATTATATGCTATAACAATATGCTTCAGCTATAGAGAAATAAATAGTTTGAAAGTAAAAGGTTCATATTGTGAACTGAATTGTGTCCCACCCCTTCCCTAAATTCCTATGTTGAAACCCTAACCCATCATGTGAGTGTATTGGAAAAAGTTTCTTTAAAGAGGTGATTAAGGTTAAATGAGGACTCAAGGGTGGAGCCTTGGTCCAATATAACTAGTGTCCTTATAAAAAAGTGAAGAAACACCAGAGATTCTCTCCCCTTGCCACAGGTGGACACAGCAAGAAGGTGGCATTTACAAACCAGGAAGTTGTCACCAGAAATTGACTCTGTTGGATCTTAATCTTGTACTTTCAGCTTCCAGAACATTTCTGTTGTTTAGTCCCCAGTCTCTAGTATTTTTTAATGTAAGCTTGAACTGACTGATTATATTGGGAAAAGGTATACAATGCAAACCATAAAAATAATGAAGGTGGTGTGTATAGATTAATAGCAGATATCAAGACAAATTGTATTACCAGAAATAAAGAGGGGCATTTCAAAACCATAAAAAGGTCACCTCCTTAGGAAGACATAAAATCATAAATGTGTGTTACAGTAAATGCAAGAGCTTCAAAATACATGAACAAAAAAATGACAAAACTGAAGGGAGAAATAGATAAATACACGATCATCATCAGGAATTTTAATACCCTCCTCTTAACAATGGATAGAACAGGTAGGCAAAAATCAGCAACAATATAGAAGATTTGAACAACACTGTGAACAACCAACCTAATTAACATTCATAGAACACTCCATCCAAAAACAAAGGAACACACATTATTTTTAAGTGAACATGAAAAATTCACCAAGATAGGCCATACGCTGGCCCATAAAACTAGTCTCAATTAATTAAAAGTATTAAAATCATAAAGAATATGTTTTCTGACAAGTGGAATTAAATAACACATAAGCAACATTATTTCTAGAAAGCCCCAGCTATTTGGAAATTAAATAATTTTTAATTTATTACACACTTCTAAATAATTTAAGATTTAAAGTAAAGTATAACAGAAATTAGATGTTTTGAGCAGAATGATAATTAAAACACAACATATCAAAATTTGTGAAATGTAGCTCAAGCAGTGGTTAAAAATAAATATATAGCATTAAATGTCTATATTATCAAAGAATGGTGTAAAATGATCTAAATTTCCATCTAAAAAAGCTAGCAAAGGAGTAAAGAAGGAAACAGTAAACATAAGATAAATCAATGAAAGAGAAAATATGAAGTATTAACATCATTAAGGAAAGAGAGTCTATGATTCCTACAGACATTAAAATGTAATAAGGAAATACGATGAGCAACATTATGCTAATAAAATATACAACTTGGAAAGTATAGAAAAATTTCCTGAAAAATACAAATTACCAAAATTAACATGTGGACTTAAAAGTCCCTGTAGCTACTAAAAATTCACTAAAAATGTAATAAAAAATCTTCTTTCCTCTTCTCCCCAAAATCCAGACACAAATGGTTTGATTAGTAAATTTTATAACATCTTTTAGCAAGAAACAGTACCACTCTTACACAAATTCTTTGAGGAAACAGACAAACAGGGATTACCTCCCAACTAGTTTTATGAGGCCAGTGTAACTGTGATACCAAAACCTTACACAAACATTACAAGAAAAGAAAATTACAGATCAATATCGCTTAAAAATATCGATAAATAAATTATCAGCAAATTGATTCCAGCAGTTTATGAAAAGGGTAGGATAATGATCATAAGTCATGATAAAGCAAGGTTAATTCCAGAAATGCAAGGTTGGTTTAACATTTGAAAAATAATCAGTGTAATTTGCCAAATTTACAAGATAGAAGCAAAAAATATGCTCACCTTGAATAGGTACAGAAAAATAATTAACAAAATTCTACACTTACTTTTTTTTTTTTCTTTCTTTTTTTTTTTTAATTTATTTTTTTTTATTTATTTTTTTTTGGGGGGGGTACACCAGGTTCAATCATCTGTTTTTATACACATATCCCTGTACACTTACTTTTTATTAAAATAAAATCCCAGTCAAAATCTCAGCAGGCTTTTTTTTTTTCAATTAAAGGAAACTTACAAGTCAATTCTAAAATGTATACAGAAATGTAGATGCTTGAATAGCTAAGACAAATTTGAAAAAGAAGTGAAAAGCTTGAAAATTTATACTACCTGATTTCAAGACTTATTCTGAAGCTATAATAATCAGTACAGTGTGGTACTGACATATAGGTGGGCTCAAAGATCAGTGAACTGAAAAGAAAGTTGAAAAGTAGACCCATACTTACACAGTAAATTTTTTCTCTATCAAGGTACCAATGGGGATAAAAAATCTTTTTAATAAAAAGTGCTCTAAAAATGGATAAAGCATATGGAAAGCAATGAAACACACATCCTACTTCCCATCGTAACCAAAAATTAATTCAAGAAGGATTTAAGATCTAAACATACAACCTAAATCTATAAATCTTTAGAAAATAAAACATAGGCAAATATCTTCATGGTATTGAGGTAGGCAAATATTTCTTTGGGAGCAGTAAGTAATAACAGTAACAGAGAAACAGTAACAGTAAAAGAGAAAAATGAGAAATTAGACCATGCAAATGTAAACCTTCTGTTCATCAAAAGACAAGATGCAGACAATAAATAGACAAGCCACTGACTGGGAATATAGAGGGAGCTGAGAAAGTAGTTTTATCCAGAATACACAAAGAGTTTTTACAAATGGAAAATAATAAGGATAAATAACAGAATAAAAAAGCGGACAAAAGACTTAGACACTTAGCAGAAGACTTTCAAATGGTAGAAAATATACACAAAAAGTTTCTCAGCATTATTAGAAATGCAAATGAATATCATACCTGCTAGAATCACATTCTGTACACCTGCTCCAAAAGGAAATAAAGAGAGATTATAACAAATGTTAGTAAGAATGTGGAAAAACTGGACCTTTTGTATATTGCTGTTAGGAATATTAATTGGTACAGTTTTTTGAAAACTCTTTGGCAGTTTCTTATGAAATTAGGTACACACTTAGCCCATGACCTAGCAATTATACTCTTACATATTTACCCAAGAGAGTTTAAAGCAAAGGTCCAGAAGAGACTTCTATATGAATGTTTATAACAACTTTATTTATAATAGCCCCAAACTGGAAACAACACAAAAGGGCCATCAATAGGAGAATGGATAAACAAATTATGGGATATTCATACAACAGGATACTTCTCAATCATAAGAAAAGAATAAACCACCAATATATCCAATAACATTGATGAATCTCAAATTGTCAGAACTGAAAGAAGGCAGAGAGAAAAGAGTAGATATTGTTTGATTAAATTTATATAAAGTTCAAGAATGTGGAGATGGGAATGAAAACAGTGGTTGCTTATGAGGTGTATGGATTTCTTGGATAAATGTGGAAGAAACATTTTAGGATGATGAAAATATTTTATATCTTGACTGGAGTGTTTAATTTGTTGGAGTTCATTGAATTGTATAAAAGGATGCATATATTTCTCTGCATGCAAATTTTACCTAAATTTTTGAAATTGACAATGTAAAAGTTGAATTAAAACTATCTTCTAGGGCCTTGGTAATATATTTAGACACATGGGTACACGTGAGCAAATTAACAAGCAGAAAATCTAAAAAGAGTAGGCAGAAAAGTTAGACAGTGTCATGCCAATACCACCCAAGCTGTTTACAGCCTGTCTGTAAGAGGTTTCTCATAAGTGGAAAAACAGACAGCCCCGTATTTGTGCTGCCAACTTTGATTATGGAGGACAGCATGGGGATTGGACCACTGCCGCCATTATTATCCATCACCAGCAAACCACTTCAAGGATATCCAGCAGGTAATCTTTGAATACAAAACAAATATTGCAGAGAAACTTTGACAGCTCTGGACCCATAAGAAGCTATATAAAGAACCACTCAATGGGGAAAGCTGTTGATGAATTTGAAACACTATTCAGGGTATCTGGTGAGAACAGAGTGGGAGTCCAGACGGAAGAAGTAAATCAAAGTACACCACCAGATTGAGCTTTTTAAACTCTGAGCCATGAAGATGGCCTGAATGTTGCCTTTCTTTAGGAAAAAAGTGCTGTAACCACAAAGTCCTCTGAGGGAAGTTAAAGACACACAGCAAACTCCAGAGGAAAGAATTTGCAAGAGAAAAATATTTTATGATTATTTTTGAATAGCTGTGACATAGATATCTATTGTCACTTCAAAACTAAATGAAGGAAATAAGGAACTTATTTGTGGAGGAGCTGTATGCCAAAGGCAGGACAATTCTGAGACTGAATTTGATTAGTGCTGTAGCCAGGAGCAGAAAATGATGCAAAATATCAAGAGATGGTGGAATGATGCACTCAAAGCATTTACTAGGCTAAAAAAAAATTGGGTAAAACAGAAGATAGTGACCAAAAAAAAGGTCCAGTTTGGACAGGCTTTAGCAACATTATCAGTCATCCACTGATAACAGGAGAAGTTGTTGATATATACAAGACAAGCATGTGATCTCTGGTTCTTGGATTCTTAGTTTGATGAGCAGGCTGAACCTCTCATTGACCATGTTTGTAGAAATAATTCACAGGCAGTATACTAGTTTCAATGAAGTTGTATTTCAATAAAAAGAGAAATTTCGTTTCTTTTTGCTTTGCAAAAGAAAACAAATCAGTATATTTGAAGATGTAATCAGCACCAACTGGCTTCAATTAACACCTCCCCTCTTCATTTAAAAAAGAAACAATCAAAGGGAGTAAGCTTGACATTAAAATTGCATTTGTAGCTTTACGTAATTGTATTGCTTTGTAATATATAAAAATCACATTCTCTACAATTTTTTTTTTACTATATGCTCAAGAGTCACTGAGGAAGGACAGCTATACCTGATTAAAATCTAAAAGCAACCAAGCTGCAAATGCATTGTCAACACAGTCTTCATTTTGATATCTATGACTGATACTTTAAGAAGGGCATATGAACTTCAGGCTAAGAGAGTGAGAGAAACCCAGCAGCCAAGATCCCTGCTGATGGAGACTGAAATATTTTATAGAACACAGGTGACTGCTTTTTGTTAGGGGTAGTGATTGAGAGTTGGCCTTCAGGGATCTTAGTAACAAGCCCCTGCCTTTCCCTTCTCTGAGGGCTCCTGGTTAGAAAAAGCCAGAGTGCCACTGTATGTCTGTGACAACCTGGATGTTCCCAGCCAGCCCACGGACTGCCAAGGCCTCCAGGAAAAAGACCTGGAAGGCTTACCTCCCAGTTTTCTCTAGTCTCAAGAAGGATGAATGCAGCTCTGAATTGCTCAGGATTAAAAATATTTTTAACAGAGGCTGTATCAGTGGATAGAAGCTTTCACTATGTGAAGATAATAAAGCACAACAGCAGGGAGCTGGGAAGAAGGGTGATCTTTCCTTCCTTTTCTCACCCTTTAAAATCCCTCCCCCATGCTTCAAGAGAGGTAAGGCAAGACTCAAATCTGTTTCCTCTTAGGCATCACTCCCATCACTGTGTTTCAGGGTAATCCATGTTCTGATGCTTTCCAGAGCCCTCGCAAGAACAGCTCTTGGAATCTGGATTTTCTCTCCTTCAAAATATTCTGTTTCTTTGCCATCATCTGAGAGATGCATGCCTCCTGCATCATCCCCCCAAAACATTGATTATGATGATGGTAATTATGATGATAACATAATAATAATAATAAAAGCCCAAGTCAAGAAATTGAGCTAGCTCTGAACTAGACAATGAGAGAAAAATTACTGATTTGCTCTTTCTCCAGCCTCTCTTCTCATCTTCTGCATGTGTCTAGACTAGCTCACTATCAAATTGCATTGAGATTTAGGGCCTAAGCCTTAGCTAATAAAAAAAGTATTTCTTGGCCAAGGGCAATCTCTAGTCTACACCTCTCCTCTGAACTCCACAACTCTAAGGCCTGTCTCATCTTTGATATCTCCATTTGGCTGTCTCATGGGTGCTTCAAACTTAATATGTCCAAAATAAAACTCTAATTCTCCCCACCCAACCTATTTCTATTCCTCTCCATGTTAGTAAAGGGCATCTGCTTGTTAAAGTCAAATTTCGGAGTTATGTTTGATCTCTTCCACATCCTTACCTACCCCATATTTAATCCCTCAACACATCTAGCCAATACCACCTACAAACTTTATCTTAAATTCTCCACTTCTAGACCAGGCCAGCCATGTATTATATCTTGTCTTATCTTGATTATCAGATAATAAGTGCTGTTTTAAGCCACTAGATTTTGTGGTAATTTGTTACACAGCAGTAACAAATGCAGTTCTTGATCTATAAAATGTGGATAATGATACTTAACATGCAGAACTGTTGTGAGGATTAAAAATAATATAACATGAGCATCTCACATATCATAGGTATTCAATAAAGAGTTGAACCTAAAAATGGAATACATTACTATGGCAAATGGAAAGCCACAAAACCTGGGGGTAATCAATAAATGCTTATTGATATGATGTAAATATTTTCTATCTGGAAAGGGAAATTTAGAAAGTTTCCTGAAAAGCTCAAGGAAGAATGTATTTTGTACACCATCCATGTGTTTCCTATATTTTATTTTTATGTCAGAAAATGTAAAAGAATAGTAACTCTTTGAACATTCCAGATTGGAAGAGACTAAAGGCGGGTCACAAGTAAATGCAATATGTGATTCTGGACTGAATCTTGGAAAAAGAGACATCATGGAAGCATTTGGAAAAATTTTAATGTGTTTCATTGACTCCAGGATAGTATTACATCAACACTGATTTGCTGATTTGGATGGTTGTATTGTGGTTATGTAGGTGTCTGTCAAGTCTCTACACCACATTTTGGAGATTTATATACCACAGTATTTAGGGGAGAATGAGGTATTATGACTGCAACTTGCTGTCAAAGAGCTCAGGAAAAGAATAATAATAATAGATTGCTTGAGAGAGAGAGAGAAAGAGGGAGGGAGAGAGAAAAGGTGATAAATCTGATAAAGTGTTAGCTGAAGAGTCTAACTGAAGGGGATACAAGAGTTCTTTGTACTGTTATAATTTTTCAGAACATATAAAATTACTTCAAAATAAATTATTAAGGCATTTAAAATATTATTTTAATGATTCATCCTTATATATTGTTATCTATTTGATTCATATGACAAGCTGCTGTTGCAGGTTACATTGTGTTTCTTAAAAATTCATATGCTGAAGTCCTAACACTCAGTATCTCAGAATGTGGCCTTGTTTGGAAATAGGGTCAATGAAAATGCAATTAGTTAAGTCAAGATGAGGTTGTACTGGAATAGGGTGGTCTCCAAAGCCAACATGGCTAGAGTCTTTGTAGAAAGAGGAAATGCGGAGGTAGACATGCATACAGGGAGAACACCAGGTGAAGATTAGGACAGAGATTGAGGTGATGTTTCTAGAAGCCAAGGAAGGCCAAAGATTGCCAGCACCCCCCCAGAAGGGAGGACAGAGACATGGGACAGATTCTTCCTCACAGCCCTCGGAAAGAACCAACCCCAATGACACCTTGATCTCAGACTTCCAGCCCCCAAAACTGTGAGAAAATAAATTTTTGTTGTTTAAGTCACTTAGAGTGTGGTTTATTGTTACAGCAGCCCCAGCAAATGAATACACTATCTGTAAATGTTTAGGGAAATAAAATGGGGAAATTAGAGAGCCGCAGTGAGATGAGATGATTGGAAGGGGCATTCGATTTTTTCTCTGGATCAGAAAAAGGGGAAGAGAAGTATCTGGTATTCCTTTACTTGTTTAATTCATATTGATATTTACAACATGGCAGGCTCTCTTCTAGCCACAAAGACATACCAGCCAATTGCCCAGCCAAAGCTCTTGCCTTCATAGAGCTTATATTCTAATGGAGGGAGACAATAAACAGGTGGAAATAACTGCTATGAAGAAGTGTTAAATAAAATAGGGTGAGGAGATACAGAGTAATAAAGGCTACTCTTTTAGGGGAGTGAATCTGAGAAGATCTCTCAAAGACAATACAATGAGGGAATGTAGAAGAGCTTTCAGAGCTTTCAGCAGAGCAAGTGCATAGCAGGAAGGAATGTGGTGTGTGAAGGAAAAGCAGGAAGACCATTGTGGCTGGAGGAGAATAAGAGATGGGAAGAGTAATTAGGTATTGCATTGGAAAAGTAGCCAAGGATGAGATCATATAGGAACTTTAGATCGCAGTAAGGATTTTAAATTTTATTCTAAGTGTCAGGGAAAACCATTTCAGTGTTTTAAGCACTGGAATGACATGAATAGATTTATATGTGTGTGTGTGTGTGTGTGTGTGTTTTGTTTGATGTGAACCACTTTTAAAGTCTATATTGAAGTTGTTACAATATTGCTTCTGTTTTATATTTTGGTTTTTTGGCCACAAGGCACGTGGGATCCTAGCTCCCCGACCAGGGATTGAACCTGCACCCACTGCGTTGGAAGGCAGTCTTAACCACTGGACCACCAGGGAAAACCCCAGATTTATATTTGCAAAGGGTACCTCTGGTTGCTCTGAACAGAAAGTAGGAGGGGTTGCACAGGAGTGCAGAGACCCCTTAAGGAACTGTGCTCCAGGGCTACTCTATCTCTTTTCAGCCTGGGTCCCTACAACCTGACCTTTCTGTGGTGCATCAAAAATTTCTTTGACCTCCAGCTTCCAGTTCAGTTCAACCAGTGGGAACCACCAAGAGAAAACTGAGAGGAGAGTGAAGTCTGTATATTTAATTTCTCAGCTTTCTACCTGCAAAGTTTCTGAAGATTGACTGCATCTCTCTACTAAGGGCCACAGCTACTGTCATGTAGCCCCTAATTTCTCTGATTTTCGTTTCTTCTCCCTCCCTTTATCCACTCAGGTCTTTGAGTAGGAACGATTCCCCATTATTACTAGCTTTGAGTTATAACATTTATTTTTGTTGTTTTCTTTAACCCACACTTCACCTTTTAAAATAATCTCTTTATTAAGTTCCCTTCTCATTTATCAGTTTGAGTATACTGTCTTTCATCCAGGCCAGACCCCTGCCAGTTGCTGGAATATTGCAGTAATCTGATGTTGTCTTAGTAGTGTGGTTTCAGTCAAGCTAAAAAGAAGTTGGATTTGGAATGCATTTGCAAAGTAGAGTCAATGGTATTTGATGATGGCTACACTGTGGGAGGTGTAAGAGAAATGAAGAAGGATGATTTTAAATATTTGGCTTGAATATCTAGAGCACGGAGGAGAATTTTAAAAAGCAGCTTTTTCAAGGAGGAAATAATTTAGTTGTATGCATGATACATTTGGAATGTTTGTTATATATTCAAATTCAAATGTTGAGTGAGTAGTTGGAGTTCAAGAAAAAGATCAATGTTGGAAACACAGATTCTAGTTCCAGGCAGGATGAAGTAATAGAGGATGGGTTTACCTTTTCATCTAAAACAACAAAAGTTGCAAATATATCTGAAACAACTTTTTAAAACAATTGATGCCAGACAATGAAGGACAGCAATACTGGAGAGACAAGAAACCAATGAGCTGAGGTGTGTGATCTCCCTGACTTACTTTTTTGAGAGAGTTTACATGCTGTGGTACAAGGAGGGGAAGCCAAGTAGAGCCTGGCTGACTCTCTGAGTTGAGGAGATGGAGCTGAGGGTCCTGGAAGACCAAGCAGGTAGAGTTCACAGGACAGCATGTTGAAGAGGAGAAAGCTGCACAGAGAGGGAATTTCAGAGACATGCATAAGATCCCCTCACGTGTTTAGCGGGGCACAAATCAGTGCATGTAGATGAGGAAATTATCCAAGGCTGGGGAAAGAACTACTTGAAGGGTACTTGCAACTCACACAGGGCAAAAGTAGTGTGTGTCTCCCACTAAATAGATTGAAAAACCCTCATGACTCATGACCCATGGGTAGACTACCCAGGAAGGTCTTACCTCAGCAGCAGAGATTAATAAATGCTCGGCTGAGCTCTGATCTGGCCTTACCTCACAAATCTTAAAAAGCAGGTTTTTTGAAAGGATCAACTTGTTTCCAAGTAACTATGTTCCAGAGCAAAGCTCAAGAATACTCGTAGGAACTCACAGACATAGAAAACACAAACTTATGGTTACTTAAGGAGAAAGATGGTGGGAGAGATAAATTAGGAATTTGGGAGTAACAGATACCCACTAGTATATATAGATAGATATCTACCTATCTATATCTATATGTATATCTATATCTAAATCTATATCTTACATGTATAGGTCTTATATGTATATCTTATATACATAGATATATATACAAACTGTATTGTTTTGCTGTACACCTGAAACACAACATTATAAATCAACTATACTTCAATAAAGTACAGTTGATTTGAAATTGTTCCTAAATAAATAGAATAATTATAGGAATAAAATATATCCAGTATCCAACAAGTTAAAATTTACAATGACCCATAAAGAGGAGGAAAAACAATCAATCTAAACCAAGATAGACACAGATGTTAGGATTATGAGACAAAGACATTAAAGTAGTTATTTTAACTGTATCTCATATGTTCAAAAAGTTATAGAGACACAGAAAATTAAAAAGAACTCAAAACTTCTAGAGATCAAAATTACTATGTCAGAGATAAAAATTACACTGGATGGGGTTAATGGCAGATTTGACATTATAGAAGAAAAGATCAGTGAACTTGAAGTCATAGCATTAGAAGCTATTCAAAGTTGACATCTGCACACTGGTATATTTAAAATAGATAACCAACAAAGGACCTATAAAGCATGGGGAACTCCACTCAATATTCTGTAATAACCTAAATGGGAAAAGGATTTGAAAAAGAATAGATACATGTATATGTATAACTGAATCACTTTGCTATACACTGGAAATTAACACAACATTGTTAACTATACTCCAATATAAAATAAATGTTAAAAAAAAGAAACAAAAAAGAAAAAAAAGAATGAAACATAGTGAAAAGAGAATTATTGAGCTATGGAATACCTTCAAGTGGTCTAATTTATCTTTAATTGAAGTCCCTAAAGATAATGGAATAGAAATAATATTAGAAAAAAAAATGGACAAAAATTTCCAAATTTGATGAAAACTATGTAAATCTATAGATCTTATAAGCTCAATAAACCCTTAGTACAAGAAATATGAAGCAAACTACAGCTGTGTACATCATAATCATACTGCTTAAAACCAAGGTTCAAGAAAGCATGTTAAAACAGCTAGAGAAAAAAAGACACATGACCCACAGAAGAACAAATGTAACAATGACACCTGATTTTTCATCAGAGACAATGCAAAGGAGAAGACAGAGGAGTAACATCTATAAAGCGCTGAAATGCAGAATGCAAATATAAAATTAACAATCAACAACTTAGGGATGATTTTAAAACCATGGCACCTGGGGAGCAAGAGCAAAAGGAAAGTCAAACAGGGGCAGAATGAGTAAGTTTCATGTAAAAAGGCCAATAGTAAAGAAATGAAGTTGATCAGAAAGACTTTGAGGCTGACCTTTGAAGAACTAACTGCCTTCTACTTCCGTACTTGTGCAATAAATGAGTGACAATATAACTTAAGTCAAAGTAAAACATATTGGTATGGGATCAATTTACAATTATTTCGAGGGAAGGATGTCACTACTTTCATCTTCACGCTCAGAGGGGACATACTAGGTAGTCTCTACTGTTTTAGCCATCGTTAGGACATTTTCCTTTTGATTTTTTTCTTTCTCACATCTCCACAAGGTTATACCATGTTCAGAAAGTCCATGGAGGCCTTAAAATTGTTTTTAATTGAAATTGTTCCTAAAAATTCCTCAATTCATCCACTTGGTTCAAGGGTAAAGTTTTCCGTTTTGATTAAGATAATTTGGAGTTTGTTTTGCAAATGATATAATGGTAAATGGTGTGACTTAGAAGTAAATTCTGAAAGGAAAAACAATTGAGAAAAATATTCAAGTTCGTTGTGATTGTTCTTGGGACGCTGCAAAAGAGAAGAGTAAGGGAGAGAGAAGAGAAAAGATAACGTAGGCTGGTGGGTACCACAAAGCCATTCTTTGTGCTCCATAATTAAAGCAAGAACAAACAGGAAGCTAAAGTCTGTGGGTCTCAGTTCAGTCTATGCCTCAAAGAGGGAAAGAAACTGGAGAAAAAGAAAAAAAAATGAATATTTTAAGTATATCAGACTCCTTATTTTCAAATTCATAAATATGAATATGCTACTTTAAACTATTCTTCATACTGAGTGAAGTCAAAACAGAAACTTCACTGTATTCTCTATTTACTTTCTCAGTGTCCATGATGGTTTTGTTTTCTGAAATTATACTATTCTTCTCTAATTTGTCTGACAATAGACATATTTTATAGCATATTTTAACTATTCCATCACTAGGCAATTCCACCGATATGTAATTTGAAAGCAAAGCAATTATATCACTTTGCTTGTGATCATTTTATACCTTTCTCTTCTTTGTCTTATTTTCTATTTCTGTCTTTATTCCCCCTCAATGCCTCTATTTCTCCCTCTCTCGCCTACTCTCTTTCCCTCTCTCTCCCTCTGTCTCTCTGATCTCTATGTCTTAATTTTACAGTAAAAAGAAAATCATTTATGTGGCATTAAAGGCAAAACAGGCCTCTTATTTTGCATGAGGACACAAAGGAGAAAGAACAGGGCTAGCAGTCACCCCTTATATTATGTGAGCGTAACTCGTCACAGTTTCCTTTCCTTCACTAGCAGCAAATGTGACCAGAATTGTAGAGAAAATTGTACATTTGGAGAGACTATCTCTAAAAAGAGTCATGCTTTTATTCGTTCAGCTGAAAAGATACCGTATTAGAGTCTAGTGGTAATTCCCTAAGGCAAAGAGAGGAAATTCCACTTTTTTTAAACACTGAAAAGAGCTCCAGGATTAACCTATCTTAGAAAATTATGGTTGAGCCCTTCATCTAAAATCCAGTCCACATCACATCCGTCTTAAGCTGTGTCAAATTCATGCATTTGACAGCAATGGGTGGTCCCCTTGAAAAGACCCAGTTGGCCCTGCCCCAAGTGTACCAAATGATTTAAAATCAGAGAATCCCAGAGTTAGGAGAACATTGAAACTCATGTATGCCAACCTTCTACCCAATTCAAGAATCCATTATATAATATCCCTGGTAAATGCTAATCCGACCTCCATGAGTGTGTAACATGATTTGTTAAAATAAATTGGATGTTTTACTGGGTACCAATTTTTTTAAAGTATTGACATAAAATCGTGCAAACGTGTGTACTGTGTCTAAATATACACTCTGTTCAACCATTTTACTCTTCGGGTTAAAAATATCTGATGTCCCGAAATAAATTCATGTCAGATATTTTACATTTTGAATTCATCTCTAAAGAAATTTAATGAAAAACTTCCTCCATGCTGCCTTACATAAGCCACCTCTATTGATTATTTCACTGGAAACAGTGCAGTCAGCTCTAACCCCCTACTAACCCCCTCCTTTTTTTTTTTTGAGGTGGGGAAAGTGGGGAGAGATTTCACTGGAACAAAATGAGCCATTGACTTGTGAAGCTGAGCAGTGCTTCTTGTCCAGACACCACAATGAATTTCCTAACAGAACTAGAGCTAGAATTCCAAGAAAATATACCTACCAACAAGTTCAAAGTCATACTGTCACTTTCAGAGCTAAACTGAGAAATGTGGGCACAATTTGACATTTCTTCAAACTGATATTCTCTGAATACAAACATGTATTAGCAGACAGGTGGAACGCTGAGAGGGCAAGAACAGTATTGGTTCAGAAATCAGCCTCTCCTTGAATGTTTATAGAGTCACGTAGCTTGCATCCCCCACTCGAGGAACAAAGTTTCTTTAGCAGGCATTTTAGAAGAAAAGTTCCTTAGAGGAACCGTCTTTAGAAAGCATTTTAGAGACCATCAAGCGATCATTTCCTCCTTGAACCCGCCTTCTGGAGGTCATGCTTCCCGTCATTTCCGGTTCATGAACACTCTTTCACTAATATTATTTAGCACCTACTTCACTCAGGCACCTGCTTGGCGGGGGCTGCAGGAGTCAGCCAGCAGCATATCATTGGCATTTCTTCCAATCGTCTGCAGTTGCTTCCATGAGGAGTTCTGGAAAATGCCATTTGCTACAGCTCCCAGCATTTCAGTCACGTTGCAGTGGCCTCAGTGACATTTTCATACCCCGGTGCTCGTTCTGCTGGTTTATTCCTTCTTCTGGCTCTGAACATACTCCTTCCTCATGGACAGAAAGAACTTGACCTTCAGAAGGCCATTCACATATTTCCTCCCTGCCAATCTAATCTGAAAAGAGCTCAGACTTTGGGATTGGCAGACTTTGTTTCTGGTCCTCTTTCAAGTGTGTCATCTCGGGCTTTTTTTTTTTTTTTTCTTAAAGACACAAAACTTAATTTAATAGAAATTTTGTTTGTAGTTCTTACATTCTCAGTATGAGCCGAGCTAGAATCCACTGCCCCACCCAGAAGTGCCCAGTTCTGGGGGCAGGGGAAAGGGAGGGTCAGAGCTCAGGCCCTAGGAGTGTTGCAGAAAAAAACTGATCCCACGAGAAACCAAGCACAACACTCGGAGAGTTGGAGAACTCAGGTTTATTGAGCCAGCGGACCCAGATGAGCTAACACTCCAAAATTCTGGGGCCCTGTTTCAGGGGAGTCTTCTCCTTATATAGGTTAAAACATACAGCTATAATTGGTACAAACTGATTGGCTACAAATTACTATAGGTCGAGGGCAGTTACAGAGTGAGGGAGTTGCCATGGGTTACACACATAGCAGGGGGTCCTAACAGGAACTTGTAGGAGCCGGACATTCCATTCCTATCAAGGACTAAGGTCACAATTTGCATTCTCACATTGGTTGCGGGTTGAAGTTAATGGTCACTTAACAAGTCTATGTGCAAAGGGTCTCAAAGGCTTGGGGGCGGGTGCCTGAGAGTGAGACAGTCTTCCCTTATCTGATCACTCTTGGTAATTCATTTTACTGTTTAACTGAGAGTGGCGAGCAGGCCTTTGCAAGATAGAGGAGAGTAAGCAATTACAAGTACGGAAGTTTCAATTTCCTCATCAGAAGCCCCATTCTTCCTCAGTGCTGGGGGGCTGGGGATGCCACCTTCTTCAAACAGCCGCCTCTGGGATCCAGGAGGGAGAGCAGATGGAATCTTAAACCTGGGGCTTCTCCAGACCCCATCTCACCCTGAGTCCGCAAGTTGGAGGAGAACTAAGGCACCTGGGGAGAGGAGGTGACAGAGGAAGGCAAAGGTGTCAGTCAAGAAAGACTAAGGCCAGGGGTTAGGACTGAAGGAGAATCAGAGACAAAATACCAGTTACAACAAAAAAAGGGGTGGAGGCAAACAGCACAGAAATGAGCCTCTGTTCTTGTGTTTTACTAACAACCTGAAGCTGTCTAGCAAATCTCCGTGATATCAGATGGCAAGCAAGGTACCCAGGGTTCAGGAAGGACTGAGACCAGGAGGGGCGCGGGGGGCCTGGCTCCTCTTGACGGCGTGGTTGGGTTTGTGGGGCATGAGGGCTGGCAGACTTGTATTGCATCGTCTCTTCCCAGAGGCATGAAAAGATAGGTGGGATTTCCGGCAGCCCCTATTGAATTCATCTCTGGTCCGCTGCTCCTTTGATAACATCTGTATCCTTAGGGAAAGATTTGCAATAGGTTGATAGGTTCAAAATCTGCCATTTCACTGAAACTCGGGAACAGTAAAACAAACATCAATAAACAAAAAACCGGAAGTCTGTGCCGCCCTTCTATTTGGAAGAGTTCAGAGCAGATTGACAGTGGTCTGCATAGCAGGTGTTTCAGAGGTGGTAGAAATGCTATTTCCTGAATCATATTGTTTCTTTCATAGCGTGTAACACCACCTGACACTTGTTTTGCTGAGGTTGAACCAACTTTGGAGGTTTCGCAAGCAGTCCCTTACCACACAAATGCATTGTTCTATGTTTTGTTGTTTCAAGTACTATTTTCCATGCACGATTTTAACTTTAAAGCAAAGGTTAATTTACTCCATTTAGATCGTGTACTAATCATAGCTATGTTTGATTACCTTCACTTAATGGCAGAATCATAAAACAAGTTTTAAAATCTGAAATGTAAACAATATTTTCTTTCTATAAAGGGAGGCTTTTGTTTTCACATTTGTTTATCTGTACTTCTTGGCTTATCTGAAGAGATGAAAAGTGCAACACACCTATAAACTAGCAAAACTGGAATTTCTTTTTGAGAACGTAAATCAACACTATTCTTAGGCCCGAGGGACATATGTTCTGTATAAATTTTTAGGTAAAGCATCCCTCAGTTATTGGCCATTGATTAAAAAAAAGCAACAGGACATGAATATTAAAAGTGAGTCCTCTGTTCACACCTTCCTTTCTGATTTCCACGCATTGACTCTCATGATGCCCCTATTCTTCCTCTCTTCCCTGACTCCAGCCAATTGGATTTTTTTTTTTCTGATTTCACATTCATCACTATATTTAACTTGAACTAAAAGGTTAAATACAAAGGTGATGATTTAAAGGCTGGGCTGGGCCACAGCATCAGGAATATAAATTATCAACCACGTGACAACTGTTAACGCGTTTCAAAGACATCCCATCTGTTTAACAGCCAGGTAGCTAACTATACTTATGTAAACATTCCTCAGGTTTTTCTTCTTTGTTGTATATAAACAGGGATGAAGACTGGAGAGGAGAAGTATTTTCAATGTGGCAATTATTCTTCAATCCCTTTATTGTTCTTCTCTATGCTGTAATGTTCTGCTTCCTCAATTCTGGAAACAACTATAAAGATTTGATAGGAATGCCTTTCATGCAAACAGATGGAGTCATTGAAAGAATAAATAAAAATATTCAGTGAAAGTTCCATGCAGAAGCAGCATACCTTCTGTGAGATATCCAGGATGGATTGATGAACATTATTAATATCACAAATTACAAAATCTTATAAAAATATCAACATTATATTCTGCTTTAAGATAAGAAAAATCTATTTTAATCCTTTGGAATTTATGGGGTGTAGTCAGTGAATTCTAAAAATTTAATAAAGTATACATATGAAACTGACACATGACCTCTGAAAGTAAAGCAGCCAAATGATCCCTGTATCCTTCTGGCTCCATGGCATAAATGCCAAAATGTAGTGCAGCTGGTAGAAAAGCTTCTGTGCTCTCCAAATATCATTGTCTCATATTCAGTGATGAACAGAGGAAGTTCCTGCACCCCAGAGACTGTTGGACCAATAGGTCAGGCCTATACTCTATGCAAATTTCATTAGGTTTTTTGTGTGTGTGTGTGTGTGTGCACACAATATCCTGATACATGCGCACACGTGCACATGATACTATTGACTCAAATTGTTTAATTAAAGTTAAACCATTCCATGCACTCAGCACGGTGCCATATTCCCAGTATGTTAAGACTGAGTAAATACCAATTAAGGTTGATGAGATGGATGGATACCAAGAAATGATTGACTGCTCCCATGATGTGGAAAATGGTGTAATCAATGCATTGATATCTCTGCAAATAGATACCTGGAAAAAAAAAATAGTTCTGTGAACATCCATGCCCAAGAGATCAAGTTAGAATGAGGATGTTGTATAAATGCCAAATGGTATGTAGTTCATTTTCAAATTTTACCATGTAAGTAAAATATCTGAAATTCACAATTGCCTTCTAAAACTACATAGGCATAAGAGAAATGAAAAATTTTGTAATTATTATGCTACTGAATGTTAAATGAATGGTATAAACAAAATGTAATTTTTCAAATAGTTTTTGTCACAACCCAAAAAATTTACATGCTTGCTTCTTTGCAGTGTGAGGGAAAAAATGTTCAAATATTTTAAAGCATAGATAACTCACATCAAATAAATAATGAAGAGAAGATATTAAGATTGTGAATTTAAAAAGGAAAATATACTTTGTGAACAGGAGAATTGCCTGGGGATATGTGAGTAGGATCTCATTTTCATGGTTACCCCATACTGTGTAAAATATCAGATTTTAAAGACAATGTAATTGCATTGACCTCTTTCTATAGATACATGTTATTACCACATAGTATTTTTTTATTGAAGCATAGTTGATTTCTAATGTTGTGTTAGTTTCAGGTGTGCAGTACAGTGATTCAGTTATATATATATATAATATATATAATATACACATATACATACACATATATATTTTTTCAGATTCTTTCCCCCTATTAGAAAATATTGAGTAGAGTTCCCTGTGCTATACAGTAGAGGCTTATTTGTTATCTATTTTATATATAGGAGTGTGTATTTTTGTATTCAATTGTCTATGAACCAGCAACCAATCATGCAATAAGAGAATTTTAATACATATGTTTATTTTACATAACGGTCCTGGATTGAAAAAGAATATGGGCACCTGAGCGAGATGTTTGTAATCTTCATTTGTGACCCTCTGAAGTGTTTTGTATATTTAACACGGTATAAATGCAAGTCATGCTAACAAACCACAATGAAATAATGGCAACATGCATCCGTATGTATGGAAGGACTCCCACTATTTGCACCTGTAAATATCCATTGGCAAGAAACATGGAGGACTGAAGGAACGAGGCTTGTTTTACAACTTGACATCTTCATAATTCCCTAATCACTTATTCCACAATCCAGATGGCTGCAGGAAGAACCATTTCCCAAACGGCACCCAGCATCTGAGTGTGAGAAGCCCCTGGGTTAGCAATGCTGGAAGTTCAGATCGCACCGCCCATTTGCCTGCTTTTTCACTGTTTTCCCTTCGGCTGTGTGAGCTATTTTATTTTGACGTTTTAAATACCAGCCTCCTTAAGATGAAATGTGACTGGGTCTTTTGGAGTGCTTCCTGGCATGGATCCTTTTTGCAAAATGGATGTGTGTTAATAATTGATACTATTATAAAGCTACCACTGGGCTCCTACCTTTAGCGAAGGTCTAGAAAGAATTACCCAACTCCATTTTGGTAGTTGCCCAAGCTGAGCACTGACCAACCTGGAGGGGCAAGTGGAAAAAAAAAAATTAAATAGAGCCCTAAACTATTGCTACATAAGACCAAGTTGCTGCTGCTATCCAAGTCAGCTTTTAAAACTAATAGAAGCAATATATTTTTGGTCTTTTCATTCGCTTCTGCCTGGTAGTTGTGTGAAGGTCCTCCTGTTAGAACCACAGAATCATCGCCTCATGCCGCACTGGGATGTCTGGTAATATTTATAATTTAGAACATCATATTAAGAATAATGGCCTGCTGACACTGTTCTCGTAACAGCCGTTGCCATACTTTCTGAAATATAAGTCCTAGAAAACCAGCTGCTGGAGACGGCATCCAGGGCTTCTAATGTGAAGATGACAGATTGCTTTAATACATAACTGACATGCAGTGTAATTTCTAAAAAAAAAAAAAAAAAAAAAAAAAAAATCTAATCTCATGCTGCATGTGAAAGGTGTATACAGGAGTGGCCCAAAGGGCAAACAAAAAAATTAAAAGGAGGAAAAAAAGAAAATCTTATGAAACATTTTTCACAGCACTTTTCTGAAGCCACAGCAAGGAGAGAAAGCGATCATCCTGTCATGAAAAATAGATATAAAACAAGCAGGGGCTGTAGAAGTTTGTGAAAATGCAATAGAGGCATCCAAAGAGACTAGGGCAACACTTTTGGAATAGCAAGCAGATGGGTTAGACGATAGTCAATTTCTAATCGAAGACTGCTTGGAAAAGCCATCAATAGCTTGCCCCCAGATTGCACTGCTCCTGTTACAGAGCACACACTCCCCATTGGTCTGGGTGAGCAGCCCTGACACTCAGATAACTTGACTTTGCCTCTCTCTGCTTTGAGAGTCACCCTAAGGAAACTAATACCAGGTAGGATTAAGAAGAACAGGATATCCACATCTCACTGTTTCTTCTCCCTCTTGCTATTTCTTGACACAATAGGTCAACAGGAGAAGATTTTATTAACTCGCTTTTCATTTGGAAAGATATGGAATATCTGTAGCTGTATGAAAATACAGTGCTGATTTTCTATCATAAATACGACATATGTAAATATTTTAAATAGGTGTATGGATCAGACTTAAATGGATATTTTAAATGCAGCCATTGAGGGAAAAGTATCTGTATCTGTAATACTGCTTCAATGCAAATTTCCAAATGTCTCTCAAGGACAATTGTGGGCTAACAAACACAAGAGGGAGATAGCAGAGAGTGCAAGAACCAGGCATAAAAGGCAAAAACGATACAAAACTGCCCCCACTCAGGGATCTGCTGGATCTCTGAAACTCAAACTTGCACTCTAAAAGCTATTTATTTCCCATAGCCTCAAGGGCTGACACCAGAGCCCGGTGACGTCACGTGTATTGCCAACAACTGATGGAACTGTGGGAGGACAGAAATGGAAGCCACAGACCTCTCAACCTCTTCAACCACAAGGCCTGCAATCTGTTGAGGGTTGAGCTTGTATCTTTCCAGCTGTCTCCTTGAAATGAAATTATTTTCATCAGAAAGGAGAAAGTGTTCAGCGTTTGTAGGGAGCACAAGGTGACTGGTGGGAAGTGTTTTTCTCTAAAAACAATTTCATCTAACAAAAAAAGATAGGTGGGTCAGAGGGCTTTGATAAAGATGACAAGTGAAGAGGCAAGGAAGTCTCTTCTAAATACTAAAAAAGTTATGAAAGGCATACCACTTCCCTCCAAACGAGACCTTAAGTTTATTTTTGACTCCCTCCTTCTGGTGTGGTCTCTCATTAACAGAGGAAAAGCCAACTACGAAGCCCCAGAGCTAAGCCTACTTTGGCAACTTAATTCAATGCAGACATAATATATTGAGCCAATGTGCCTGGTGGGATGGAGGAGGGGGAGGAGATAGAGGAGAGGCAGCCACAAGAGGGCAGGAAAATAGACAAGAAAGAAGGGGCATGATTAGCGACCTCATGGACAGATGGACCTCCGGCCAGACATAGGGGAGTCCTCTTCATGTCCAGGTGTATTAGCCCCCTTCTTGACCCAGCCTGTGGCTGGAACTATTGATCTGGATTTACCTTTGGATTCCTGTTCACCTCAAAAGCAAATTCCATCATGAACAAGCAGGCTATGAGATACAAGAGAACTAAAGCTCCTGCCCATCTATAAACCTGACAAGCAGTATTGCAATATTTCAGAATCATTCACAGCCACTTTTTCCCAAAATCATAATATCAAAAAGGAAAGGGGTTTCACATTTCACAGACACAAAGTTTAGATGACCCCATTAGGAACATTCACATTGTAACGATGCCAGTTCTTCCCAAATCAATTTGTATCTTCAAAATGCAATCCCCCAAACAAAATCCCTGTGGAATTTGTTTCATAATTTGGGGAAATTATTCAAAAATGCATTTAAAAAGATAAACAGTGGGGAACTGTCCAAAATAATGAAAAAGGAGAATTAAATGCTGAAGCAAGTAGACTTATTTTAAGAGCCAATAATTTAAAAACAGTGTGATATTGGTATAAGAATCAAGGGAACAGAACAGATAACCCTAAAACAAATGCTGGAATTCAAGACTCAGAAAATACCGCGAATTACTAGTGTTGGTTAGTTGGCCTCTTGGGACAAAATAAATTGTGTTTTTATCTTTCATCAGATACATCGGTGCCTACAGTCTGAACTGGATTACCAGAATTGTGTTACAAATAAATCTTTAAAAATTAGAATAAAGTCCTGGTGAATGCTAAATTAATCTCAGGATATGAGAAGAAATTTAAAGAACAAAAGCAATTGAAGAGTTTGCCCCTTGGAAGTAGATAGCTGAGCATTACATGCTATTTGTTGTCATAAAAATAAACATAATATTAGCTGATTACTAAGAGAATTTGAATAATCTAGTGAAAATGTGTAGCTTGCCAAGAATTATCAACTAGTCATAACAAAGAGGTGAAAAGACTGAGCACATGCCTGCCCCAAAGGTTATATATACAACTGGTCGGTGACTGTCTTGCTATGAAAATTCTTAGCCAAGTTTGAAACACCAAGGAGAAGCTGAGATTTTAGTTTGTGACTTTTCCTCAGGGTCATGGAGATTGCAAGTTGTAAGACCCACACTCTACAATAAGAGTAGATACCTGAAAGGAAGCAGAACTTAAAAGCAGGGCAGAATTCTGTGGTTATTAATTGTTCACCAAGTATTTCTGAAAAATGTTCCAAAGTCATTGATAACTGAGTTCAGGATCCAGCTTAGTAAATTATTCTGAGTTATCTACTGACTTACAAGGTTTTAGTTTGGCTGGAAAAAGGTCCAGACTCTGTAATCTGGTGTAAGTGTTTAAACCTGAGAGTGTAACACATATTTAGCACTTGAATAAAATAATTTTTATTTTAAAAATATCATATACATCAAGTTACTGCTCCATGCAAGCCTAAAATTTGCATCAATTTGACCTTGATATATAAGATGCAACACAGAGAGAAATGATTTTAAATGCTTTTAAATCATGGTACTTATTAAGCTTCCCTTCCTCAGAAAAATAGAAGGAAGAAAAATGAGAAAAAAGGAAAGGTATTATTATGATAATGATTCTTATGGTTATTATTACAGAAATCAAGCATGTGGTCCCAAGCTTGGCACATTATAACTGCTCGATGGTAGCTATCCTTCTTATTAATGAAACATCAGACATTTAGGAAGCCTCACCTCTCAGCCATCACTATCTGTCACTGATCTAGTCAACTTAGGAAAGTCTAAGTTTGGACTCTGCATTCACACTTCTTATTGCAACCTTGGTTTATGAAATACAACACATGATATGAAAAATTAATTCATGGAATAAAACAAAATCATTCAACCTAAGAAAAGTATATCCCTTTGGATGTTCTGAAGAAAATAACAACACTTCAACAATAACAATAGTTGTGACTATTCCAAAATATGCACAAAGCTATGACATGTGACCAAGGGAAGAAGGGAGAAAGCTATTCCCATTGAGGATAAAGGCCTGAGAAAGGGGAGGGAGTGGTGGTAAGTTCCCCAGGGGGAGGCAGTCATTGAATGGGTCAATCTGGCTGAAAAACAGAAGTGGGAAGCAGGAGAGAGAAGTGAGGAGAGGGAAAGAGCTTGAATGCCCATCAAGCGTTCTGTTCATCAGCCCGGTGAAGCTGGGCAGGCTCTCCAGGTGAGCACAGGGGGGGAGGCCCAGGTAGAGGTGGGAGGATGGGGATTTCCTTTGCCCCACTTCCGCAAATCTCCCTCAGTATTTTATTTTATGTCTTGTCTTGATTAAATATAAAAAGATGACTAATAAGAACCTACTGCATAGCACAGGGAACACTACTCAATACCTACATGGGAAAAGAATCTAAAAAGAATGGGTGTATATAGATGTATAACTGATTCATTTTGCTGTACAGCAGAAAATAACACAACATTGTAAAGCAACTACACTCCAATAAAAAATTTTTTAAATATTGAAATGACTTAAGAAAACCCAATTAAAATTATCAGCATTTTCAACAACCAGGCAAGATCCTTCTCTGCTTATATGTTAACGATCTTGAACAATGACTTTCTCCAATAGCCTAAATATACGGATACTCTCTATTCCCTGGAAAATTATTCTCTTCTATTGCAAATGCGTCTTTCTCTTCCTGTTCAGTGTATTTAGTAAGATTTTATTAACATCCCCTTCCTGTGTTCATCTATTTACTTTATAATTTGCTTTTTCCCCCAAATCATTCTTTATCCTAAATTCTAAGACAAAGATTTTACAGTTACTTTTCTTAACCAAGTGCACTTGCCTTTTCTTCTTTCCCTTCTCTTTCCATAGCCTCTCTTACATAGCTTTATATTCCTAAATGAGATTATACATATATATAAAATATACATTTCTTATCTTTTCAAATTTCTGTTTGGATCACTTCCAGCCATACAGCCCCATTTTACACTTCAGTGAATTAATTCAGGGGCTGAAATAGTTCTTGGTGTTTTATGTCTAGTTCAAATTTACTATTGAAAGAAGTATAAAAACCTTACTTTTTCCTCTCAAAAGAAGTGGTAAGGCAAACCATGTTTAGGAAACAAAGCTTCAATGAACCAGAGGGGCAGGGTTGCTGTTACCTTCTCGAGGTCATCTCTGGGGTAAGTTCCCTATATCCTGCTGTTGCATTTCCTCCTCTGCTGCTGACCTTAAATGTTCCCTTTGATCTGTGTTTTACCATATCCCTTCTCAATCACCCCACATTGCTTCAACCCTTAACTCCTGTTAAGGGAAGAATTTGTTTTCCACAATTTTTCTCTTCATCGTGGTTGATATTTCCCGATCTTATACCAAGAATTTCTTAATTTTCTTACAGCATTAAAATAAGTGTTTTTTTGTCTTTGTCCTGCTGTGTAAACAGAAGCCACATCACTAATTATAAATTATAAATTTGTGTAGATAGACATAAAATTTTCCACCATGCCCATTGGAAGAGATGTCTCATCTTCAACAGCAGAAAGGTGAAGACCAGAACTGTGTCACATGGACAGTTATTAATCCAGGTTGGCAATTTAGAGAGACAGTGTGGTCTGGCTGGTAGAACACCAGATGGTAAGGCATAGGACCTGGTTTCTATTCCCAGTTGTATCACTGTTAGACATTTGGCAAGGCATTTCTCTCCGTGTCTGTCTTTTTATGTCAAAGTGCTCACAGTCCCTACCCTCACATTCCTTCACAGGTTGCCATGAAAGACTGCCCGGAAAGCAGCTAGGGGCTCTCAAAAATGTATTAATAAATGTAGAGGTGTTTAGTGTCTTTAAAAAAAGTGTTATCTGAAGCTAGCGCTCTCTCTCTTTGAGCTCCAAATGCTTCCTTACCGCAGCAGGTGGGCAGCTACTTCGCTTGCTGTTGTTGACAAGTCTGGTCATGGTAACACTGGAGCAGGCTTGAAATAGTTTTCAAAACTCTAGTCTTCAGATCTGCCTCTTTCATTTACTTTGCACTGTTTCCTTACTATCTTCCTAACTCAATTCTGTTCTTTCTGTACAATATCCACTGGCAACAATTCGACCAGGGGAAGGAAGGCACCTGTATTTTGAAGTCAACAATATATTTCTTAGGTTTTGCTAAGTCTGTGTCATTGTTGTGGGTACAACAGGTGATACAGAGGATGTCTAATATACATTCCCATGAGGAAGGATTGAGTTGAATTTGGGTAGATCTAACACACATGAAACATTTAGATTAATGACCCGAGGTCAAATAGAAAATATAAGAGGAGTTCATAGAAACAAAAATTGGTATGGACTGTATAAAAGGAAGGCTTCATGGAGTGTACAGAATTTAATCTGGTCAAAGCTAATAGGATTTGGATCAGACAAGAGCAGAATGGAGGGCCATTCTGAAAAGGGCAGTAGCAGCAGAAGTAAATTCAGGAAGGCAGAAGTGGAGTGAATAGCATGATTGTAGCTGAGTCAATATTAAGGATTGGCGGGAAATAGATTATACCTGGATATACAGCTCCGTTACAGAGTGCCCAGTTATAATATGGAGAATTTTATATTTGTAGACTCTAAGATAATACGAAGATTTGAGAGGTTTCAAAAAGAATGTCCTCATAAAAGGATTGACTAAGGCAAATTAGCCATGAAATAAATATTATGCAGGATGACCTTGGGGAAGCCTGGATGTAAGGAGACTAAGGCAGGGGAGATGAGGACGGAAGAGCATAGTCAGGGGGCATTTTTTTTTTGTAAAGAAATGAACCTATGATTAAGAGCTATTTCAGTAGAATGTGGGTGCTACAAAAGAAAGAATGGACATGAGTACCATGGGTTCCAAAGCAGAAAGGGTAGCCTTCCCACACTGGGGTGATGATCCTGTAGATAACGGTGTGGGGAATGGAGTGGATATGGGCATGTGGAACACCAAATTCATAAATTTGATGAGACATTGTGAACATTGGCAGAGGAGCAGTCCAAGGAAGCATTCACATGAGGAGCAGTGCTGTGTGATGGTCCAGAGAAGAGTCACACAAGTGTGCAGCCAGCCTCACAAAGCACGAGGGTGAGTCAAAAATTATCTGCACTCTGGTTATATTAAAATTTCTATAAATTCTACAGCCAGAGTGCGGGTAATTTTTGACTCACTCCCCTAATTAGGGATTTGCAGACCCACCATGAGATGAAGAAATCTAACATGAAGTCATTAGGAGTAATGACATGTTTTTCCTTGAGCCTGGGTTCCTGACAAAAGCAAGCCAGGATGGAAGAGAATGAAGGAAAGTCTTTGGTTGAAATACTTTTAAATTTGGTATTAAATTCCTATTAAATTGCCACCTTGATTTTATTGAGATACTTTTCACTGCCTTTAGATCTTTCCCACAAGAGACTAAGTTTATTTTGGTGAGATCACTGGCTGAACTGATTCTTTGCTGCAAGAACTAGTGAATAGAGTTAAAGATGAGAGAGAAAATTGTAAGAAGTTCTGGCCATCCATCCACCCATCTTTTCACTTATTCACCATCTATCTGTCTCTTCACTTATTCACTAAGCACTTGTTACAGTCCAGAAACAGAGTAGTAAACAAGAGAAACAGCATCTTGCTCTCACGAAGCTTAAATTATATGGGTATAGTTTTTTGCAAAAGGTTAAGTGAAGATTGCTATGAGAGAATGTCAAAGGATGTCAGGGTATCAGTCCAGAATCACTGTTGCTCTCTTCCCATTAAATGCATATTTGTGCGTGTATGCTAGTTTCTATAGGCTATTGACTTCAGGAGGAACACTGCCAGACATCTTGGAGAATCAATAGGAGACAAGGTAACTTCTGGAAGGACAGAAGTTCAAGTACAGCAAAAGTATAGTTTCCAGAAAACACAGCAGAGCAGCACTGGGGATGCACAATACAGGGAAATGTGCATTGAAGGCTTCTGGAGGAACAGGGCAGGGAATAGACCTGCCATGGGGAGCTCTACCTCCACCTAAGTGGCAGGAAGCTAGGTCAGAGAAGTCTTGCCTGGAGGCAGTATGATGGTTCTCAATATTGGTCCTAAACATGTGATGGAAACACACTGGCGGAAAGCATGGATATTTTGCCTTCTTGATTTAAGGAATACTACGCCTATACTTTTATCCGTTTGAATATGATTTTTTCTCATTATTTAAATAATATTAAAAATAGAAAAAGAATATCACCAGTTATTAATAGAGTCAATTAACATCTCTGCAAATGCCTTATTATTTTCGTGTGCATGTGTGTGAGTGTGTGTTTGAATGTGTGTGTTTGTGTGATAGGCATATTTCATATTTGAGACAATGCTGTACATACTGTTTTACAACTTCTTAAACATAGTTTGGCAATTATAATTGAGAAAGTGAAAAACATAGTATGTTAGCATCTGTCATTTGAGTCCCTTTTAGAGGCAATCTACTGTCTATTGGGAAAATACCTTGATGAGTCATTGGTATAGAATATGAGACCCAGAAGGCTTGGGTGTTAGCAGGCCTTAAGAAATTATTATATGTATGAGGAAATGAGAGGAATTATCAATTTCCTGTGCAATGAAAAGAAAGAAGAAAGCAGAGTAAAGAGAAGGAAGAGGTGAGAGAGAAGTCAAAAAGATGGTGAGACATGAAGGCTGTGATAGGGAAACAGCTAAGGAAATTTCCCCAGTGATGTGCTGGCCAAATGACATCTATGTCTATTATTTTGTTTGGGGATATTTAACTTGGTCATCCAATTTTTAGTAAAATCTTCAGTCCTTCAAAATATCCTGTGAGAGTGATTTTAATTTTTTGGCAGAAACTGAGGAGGGGTATAAATTGTGTTTCTAAGTCAACATAAGTGAAGAGAATCAGCAGGGAACCCAGGGACAGAGGGGACCGGAGAACTTGAGTTACCTGGCAATGTTCAGAGTATTTGAAAGAGTTTGGGGCTGTCACAGGATATAGACTAGGGGATTCCAGCTGAGTATCTAGATCTTAGAGGGCCAGAAAATCTCACATGCATTTGAGTTAGGTTTATTTCCCTTAAAAAAATGTCTACTTCATTGAAGTATTCATACTTATTAAAAGTGATCAAATGATGTTCTTTTAGAATTTTAAAACATTCCATCTATCACAGTATGTCTCTGTCATGCCTAATATCATATATGTGTGTTTTCTATCTTTTTATTCATATTTACACTTGTCTTCAAAAAGGCCAAGATCTTGGGTTAGTTGATCTATTCCGTCATTTTCTATTTCTAATTCGTTCACTTATGGCTATGTCTTAATTAATTATGCGTACCTTGGTCCTATTAATATTAAAGCATATCAAAAATGTGTAGAGGATAAAACAATCTACACTCATTCACCCACCTAATTTAAAAAATAACATATTACATACTCAAATCAAATCCTTGTGTATTGCTCCTCATATTCCATTTTCCTCCCTTTGTCTCACAAGTATCCAGTACCTGAACTTGTGTCTAATATCCCTATGCCATTTTTATAAGTTTGTTACCTATACATGCATCCATAAATCACTCATAAATATCTCCATCTCTTCCCCTGCCAAGTTCATACACTCACACATGCATGTGTTCACACACACACGTAGGCACGCATGAGTGTTATCTTTTTCGCTGGATATTTAGGAGTAGAATTTCTAGGTCATAGGTTACTTGTTCCTACAATCTTACTGAATTGTCAACTTTATCACCAAGGTGTTTGTGCTGAATTGCCGTCCCAGCTGCAGAGAGTGAGAGCTCCTCTTGTTCCACACTCTTGCCTTACTATTGTTAAACTTTGTAGTTTTTGTCCATATAATCTCCTCTCTTTTTATATCAATTTGCTTTCCCCTAATTATTAGCGAGATTGCATATATTTTCATATTTATTGTATGTTCAGCTCTTAGTTTCTTGAATTGTCTCTTTGTGTCTTTTTCCTGTTTTCTATTTGATGGTCTTTTAGTACCAATTTTGAGTTCTTTACCTTTCTGGAATATCCTTCTATTGAGCTGGTCATATCCACTGCAAAACAACAACAGCAACAACAACTTTTCTAAGCCTGTGTGCCTGTGTTTCGTCTTTTGCTTTTTTTTTTAAATATTGTTTTGTGATGTACGTAAGATTTTAATATGAATGTGATGAGTTGTCAATTATTCCCTTATAAAAGTGCTTTGGGTCTTGTAAGAGAAATCCTTCCGGCACTCCAAGGTCATATTTTCTGGTATTTTACCCTTCCACTCCTGTTTTCTTTAAATATATTCGGTTGAATATATGAATTGTTTCTTTCCTCTGAGAGTAGTTCCTGTACATTTTCTTGATCAGTTAAAAGAATCAGATTCACAAATTTCTCTTAAACTACCTTGTCTACATCTCATTAGTTTACACATGCAATGTTCTCATTACTCTTTAAATATTCTTTACATTCAGTTTTTATTTCTTACTTGTTCCTGGAATTATTTAGTAAAACTCTTTTCTTTAAAACATTATCTCCAATTTGTTTTATTTAAAAATACCACCAGGATCTGTGTAGGTATTAACTAAGTGTGACCAATATTTTCTTGTACAAAGTGTGTCATTCTTATCTGTGGAGTCTTTTATCTCAGGAAATTTCCTTCTAATTTGCTTTTTAAAAATATTGGTCTATTTATGTTTCCTTGTGACCTGTATGTTGGATCTTAATATCCTGACCTTTATATCTACCATTTTCTCTCCCATTTGGTCTCTTTGTTGTTATTCTCTGCATTTTGGGAGAGCTTTTCTAGTTTGCCTTTTGCAACATGACATTTTTTTCTGCAGTGTCACGTCTATCTTATTCTAAATCCGATTTTAATTTGGGGGGGTCATGTTTTATTTATGCTTTTAATACTGTTTTATTACTTCACCCATTTTTTAATATTAGTTGTGGTGTTATCTCATCTTCTCTCTTTTGTTTCATAGATTACAAATTTCCCTAGGTCTTATTGAGAGGACAAAGTTTTCTCAAGTGTACTCCTTTAAAAATAACAGAATGTCCTCTGCATCTCACATAGTAATGCTGTCTTCATCTTGCAACCTGCTGAGAATTAGAGGAAGAAGCTGATGAGTAACAGGTGTGGCTTCAAGACCAGCACAGGTGTTGGGAGGTTATATTATGTCCCACACACCTTCTCTGAAATTTCTCACAGGACAAAAGGGCCACTATGAGGAGCTTCTCTCAAAATGTACACAAAAAAGTGGGTCTGAGCCTCATAAGGGGTGGTCTGTCATGCATATTGTAATGTACCATCTGGATCTTCCTTCATCCTCAAGCTTCTGGGAGTGCTTCTGGATGATAGGTCCCGTTTGCAGGAAATGCACTCACGTGCAGAGGTATCTTGCCAAGGTCACACACCTTCCTGGGAGAAACCTGCCTCCAAGGAATAGTCCACATCGCAGTGTAAAGCCCAGTTGCCTCTCCCAAGCCAGGGTAACTTTGAAGGTCCATTCCAGCTTTAGAGCTCTTTATGGGTTTAGCTGAGAGCTTTGTTAAGACTGCAGCATAGCCCAATTTCTCCTTTTACCCCATCTTGCTTCCTTTGTATTTTTGACATGGAGGTTTCCCCTTTAAGCAGTAGTTCCTAATAAACTTTCTGGACGTGGATCTCTATCTTAGAGTCTACTTCCTGGGAAAGACAACCTGCAACATGCACTTAGCAGTCATTTACTCATTTCTTATATATATATATATATATATATATATATATATATATATATATATATAATTATATACATTTATTATATACATATTCAAATATATATATATTTGAAGTATAGTTGATTTACAGTGTTGTGTTAGTTTCAGGTGTACAGCAAGGTGATTCAGTTATATATATGTGTGTATATATATATACACACACACACACACACACATATATATGTTCTTTTTCAGATTATCTTCCATTATAGGTTATTGCAAGATATTGATATTGAATACAGTTCCATGTGCTATAGAGTAAGTCCTTGCTGTTTATCTATTTTATACATAATAGTGTGTATGTGTTAACCCCATACTCCTAATTTATCCCTCTCCTTACTTCAATATATACTTTTTAATTTTAAGAACTACTATGTGCCTGGCATTACTGTCAAGGCAATGAGCCAGAACAAAAGCATAAAATGTAGACCCTAGAATTAGCAGTCAACTCAGGGAAATACCACACATGCTTAGAGAATAGAGCATGTTATATAAAATATCACCAAATACTGGCATTAATGAGAAGATCATGGGGACCAGGGGATCAGACCTCCCAAAAATGAGGGTTTGGGTTACCGCACCAGGTAGTCTGCCAGAATTCTGCAGACTTTACTTGGTAAAGGCAAGCAGAGAGTCAGAAAGTATACAATGGGTTGCTAATTGCATAGCAAAACAGCAAGAACAAAAATTACTCTCTCTTTTTTTTTTTTTTGCTGAAAATAATGGACTGATATACAGTTACCTTAATGGGGCTGGCTGTCATCCCTAGCTCTCTGTGACCATGTGGGTGAGTCTGTCCATTTTATGGGTAAAATATTAGCAAGCTCATCCTGACACTTATCCTCCCACATACTTAAAAAAAATCATTTTATCCAGGCTGATTTTATCGGTTAAAAAAAGAAAAAGCTGACATTTCGACTCTCCATTTACTGACTGCATAATTGGTTCCAACCCCTCACTTGGTGGGGGTAGGATTGGTGATATTGACGCCCTATGATTCTAGTTCCTGTTGAGAAAGGAGCCCAATTGCTGAATATGTGATCAACGTCAGTGGAGAAAACAGATTTGATTTCCAATTAGATGTGAGTAAGCGGTTCTATTCATCTAAGGTGGGTCTCTTTTGAAAACATATTTATTCCACCACCGGAGCATTTATGATCTTCAAATTTGAAGGTTAGGCCTAGGATGGCAGGATTATTTTTAGAATAAATATTTGGATCCAGCTACAATCTTAAAGATCTTCCTTAAACACTGTAAGGAGAGGAATTTCTGTTCTTTTTCTTTATTTTTTTCTACTTTGTAAGAGGGAGAGACTATTTCCTCTCTCTCTCTACTTCATGTACACATAGTCACAGTAGAACTTGGACTAGTTTGTGTACATATGGAACACCTATTAGCATATTTATTAACTACACCTTGTTTAATTTTTGCTGCATATGTTTAAAATATAAGGAAGACCTTACAGTATTCTAAGAATTGCGATTCTATTAAAATACTAAAGAAAGAACCTTCATAGGAACTGTAAAAATATGAGACAAAAAGAAAACATGGAAAATTATCCCCTGCTGATGTTAGTGAGGACCATATAAATTTAGGGGATCTTGTTCAAAACATTGATAAGGATAAATTAATGTTGTGTACCTTGTACTTCTTCCTAAAATAAGACCATACCCAATTACCCTGTTAGCAACTATATCAGTTTTTTGGAGTTTAATTCAGAAAGCAGAGCCATTATGAGTGATGTGGAAGTATAAATTTATTAAAGGGGCTAGATCATACATAATTGTTGGAACTGATTGACAAAGTCTATGGAAGGGTGCTGCTGCTGCTGGTTTGTGGTCCTGAAGTTGTTTCAGGTCATCAGGACTGGCAGTCAGTCAGGATGAAATACTCCATGTGAAGCAGGGGATGGCAAGGACTAACTGGAACCTACAAGGAGGAACTGAAACTCACATCTGTCTCTCACCACCTTAACCCTTGATGACATGGGTGACCTACAACAGAGGAAGCTGATACCTGTTCCCACAGACCTGCACATACATCTAGCCCGGGACTTGGAGAAGCTGAAAGAGGAGCTGGAAGGGCCGTAAGCTTAGCTGTGTCCTCTGCCAAGAGAAGCCAGCAGATTAGCGGCCCCGTGCGTGAACTGCCGGGACGCTCGGCCGCCTACATCATTCTTCAGAGGGTAATGGCTGCTGCTTCATTTCCACCTTCCAAAATCTTGTGCAAACTTTTCTTGTGGCCAATCCTCATCTGGGTTCAGAGACAGGAACATTCTCAAAAATGTATTTCCAGCTCAGGTAATTTGTCACTAAACATGAGTTCACTCCTCGGTATCCAGCTTGGTATCCCTACATATCTATTTTAAGCATGTTTCACTTCCAGATAAACACAATAGAATATGATACAACTATCCTTTGTACAACCCAAAACACACAAACTGCCTCTGTATAATACGAGTCCCGTATGTCACTTTATCCATCTTTGGTTTATGTTCATGCTTCTTCCAGTTGAGTCACACTCTCCCTTTGATATTTTGTGACTTATACATTGAACTGTGAGTTTAACCAATCAACATGCCTTATATTGGATGGTAGGAGAACAGGAGAGGGGACAAAAGATTGGTTAATACACATAAATATGTATAAACGTAGGAAGAGATGCTCATAACTGTTACAGCAGTCATTCCTGATACCAGCAATGTGGTCGAGGCTTACATTTACACCTTCTTTCCTCCATTACCACCTCATCGTCCCTCAGTAGCGCCTCACCTTGCTGTGATTCCATGCCTGGTGGAGTGACTCAACCTTCATTCCTGAAACATCTGAGCCATCAGAAGTCCTGTCTTTATTGGGTTATTATAGTTTAACATTAACATGTACCACAGGATAAAGGACTACTAAGAGGTGCCCTAGGTGACCTGCATCCCAAAATGCCCACTCCTTATGCCCACTGTATGGTAGAAACTCAATTTCCCTCTTAGAGTTAGGGCCAAATGCCCCAGCCAGGAGAGTAAGCTCTTATTTGCCTATTGATTCACTGGCCTCCCTTTCCAGGGGACAGTCTCAATTTCCAGTTTAATGGAACCATTGCTGCGTGCCCTGGTGGAAGCCTCCTCTTGGAAAGGAAGACCTGTAGAGCAGTAGAGCCCAAACTTTTAGGCATGGAAACAAAAACTCTGCTAGTGGATCATTAGGGGTAAAAGAAGAGACACTCTTATTCCCATTCTTTGATCATGCTATGGGAAAGACAGAACCATGATTTGGTTCCTGTTTTGGGGTTGATACTACATCTTAGAGAACAGGATCCTAGCCCTACCAGATGTGGCCACCCAGTTGGGGTCATAACAAAATCTTCCAAATCTTCCTTATTCACACTTGATTAGTTGCTCAGTGAGTTCCTTCCTCGGAAGTAATGCTACGAGGAACATCATGGTAGTGAATAAAGCATATGCAGGTGGTGCTTTTAGCAGAACAAATGTGGGCAGTGAAGGAAAACCTGTATCCCAACCAGGTGTCTGTTGCCATGAGGATAAAGCACTGCCCCTTCCATGATGGAAACAGACCAGTGTAATCAACTTGCCGATGCATAGCTGGCTAATCTCTCTGGGGAATGGTGATACCAGAATATATTGCCGGCCCTTTGGTGAAACAGACTCAAATATTTTCTTTTTTGGTTATGATCATAGGGAACTCTCCAAGAGGCCATAACTATGGTTGAGAAGGAGGAGGCCATGTAATGGGACTGTGGGCCATGAACACCTGGGCATCTGTGCAATTTGCTCCTGAAACTTACTTGTACCTCCATGACATGCTCAAGTTAGACCTCATATCTACCCCTTCTGTTGGATGAGTGAGTGTTTCCGTGCATATCCAACTTCATGGTTTGGTGGTCAGACAACACCCAGGTCTTGCTGGGTACCTCAGGCTGCATGGCAAATGGATGACCCATGGTCTAGGATTCAGTCTCTACCGAGGCCCAGTAGCAGATCAGAAACTGCTTCTTAAAAGGAGAAGTGATATCTGCTGATTATGGCATAGTTTTATTCCAAAATGCTGAAGAGCTGCACAACCATTTACCTATAAATGTTTGCTAATGGTTCTTGACACCATCCAATCAATCCCCCAAAGACACTTCAAGCATCATAAGATCACCTGGGTAATACTGCCCAAGTGGAAAAGCAGGTGGCATGTCAGCCTGGACCTGTGCAGAGATGTCTCTTGTTCTAGGACACACACACAACTGGCATCCTTTTGAAGTTATTTGATAAATGAATACACAAAGCACATCCAAATGAGGCATGTGATGCCTACAGAATCCAAAGAGATCCAATTGGCCTTGTCTATCATTTTTAGTTGTAGGAAATATAAGGTCTAGCAACTCTTTCTTATATTGGAAGGAATATCCCACTGTGCTTCAGAGCATAGTTTCCCTAGGTATTTCTAAGGGTGACAGGTCCTAATTTTTGTGGGATTTATTTCCCACTATCTGGCAAGCATCTATCTTACCCAAGTGTCTAGAGTAGCTGCTACTTCTGCTCACCAGGTCCAGTTAGCATTACATCAACAAGGCAAAGGTCTAGCAGGATATTCTTTGGAATGGTGAGGCAAATAACGCCCCTCTGGACTAGATTATGATATAGCACCAAAGAGCTGGCATAGCCTTGAGGTAGGTTAGTAAAGATATTGGGTTGGCCCAAAAGTTCCTTTGGTTTTTAAGTAAAAATAAAAGATGTATTTTTCATTTTCACCAAGAACTTTATTGAACAACGTGCTCACTGTTTTGTTCCACTACCTTCTCCAAATTTTTTAGGCAACTTCATAATTCCATCTTCCCAAAACTTTTTATCTTTTTGAGCAAAGAACTGTTCCAGGTGACTTTTACAGTCTTCCAGGGAATGGAAATTTTTTCCATTAAGAGAATTTTGTAAGGACCGAAATAAATGGAAATCCAAAGGTGAACGTCCTGATGAATATGGCAGATGAATCAGAACTTCCCAGCCAAGTTGTAGCAGTTTTTGCCTGGTCATCAAAGAAACATGCAGTTTTGCGTTATCCTGATGGAAGATTATGCGTTTTCTGTTGACTAATTCTGGACACTTTTCATGGAGTGCTGCTTTCAGTTGGTGGATTGCAGTTGGGAGCAGTACTTGTTAATTAATCATTTGGTATTCCGGAAGGCAAAGGAAACTGCTTCTGAGATCTTTGCTAAAAGGCATAGAAGAAAAAGTTACTCATCAGAATAGCCACATATCAGCTGCTGATTTTCTCCACAAGGAAAACATTGGAATAGCAGTTGGAATAGGAGTGGATACCTGATTTTGTGGGTACCCACTACATACCAAAAGATCTGGCCAAATAGGCAACTTGAATGGGGATGTGGTAAGAATCACCACCCCTGTATGTGTCAAGAGTTTGATATTGGCAGTAATTCTTGCAGTCTCACCAGAAAGCTATACTGGTTTTGGTTTACTATTTGGTAGGCAGAGCCACTTCCAGTGGCTTCCACTTGGCCCGTCCTGTCATAATAGCTTTAGCTGCACAAGTTTGGGAATCAATATGGAGAGTGTGGGTGTTGTTAAGTATATTCCTCCATCTGTGTATTCACAACTGGTCCAACATCCCCAGCATAGGTTTGGCACCCAATGGACCCACTGAGATGAATGTGAGCCCAACCTGTTCACCTGATATTTATAATCCTTTTCTCTGGCGGATGGACCATAGCATCATTCTGTGTCTCCAGGAATTAAGTTCAGTTCAGAGCCAATGACCAACAATTCCCAAAAAGTTGGGGTTATTTCTTTCTGAAATGCATAGTCACCCTGACAAATGGCCACAGACCCTTTTGGGGAAAAGCTGGGGAAGAACATTTACAGTGTAAATTTTCAGCTATGAGGCAGGATATTTCCTCATGGATGACCCAGCCTCCGCTTCATTCAAGGGGCTTTAGGTTTGTAAATTAGCTCCGGGAAGTGGTTGAGAGGCATGACCATTGTAATGATTAAAGTCAGACTTCCATTCACCAGAAGAGATCTCTACCACTTACACATATCAAGTAATACTGTACTTTAAAAGGCTCTGGACCTATTTCTCTTCTGGGGGCACATTATTGGCCAACCCAAAACTCTTTGTGGACCAAACCACCGTGTTTCTGGCCCTTAAGTGTCACAACATGGTACCTTCCACTGTAGGGTCCCATTGTCCCTGTTGAATTCAGGGAGTCTAGCTTGATTACAGCAGTTCCCATGGCTATTTCTGGACCTCAGAGGACAGCGACTCTACAGCTCCTTCACAAATGTGTGCTGCAAAGCCCCACTGAGGAGGATGCCCTCCAGACATAGCCAGTGGGTGGCAAGCAGGTCCTCTCTAGCATTCCAACCTTCGTTGGATACCATCTTCTCCACGGTACAAAGAAAATTTAGTCATCTAACCAAGATGCCTGTCACAGCCACTCCCAGCTGCTCAAGCCAAAATAATGAAACTAGAATCTCTCTTTTTTAAAAAATTTTTATTTTATACTGGAGTATAGTTGATTAACAATGTTGTGTTAGTTTTAGGTGTACAGCAAAGTGATTCAGTTTTAGATGATAGATAGATAGATAGATAGATAGATAGATAGATAGATGATAGATAGATGGATAGATAGATATTGATGCATCTATTCTTTTTGAAATTCTTTCCCCATTTAGGTTATTACAGAATATTGAGCAGAGTTACCTGTATTATATACAGTAGGTCCTTGTTGGCTATCTGTTTTAAATATAGCAGTGTGTACATGTCAATCTCAAACTCCCAATTTATCCCTCCCCCCCTTAAGTATACTTATATCAAAAAATTCAGTCTAATATACTTTTCCATCCTTATCCAATATAACCTAGGATTTCCTACTGTATACATTCCCTGATATGTTAATATAAGTTGGAAAGAACTTGTTTTCATTTTGTTTGTCTTATGGGTGATAATTTTGCTAGTTTGTCATTATGGGTAATAATTTTGTTTGTTTACCTTTATGGGTGGTCCTGAAGCCTGCCGAGACTGGATTCTGGTGATGAGTCTGAAAGTAGAGAGAGACGGTAGAGCCAGTTTCCGAAGAGGATCAGGAGTCCCCTGACAAATAAATTCCACAGGGGAGGCTAGTACAAATTTTTCAGGGGAGGGAGGCTGACAGGTTTCCTCAGACAGAGGACTTGGTAAATGTGGGTTACCCACTGAAGAAACCGATATCCTTTGCCGTAAACCACACACGGCTCCTGGTCCAGAACCTGGACAGCTACAGGAGGAGCTTGGGCAAAAGCTGGGGCACCCGCAAGCCCCGCTGCTTCCCCAGGTCCACCCGGTGAGCCAGCAGATAGTGAGGACGTGTGTGTGTCATCGTCCTCTGCCAGGTACCCCGGACCCACACAAACACTTAGGGCTAATGGCTGCTTCTGCTTTTGCAGTTTCATACACATTTCTCTTGCAGCCCACCCTAAACTGAACCACACAAGGAAGAGGATTCAGGAAAACACAGTCTTAACTAGGTTGATACAGCAAGGAAAAAAAAATCATCACAATTTCATATCCATATTAATGTGGGTTTATACTCACTATACAGTGATATTAGAACCTTTTTCTTTGGTTTGGTTTGAACCTGAGTCACACGAAGTATCAAATTCTGGTGACTATTTTCTCAGTGTTACACTGAATTCTGATTGAATTCTTTTTTTTTCTTGCTTGGTTATTGGATATAGCGTTTGCATGGTTTCAGAAGAAACAATACAAAGTTTCAGCTGTGAGTTTCCAATGAAAATCTTTAACTGTGGGCAGGGTTTCCCAGATGAATATATGGCCTCAGTCTTCTGCAGGAGTCTCATCAATCTACATCAAGATCATTTTTGCATGGGGATTTCAAAAGCACATTAATGTGCTGATACTGTCTGCTGAGGAGGAAAATTTCTCAGATATACAATGTGTATTTTAACACCGTCAATGAGATCTTTTGCTGCATCCTCATGCACGGCTGATAAATTATTGAATGTTTTATTTATTCAAACAAAACTCCAATTGGTCCCTAATATTTTCTTTCAAAATCTCAGAAAATGGGAACTTTCTAGGTCCAGTGTCAGGTCAAATATTTCTGTGCAGGAGAAAGCTAATTGGAAGAGGGAGTCTGGAGCTTCTTGAAATACCATTTTACATAATATTGGGAGAAAAGAAGATCAAGGATGAGAAAATTATAGAGGCGATGAGTGACCCTAAATTTGCCATTGAGCCACCCTGGGTGCCGCCACTATCTTTACTCTTGGTTTGCTATTATCTAAGCCAGCATCCTTAGAAATATTCCATTTAGTAAAGCACACGGACTTGCCCCCGATGGGCTAGCAATAAGAAACAAGATAATCCACATCTAAATCTCTTCACTTATATTTCCTCAGCAAAGTTGGCAGGAGGGAAGGAAGAAAACAGGAGGTATCAAGAAGGAGATGGTCCCTGGTTGTAACTCTTTATCAGACCTGTGACTTTCCAATATTTTTGGTTCTATGCTTCTTACAAGGCTTTCCAACAAGCCAGTAAAATTTTGTTTAATTAAAAACATAGAGGTGATTTGCAGATGTCTGAAACGGGATGACTTTTTTTTAGGATTTCACATTCTTGCACAGTTTCAGGTTTGAATCTCTAGTACATTTGATAGGGTAGAAGATACACATGACCCTAACCCTAGCCCTAACCCTAACTGGTTAACTCTATTTCCACGATTTAGATGGAAGGGATAAAAAGTGGTTTGTTGAGACTGGGAACTAACTAGCTTTCTTCTCCCTTTCCAGCCAGTCCACTTACATATGGGATTTTCTCTAGACACAGTTATTGGTGAAGACAAGTCATTAATTTGTGACAATTGTGTTTCTTCAGTAGAGCAAGTACTAAGTTTCTTGCACTCGAATACTTTCTAAATACAGGTAAATGTTAATTATTATATACGCATGTCTACATGTAGTCTGACTCACTCAATGGAAGTTTTCATAAATGTTAGGACTTTTTCAAATTTTGCACATAAATAAAAATGTATGTGATTAAAGCTTATATTGTCTAAGGGTTTTTTAAACAATTCTCCAAATCAGTGAGTATTCAGTGTCAGTTATCAAATATGTATGAATTTGGATGGTCCAGAAAAATAGCAGATAGAAATCATTTGCATGAATTCCTTATAAAGTCATCCCTGATTCATTTCCTTATATATACTGCTCTTTATATTTTGAATTTCAGGATCTTCCCGCTTTGGAGGATGGCTAAAGTTTATCTTGAATCAAGGATTGTTTGAATTATTTAGATGCTTACTAAAAGTCAAAATAGAGCTGAAATTCTGGCTATAGTAAGATGACAGCTTCCTTATCTCTTTATATCTCAGCCACCTGAGTAAATCTACATTCTTCCAAAAAGAGGTTCTTTAGGGGGAAAAAATGAAATCCAGGTCCCTACCTATGACTTTCCTTACCCATGTGACCAGATCAACTCTTATGGCCCTTAAACCTTAAATTCCTTTAGAAGATAAACCAGTTCAGGCTGAAAAAATTTAGTCTGACTTAGTTGACTTGTTTTATTATCCTTTGCTTCAAGATTGAATTATGTAGAGAGCATATTTTGGAAAAATGGCCTGATGAGTAATAACATGGGTTCTGTCAAGAGCTTTTCCATATAACAAACATCCTTTTGCTAAACAAACAGAGAGTTTTGCCTTGATTGTTATTGTTTCCATTCTCTGAAGTAAATGAGCAAGACTATCCAACAATCCAAATCTGTGCAGAGAGTCAAGACCCAAGACGTCTCTAAGCCATTACTGGAGCCAGAGAGGGTTGTCTTAGACATCCCCCTCCTGCCCAGGCAGCTCTCCTGCCTAATCCACATGAAGGGAAGGAACTGCTGGATCCACAGGAGCAGAGCGACATCTAATTAGGGTTGGGGAATAAAATGGATGCTATAAAACCATACTAACGCATGCGTCTGGATGAGCTCCTCAGAGAATTTTCTTTCTCTAAGTTCTGAAGGGGGATTCCCCCAAGGGTAACAAATGTTCACAAACTGCAGATCTTTTAAAGACATAATTACTTTCTGCAGAAGAGACTTTAGAGAAATTTCTGCCTGTCTCTGCTTGGAATCACTGTCACCTCATGGATTAACGAATTCTGTGTCCTCCAATCCCCTCATTATGTCCCTCTGTTTTACACAGGTAGCCAAATGTATCAGAATACACTTTAATGAATGTGAGTCATTCCTTATTTTTTAATGATTTAGACTCACTGCTTCATAAGTAAGCCATTAACTGGGCTAAAAATAATAGATACTACCTGCCGGCAAACCTGTGTAGTAATTGGGTTTGTTGCCAAGAGCAGCAAAGAAAGGGTGGGGGGAGAAGAGGAACTATGATGGTGGGAAAAAAAAGGAAAATACCCCTTCAATTTTTTAAGGTTAAAAAAACAGTCCTTTTAATTTTACAGTGCTGAGGATTCACATAGCCAAAAATTTTGTGACCATATTCAGAACCACACTCAGTCTATTTTATAGTAAAGAATTTAAAATATCCGTGTTTGTTTTCTCATAGAAAAAGAAGTCTCAGTCTTTCTGGTCATGATGCTTCTGCCAAATTCTGCAGTTAAGCATCCCTAAGAGAAGCAAATAGGAGTCTGTGGTCTGAATTAGGTGTTTCAGTATTTTAGCAGCTTCTTCTGTTAAATGATAGCTTCTTCTTAATAGTTTCAAGTTAAATCCAAAGTTCACGAAATGCATTTATTTAAAGAGAGAGTCTCTTTCTCTGTGTATTTGTTGGGTTTAATACCTGCCTACTCCTTTAGAATGTAAGTTCCATGAGTGCAGGGTCTTTGTTTTCTGCTCTATCTTCAGAGCCCAAAGCAGGGAGGCTTTGGGCCATAATGAGTTATCAGTAAATATTTGTTAAATCATTGGCCAGAATATGGAGTTAAAATATTAAAACTAACTATAGAAAGAATTTTATTAAGGCATAAACCTAGGAACTAAAGTTTCCCTAACTAGATGGTATGACATGGTTATTAAACATAGAGTTTGTACTTGAAAAGCAGAGAAATGAATTTCATGATTTTCATTTGAAAACTGTAATTTAAGTGGACTTCTGAGATCAGATTTATTTTTAGATAAAAAGCCATGAACTTCATCTCATTATACTGATTGGCTTCTTTGGCCAACTAGCATCTGAAATGGTATAAGTCAAATGCATTAGCAGGCTCATTCATTCAACAAATTAGTATTAGCACCCCTGCTGTGAAAGGCTCTTTGCTAAGTATTAGACACACAAAGCTGAAAAAGATATGGTCTTCTCCTGAGAGTAGCTTGTGGTATAATAAATCGAAATTTTAACGGCACACAATTCCTATGCTAAATACTCATGTAGGGTGCTACCTGAGCTAAGAGGGGTGCACAGTAATGATTTCAGTGAGGGGGTGGGCGGAGAATGCTTTCTTGAGGAGATGATGTTAGACCTATGTCTTGAAAGATGAGTAGAATTTGATAAGATGAAGAAACAGAGAAGGACACTTTAGGCAGAGGGACTGTATGTTGAAGGTGGAGTGACCTGGGACTTCATCATTCAATGTGTTATTGTTGTTTTTTCATGCCTCATGCTTCTTTATTCATTGTTTTTTGCTTTTTTTTCATGGAGAAGCATTTTATTTTAAATATAGCAGTGTGTACACGTCAATCCCAAACTCCCCATCATCATGCAGTTTGAATACTGTTGTCCGTGACTGGAGAAAGAGCAGCTCGCATAACAACAAGGCGAAAACCTCATGCTTCTGGGGTGTACGGACTTCACCAGTCTTCAGTAATCACTGGACAGGGCCAAGGTAGGGATACCTCAAGATGCATTCCTGCTTCAGTTTGTTTGTTTGGAGGATCACTTGTGTCAACAATAAAGGAAAAACATGTGGTTTTTCTCATTTTTTGTTTTTGAGATGACATTTTATGTCTGAGGCATTTTATCTGTATCATCTGTTGAAGTGGTCACTGTCAGGAATTGAGTTAGAGCAAATAAACCTGCATAAACTAATTCTACCGCAGGAGCAATTAACTATACACTTCGGAGAGGGCTTCACTGGTAGACTATTGGGCTAGTCTTTCCACACAGGAATTCTTTCAGTCCAAATGGACAGTGTTCTAATCATGAGCTGGTCACAAACTCCAGTTTTTCAGTTGCAGTTATGATATGGCAATTTATATGCAATATAAATGAACGAAAAAGTCAATTATCTTTAGTTATTTGTCAATCATAAAATTATAAGGTCATATTCAAAGGGAAGGGTTTTAAAGCAGGAAAGAAAATTTGAATCAGACAATGCAAAAAAAAAGGGGGGGCTGGGGAGAAAAACTGAGTGGAGAGGATGCATGGCAACCTGCATCTTGTGTCCTGGGGTTAAGGATATATGTGGTGTCCTGGAGGAGACTGGGCTGGAGAAGGAGGCCAGAGGCAGGGACCAGGGACCTGAAAACCACAGGGATAAGTTACTCATTGCAATGACATGCTCACCGTTGCATTTAAAATTCTAATGTTGAAAGAAAACGCTACAAGCAAAACATAAAACCTATATCTCCGCTAAATAAATTATTTTCAACATTTTCTTTCACTAATGTTTAATGTTGTCAGATAGCACTTGCCTTACACACCACTTGCTAAAGAATGTAAAGTATGTCTCTACTGTCCTCAATATCATTATTCTTGATATCAATAGCTACATACATATATAATAGATTAATACCTTTGTATAATATCCTCTTGGGTTAATATTTCTTTAAGCATTCATGAGATTTCAAAATAAACAAGGGAATTTAATATTTTGTTGTAGCCTACACTCATGCCTCCAGGTACATATACATTTGGACCCAAGCAATATCACCAGCTGTTTTTGTTTTCTTTAATGCAGGAGGAATTGGAAGGGAAGGCTTCCCTTCTTTTAGCCAGATAGGTGCTTCCGTTCTAAAAGATGCTTGCTGAAGCATTTATACAACCTTATGTTTAATTAAGCCCATTTTTGCCACAATGAGTAAAACAGCAGAGGCAGGGTTTTTCAACCTAAGGACAAGTAAGAAAACAATAAATAAAAACAGTAATAGAAAGCTGGTCTTCTATCCACCCACCTCGGCAGAGAAGTAAAACAAACAAAGGCAACTAATTAGTATTGTCCCTGGCAGTGTTCTCAGAGGCCAAAAATGAAACACCCACAAAAGAAAATGGTTCCTTATTCACTGCACTAGTTTGCTTTTACTTTTGAGTCATGAATAAATGACTCAAAAGATATTGTAAAAATATGAAAATGGAGTGGGGTTGTAACGAGAGAGTGTTTAGACCTGTTCTTAGTGCACAATCAAGCCTGTAAAATTTTTAATTGAACAATTTAGAACATTCTTCTAAGATTTTCCAAAATGAATATTTGACACCAGCCTTTATTAAGTCATTTAGCAGAATGAATAAAATATTTTAAAGAAGTGAGAAAAGGAAAGGAAATAATGTTTAACTTCTCTGGATGACACAGCAAACACTGATGGATTTTGCCTTTGTCTTGAGGCAAGAACCCAGTTACCTTAGGCACTCTCCTAACAGACCTCACAAGTATTTTATTTCCTGCTTCCTTTGTCAACAAACTGACATGCCATGGGTGGCATACATACGTCCTCTGAAAAGCTGAATTCTGCCTATTGAAATGGGCTCTACTTTTCGAAAAACATAATACATGTAAAACAACAAAAAAAAATGCATGCCCCATTTGCTCTGAGGTCCCAAAGCAAAGAGATGGATTCTCTAAACTGACTGTAAAAGTAGATCAAAAAGAGAAAATGATTTCAAAAAAATGGTAGCATTGTAGGAAGAATACGGCTAGAGTTCCAATGGAATTCATGTAAAGAGACAAAAATTTTAGATGCCGATTAGTTTGTTTAAAAAATAAATCAGTTTTCTTTAAATATTTTTGGTAATGTCTAATATGGAATAGAATTGACATGCTGCCGTCCATAATACATTTGTGAAAAAGTTAGCTGGGATACTGAATTGCATGATTCCATGATGACCGCAAGAATAGCAACACTGATGCCAGAGCCACATGCGTCTTTATGGTACATGTACTCATGTGTGTGGCATGTGTGCCTGCAGGTGTGCATAGGAAAATAAGGACTGAAAAGATGCACAGTCACCCAGTCACAGTGGGCTAGTCAGCCCTAAGTAGGGCAGGAAGAACACAGGCTTCATTGTGTTGAAGACACTGTACATACACCTCGATGTTGTTTCAGATGCCTGCAGTTAACAAAAGTAGTTTTGTAAACCTAAAAGAAACTTTAAAAGTAAGTTTCCTTAATTTCTGAAGCCTCCAGCTGCTAAGTCACAGATGCAGAAGAGTGGCAGTGATGAGTAAAAGAGGGCATTACCTCTGGTAGCTGCCTCCTTTCTCCTCTCTACCTGATACCAAGCTTTCTCCATGTTACACTGACAAGATTTCTTAAAATTGTAGATCTATCTTCTATCTAAAAAAAACGAAAAGAAAAGAAAAAAGAAAGAAAGATCTTGGGCATAGGATGCCCTGAAGGCCAATAGAGGTAGGATTTTTCAGTCCTTTATGAAAACTCCTCCCATTGTTGGAAATACAAACTTGTTTGTTCACTGGTACTTGCCCCCTAGAGTACCTTCTAATCCTCTGAACACAATAGAGGATTATGAACAGTTAAAACTCAAAAGACCTCAGGAAACCTGATGGGTCATTGAACATTATTTGAAAAAATGGCCTTTACGTTACAACTATATATTTAGACTTAATAACTAACTGCAACCTCACTAATCACCACGAGTTTATCGATAAAAATCTTAAACAGAAAATCAATTTTCTTGTTCAAGGTGGAGAGCGTGTTTAATTAGAATGAGCATTTAATAAGGGATAAACATCTACATCTGTGTACAATCTACACAGAACTATCATTTTTTAAAAGCCAAGCCCAATGAGTTGATCATATGAACTTCCTTTCCAAAGGAAAATAATCAAAAGTGGGATATCTTTGTCATTGAGCATCTTTATCACTGAAGAGCTAAACCTTTTCCCTGAGATAGTTAGGGGCGGTTTAGAAAAAGTGTTTGTGTGTCCAGTGGCCAGGCCTGTGAGGCATATTTTCAACCTTCGCCTTTTTCCACACACAGCACTCCTCACCCTCTCCAGAAACTCAGAGGTAAATAATGTGGTCAGAGGAGATGTCTCCAGAGTTCAGATTTGCCCTTTGAATATAAATGAGGTTGGCAAATATTTTAAGAGGGATAAATTCTTAACTTAGGTGCCAGAAAGAAAAGGCAGAACAGATCCTGTGAAGGTATTTACAAAGTGGGCAAGTTTGCGTAAAGCATAGTGTCAAACACCAAGAATGCAGGTGGAATGGCTTTTCCCCTTGGATGCTACAGAAACGGAGGGAGCTCAGAAAGACATAGCTACCACTTAGGTGTGACTCTGGAGAATTCCCTGCAGAGGAGCCCTTCTGTCACTGCAGCTCTGTTACCTCTGATACTGGATCTATTTAAAGTCCTGGACCCATCAGGAAAGTTCCCAGAAATTCTGGAGTGAATATATTCAGTTAGGCACTTTATAAAGAAGCCTTGGCTAAGACACATCTAAGTAACTGGGCGGTGAAGAAAAGGCCAAGGTCACGCAAGCACAAGCTAGAATTAGCCATAAGCAAGAAGCATGAAGGTTTTGTTTACAGAACACAACGTGTAACGACAATTCCTCATTCTTGTGACTGATATGACCTATTTTAATATATGCAGGTCTTCATGAGCCAAATTCACCATACATTTTCCAGTTCCTTATATCACTTGACTGTGTGCAGCCAAAGTCTGAAAGACAGCAAGTTAATTTATGTATCCTTTTCTTGCCAAGTGTGATTAATTGATGTAATATGTCAATTCCCTTTATGCAAATGTTAAAAATGCATCTTCATTTATATCCATATATATTGTAGATAAATGCTTTCGGCAGGGATGATCTCATTGGGGCAGTCGTGGGCAGTAGCTTCTTCACAGTTCAATTTACGAGGTATTTATTGCACTTACTACTCAAAAGACACTGTGCTTTGTGCCACGGAGGAAATCGGTAAAACTCTTCTCTGCTGTCAAAGAGCTTAAGATCTAGTAGAAAAGATCAGCTTTGGCCCCTCCAAATCTCTCACCTGATCCTCCTGTCTTCTTGACTTCAGTAATTGGAACTACTATCTACTTTGTTATTAAAGCCAAATATTTAGGAGTCATCCTTTATTCCCTCTCCTTAACTCATACATCCATTTCATCAGCAAATCTTATACATTCTATTTCTAAAATGCATCATGAAGTTGCCTTCTTGTCACCTTCTGTATCATGACCCATTTCTTATCTATTGCTAAAAAAATATTACTCCCAAACTTTAGTTCATAAAACACCTTTTTTTTTTTTTTTTTTTTAATGCCCGCAGTTCCTGTGGATCAGGAATTCAGACATGGCAAGACAGAGACAGGCTGGAAGCTAAAGCCATCTGATTCACTCGCACATCGGGTGGTTGGTGCTGGCCAGGGGCTGGACGTCTCAGTTCCTCTCCATCTGGACCTCTCCATGTGGTCCCTCCACAGAAGATAATTTGGGCTTCCTCACAGCATGGTGGCTGGCTTCCCATGGAGTGAGTGACCCAAAGAGAAAGAGCAAGGAGGAAGTATCCTTTTTTTCTGTTTTTATTGGGGTATAGTTTTACAATGTTGTGTTAGTTTCTACTGTGCAGCCAAGTGAAGTAGAGTTCCCTGTGCTACACAGCAGGTTCTCATTATTTATCTATTTTAAACATATTACTGTATGTATGTTAATCCCAATCTCCCAATTCATCCCACCCTGCTTTCCCCCTTTGGTGTCTATATGTGTGTTCTCTACCTCTGTGTCTCTATTTCTGTCTTGCAAATCAGTTCATCTGATTCACCTGTATCATTTTTCTAGATTCCACAAACATGCATTAATATATGATACTTGTTTTTCTCTTTCTGACTTACTTCACTCTGTATGACAGTCCCTAGGTCCATCCACGTCTCTACAAATGACCCAATTTCGTTTCTTTTTATATGACCCAGCAATCCCATTACTGGGCACACACCCAAAGAAAACCAGAATTCAAAAAGACACGTGCACCCCAATGTTGATTGCAGCACTATTTACAATAGCCAGGTCATGGAAGCAGCCTAAATGTCCATTGACAGATGAATGAATAAAGAAGAGGTGGTACATACATACAATGGAATATTACTCAGGAAGCTGTATCCTTTTATTGCCTAGCCTCCACGCCATAACATCACCTCTGCCACACTTCAGTGTTTGGAGCAGTCACAAGCCTCTACTCAATTCCAGCAGAGGGAACATTGACCTCACCCTTCCATGGAAGCAGAGTCAAAGCATGTGAGATACAAGATACCCTAAATCTGGATTACCGTAACTTTCTAAACATCTTCCTTATTATCCTCTATTTGCCTGAGTCCGGTTCCCCACCAAAGACAGTGTAATAATTTACTTTACACTACAGCATTTAAAATAGAAACTGTCTTTTCTTATAGAGCCCTCCAGTGGCTTTCCATTGGACTCGGAATGAAATTTAAATGTCTTGCTTTGGCCGACAAAAGTCTGCATGCCACCATCTTGCTTTATACATAAATAGTATTCTATTTCCTCGAGAATGCAACCTTTTTTCTCTTCCTTAGGGTTTTGGTATGCCTTTGCCTCTGCCTGAAATGTTCTTCCTCCACCTTTTCCATAGCTGTATTCTTCTGGGCCTTACCTCTCAGCTTAAGTTTCACTTTCTCAGGAAGCCCATCCCTGACCAACTGTGATGGTTAATTTTGTGTCAACTTGACCAGGTCATGAGATACCCAGATATTTGACCAAGCATTATTTCTGCATGTGTCTGAGATGGTGTTTTCAGATGCGAAGAGCATTTGAATAGGTGGACTCTGTAAAGCAGACTGCCCTCCTCAATGTGGGTGAGCATCACCCAATCCACCCCACCGAGGGTCTGAATACAATAAAAGGTGACGGGGAGAATTCACCCCATTTCTGAATGACTGATTAAGCTGGGACATGGGTCTCCTCTGGCCCTTTGACCAGGACTTCCTCCATCAGCTCCTTGGTGCTCAGGCCTTCAGGTTCAGACTCAATTACACCATTGGCTTTCCTGGGTCTCCAGCTTTCAGAAGGCAGACTGTGGATGTTTTCCATAATACATGACCCAGTTCCTCTTAATTTCCCTCTCTGTTCTGTTTCTCTGGAGAACCTTGACTAATATAGCCCCTATCTAAAATCCCTCAGCCTTTGGGATGGTTTTAAATCAGCCCCTTGTTTGCTCATTCTATTCATAGCATTTCTTAAAACATATTTATTTATTTGTATGTTTGTTTATGCTTATTTATTTATTTTCTTCTCTCTCTTCTTCTCCTCCTCCCTGTCTCCTTTCTATTTTTTTTTTTGGTCTGTTCCTCCCACTAGAATATGGGGTCCATGAAGTTGTTCTCTGTCCTGTTCTAATACCAGGATTGTGCCTGGCCTATAGTAGGTGCCCAAGAAATATCTTTGAAATAATAAAAAACATAAACATATTTATAACATTATAGAAGAATCTATCATGTGAAAGTTCTAAAGAAAAGTATCAAGTTGAAAGTGGGATGGGTTACATTTAACCAGACAGATCAGGGAAGGTTTCATGAAGGCAGATTTGAGTTGTGTTTTGAAGTATGAGTGTGAAAGGAGAAGGAAGGTGATGGGGAAGGGGAAGTTCACTCAGATGGGTAAAGCAGAGAGTATTGAGGGACATTCCAAGAGGCAAGTGTAGACAGAAAATAGGGTGCTTAAGAAGTTAGGAGAGGAAAGGAGTGGAGGAGTAATGTGGGCCAGATGATGAATGCCCTTCAGTGTGGTATGTAGGGATTTTGACATTATTCTATAATCGATAAAGCCCTATTAATGGTTTTCAGCAGAGACTGAGACATGAAGTGAATTATATCAAAAGACTGTCCTGGCAAGAGCATATTCTGTAGAGGAATGAACTTGATTAAATGTTATGTAATTTTTTTCCTAGATATTTTATCTGCCAAAGGCCTAAATTATCCTATAGAACTTTTAGCTAAAATCCAATTCAGAAAACTGAGGCAATTATTCTACCCCATAAACTAGAACTATGATGCCATTTCTACTTCTTACAAGCAGAGAGACCAGGGATATTCGCAGGCAGAACCTTATTTTCTCTGGAATTTACACCTAATTACTAAAATTCCTCCTTCATAACGTGTATACAATTGGGTTCTACGTGTAAATATTATATTTGGTCAGCTTTCCTCTTAGCAATAGCATGATTTGCCTAAATGAAACACTGGTTCTAGAAAATTACTTCCCTCAATTTTAAGGGTTTAGGATCTAACTAAGGGGAAAAACATTGTGGTTAAAATAAGGGAGATGCTGACCATAATATTAATTCATTTAATTAATTAATTAACTTACAGGAAATCATCTCTAAATACAGAAACCATTCCTCTGTGAGTTTCCAAGTTCACAGAATAGCAATTTTTTACTTCTCATTTTGATTAAACTACCCCAAGAAATGCAGATGGCATTCCTTCGCAAAAGGGACAAAAGTTTTCTCTGTTGCAGTTTCCAGGGTAAAAGCCATCTCACCTTGATAAAATTTATTTACCTGATGGCAGGAGATCTGAAGGCTTGGAGCAACAATGGCAATGCCGAAGGTATAAATCATCTCAACCAGGAGGATTTTGCCTGATGGTGCTTTTTTTTTGAGGACAGATATAAATCCCAGAGGAAAATAGCTACTTAAATACAGGTACAATATTACACTTATGAATAGCAGTCCAGGAACAAAACCCTGTTATTGATCTGTTAATATTTAGACCATTTCTGTTGAATGCCACCCTTTGGATGGACATTTATATATTTGTCTTCCTCTTGATCCTCATTATAGCTGTCGCTGTACTTGCTTTTACGTAAAACTAAACTCACAGCATCATCAGATGCAGCCGGTTAATATCTAACAAATTGTTTTTTGGTTGAGAAAATCATTTCAGTATTTTCTCCTGAGAGAGGTTTTTCTTTGTATCTCTTATCAACTAGATTATTGAGAGGGTAAATTTACTTCTGAATGCCCTACATTCTGATCAACAAAGTCCTCACTTGCTGGTTGCTGTTTCAATGAAGATATTTTAGAAGCAGAGGGAAAAACCTGATTAAGTTAGCCACGTGGCACTTAAATTGGAGCATAAAAACTTCCTAAGGACGTGTTGAGTTTAACAAATGCCTTATTACTTAAAAAAAAATCACAAAACCTGGAGTATAATAAATTCTAGTAGGAGGCCCTGAATTTGGCAGTTAGGACTAATAATTATGGTAGATTTTGGAACATAGTTGCTGACAGCATGGCTCTGGGTAAAGTTTCTCTGTGAGCACAGATCTCTGTTGACATATGGGAGGCTTATTCTCACAGCTCTCTGCCCCCGTGGCACCCCACACATCGCTATTACGGCACTATTATAGCACATTGTTTTATAACTGTTTATCTGTCCATCTTCCCCACTAGACTGCAAATTCTTTGAAGCCAGATATTTTTTTCCCATTTTCATCTTATTTGTCCCTGTAGTTCTAGTAACTAGCATATAAGTCTGAACCATAGAAAAATTGTTATATATTTATTGTGTGTATGTGATTTTTTAAATAATCAGGTACCATTGTCTCTAAACTGATAGACTAAACTGCCTTTACTAGGTGACATCAATAACATTTTGAGTCATTACTTTAGTAGGCATCTGATGAAATAAGGGTCCAGGTAAAATTCTTTTATCCTCAGAGTTGTTTAAACTTCAGTGGATTTTAATCCTAGCCAATCACTTCAATCAGTTCCTCAGGCACAATAAACTTTCTAGTCATTCTGTTACTGAGTCCAAGCTCATCGGCATGACTGGCCAATAAATAGAGAGACGAGGTGTTGGGGCAAGAAATAGCGACCTTATTTGGAAAATCAGCAGACCTAGAAGATAGTGAACTAGTGTCCCAAGAACCATCTAGAATTCATGCTTCTTTTATACTAAAAGGGGAGGAGGTGTGGTTGGTTGTTACAAACTTCTTGGCACCAGAATCCTTTGTTCTTGCAGCTGTCCATGTATGTCTGGTCACAACGTTCCTATAAATCTTCAATGTAATGACCTATATGTGAAAAGAGTCTAAAAAAAGAGTGGATGTATGTATATGTACAACTGATTCACTTTGCAGTACAGCAGAAAGTAACACAACATTGTATATCAACCATACAGTGCTCCAATAAAAATAACAAACAAAAATACTTCAATAAGACAAATGTTATTATCTGTTCTGCAACTTTTACTCTCTATATGAATGGAAAAGTTTTATACCTTTAAAGGTCAGAGCCTTGAGAATGAGGTATCCTGTATATTTCAGGCTATAGAAAACATTCTTTTTTTTTTTTTAATGATCTTAGTATTTTTTTTCAATGAAAAGGTTATAATCCAAGAGAACCACACTTTCAACATGGCAGAAATACTGAGTTTTTCTTTACTTTCTGCAACTGTTTCTGGTGAAGTTACTCAACTGAGTGACTATAGGGAGATACTGTTACACTTAACAGCACATTTAGGGACTTCCCTAGTGGTTCAGGGGTTAATATTTCACCTTCCAATGTAGGGGTTGTTGTTTTGTTGTTTTGATTGGGGAGCTAAGATCCAACATGCCTCACGGCTAAAAAACCAAAACATAAAACAGAAGCAAAATTGTAACAAATTCAATAAAGACTTTAAAAATGGTCCACATCCAAAAAAAAAAAAAAAAAACTCTTAAAAATAAAGAAGATTTTTAATTAAACTTGCAGCATTTTTCAAAGATGAGAAGAACCGTAGCTCAGTCACATCTGCACAATGTTTGTGAGAAGAACTCAGCCAGGTATTTGCCACCAAAAAGTAATGTTTCTTTTCTTAAGACAGAACTTCAGAAAAAGCATGGTCTAGGCTAGACGGCCTGACCCACCTCCTAGAGTAATGAAATTAAAAACAAAAATAAACAAATGGGACCTAATTAAACTTAAAAGGTTTTGCATAGCAGAAGAAACCATAAACAAGATGAAAAGACAACCCTCAGAATGGGAGAAAATATTTGCAAACACAGCAACTGACGATTAATCTCCAAAATATACAAACAGCTCATGCAGCTCGATATCAAAAAAGCAAACAACCCAATCAAAAATGGGTGGAAGACATAAATAGACATTTCTCCAAAGAAGACATACACATGGCCAAGAGGTACATAAAAAGATGCTCAACGTCACTAATTATTAGAGACATGCAAATCAAAACTAAAATGAGGTGTCACCTCACACTGGTCAGAATGCCCATCATCAAAAAATCTACAAACAATAAACACTAGAGAGGGTGTGGAGAAGAGGGAACCCTCTTGCCCTGTTGGTGGGAATGTAAATTGATACAACCACTGTGGAGAACAGTATGCAGGTTCCTTAAAAACTAAAAATAGAACTACTATATGACCCAGCAATCCCACTACTGGGCATATACCCTGAGAAAACCATAATTCAAAAAGACACATGCACCCCAATGTTCACTGCAGCACTATTTACAAAAGGAAATGTTCTTAATTTGTAGCAAAAGCAATAGAATACAAAGGTTAAAGTAAAAGAAGCAGCTCCAATACAGAGTCAGATTTGTTCTTCTCTATTACAATTCCATGAGTCCTTCTTATTCTATGTATTTGCTCTATATCCCCTTAAGAGATTAATCTGTTCTCCACTTCTTAAAAAATAAAATGAAATATTTCAAATGCATCAACAAAAATAGAGAGTAAGTAAAACACAAGTGTACCCACCACCCAGTTTTATCAAATCTGAACATTGTTACATTTATTTCTCTATTTTTAAGAAGTTAAATATTAAAAAGTGAGGGTTTCTATGTACCTCTCAGTAAGTCACATAAAGTAACATCTAAAATTTGACCATTGGAGTAAGCAATGTAACATTTGCTGATTTTTGACAAGAAATCTTTCAGTGGGGTGGTGGGGAAAAACATTGGAGTGGGTTCAAAAGAGAAAGGAGAATTTCTGATAGAAACACAACTGTGTAATTCAGCATTTCCCTACTTGCCTTGGATAAAATACATTTTCTGAAAGTAAAGAGCTCATCCTGAATTACAAAATCCATGTCATTTGCTTTCAAGTATGATAACTGGAATGAACAAGGCTTGGGGCAGTACTCCTCTGGATGTAGTTAGTTCATAAAATCACTGGAGACAGAGCTAGATAAAGATGAGTGTTATTTATTAGAGACAGCCTGCCTATGTAGAAATAAACCAAAAACGAGACCTTTGGGTACTGTTTCCTAGAAAACTACCCTCGCCTTGTTGAACTACTCGCAGAAAATTTCTACCAATAGTTATTAGTCCAGGAAACTACAATTCATTCAATGAAAAGTAATTTTAAAATTACATGCCACAGTATCAATACAAGGTTAAGAAAAAAACATTTGATTAAAGCTGCAGATGTTATCAGCAAGTAAAGAACATTCATAAAAATATGGTGCTGTGGGCTGTTACAAATTATCTCTAAGGATTTTCCCATGGAAATTTTCAAACTTGATGAGGTAATTACATCTTTGAAGGAATATTATAAAACAGAAATGCAAAAACCTAAGGAAACAGATGATAAAAAATAGAAGACAAAATGTGATCTGGGAGAAAGAAATGAAATATATACATATATCCTAATTACATAAATAAAGCACAATTAAAAAAAGCACAAAATAGATCATACATGGGGGAGCACAGTAAGGGACAGACACCAGAAATGAGAAAAGCAATCAAATTGAAACTGAAATTAAGGATTAGAGAGGATTAGAGATAAAAGCAAAATAATGGAAGAAAATATAACACTGAAAACATATAACCCAAGAAACTTTCTTGAGATCCAAGAACACTTAAATCTGCACATTGAATTTGCCCATGTGCCTTAGAAATTTGAACACAACACAGAACATTCAGCACTGAGATATATTTTAAATAAAGTTGTTAAACTTTAATTGTAAAGAAATAAATCTTGGGTAAACAAGAATAGAGAAGAAATCACTTATTGTTAGTGCACCATATATCTCAGACTTTTTTTTTTTTTTTTGGTGGGGATGGGTGTTGGAAGGACAGTCCTAGTTTATGGCTTTTGTTCCAGTATAATTACTGATAGAATACTCCTTTACTCTTAGAATTGACTGTTTGAATAATACATTTTACAACCACCATATTTATAAGCAAGGGATACATCAAACTTGAATTATGTCTCTCCACAGAAGTGAGTAAGTAAAGGATTATCCACAAGTTTATATTAACCCAAAATTATATCCAATTGTAAATGCTAAAGAGAAACAGTTCTGACTTTCAAGAAATCAACAAGTACTGTTCCCATGAAGCTATCTTGAGGAAATTTTTAGAAGATGCATCAAACACAAGGTAATGAAAATGAATGGAGATTTCCTTGATATGATATGACTGTATCACCAATAAGTGAACATCATACTTGATGAGTAAAGACTAGAGACATTTCCACAGAAATCATGCAAAAAAAAAAAAAAAAAGAAAAAAAGGCCTACCATAATCATCAACATAATGAGAAAAGAGGAAATATTTAGAGGCATAAAATTTGGAAAGTAAGAGGTAAAATTATGACTTTTTGCAGATGTTATATTTGTATACCTGTAAAAGCCCAAAAAATCAACTTAAAACTATACAAACAAGATCATTCCATCAGATGATACAGTGTAAATTAGTATTAGAAGTATAGATTTCATATAAACTAACAATAAACAGTTTGGAGCTATAATAAAAAAGACATTTTTTCATGAGCAATAAAAAAATAAAATACCTAGGAATCAAAGGAAATGTGCAAGATTATATGAAAGAAACTTGCCAGAACAAACATGCAAAACCAAAGAAATGCTTCTCAAATGAATAATGTACCAAGATCTTGGGTTAGAACCTCAATGTTACAAAGATGTTAGTTCTCTGAAAGTTAATTTATAAAGTTAATTTATAAATTTAATAGGTCCCCAATAAAAATACCAAAGGGATTTGAAGCACTAGAAAAACAGATGCTATGTTCATATGGGAAAATAAACAATAATAGCAAATAAATTCTGATGAAGAAGGGCAATGATGGAGGGGTTAGTCTGATCAGACATTAAAACCTTGCATTTAAAGCCTCAATCCTGCAATTAAAACAACGTGATCCTGATACATAAGTAGACAAACAGACCACTATGTAAGTATAAAGAAACCTAGAAATAGTCTAAAGTTGGTATTTAAAAGGTAGAATATTAAATAAATGGAATAATATGGTTGCCATCTGAAAAAAAAATAAAATTGATTTATACTTATACCATATTCTAATGGTGACTTTCAAATTTAAATGTTTTAAACAATGAGTCAATAAAATCACTAAAAGAGGACTTCAGGAGATTATTTTATAAGCTTGATATGCAGCTGGTTCTTCTAACCAATAGATAAAATCAATAAGATATATCAAGCATGTTTTCCAATCACAAAGGTATGAAACTAAAAATCAATTTTTGCAGAAAGAAAACTGAAAAACAAACAAACAAACATGCGAAGACTAAGCAATATGCTACTGAAGCAATGAAAAAACCAAAGAAGAAATAAAAAAATACCTTGAGATGAATGAAGACAGAAGTACATCTTTCCAAAATCTATGAGATGCAGAAAAAACAGTTCTTAGAGAGAAGTTTATGGTGGTAAAGCTACCTTGAGAAACAAAAATCTCAAATAAACATCCTAAATTCCCATTTGAAGGAATTAATAAAAGAAAACAAAGCTCAAATTCAGTAGAAGGAATGAAATAAATAAAATAGAGATCAAAAATCAATAGAAAAAATAAATGAAACCAAGAGCTTGTTTTTTGAAAAGATAAACAAAATTGATAAACCTATCTATACCCATTTAAAAAAAAAAGTAGGGCCCAAACAAACAATATTAGAAATGAAAAAGGTTGTTACAATTAATATCATAGAAATACAAACAATTATAAGAGAATACTACAAACAGTTATATTCCAACAAACCAGACAATCTAGAAGAAATGGATAAACTCTTAGAAACATACAATTTCCCAAGTCTGAATCAGGAAGAAATAGAAAATACAAACAGACCAATTACTATTAGTGAAATTGCATCAGTAATAAAAACAAAAACAAAACAAAAAACTCCCAACAAACAAAAGTCCAGGACCAGAGAGTTTCACAAGGGAATTCTAGCAAACATTAAAAGAAGAGCAAATACCTATCCTTCTCAAACTATTCAAAAGAATTGAAGAGGAGGGTACACTTCCAAACTCATTCTATGGTCAGCATTACCCTGAAACCAAAACCAGACAAAGACACTAACAAACAAAAAACAAAAAATTACAGGCCAGTACTTCTGAACACAGATGCAAAAATTCTCAACAAAATATTACCAAACTGAATTCAGCAACATAAAAATGATCATATACCATGATCAAGTGGGATTTATTCCAGGGATGAAAGGATGGTTCAACATCTGCAAATCAATGTGATATAGCACATTAAAATGAAGAATAAAAATCACATGATTATCTCAATAGATACAGAAAAAGCATTTGACAAAATTCAACTTCCATTCATTATAAAAACTCTCAAGAAAGCTGGCATAGAGGGAACATAACTCAACATAATAAAGGACATTTATGACAAACCCACAGCTAACATCATACTCAGGGTGAAAAGCTCAAAGCTTTTCCTGTAAGATCATGACCAAGACAGGGATCTCCACTCTCACCACTTCTATTTAACATAGTGTTGGAAGCAATCAGACAAGAAAAAGAAATAAAAGGCATTTAAATTGGAAGAAAAGAAGTAAAATTGTCATTGTTTGCAGATGACATGATACTATACATAGTAAATCCTGAAAACTATGAAAATACTATTAGAACTAATGAATGAATTTACTAAAGTTGCAAGATGAAATATTAATATACAGAAGTCTGTTGTATTTTTATATACTAACAATGAGCTATCAAAAAGGGAAATCAAGAAAACAATCCCATTTACAATCAAAACAAAAATAATAAAATATTTAGGAATATATTTAACCAAAGAGGTCAAAGATGTCTGAAATCTATGAGATACTGATAAAGGAAACTGAAGATGATACAAATAAAAGGAAAATCCCAAATTCATGGATTAGAAGAGTTAATACTGTTAACTCTTTTTACAAATTTACAATACAATCCCTATCAAAATACCCATGACATTTTTCATAGAACTAGAACAAGTAATCCTAAAATGTGTATGGAACCAAAAAAGACCTCTAATAGCCAAAGCAATCTTGAAAAAAAAGACAAAGCTGGCGATATCACACTCTCTGACTTCAGATGATACTACAAAGCTACAGTAATCAAAACAGTATGGTACCGGCACAAAAACAGACACATAGATCAATGGAACAGGATAGAGAGCCCAGAAATAAAACCATGCATATATCACCATTTAATCTATGAAAAAGGAGGCAAGAATATACAATGGGGAAAAGATAGTCCCTTCAATAAGTGGTACTGGGAAAACTGGATAGCTATCTGTAAAAGAATGAAACTTCTTTTAGAACATTTATATACCATATACACAAGTAAACTCAAAAATGTATTAAATGCCTAAATGTGAGACTGGAAGCCATAAAATTCATAGAGGAAAGCATTGGCAATATGCTCTTTGACATTGGTCTTAGCAATATTTTTTGTGAATCTGCCTCCTCAGTTAAGGGGAAAAAAAGCAAGAATAAGCAATTGGGATCTAATCAAACTGAAAAGCTTTTGCACAGTGAAGGAAAGTATCAATAAAACAAAAAGACAACCTGCTGAATGAGAGAAGATATTTGCAAATAATATGTCAGTTAAGGGGTTAACAGCAAAAATACATAAAGAACTCAATCGAATCAATATTTAAAAATGGGCTAAGGATCTGAATAGGCATTTTTCCAAGAAAATCATACAGATGATCATCAGGCACACAAAAGGATGCTCAACATCACTAATCAACAGGGAACTGCAAATCAAACCACAGTGAGATATCACCCCTTTACCTATCAGAATGGTTATCCTCAAAAAGACAAGAGATAAACATTGTTGGCAAGCATGTGGAGAAAAGTGTACTCTTGCATGCTATTGGTGGGAATGCAAATTGATACAGCCACTATGGAAAAGAGTATGGTGGTTCCTCAAAAAATTAAAAATAGAACTATACCATAAGATCCATCAATTCCACTCCTTGGAATTGTCTGGAGAAAAAGAAAATACTAATTTGGAAAGATAAATGCACCCCAATGTTTATAGAGGTATTATTTACAACAGCCAAGATATGGAAACAATTTAAGTGTCCATCAGTGGATGAATGGATAAAGAAGATGTGGTATACATATACAATGGAATATTACTCTGCCATAAAAAAGAATGAAATTTTGCTGTTTACTATAACATGGATGAACCTGGAGAGTTTTGTTCCTAGTGAAATAAGTCAGACAGAGAAAGGCAAATACTATATGTTTTCACTTATATCCGGAATCTGAAATCTAAAACAAACAAATACAACAAAACAGGAACAGACTCACAATAAAGAGAACAAACTAGTGGTTACAGTGGAGGGGGTTTGGGGTGGGGTAAAATAAGTGAAGGGGATTAAAAGTACAAACTACTAGATATAAAATTGAAAACTTAGAACGATTTAATATACAGCACAGTGAATATGGTCAATATTTTATAATACCTTTGTATGGAGTATATTCTATAAAAATATTGAATTACTATGTTGTATACCTGAAATTAATATAATATTTTAAGTCAACTATACTTCAATTAAAAAAAAAAAACTTCTGCATGGGATAAAAAAATCATAAAAAATGTGAAATACCAATGACCAAAAAGGAAAAATATGTGAGACAAAATGACTAATATCTCCAATATCTAAAGAGCTCCTAGAAACTAATAAGAACAATAGCCCAACTGAAAAAAATGATGAAGGATAAAAACAGACAATTCACAGAAAAATAAATACAAAATTTTCAACCTATGAAAAGATGTTCAGCTTGGTTTACTTAAAGAAACATAAGTTAAAACTACTTTCTATTTTCTACCTGAAACAATGAGAAAAACATTTAATAATTTGACAAAGGAATTTCTTGGAGTCTTGGGGGAGCGGGTCTTCCCACATATTACTATTGATAGAAGAAGTATAAATTTGCACAACTCCTATGAAAAGAAATTTAGTAACATCTTTCAAAAATAAACACACTTTATGCTTTGAACTAGGAGTTTCACTTCTAGAAATTCATCCACATGTGTTTACACACATGCGAAATACACATATACAAGGTCATTTATCATAGCATTGTTTGTAAATGCAAAAGTATGGAAACTCAAAATGTTCATCAGTAATAAAGTGGTAAAATAAATTATATGGTATTTCCATTCAATCAAATACTAGACACATAAAAAAATTGAAAAGCTCTTATGTGCTGATATGAAATGGCCTCCAAGATACATCAAGTGAAAAAAGAAATCTGCAGCAATCGATTGGTATAAATAAATATACATCTGCTTGTGTGCACACAAATAAGTTGAATGATACACAAGAAACAAATAATAGCTGGGAGAGAGGAGTATAAAATAGTGGAGAATAAAGACCAAGATAGAAGAGTGTTTTCACTACATATAAAATATTTGTTTTTTAATATTTCCAAAACATTTGACTCTCTTATCTATCAAAAATATAAAATTGATAAAAGAAGCAGACACAAAACTTGTGAATAATACTTTGAGGCATCTGCTATTGAAATACGTAAGAGAAGTTAGAAAGATTAAGAAAGAGAAGAGGCCGGGGGAATTGCAGACATCAAGTAGAATATAATCAATCCTTTCAAAGAATTCTGCTGTAAAGTAGCAGGAAATGGGATGGTAGCTAGAAGGGAATGTAAGAAGGGATAAGAATAATGAGTTACATGCTCATGGAAATAATCCAGTAGAAATGGAAACCTTGCTCATACAGGAAAGAAAGAAATTCTTAGAGTGGTCTGTTTGAGCAGGCAAGAAGAGATGGGACCTAATGCACAAATTGTGATTAACATTACATTTTGATATTTGTCCACGTTGATGGATGTAGCTCTTGTTCATTCATTATAATCACGTGTAGTACTTCTTTATATGAGAATAACACAATATTATTTATCCATTCCTCTACAGAAAGATATTTAGGTTACTTCCACTTATTTACTATTATAAACGATATTGTTAAGAATCATAGTCTTGTACAGGTTTTTTGAAGCACGTTTATTGAAACTTCCCTAGTGTTTATATCTCAGGAGTACAATTGCTAGATTATCAAGTATGAGCATCATCAATGTTCCTTGATAATGCCAAATTACTCTCCATATTGGCTGTAGCAATTTATATTCTGACCAACAGTTTGCGGGGTTTCCACTGCTCCATAGCCTTACACTTTGAATTTTGCAAATGTGATGAGCATGAAATGGCATCTCATTGTAGTTTTAATTTGTATTACTTGATCACTTTTTCTTTTGTTTATTGGACATTTGGGTGTCCTCCTGAAATACTAGTATTTGCCCATTTTTTTTTCTATTAGATTGTGCTTTTCTTATTTATTTTTAGGATTTCTCTATATATTTTAATACTAATCCTTTAAAATAATTGCTAAAATTTATTGAATGCTTATGATATGCTTGGTCCTGTTTGGGTAATCTTATATTCAATAACTAACTTATTTGATCTTTACAACACCCCTGAGAGATGGAGAAACTTATTATCTCTGTTTTACATTTAGGGAACTGAGGTGCACAGATGTGAAGTAACTTGCCCCAGGTCATCTGATTAATAAGTGGTGGAATCTGGGTGTTAAACTCCAGAGACTATTCCTTACTGTTTCTCAATCTTGTTTTGATTTTATTTATTAAAAAAAAATTCTTTGCCCAGTCTCTGACTTCCCTTTCTACTTTGTTTACAGTACCTGTTTGAAAGAAGACTTTGTTCTCTTTTTCTCAAAAAAAATTTTAATATAGACAAATCTATTAATATCTTGCTTGTTTAATAAAAAATCCATCACTACCTCAGCATCATAATGATATTATCCTTTATTTTCTTTAAAAAGTTTTAAAGTTTTGCTTTGAATGTTTTGATCAGAATCTTTCCCTAGAAATAATTTTTCCTCTTGGGTGTGATTTGATTGAGGGATCCATTATTATTACTACTATTATACATTCCATGTGGATTACCAATTTTCCCATCATCATTGATTGATTAGTTCACTCATTTATAATGTCACCTCTGTCATACATCAGGTTTCCATATACAGTGATTCTATTTCTGCGTCTCTACTCTGCTCCCTTGGTCTGTTCGTCTCTGCATTCATACACACTGTCATAGCTCTCTAAGTTTTGCTGTCTAGTAGGACCTACCCCTCTCTAGTTTTTTTTTCTTCAAATTTGCCTTATTCTTGCTTTTGCCTTTTGCTCTTCCTTATTAACTTTAGAAACAACTTGCCTAGTTCCATGAAACACCCTGATGGGATTTTTATTGAAATATGCTGATTCCTTTGTATAGAATTTCTATCATTACAATATTGAGTCTACATTTAAATTAATACCATATATTGCTCCATTACTTACTGTCTTCTATCATGTCATTAAAATTTTTTTTGTAATTACTTCGTAAATTTTTACAGATTTTGTTATACTTATCTTGACATGCCCTTTATATTTTATAACTAAAAATATGTTCTATTATGTTATCTAAAGCGTTATTGCTGTGAGAAAACCACTGATTTAGGTATGTTGGGTTCATATCTAGCAACATTATCATTCATATTAGTTCTGATAATTTGCAAATTGTCTAATTAAATGATGTTTATATCATCTAATAAAGGATATTTTATCTCCTCTTTTCCAATTCTTATATTTTTTCTCTTTTGCTTTTATAATAAGTAGGGCTTCAGGACAATATTGAATAGAATTATTGAGTGCAGGAATTAACATTTACTCCTACTTTAACGGGAATGCTGCTAGAATCTTAGCATGAAGTATGATGCTTACTGCAAATTTCTGAAAGATGTATTTTAACATCAAAATCTATTTTGTTAGAAATTAAAGAAACATGAAGTTTCTTTGCAATCTTACTGAGTGAAACATTTTTATCATGAATTTGTTAAATTTTAACAACTTATTTTTTCTGACACCTTTGAACTTATATGTGTCACATTAATAGATTCTTCTGATATTCTATTTTCCTTTTCTTTCACAGAATACTTTGTCATAATGTATTTTTATCATACTCGAATTTGACTTTCCAATTTTTAGTATTTTTGCAATTATGTTTAACAACTACGTTGAGTGACAATGGTTTATATATTTTTTCTTGCGCTGTTTTTATCAAGGGCTATACTGTCCTTATCAAGGTTATATTCACCTTGTAAAATATATGGAATAGCTTACCCTGTTTTGCAATTCTCTGAAGCAGTTTATTAAAATTGGGAACTACTATTATATAAAAGTCTGATAAAACTCATATATAAGACAGTGGAAATGGTGACTACAGAAGCAGTATACTTCTACTGTTCAATTTTTAGTGACTATTGGTTTATTCATTATTTTTGTTCTTGGGTTAGAGTTGATAATTAATATTAATAAAAATAATAAACATTACTATTAATAAGCACTTAATATTTGCCTGGTAGTATTCCATGCATATTGCAAACATTATTTCAACCTTTATATTAATGCTACAAAGTGCTATGATTATTCACATCTTCTAAATAGAAAAATTGAGAATTTAATTAATTTGCTCAAGATCATAGCCAGAGTAAGGGTTAAGCTGGGATTCAGACTCAGGCAGTATGACTCAGATGCTACATTCCTAATCATTATGCTAGGCTACTTCTTAAAAAAAAAAGAAAAGAAAAGAAAGAAAGAAAAGAAAAAATACTTTTTTCTAGAAAATTTCTCATTTCCTCTAAGTTTTCAATAAATTTGGAATAAGTTGCCCATGATATTTTCTTAGGATTTTTAAGACAGTGCATTTACATGTGTAGCCTCCTTTCCATTCCTAGTCTTATTTTCGCCTACTTATTCTAAATTAGACTTGCTTCAAGTTTGTTTATTTAGTCATCTTTTCAAGCAACCATATTTTGGTTTTGATGATACTTGCCATTATTTCTTTGTTTTCTACTTTATTAAAATACGCTCTTATCTTTATTTTTTCCTTCCTTCAACTTTTTTTGGCTTATTCTGACATTCTCTTCAGAACTTAATTTTCTTTCCTTAAATTGAAAGTTTAAATTTCCTTATCTCTTTTGCAATGAATAAATTTAAAGCTGTACATTAATCTCTAAGTATGGCTCAAACTGCATCCCTACAGTTTTAATATGTAGTAGTTTTATAGTCAAAACCTAATTTTCATTGTATTTCCCTCTTTAACCCATCAGTGGGTGTTTAAATTACTAAATATATGTGGTTTGAGTGGGTTTATATAAATTACTAAATATATGCTGGTTTAGTAAATATACGAAATATTTGTGGGATACTTTTCACTATTGTTTTATAGTGATCAGAGAATGTAATCTATGTAATATACATCCTTGGAATTGTGTTGTGTCTGGCATTTTTACCTAATACATAGTCAATTTTTACAAATGTTCCACTTGTATTTGAAAAAATATACATTCTCTATTCTAAGTCATTTTTAATATATCTGTTATATCAAACCTAGTAATTGTACATTCCTGTTCAAGTTTTTTTGTAGACTTCTGTTTTCATTTCCTTTGGAAAAATACCTAAGAGTAGAATTGCTGGGTCTTACATAAGATATGTTTAGCTTTATAAGGAACTGCCACACTGTTTTTCCAATGTGGCTGTACCATTTTTCATTCTTATCAACAATGAGATCTTCAGTTATTCCACATCCTCATCAACACTTCATGTGGTCCTTTTCAATTTTAGTTATTTGCAGTTCACTGAGGTTTTATTCTCATTGTCTTGACTAACGATGTTGAACATCTATTCATATGCTTATTGGCTACTTGTATATCTTCTTTAGTATAATATATGTTGAAGTTTTTTGCCCATTTTTAAATTGGGCTGTCTATAACAGATTGTAAGAGTTCTTCATATATTCAGAATAGATGTACATTTCTCCTAGTCTGATTTTCTTAATGGTGCCTTCTTATAGCAAAGATTTTTAATTTGTATAAAGTATAACATGTAAATATTGATAACTCTATCCCTAGGTTGCCAAGAAGTCTCTGAGATTTTCTCCTAGGAATTTTATAGTTTTAATTTTTGTATGCCTATCTGTGACCAGTTTTAGGTGAATTTTGAGGTTACACAGTTACAATAAGAAACCATTCCTCTACCAATCTCTCCTCAAATTGTAGCATGCAGAATCCAATTATCTTAAATGTTGAGTTATCTCATATATAAAACACATGCAGAAAATAACTTGTGACCCAAACTCTGTCTAGAAAAATCTAAACTAAAAATATACTAATATAATTGCTGTCACTGCTGTCATTACTGTCACTGAAGAAAAATATAATTTTCTTCATAAAGCACACAAATCTTGATATCTCTCAAAGCCTGGTTCAAAAGCTACCTCTGCCATCATTTTTTCTTTGATCAACAGATTCAAGGGATGATGCTATCCTCTGAACTCCCAACACACTCTATCCCTATGTTTTAGGCACTTATTCTTTTCTAACTTACAGTGGAGCGATTTGATATTTGTTCTATTTCCCCTACAGAAGTAAAACTTCTTGAGGACAGGATGCTTGGATTATTTATTTTGTATCCCTGAGGCCCTGGCAGAGGATATATTTTGTCAGTTTTTCTTGGATGCATAGAGGTAGTGGCAATTGATATTCTGTGGGTGACAACAGCTGGTATTTTCTGGAGGGAAAATAAATCTGCATTTCATTCTGGACTTCACAATTCACCTTCTCTTACTTATATTTTTAAATAAGAAAAGAATTTACTTTATTAACTACAAAGATAACATCTAAGTATTTAGAGTAAGATGCTCATACGTAATATTTAGAAATGAAAACAAAACGGTCATATGGCCATGGGAAATAGGAGTCAGCTTTTAGAGCACATGTAGCTTTTAGTCCCCCCCTCACATGCATACCCTTGGAAATCATGGTAGTCAAGAGCTACCAGTTAATGAACATTCTTCCAAGCACTGTTCTAAGTATTCTACTCGTATTATTTTTTCTTCAATCCTCACAACAACATTGTGAAACAAATAGTATCATGGCTCCCATTTGATTCCTGAGGAAGTGGATGCTTAAAGAAAGTGAATAATAAACCCAGTCACACTGGCTGGTGGCCATCTAACTCCAGAGTCTGTGCTCTTAACCATTATCCAAGAGGACTTCACAGCACTGTCGTGCAGCTACCCGGCAATCACACATACTAAATTTAAGCCCGCTGGCGATCATTTCCATTATTTTTAGTTTTGTCAAACAGGGTTTTAAAGATTTCATACATCTATTTGGCCTTGTAGAAACAGTTTCCTCTTCTTACTGAGAACTGAACTTAATTATTGAGGTATGCTTCAGTTAGGTTACCTTCTCTATTGAAAAAAAAATAATGAAAAAAAATTTTGCAAAATAAATCCTGTAATACACCTCTTCCTGTGTTCAATTCTAAACTTTACTCCCTCCCTAAAATAATCCTGCCACTTCATGTTATAAATTTCCTTAAAGTTAGCCTTATCATGGCCTCCCCAGAGCTAAAGACTATTTTTCTTTGTGACTGTCAGACATAAGGTATAACTCAGAGTGCAGAAAGCAAGGAGGTTGCTACCTCCAACTGTGAGTTAAAGTCAACCATCAAATATGTGTTATTAGAAAAAGTCCTTAGTGTCTTGTTCCTCAGACCTGTGGATACAAGGGAGAAGGTTAAGAGACACATCATTTCCAATCAGGTATCCTACATTTGATGGAAGGCTTTTTTTCTTAATGAAAAAAACAAAAGCAAAAACAAAAAAGGGCTTCATGTCTTAACATCACTTATTGCTAAGGACATCTGAATAATCAGGGAGCTAGTACACATGTATTATCTAATAATAGGTCAATATGAATATATCACAAAGAAAGACCCATCTAAGGAAAATATAGTTGCCTGTGAGGGACTCCTACTCTTGTAAGCTGTTCTAGTGCTGTAGTATGTCTGAGTGCACTCTTAGGCCTTGTGCAAAAAATGGGCCTCCTATATCACTGATTTTGCTATTACTCGGCTTGTTGAGAATATCATTAGACGCAATGCCTGATCTTAGGAAGAAAGATGTTGAACTGTGAGAATAATGTGTTTGCAGCTGCATCTAATGGAGGCTATGAGAACAGTTTAAAAGCATTTCACAAGACTGAATAGGCTACACGGGACTCGGTAGATTCATCCTTAGGTCTCGGTGGGACTTTTCACCACAAATCGAGCGGAACATGTAGCAGGCAGTTGCACAGCAGCCTGAAATGTCAGATCAGGAACAATTTAATCACAAAAGATGTCATGCATCATATAAAATTCGGGGGTCCTAGTCTATATATGAGGAAGCAGTGGAAGAGCTGATTGTTTGCCTATATCCTCATGAACAGAAGGTGACCAGTCTGTGAGATTATTGGAATTGGTTTCTAACTTGGGGCCAGGTTAGCAATTTAGAAAATTATATATAGATGACAACTTCTTGGTAGTTAATTGCCTAATATTCTTTCTGGAGACTTTTTGAAATGGATGTCCCTAGAGAACATATGGTTTTCTTTCCATTTTTTTTCATATTAAGCTAAACAGTTATTAATCTGAGTTCTTTGATGATTGCCCTTCCCATTCACCCCAGATGAACTGTAACTGAGTTCATGCTGCCCAGACCAGCTCCCGGACCACTGTGAATAGCCAACGAACAGTATTAGGAGAAAGGAAAAAAGACACAGATTTAAAGTCCAAATTCTTGAGAATTTTACATAAATGTATTTTTTAAGTCATAAAGGTAGTATATGCTTACTGTAGACAAACTGAAAGCTATTAAAAAATGTTTAAAGGAAAATAAAAAGTCACTCAAATTCCACCACTCAGAATAGATGGTCTCTATATTTTAGTATATTTCCTTCTGCTTATTTAAATATTTTTACGTGGTCAGAATCATATAGTTTAATTTTATGTGATTTGTGTCATTTAAAATCGTGACATATAAGCCGAAAAATTCTTTATGAATACAATTTGTAATTATAAGGTATTATTTTACTCTATGGATTTACTATAATTTGCTCATTCATTTTCCTTTTGAGGGGCATTAATTTTTGTATTATCAATTTACCAGTTCATCAGAAAAAAGAAGTTCTTTTTCATGAATTTGCAGGGGAAATGAGAACAGAATCCAACTTTAGAAAAAGATTGCTCTTGTATTTGACAAAAACATTTAACAGACCTTTTGGTTTAAAAGTTGAGAGGCCCTAGGCAAAGTTTAGAATGGGGAATGGCAAACTAAAGGAATCTAAACTGCTCTGCAAAATAAAGTAAAAGTGTATTTCCTCCAAGGTTTTGTGATTTAAAAATGGTTTGAAGCACCTCTGTGTGATGTTCCAAGAAAGGAGTTGAGGCTGAGGGAGGCAGGAGGGGCGACAGGAGGCTGGGGTGGCAGGACTCAGATAAACCAGGAAATGGGAAGGAGGCTGCTTTGAAAGGAGAGACCAGTGCCATCAGCAGGATGACAGTGCAGAGCCTGAGAGCCAGCCAGGAAGGGCCTCTCCGGGATGGCCAACTAACTTTAACAACGCAATGTGACCCAGATCCATTTTTGTCATTTCCTATCCTGTGTTGTAAGTCCTTTCCACCATTCCCAAACATTCAGTTATCTTAGGGGTGCTGGGAAGCATGATGGAAATGACATGAAATGAACCAGTAAGACTTGAGTGACACAGAAAGGCAGAGATGAGATACTCCAAGGATTCAGTAAAAGCCTGGTTCGGGAGTTTGGAGAAGGCATGAGAGAAAACCAAGGTAATATATCTTGTTCCTACCACCTACCCCCTTTTCTTAGACATTTTAGAAAGTCATTGGACCTTCTGAAGTTAATGTGGGTGACACTTACTTGGATATTAGAAGCAAAAAATCACCCCAGATAGATAGTTAGAGGACCTAGGGATCCTCAGGTTACATAAAAATCAACAAATTGATCTATTTGTTCTATATCTGGTACTTTTTCCTTATTTATTTTCTAAGATGAGGAATGATTAGCCCCAGGGCTATGGTTTTAAGATTATTATAGCATATTGCCAAGCTATTTTCAAAATGCTTGCATCTATTAATAATCCCACCATCCCTGGACAAGAATGCCTAAAGACACGGACCATTGTAGCTGAAATCTGACAGAATGGTGCTATCAGCAATGACATCAACATAGGTCTAGAGATCTTCCAGGTGTTTACCTTCTGTCATCTGAGGCCCACAAGACGCTCAGCAGACATAAATGAAACAATTTTTTCTTAATCCTCAGTATCTCACAAAGAATGAAACCATATGATACAATTAATACTGAGGAGGGAAAAAAAAGTCTGTCTTTAACCACAGTGGATCAGTTCTGTTTTTAGTTTACCACATTTCACACCGTTTGAATTTACCTTTGACATGAGTAAAGAGAATATAAATCATGATTCTTTCTCATTGCAATTCACTGCTGTATACATGCTCCTCTCCCAGACTCTAAACCAGGGGAAAAAACCTGACAGCTGAACATTCTTCAGAAATCATATGATTCAAAGAGGCAAATAAAATGCTTTATGAGCACAGATTTACCCATAAATATGAATGCTTTAGAAATTACTAGATTAGTTTACTATTTTCTCCATGGGCATAAACATCAGTGATATTCTGCTAATTGCCATATGAACACATTCATGGCAGAAAAAGAAAGGGTAGCAGGACCCTGGAGCTTCCACGATAGAGTAAGATTTATCTTGACTTTTATCCAACCTGTTCTTTTTGCCAGGCTTGAATCCACATATTCTAGAGCCTACAATTTTCCCTGGTAGTTAAAGAGGTTATAAATGTCTATTTGGTCAGCCTGGTGACAAGATGCAGTTTGTAGCTCAGACCAGGAGAGAAATTTTACTAACACAGTATTGGGAAGGTTCTGTTTCCCCCAGACACTCTTGCTTAGAACAGCTTTCAGAAGAAAAGAACCAAAGAAAGTTTCGTGTTTTGTTTTCTGGGTTGTTTTTTTGTTTTTTTGCTTTTTTTTTTTTTTTTTTTTTTTGCAATGTCTAAATAGAAGGGGAAAAAATAAAAAGAAAACAACATTCTTTTTTAGGAAACAATTTTTTTTTTTTGGTCAAAATCAGTATGGTAATACAAGATAATGTAGACAGTTTTGTTTTCACAAGTACAATTGTCAAAAGTTTAGCAACTTTGAACATTCATAAATCACTTCAGTTCCCTGAGGCTTTTATAAGTTTTGATTGTTCATTCAAAGATAAGAAAGATCTGGCTCAACTCTAGAGCCATTTGGTGTTTTGTATTTTGTTTTGTGTCTGAATGATAGATGTGTGAACATGGGTGGTTACTATAAGTCCCTAATCACGCATTTGGACACATGAATGTGATTTAACAAACTGTCTGGCACAGGATGGGCAGAGTCCCATGATGCCAACCCAGCCAATCCAGTGATGAAGTTTCCCAGGATGCCAGCTGACCCAGCTCTGCACATGCAGAAACTGAGGTTACCCCATGGAGGAGTGGCTTACTCTCCAAGTCCCTTTTGCAATGTGATTTGGCACCCAACAAAGAGAACCAAATAATTTTGTATATATCTGGACTTTTCTTTCTTAATATATATCCTCCTTCTACTCATCACTTCCAGCCTTCCTTCAACTTGTTGGTTTCTTTGCTATTCAGACCCCTCAAATATCATTTACACCAGCAAAGCCTGCCTTCCTCATTTAAAAACAAATGTTCTTATTAATCTATAAAGTCAGGAACTAGAAGGAGCTCCAGGTTATTCAGTCCTACAAGCTACTGTGTTCTCTTTGCCTTTGCAGTATGAATCAGGGAACACATGCCCAAAGTTTGCATAGAAATGTTTTCTGCTTCTAGCTTCTTATTACCCGTTTTGTACAAAACTCAATAGAGTGGGTTGACACTCTTATGTAATTTAAATTTAACTCTCCAGCCCACCAGAGTTGACTGTCCAGACTTTCTTAGGCCACCATGTCCAACCTCACATCGTCTTGTCTAAATCCAGCTTTATGATATATTTCTGGAAAAGATGAGATAGATACTGACATTTCTAAAAATAGGAAAGTTGTGCAAAAGAGAGTGACGTTATAACCTTTTGGTGCATCTTTAGCTTTGTGTTGTGTTGTATTTTTTTTTCAGAATACCTCAAACAGAAAATATCTTATTCTCTCATTTACATAGTCTGTTCTAAATAATTCAGTGTTTTACTTCTGGTGTGCCTGCTCTTGTTGAAAGCCACTGTTGATATTCAATCCGATTAGAATGAATACAACTACCAAGGTAAGTCTTCTAAGTTCCTCTGACATTCTTGTTTTGGGAAGGAGAGAAGGGTAGGCATCCAGGGGTTAAAGGAATATGCTCTGACCTAGAAAGATAGGCTATTCAGATAAGACTGTCAGCTTTAGAAATGCGTGATACATGTGCCAGTACAGTAAACACATTTGGTTCCAATTTCCTCACATCAACCATCATGCCATCTCAGTCTCAGATGACCTTCAACACCATGCTAGAAGTACCAAGGAAATAATAAAAGAGCGAGAGGGGAAAAAAACAAAAAAGAAAGAAAAGAAAACCAACACCGGCAACATTATAGCACCTATGAGTCAATGAAGCCTATTTGATGAGGTCTTTAAATGAGTTCTCGTCCAGACACAGGCATAGCCATCTGGGAGTCTGGGACTTGACACGGTAGTTTACAAGCACAACCCTCTCCCGAGTTCTGGATCCAAACTGAAAGAATGGGAGAAATCCTAGATTTAAAAGCCAAGTGCAGAGGACAAAGTGACAGGTTGTACCACCAGTACAACCAATCAGAATCCTGGGAGTGTTATCTAAATTAAGCTGGAGCTTTTGGGCAGAACGTAGAGAAAGATCTCCAAGAACAATTCATCTGGAGAGGAGAGAAGCCTTATTAGACAGATCACACTGACTGGAGAACCTCTACAGAGATAAACAGGGTCAAAATAATGCTGGGTATTGCTTCTGTTTCTTCTGGAGATGGAAGCTCTTCTACACCCCGCAAAGAGTCAAAGGTTAGTCTCCTGATTCAAACCAAGAGAACCTGAGTGTAAATATCTTCTCACCTCTCGGCCACGTGCCTGAGTACACACAAGCACATACCCACACATGTGTATACAAGCACATTGTTTTTATTTTTACATTTCTCTATCACAAGTGGTGAGAAACTGTTATTTTTTTTATCAAATTCTCTTTTCAATCAACATATATAAGTGTCCAAAGAGATTGAAAGGGAGGTGTCTTTTGGTTGCTATTTTACACGTATTTATATCAACAAGAGCAAGACCATTTTACATTCTTCTTTAGAGGCAGGAATTGGAGTAGACACTGGTTCATGTTTATTATTTATCTCTTCCAGTGTTTCTGTTTCAGTGCTGCCTGGAACCAGCAGCCCAGAGACTCCTGAAAGCTGAGAGCTTGCTTTTAGCCTGTAATTCATTTTCATTTCCTTTCATTTTACTTAAATGTGCTTAAACTGTTGAACAGAATAAACTATTAGTTGTAAAAATCTGAGGACCTTTGACCCAGAGTTCTCTAATTTATTTTTCCCTACCACCAGGGAGAAAAATAGAAATACTAAAACCAAAAATATTGTTATACTGGCTCTCACAAGCTTGCCTGGGTTTTCATTTGTTTGTTGAAGGAAAAGGCTGTAAGCAGAAAATCTCAACATACTAACTAAATTAGATCATATCTCTTCAACTGACCTGACACCAGATCTAACTGGCCAGAGTGAAAAAATAATATGGGCTGGCACCAGGAAGTGGATTCATCATTCATACTTGGAAGAAAAAAAAAAAAAAACACCTAAGCAGTATAATCATTTTATATTTGAACTTTCCAAATATAATAAACCAACAAATTAAGTCTCCAAGATAATAAAATACAAGTTGTAGGCACAAAAGAAAACCCAAATAATTCTTTATACAGAACTGCATCTCTTTTCCATCACTAAAAGAAATCGGATTCACTCACTCTTCACTGCTGCTCAGTGCTCTTGAGACTTAACTGTATTTCTTAGGAAGATGAATCAGAATCATAAAAATGCAGAGTTCAAAGGGAACCTAGAGGTCAGCTAGTCCCTTCCTTTACAGCTGGTCAGCAGTGGAGTTTGAACTAGATTTCAAGTCCCCAGACTTCCGGTCACCAGGGTGCCTTTCTCTCAATTACTTATATTTGTTTGTTTGCATTGTTTTGTTTTAAATAGCTGTGCCCATTCTTCATCTCTTGGTCATACCTCCTGTTACTGAATATCATGACTCTTTACGTGGATGGAGTTAGCATGGATGTTTTTAAAACAGTCAAGATTCTGACATCCTTAAGGAAAGCAGAGCATAGTTCTAATTTGGTTCCTTCACATTGAATTGGAATGAGAGTCTTGATTGTCTCTTCATTAGCTTGGTACAGGACTGCTTTCTCCAGGCAACACTTTGGTCAAATCAATAAGATTCAGATGCTGAGGGTGAGGAAGAGCTGCTATATTCACAGTTGATTTCCTTCTTCAAGTCATGCTTTGGGGTCCTTGGTTTTCTCATCTCTTCTTGGAGTGGATAACATACATACCTGGGTACTTCCTTCATCGAGGTTCACTGCCCACATGACTATCAGGGCATGGAGTTCCACGTCATACATCAATGTCCATCATTGACAAGGGTCCATCTGACATGCTTATTCAACATGGAAATCCTGAAGAATGCCAGTGTCTAGCAAGGTTATAGTAAAAGAATCCTTTTCAACTATCCAAAATGTGCCATGGTTCAGTTACTTCCCTGTTATACCTAAAGGAATTAAAATACATTTAAGAACTTAAATTTTCAAAGTATACAATCTGAGAAATGAAATTTAGCACAATAAGGAAAAAGCGCAAAAGAACAAGGATTCATTTATAGAACATAAATTATGTCTTCGCAATTATAAAATGTGCCTGTGAAAAAATGTAATATCTTTGCTCCTCTCTTTTATATTCAAAACATCTTCTCCATTCATTCCAGTCTTCAACATCCCTTGATAAATCTTCTTTCCTCGTTTCTGTTTCTCTTGGTCTCAGCTTTCTTGCACTCTCCTCTTACTACCTATACCCAAAAGTTCTCCACCACGTGGCACTGTGATAGCTTACAAATTCTGCTCCATGTGTAAGCCTTCTAGGTCAAGATTCCCAGGCCCCACTCAGGCAGGCAGACAAGGCATCTGAGTCTTCTGAACATCTGCCCCCACATGGATGACCCTTTAAACTCCCAACAGGGTCAACCGGTTACTAGGAAATATTTCCCATCAGTTCTTCTCACATCCCTCAGTTCCTCCTGATGTCGTTTTAGTAGACTAGCCAGATTTTCAGCTTTAGAAACGTGTGTGACCTGAAGAAAAACTGGGCCTGCATTCAATTGCATTCCCCTATGTCTATCCTGACAGCGTGACAACCATCCCCAATTCCTCTTTCCAGAAGAGTCTGCTCACTGCAACCCAGGACCAGGCTAGGGGCTGGTCGGGTGGTATGGCAGACCTCCCAGCCCGGTCTCCAAAGAAGAGACAGAATTTTCTCTATAGTCAGGCTTCCCCTTACTTCACTGCAAGAACAGCTCTCATCCTAACCTATCCCAGAAGATTCTGGAAAGTTGTTGGCTTTCCCAAAGGAAAACAAAGCATGTATAAAACATTCCTCCTGGGCTGTCTGAGTATCCTTGACTCCCCCGAACTACATTTCTTCAGCTACTGTCAATCAGTTCCTGTGGCAGCTCATTCTTTTTAAGGAAAAGCAATGAATGAAGGACGGGGAAAGGGCAGAATCTGAAACCTGCCGAAGAATAAAGACACTGCTTAGAACTTCTTAATAAGGGTAAGTTAATGAAAGCAATTCACGGAGTGTTTTCTGTATGTCACCATTGATGAGGTTTTATGGGTGTGATATCATAATTTGGCTGTCTTTGACCTGCCCCTCCTGGCCATTCTAAATTCTGCAGACATTATGCAGATATCTTGCCAGCTAAGAGCGTTGAATGCCAAAGACCAGCTTTATTTGGGCAGGAATCAAAGGCCCTGTGGGTTTAAGGAAAGGCAGGCATAGTTACTTTCCCCAGCTCCAAGCTGCTCAGCTGTGGCTAGAATCTGTTTGTAAATATAACTAGAGTTTGAAACCAGCCTCCCCCCGAGACAAATGAATTTCTAAGCAAGTTTGTACTTGCAAATGCACTATGTTATACACTTCATGCCACCTTAATCCCTATTAAACTAATCTGAAGTCATGTCAGGCCAACCTTCCACAGTCAAATGGATTAGACAAGCTAATTGATTAAATACAGGAAAAAACCAAGAGCTTTTCCTGTCTGGCAACCATGCATTTAAGGCATCATTTTCACACCAATGTTTGTTCTTTTCCATTCTTTGGGGTTTCAGCATATTCACAAATGAAATCAGTTCCCTGAGCATGGTGACTAAGAAAACTAAGGCAAAGTCTAAAATTTATATATTTCTTAAGTACATATGGAGAAAATAAAAATATTACTAAGTCCTCAACTGGGTTTTAAAGAACTACTGACATCTTAAGAAAAAAAAATTGGAAAACATTCAACTTAAAACAATGTGGCACCTTCCCCTGTATTTTCCTTTATTCTTGCTATGCAGGACAATAGGAATCTGCGGGGATTTGGCAAGATTGGTCGTGATTGAATCCAAATAATACAATATTTTTTACAGTAGTTCCTTTGTGTTTGTGTTTTGCCTTGACTATTTCCCTATATGTTAATGCCAGCACTAAAAGGAAGGATCAGAAACCAGTTATTAGTTTTATAGACTACAAATGGCATTACCAACGCTGGAAGGTGTCAGTGTCAAAGCAATATGTGCCTTGCCGTATCTCATATTTCAAAACAGAAATATTTTATTTAAAAGAATATTGTACTCATCTCTGCCTCATATTAGCTCCTGCCACCTGTTTAGTGTGTGTGTGTATGTGTGTGTGTGTTTCCAGCTTTCCTACCTCTAAGTTCTCTTTCAGCCAGTTCAATCTGCTAACAAAGTATTTCACTGTTGCATTGCCACCCTCTCCAAAGTCCACTCGTGAGGATTCTACTGCTTTTGAGATTAAAACTATATTTTGTGTGTAACTATACATGTGTGTATATATCCATTGAGGTCAACCTTATTCCCTCACTTATTTCTAAACCTCTTCTTTTCCAACTTTCTTTTCTATACCCATTCTCAAGAGAAAGCTTCCATACGTTATCATGAGTTTTGTCATTAACTTTCCAGAGTGTTAGATCTTTGTAATGACTGCACAAACCAGGCAATATGGACAATCATACTTATTTAGGGAAGAAGGAAGGGGAACCACATCAACGATCAAGATTGTAAAGAACAAAAGAAAATTATTTTTGAGACAATTGCTAAATTCACAGACCCCCTCCCAAACACACACCAAAAATAGTCTCATGAAATAATTAAAACACAACCCCCAAGTCAGGCTGCTAGTGACAGCTTTAACTGCCCCACTGCTGACAAAGAAGCTGTTGAAGACTGCAGCCTGGGAGATATGTGGGAAAATAATGGTATTTTACATCTTTTATGTGGTCTAGGAAGCCCTGTTGAGGTGGCACTCAGCATAGACACTTCCTTCTCCTTGTAAAAAGTTAAGAAGATATTTGAAATCACTCCCATCACTTCTGTGTGTAGACCAAGAAGATATTCCCAGGCAGCTTTGCCAGACATATTTGGCAGGGCAGGACTGGAGGAGAGCTGTACTCTCCCAGGCTCAGCATTTGTTCAGTAGGAGAAATAGCTACAGCTGGAGAACTTTAATTGATGAAAACTTTTTACTTTAAAGACAGATTCTTGAGCAATTGTTGACGGATACTTAGACCTCCGAGTAGTGGATCTATCAAGCAGGAACACGAAAAGGGTGAGGGAGATCTGGTTAGGGTACCCTTTATCGAAGGCTCAGAAAAGGAGGAGTAAATGGCAAGACAGAGAAAGAAAAAGTCTGTTCCACAGACTTGCAGACACACCTTCTTCCTCTGTCAGTCCTGCCTGAGTCACATCATCTTGGTACAAAGTGTTGACCATTAACACTGGAATCATATACTCATTTCTTATTATTTGAAGTTGTAATATATTTTTTTAATAAACCTTATATGGCTTAGTTCATTATGCTGACTCAGATTTCAACTCCTTGTTTTCCTCACCCCTTTTAAATCTGGTTTTAAATTGTCTCCTTCATTACAATTCTCCCTGCATTCAAATTTGGATTCTGCTTCTTACAGTCTATATGACCTTGTACAAATAATTTAAGCTTGTAAGTCTCAAATTCCATAAAACTGAGATAATAATAGAATCTGCCTCATATGGTTGTTAGAGGATTAAATGGGATAAAACATGTAAAGTGCCAAGTGTCGTGCCTGGAACAAAGTACGTGTTCATTCATTGATGTGACAAGTATTTATTGAGTCTCTTGTACAAGTCAGGTACTAACCAAGGAACTGAGCTTAGTGAGCCAGACATGTGCTCTGACTTGACAGAACCTACTCATTAGGGACGGAGATAGATTTTGATCAAAAACACATTACAAAGGATGTACTATAACTTATTGGAAATGTACATATGTAAAAGTACTATACATGTGACATCTACGCATTATATAACAGAAAGAACTGACTGAATTGGGAGTCAGGGAATTTTAAACTATGAAATTTAAGGTTGAGCTGAGATTTATAGGAAGAGTAGGATTTAAATATATAAGCTGGAGGGAAAAGCATTCTAAGACACAGGGGAACCATGTTTAAAAATCCCACCAGTTGGGCTGGGAAACAGGAAGTATTTAAGAATCTTTAACACGATGATGGGTGATGACTTAGAGGGGTGGGATAGGGAGGGTGGGAAGGAGTCGCGGGAGGGAAGGGATATGGGGATATATGTATAAATACAGCTGATTCACCTTGTACAGCAGAAACTGGCACAACAGTGTAAAGCAATTATATCCCAATAAAGAGCTTAAAAAAAAAGAGGATCTTTAACAGGTTGGTGTTCCTGAAAAACAGAATGCAAGGAAGATGGGGCTGGAATATAATAAAGGTGTGGTCGTGGTCAGTGTACAAATGACCTTGCATGTCACATTAAAGCTTTTTCTTTTTATACTAAGAGAAACGAAGAGTCTCAATAAGGAAGGAAAATCAGATTTGTGCTTAAACAAACACACCCACAAATATTCTGGATGCAACATGAAAAACAAACCCTGTGTGGTAAGAGCGAATCCCGCAAGTGCAATTAGGAGGCTATTGTAATAACAGGGGCCGTGGCAATGGAGAGAGAGAAAAGCAAAGAAAGGGGAAAATATTCAGGAGATAAAATGCACCAGAAATTGTGATGGATCTGCACTGATGTTCAGAAAAAGGAGGTACAAAGATGACCTCCTGAATTCTGACTCGAGTAATGGATTGGATGGGGATCTCTTTCATTGAGACCCATGGCACTGGAAGAGGATAACATCTAGAAGTGTTGGGGGCAAGATGGAAGGAAGAGGGGCAATGAAAAGAAAATGTATGCATTTGGTTTTAGCTATTTCAAGTCTGAGGTTCCTTTGAGACATCCAAGCAGAGATGACAGGTGAACAGTTTGATATGTGATTCTGGATTTCAGAAGGACAGTAGAGACTGAAAATACAGATAACGGGCAGCAATCACTAACAGAGAGGTGGTCACTGTAGCTTTAAGGAGAGATGAAATCTTCAGGCAAGAGAGTTTATCATGAGGAGAGAAAAGTACCTAATTTCCTAATATTTTTGCACTGTGAAGATCAAGAATTCATTTGAAAAGACTGGAACCAGAGGTGGCTTCATGGACATATGATCTGGGCAGTCACACAGAACCCGATGGTCAGAACGACCTCATGCTTGGTTTTATGCTCTGTGATCATGGTCTGAAAATTCTTACTGATTTTGTCTTTGAACTTGTGTTTGGAAAATGAAGGCTGATAGAACACTGTAGCATAACTGTGAGCAGAGGAGACAGATGCTCTATGCGGATTTGCTCTTCCTTGCCACCTGCCTCATGCAGAGTGTGTATGATGGCCATGAACACAGAATGCTGGTGAACTCAAGATGTAGGAATTCAGAGAGACTCAAAGCAACTACCTGGTGAGCATGTACTGTCTTCACTGAGTGAGCTGACAGCCCAGATAGGCCATGCTTTCTGGTGCAACTGAAATTTGCTTCAATTGCGGAAGAGGCAGCGTCCTTCCAGGAAACACAAATGGCCAAGGAAGTTTACTGTATCTTTTCCTGCTGTGTTGCTTCCCTGTATTAGCCAACCATTTAGGCTGAAACTGATGGCAGAGCAGGAAAGGGAAAGATAAAGCAACTGATAGGTCCTTTACCTTTTCAGTCCTTCCTGACTCATGAGTAATCCCAAAGTAGAGAGTATTGGGAGAATGTGTATGCATCACAAGTGAGAAAAAAAAATCAGCTGAGTTAGTTTCGTGAGGCATTTCTACTCTTGTGCTAAGTACAAAATACATTCACACATATGAGTTACAAATCGTGTAACTTCAGTGATTACACATGAGTTCACTGTTTTTATATTTGCCTTTAAAACTGGCATTGCACAATATAAAGATGGACAGTAATGTTCATATTAATAATTTAAATGTTGACTTTTTCTTTACTTAGAATGACATTAAATAAAAAGCATCATAAGAAGTTGAGAGGGATTCTGTTGCAAAGAGGAAAAAGCTTTATATTTTAGAATCTTTGACGGTATTACTTTACTGTCTTTGAACAAAGGGCTTCAGGTGGAATTTACAAAGAAAAGATGGGCACCAACTACATGAAAATCACATGAGGAAACTACAAAGTTCAAAAGTTTGATGGAGTTTAGTGTGGAAGGGCCCAAGACTTCAATTAAAGCACTTCCAGAATGGCTGAAAGGGAATTTATGCCATATTTGAGAAAAATCGAGATGACAAAGGTATCAATTCACTTAATTAAACAAACAATGGGTGTGAGACGCTGCATTAAAAAGCCAAGCCAAAATGTGCAGTAGTCTATACAGATGCTAATAGCCTAAATAACAAAAAGGATGAGTTTTAATGCTTGGCAGCAAAAGAAAACCTTGAAATAAATTGTCACTAAAGACTTGATGTATGAAAGGACCCAGTTAGACACAATGCCATTTATTTACAAACTTTAAAGAAAGATTCGGAAAAGTTACATGTAAAGCACACTTCTTTTTTTTTTTAATTGGGGTATAGTTACTTTACAATGTTGTGTTAGTTTCTGCTGCACAAGGAAGTGAATCAGCTCTATGTAGATATACATACATATTCCCTCCCTCTTGGACCACCCTCCCCCCACCCCCATCCTGCCCATCTAGGTCACCACAGAGCACTGGGCTGAGCCCCCTTGGATCATTGATGTTTTCCTATGCCTGAGGGTTTTTCTCTCAGTACAGGTGTGACTTTCCCCAAATTTCCCCATTTTTTTTAAAGAAAAACTTTATAATATTTAGCTTGTTTGGTGAAGATTGAGCAAGACTATTTTAATAAGACAGCAGAGCTTTATGAAGTTGTGCATGAGGAAGTTAACTAGCTCACTTCCAAGCAAGTCATTCACTTTTCACATCAGCCTTGAGGCACTTATGATCCTCTTTTTGGCAAAAATGCATGCAGAGATTTGCTACAAGGATACTCATCATCACATTTTTTTATTCACAAGTAAGTAGATAATTAAATATCTCAACAAGTGATCAATTAAGTTTTGATCCATCCATACAATGAATTCTGTCTTTGTAAAAATGATATTGTAGATGACTAAAGAAATTTGATAAGAAAGTGATTTCAAAAGACTGTATGCTATGTTGAACATAAAAAGTAAATTACACAACATTATTCATAGTATGACCCCATTGTTCTTAAATACAGTTCCATTTAAAAAACCCCAAAAGATTATATGTAAGTATTGTCAACTATAAATTGGAACTTGCCATCTGCCTGTACAAGAATTAAGTCACTTCGTGCTGCTGTAGCTACAGACTTTCCACATCCCCTGAAGGGAATTCAGGGTGGAGACCAGGAATGAGGCACTCTATGCTTTGGAGGATGGGTGGAACAGATCTTCAGATAGTTAGATGTTTTCAGGAGCTGATTTTATGAGCCCAACCCTTGCATCTCCTCATATCTAGAAAAGCACTAAATCCCTACATGGTGACGTCTGCTCCTCGTGACTAGCAGAAACCCCTTACAAAAAATGTGTTTGATTGCATGTACTCCTCCTTTACCAAGAATACATATATACTAATCTTCTCCCCTGCCTCTTTGGAACAGTTTCTCAGAGCTATCTGGGATGCTGTCTCCCGGGTTGCAGTCCTAATTTTGCCCCAAATAAACTCAACTCGCAACTCTCATGTTGTGCATTTTTTTTAAGTTGACAGTTTATATGTCCAAGTGTAAACAGGAGGTTATCTCTGATGGTAGATTGTAATTAATACTTATTTCCCTTTTCTGCTTTTATATATTTTAAATGGTATACCATAAACAAATTTTCATTTTATAATTTTTCAAAGGATAAAAACTTTATTTTATATTTAAAAAAATCAACACAAAGTGACTCAGTATACTTACAAATGACTACATGTCTTTCAGGGTTGTTTACAAATACCACAACTGCACTATTAAATCCACAATGTCAGAGTTTCCTGCAGGATTTGCAAACCTGAATACCTATAGGGGTTGGGCAAAGGTAGTAAGTGATGAGTGTGAAAAACTGAAGAGAACATGACCTTTCAAAGGCATTTGAAGGGTAGCAGATTACAACACCCCAAAATATGTCATTTTGGCATAAGGATTATTTGAAGCTGAAAGCAACTGAGAAGAAATAGATACAAAGAAAGTTCTCTGCTCTTCCTGTATTTGCTTAAAAGCACAACATAAATTTGTAAACGAGTCTCCCCTCCTCGCTCTTCCAAGAAGACAGAAGTTAATCACCAGAGATAACTTTAGACCCTTATCAGTCCAAAGACAGCCCGAGAGGAATTTACATAACAAACTTTACAACTTGCCCTTGTCTTTCATTAGTTCCCTCATGTATTTGCCTTCCCACAATTGCCACTATAGAAACAAAACCTTTTTCTTTCATTTTGCAACTTCTCTAAAAATTTGTGTTTTTTTCTTTAAAATAAGCCCAAGTTTTAACCACCCCTTTGAGTTACTCATCACTGAGTACTCCTATGTGTATATGAGGTGCACATGTTAATAAACTTCTGTTTGTTTTTCTCTTATCCATCTGTCTTTTGTCAGTCTAATTTATAAGGTCCCAGCCAATGAATGTAAGATGGGTAGAGGAAAATGAAAATTTTTCCTCCCCTACACATTCAAATTCGAAATTTGTTAAAACAGGGTAGACCAAGCAGAAGGTCTCATCTACTGTACTAATTCTCCCATCTTTAAAAATAAGTCCTTGCCACCGCCCTCCAGCTCCTTTCTCATATTTCTGCTCCTTTTCCTTTCCTATAAAGAGTTTCCATAGTTACATATATTTCTCTTCTCTTTCTCATTCTATCAACAGCACACAACAAAGTTGATCACTCTTCCTTGAAACAATTTTTCATGGCTTCCTGAAATTTCCTTCTACCTCATTGACCATTATTGGTTCCTTTACAGGTTTCTCCTTTTCTCAGCTTTACATAGGAGTGCCCCAGGGTGCAGTCCTCAGACATTCTCTATCTCAATGTTCTATCTCTTCTATATGCCTCTCAGTATCATGGCTGGGAAAACTATCTATACCATGAAGACTGCAAGAGTTCTATCTCCAGACAATCCTTTTACTGAACTCTGGTTTCTATATCCAGCTGCCTATGTAACATCTCCCCTTGTCTGTGTAATAAACATCTCAAGCTTGCTTGTGCCAAACTAAATGCCTAACACTGATGCCATATAGTTGATAGCAACTCCATTATTCCAGTTCCCTAGACCAGTAAAATGTGAAGTAATTCTCTGTTGTCTGACATTCTATCACCAATTCATCAGAAAATCTTGCTGTCTCTACCTTCAAAATATATCTACTGATGCCTTTTCTACTGCTACCACCCTGGTACAAGCCACTGTCATCCCTTACCTGAATTATCACCACAGTGTTCTAAGCGATCACTCAACTTCACATAGCTCATACTTGAGTCAATTCTCAACCCAGCATGTTACTCTTCTGCTTGAAACCTCCAATATCTCCCTATTTCTAATGGAATATAAGCCAAGGTTCTGACTCCCTTGGACGACTCTAATCTCATCTTTTACTGCCCCTTTTTTCACTCTACTCTGCCATACTGACCACCTTGTTTGTCAGCAAGGCCATCAGATATGGCCTTGCTTCAGGGATTTTGCTCTATCTCTTCTGCATGAAATAGTCTTACCCCAGATACTGGCATGGCTTACTCCCATACGTCCTTCAAGTCTGCTCAAATATCACCTTTGCAGTGAGGTCCACCCCGCCTTTCTAATTTAAATTACACATATATAACCCCCAGCTCTCATCAGCTTTGTTACTTTCTTTTATTTTTCTTCATAGTGTTGATAATCTTCTAATATATTGTATATTTTTCCTATTTATTGCTTTGCCCCCCTCTAGAATATAGAATCCATAAGGTCAGAAATCTTTGCCTGGTTCAATGCTTTATCTCAGAACCAAAAACAGTACCTGATACATAATTATTTAACATACAAGTATTCAAGAAAATATTTGAATAATGAAGGAATTCACCAACTTGTGATACTCAAACTACTGTATAGTCTATCTCCCCATCCAAGTTTCAGTTCCTTAAGAAAAGTGTGGATAATTCACATCTCTTAGCCCAGTGCTGCGGCAGTCCTAGACCTTACTAAGGGCATATGCTGTTGATGAAAATAACAGTGGAGAGGATGCTGAAAGATAGTAATAATGAAACAATATTTTCATGACAAAGAAAAAAACATGAAATTGCTGTTGGTGAAAATTCCATACTTAAATCATATGCTTGTGATAACAGAGCTAGAAATATTTAGTGGGAGTGGGAAGGCTTTAGAGTTTATCTTACTGGTTATAAAATATCATTTTAAATTAGAAGTAAAGTAGATGATTGTTTCCCGTCAAAGCAAAAGTGAAGAAAATATATTTGGCTTCCTAAGTAGTAAATAGAAACCAACAAATCACTTATTCAATTCCCAATCTACAAGTGTTTCAAAGACTATTATGGGTTGGGTGTTTGGATTTCAGTAAGCATCTGGATTGCCATTATTTGGCCAATTCTCACAGCTCTATTGCTAACACTATCCACTATCATTCCTCACCTGGATTGTTACAACAGATGGCTGATATTAGAAGCAGCAATTTAGTTTTCAGGATAAAAAGAATATTGTGGATTGGGTGTTTGGATTGCAGTAAGCGTCTAGATCTCCGTTATTTGGCCATTTTTCACAGCTCTGTTGCTAACAGTATCCACTATTAATTCTTATCTGGATGGTTACAATAGATGGGTGATATTAGAAGTGGTAATCTAGTTTTTAGAACAATATTGCATCCTAGAAAATCAAACAGTACTATTAATAAAGGTTAAAGAAATTACAGCTGAAAAAATTACAGCAGAACAATATATATGGTATGAGTTTATTTATATGCATTTACCTATACATGAAAAGGTACGGAAAGACAAACCCTAAGCTGATAATAATAGTCCCACTGGAGACTGATGTAGTGGTTATGGGGTAAGAAAAGTAATGAGGAAAGAGGGGATAAAGATTTTTTCCTTTTTACTTGTATATGTCCAAACTGTTTAAAGCTTTAACAAGGAATAGGGGTTACCTTTGGAATTTAATGTAAAATAATTTAAAAGTGTCAAGGCCATTCATGTAAATAGTGCTCTAGGCATCTAGAATAAGTCAGGAATGTGGTCCAGCAGGCTGGGGCACCTTGAAGTCAGGTAGCCAAACAAAGGCAATGAAGGCTGTTCTTGGTTGTAGCATTCTTTCAGTGAGCCTTGACTCTGACAATAGAAATTCAAAACAGCAACATTTTCTGAATCCAGGGTTGTCTCAGCCTGGAGTGGTAGGTAACAAACACTGTTCTAGCAGTTCCCTGAACAATTCTGCTATTGTGGGAAGACATTCTGGAACCTTTTTGAAACATTGAAAATGTTGAAGTATGTGGGCCGATCGATGGGATTCAGAATGTCCTGCTTGAGCAGTGGAGGAGCTGAGGGTGTGGGGCGTGGAGACTAATATCACCCTGTTTGGTCCTGAGGGATGGCTGGTTAGCCAAAGACGGGTAAGATTCCTCAGAGGAGGAACAACCTAAGACAGGCACAGCCGCAGAGGGGCCAACAGGGGTGGTGCATAGAGCCTTCCTTATATCACCGTGTTTGGCCCTGGAGGATGACTAGTTAGCCAGAGACGGGTAAGATTCCTCAAGGGAGGAACAACCTAAGACAGGCACAGTCGCAGAGGGGCCAACACGGGTGGGGCACAGACCCTTAATCCTTCTGAGAGAGGTCTCCTGCCCCCAGGGCTGCTTTGCTCTCCACGCCCAGCTCAAACCCATGCCACGCCCAGCTCAAATCCACACCCAGCTCAAATCCACACCCTGCTCAAATCAGGACCCAGGAGGCAAACAAAGATCATTGCCCCCAGTCATGTGAGGCCTTTGATTGTTTATGGGATTAACCTGGGAGTGTCAGACCCTTAGGCTATGCCGAGAACTCAATAAAAGCAACGTGGGATCAATCAGCGAGGCTCTTGATCCTAGAGGTCTTGAGTCCCCCGGTCCCATCTTTCTCTTCAGTCTGTGTCTGTGTCTTCTTCAAGCTTGCGGCACCCATCACTCACCTCGAGTCGCCGAGCTGGTCTCGGCATGCTATCTCTTCATCTGCCAGCAAACTGATGCCTCTGAATTTGAGTCTTCACCTGTGTTTACCTAGGCTCCTCATTAGATACCTCTGACAGGGAGTGTCTTCTTCAGATTGTGTAGTAAGCTGAATGGTGCTCCCCCCAAAAAAATTATGTCTATATCCCAACCCCCAGAACTTGCAAACATTACCTTATATGGCAAAAGAGGTGATTCATTTAAGATTCTCGAGAGAAGATGCTTAGCCAGGATTACCTTCCTGAGTCCTAAATACAATCATATGTATCCTTATAAGAAAGAGACAAAGCGAACCCTCTTGCACCGTTGGTGGGAATGTAAATTGATACAACCACTATGGAGAACAGTATGGAAGTTCCTTGAAAAACTAAAAATAGAGTTACCATATGACCTAGCAATCCCACTGCTGGGCATATACCCAGAGAACACCATAATGCAAAACAACACATGCACCCCAATGTTCATTGCAGCACTATTTACAATAGCCAGGACAATCAAGCAACCTAAATGTCCATCAACAGATGAATGGATAAAGAAGATGTGGTACCTATATACAATGGAATATTACTCAGCTGTAAAAAAGGAACAAAACTGGGACATTTGTAGAGACATGGATGGACCTAGAGACTGTCATACAAAGTGAAGTAAGTCAGAAAGAGGAAAACAAATATCGTATATTAACACATATGTGCAGAATATAGAAAAATGGTACAAATCAACTGGCTTGCAAGGCATAAATAGAGACACAGATGTAGAGAACAAACATATGGACACCAAGTGGGGAAAGTGGGGAGGGTTGGGGGGGGAATGAATGGGGATATTGGGATACCAAATTGTACACTCTAAATATATGCAGCTTATTGTCTGTTAACTGTATCTCAATAAAAGTTCTTAAAAAAAAAACCCAAACGATGCTTCTATTTAGATTTTAAAAATTCTATTAAGCAATTAATGAGAAGTGAAAAATTAAATTACAAAAAGTGGGGGGGGGGGTTGGGCTGGGATGAATTGGGAGATTGAGATTGCCATACATACATTACTAATAAGAGAAAAAAATATCAAATTGTATGCTTTGGATATATGCAGTTTATTGTATGTCAATTGTATCTCAATAAAAGTTCTTAAAGAAATAAAAAAAGAAAGAGACAAAGGAATTTTGGGAACAAGCACACACAGAGGAGAAGACAAAGACAGAAAATAAGGTGATGTAAAAATGGAGGCAGAGTTTGGAGTGATGCAACCACAAGCCAAGGAAGCCAAACCATAATAGGAACTATGTATCTTTAGATGCTGTAGTAGATTGAATAATGTCCCCCTAAATTTCATATTTACCTAGAGCCCTAGAACGTGGCTTTTTTTTGGAAATCTACTTACAGTATTAATTGAGATGAGATCATACTGGATTAGGGTGGGCCATAAATCCAATGAGAATATCTTTATAAGTGACAGAAACAGATGCAAAGAGACAGAGAAAAAGGTCATGTGAAGGCAGCCGTAGGTAGAGAGTGGAGGGACACAGCTCAATTACAAGCCAGGGGATGCCTGGGCCAACAGAAGCTGGAAAGGCAAGAAGGATTCTTCCCTAAAACCTCTGGAGGGAGTATGGCCCTGACTACACCTTGTTTCAGATTTATGGCCTCCAGAACCGAGAGAATAAATTTCTGTATTAAGCCACCAAGTTGATGATAGTTTGTTACAGAAGCCACAGGAAACTGATGCTTATAGACAGCAGAGAATTACAGAATCAAATACCAAACCTTCACATGCTCAGTCCCAAGCTCCAGGTTAATTAGCGAAATAAATCTTTCATGTCTTCCATGAACAGAAATTAACCAAAGGCCACAGACATAGGAATAGACAGTTTCTAACATTCTCTCAGCTCCACAATAAGCATGTGATATCCTTGATCCTAACCACAGTGTTAGGTACTAGCATTTCCCCATTTTACACATAAGGAAACTGAGACCTAGAAAGGGTAAGAAATCTGCTCAAAGTTGCACAGCTCATAAGCCATAGAGGCTGGAATCAAATCTACACAATCTATCTTCAGAAAATAGGCTCTCACCCACAAATATTCAACTAATTAACACTAAAAAAAAAAAATCAGAAAACAATACTATTGCCCAATAGAAGTAATCAAACAAAATAGAAAACCAGTACTCTAAAATGTTTATCTCTTTACTTTTATGTATTCAAAGAGAAGGAACAATTAATTAGGAAAAAATAAAGTATAAGAATAAAATATTAAGGGTGGTTTTGAAATACAGTTTAGAGTATTTCAGGGGACTTTGGTATTATTTCTTTTGAGTCTCTTTTCTTTCAAAAACCCTTTTTTAAGGGAAGACTGGGTGGGTCATTAGGTCATATTCTTAAAAAATCATGGATTCTAGATACTTCTCCTGGCATTGTCTAGGTTAATTCCTCTTCAGACTCCTATAGTTACTTTTCCTCTTATTTAGTCTTATTCTTCTACCCTCATCTCACTCCAATTCCAGCTTCTTCTATTTGACCTTTTATTTATTTATTTATTTTTCCCACCAAAACAAGATATCAGCAAAGCCCTAGATCTTGAGGACATTTAAAAAAACTTTTATTTCAGAAAATCTCAAACACATACAAAAGTAGAGAAAATGGTATAATAGACTCAACATACCTGTCATTCAGCTTCAACAGTTGTCAATAATACATTGCTGATTTTGTTTCATCCCTACTCACACCCACTATCATCTTTCCTTATTTTAAAGCATATCTCACACATTCTGTTGTTTATTCCGTATTTCGCTATTTATCTCTGAGATAAAAACATATTCTCATGATTATAACCACCAATAGATGACCATGCTTTTAAAAAGTGATGATTATTTCATAGTAAAATTAAACATCCAATCAACATGCACATTTCCTCAATTGAAGTGCATTAAATTCATACATTAGGTAAAAGTGACATCTTTATGGATGTTGAGACTTTCTGTCTCCACTTGTTCAAATTCACTTTTCTGTTGTATTTTTCAGTTCTACCTTCCACTTTGTTCTGTATTCTAATTTCTATTTCCTTTTTGAGAATTTCTGTTTTTTCAATTTGTTTCAAGCATTTTTGTAATTGCTTGTTAAAGCATTTTATGATGGCTGCTTTCAAGTCCTTATCAGATAACCCTAATATCCGATTCACCTTCATGTTGGCATCAGTTGATTTTGTCTTCTCATTCAACTTGTGAATTCCTGGTTCTTGGTCTGATGGGAGATTTTCAATTGTATGCTGGACATTTTGACTATTGCGTTAGAACTCTCTGGGACCTATTTAAATCTTCTATTATAAGAGATTGTCATGGTGTTTAAGTTCAGCAAGCAGATCCTGACCTACTTTCATAGACTGTGGTTTCAATGACAATATAATTTCTGGAGCCTTTGAAGTGCTACTATAATCTGCTTGATTTATTTAGTGCTATGAGGCTGCTACTAGTGTTTGATGCTGCTGCTTGAGGACACAGAAGGAGCTTCTGAGGGCTGGGCCAGGCACCTAGTGCCACCAGGTAGGGGAAGGGAGTCCCTAGTCCACAGAGATAAAGAGGCTTCACAATTTTCTTGTTGTGGTGGGATCTGCCTTTTGAGGTTACCCAGTGACACTGTGTCTCTTGGTAGGGAAGTGGTGTCTCAGGAATGCAGCGCAAAAGTCTTCATGGGCTGAGTACTTGTTGTGGCTCATCCTTGTTGATAACCCTTGGTCTCCTGGTGTCTCTTAGTGGGGAAGGAAGGATGTGGAGTAATGTTTTAACTACATTATCTACTTCTATAATAATCGGTGACATTCTGTTTCAAAAAAAAAGGTCATGTTGAAGTTTATTTTTTCCGAAAAGGAAACCAATGTTTCTCTAGGTCAGGGGGTCCCCAAACTTCTTATGTAAAGTGTATGGTAGTAAATAGTTTGTTTCTGCAGATGGTAGTCTTTGTTACAACTACTCATCTCTACCATTTTAGCAGAAGCAGCCATATACAATGTATAGTAGAGTGGATGTGTTTCAGTAAGACTTAACTTACAAAAACAGGCAACTGGCCAGATTTGGCTTGATGAATATTCACGTTTTGAGGCAAGGCATGAAAAATTTACACATAAAACGTATTCTCTGACCTTTGGCCTCCTCCCTTCCCTCTGGTGTGCATTGCACATCTGCATTAGGCGTTAACCAGACCTCCACAATGGCAGAAATACCTGCTCAACCATAATGATCAATTTTTTTTCCTTCTAGCACCAGCCATGTGAATCCTCACGAGAAAACATTCGTTTCTCAATCCTCTAAGGGGCCAAAGTGACCCACCACTTGTCTTGGTAGGGAAGTGGAGTCTCAGGAATGTGCAGACATCACTGGTGAGCTTTATGTGCAATGCCAATATATCATTTCCCTTAAAGATAGCAATTGGTGCAGAACAGACTGGTCAGATGACCTGGGGAGATACTGGGCAGCACCTAACTTAGTTCTTAGCTTAATACTTACTTATGACCTTATTAATGTTACTAGCTATATTACTTGTATTCTGCCTGTTTTACAAGATTATTGTTTCTTGCATTACCAAATGTGTGACTGAGTCTCAGATAAAATTAATGATGATTAGGCCACTTGAAACGATTGACCAAATATATAGTTCTATGAGATCCATGACCATAATCATGTAACTTCTTCTATATGGGAAGAAGCAACAGGAGGGAACCATTTCCTGGACAGTAACAGACTAGTAAGACAGGTGGCCAGAGGCTTTTGGTTACTGTTAAGAGAGCCTAGTCCAGTAATAGCACATTGAGTGGCCTATCAACAAAATCCTCACCTGACCTGGGAACCAGCATTCCTAGCCCCATGGGACAAATTGGTCACGAAACGTGTCCAAAACCTTGGTCGAAATTAAGACTGAAAGGGAGGGGATCATAAAATAAAGAATGTTGCCCATCACCCAGTCCTACAAGAAGCAAATCATTAGCCACTGTGGGTGCTGACCTACAATACACCCAGAAAGGAATTCAGGGTGAAGATCGGGATGAGGCACTCTGTGCTCTGGGAGAACTGGCAAAACTGGCCCTCAGACAGATATTTTCAGGAGAAATTTTTTTTAATGAAATCTGTGCATCTTCCCATATTTAGAAAAGCACTAAAGCCATTAAGTAAGATGTCTGTTCCCTGCAACCAGCAGCAACATTCTACAGAGATGTTTGCTTGATGGCAAGCACTCTTCCTCCAAAATCACACATATACTGACCTCCCCCCTTACCTATTCGTAACAGTCCTCAGAGCTCGCTGAGAGACTTGTCTCCAGGGCTACAATCCTCAGTTTGCCTTGAATATGATTTTTTATTTCTTTCTTAGACTATTGATTAATTTTTTGTCAACAGGTTCATAGCCTACGGTTTTCAGAACCTTGCTCAAAGTTTTAAAGCTTATTTGATAAAGTAATACAAACTAGTTTCTCATAACTCCTATTTTAAATTTCTACTGTTATGGCTATCATTTTATGTATTTGTACTTTCTCCCTTTTGCTCTTACATTATACATTGGCGTGCCCATTTTGTTGAGGTATTTTTTCCTAAAAACTACCATATAATTTTACTTAATAATTTTACTTCTTTCAGTTTTTTAAACCACCAATTTTGTTTTTATCTTTATTCTTTCCCACTTTGTTTTAGTTTGTGTGTTTGTTTTTCTTTTCTTAAGATTCTGAAATGAGATGTTTACACTGTTATTTACATAATAATTAATTCTATGTTTCCTTTAATAACTTCTTTGTTTCCCACAGATTCAGATATCTCATGCTTTAAAGCATAATTTTAAAGAAATTTTGTAATTTAATTTTTCACTTCTCATTAATTGCTTAATAGGATTTTTAAAATCTAAATAGAAGCATCATTTGGGTTTTTTTTTAAGAACTTTTATTGAGATACAGTTAACAGACTATAAACTACATATATTTAGAGTGTACAATTTGGTATCCCAATCTCCCAATTCATTCCCCCCCAACCCCCCCCCCCCCCCACTTTCCCCACTTGGTGTCCATATGTTTGTTCTCTACATCTGTGCCTCTATTTATGCCTTGCAAACCGGTTGATTTGTACCATTTTCTATATTCTGCATATATGTGTTAATATACGATATTTGTTTTCCTCTTTCTGACTCACTTCACTTTGTATGACAGTCTCTAGGTCCATCCAGGTCTCTACAAATGTCCCAGTTTCATTGCTTCTTACAACTGAGTAATATTCCATTGTATATATGTACCACATCTTCTTTATCCATTCATCTGTTGATGGACATTTAGGTTTCTTGCATGTCCTGGCTATTATAAATAGTGCTGCAATCAACATCGGAGTGCATGTGTCTTTTTGAATTATGGTGTTCTCTGGGTGTATGCCCAGCAGTGGGATTGCTAGGTCATATGGTAACTCTATTTTTAGTTTTGTAAAGAACCTCCATACTGTTCTCCATAGTGGTTGTATCAATTTACATTCCCACCAAAAGTGCAAGAGCTTCCCCTTTTCTCCACACCTTCTCCAGCATTTACTGTTTGTAGATTTTCTGATGATGCCCATTCTAACTGGTGTGAGGTGATACCTCATTGTAGTTTTGATTTGCATTTCTCTAATAATTAGTGATGTTGAGCAGCTTTTCATGTATCTCTTGGCCATGTGTATGTCTTCTTTGGAGAAATGCCTATTTAGGTCTTCTGCCCTTTCTCTGATTGGGTTTTTTGTTTTTTTGATATGGAGCTGGATGAACTGTTTATATATTTCAGAGATTAATCCTTTGTTGATTCGTTTGCAAATATTTTCTCGCATTCTGAGGGTTGTCTTTTCATCTTGCTTATAGTTTCCTTTGCTATGCAGAAGCTTTTAAGTTTCATTAGGTCCCACTAATTTATTTTTGTTTTTATTTCCATTACTCTAGGGGGTGGACCAAAAAAGATCTTGCTGTGTTTTCTGTCGAAGAGTGTTCTTCCTATATTTTCCTCTAGGAGTTTTATACTGTCTGGACTTACATTTAGTTCTTTAATCCATTTTGAGTTTATTTTTGTGTATGGTGCTAAGGAGTGTTCTAATTTCCTTCCTTTACATGTAGCTGTCCAGTTTTCCCAGCACCACTTATTGAAGAGGCTGCCTTTTCTCCATTGTATATCCTTGCCTCCTTTGTCATAGATTAGTTGACCATAGTTTATCTCTGGGCTTTCTATCCTATTCCATTGATCTATATTTCTGTTTTTGTGCCAGTACCATACTGTCTTGATCAATGTAGCCTTGTAGTATAGCCTGAAGTCGGGAAGCCTGATGCCATCAACTCTGTCTTTCCTTCTCAAGATTGCTTTGGCTGTTTGGGGTCTTTTCCATTTCCATACAAATCATAAAATTTCTTGTTCTAGTTCTGTGAAAAATGCCATTGGTAATTTGATAAGGAGTGCATTGAATCTGGAAATTGCTTTGGGTAGCATAGTCATTATCACAATGTTGATTCTTCCAATCCAAGAACATGGTATGTCCTTCCATCTGTTTGTGCTGTCTTTGATTTCTTTCATTAGTGTCTTATAGATTTCTGAGTACAGGTCTTTTACCTGCTTGGTTAGGTTTACTCCTAGGTATTTTATTCTTTTTGTTGCAATGGTGAATGGGATTGTTTCCTTAATTTCCCTTTCTGATATTTCACTGTTAGTGTATAGAAATGCAAGTGATTTCTGTATGTTAATTTTGTATCCTGCAACTTTACCAAATTCATTGATTAGCTCAAGTAGTTTTCTGGTGGCATCTTTAGGATTTTCTGTGTATAATATCATGTCGTCTGTGAACAGTGACAGTTTTACTACTTCTTTTCCAATTTGGATTCCTTTTATTTCTTTTTCTTCTCTGATTGCTGTGGCAAGAACTGCCAAACTATGTTGAATGGTAGTGGAGAGAGTGGATATCCTTGTCTTATTCCTGATCTTAGAGGGAATGCTTTCAGTTTTTCACCATTGAGAATGATGTTTGCTGTGGGTTTGTCATATATGGCCTTTATTATGTTGAGGTAGATTCCCTCTATGCCCACCTTCTGGAGCGTTTTTATCATAAATGGGTGTTGAAGTTTGTCAAAAGCTTTTTCTGCATCTATTGAGATGATCATGTGGTTTTTATCCTTCAATTTGTTAATATGGTGTATCACATTGATTGATTTGCGTATATTGAAGAATCTTTGCATTCCAGGGAAAAACCCCTCTTGATAATGGTGTATGATGCTTTTAATGTATTGTTGGATTCTGTTGGCTAGTATTTTGTTGAGGATTTTTGCATCTAAATTCATCAGTGATATTGGTCTGTAGTTTCCTTTTTTTGTTGTATCTTTGTCTGGTTTTGGTATCAGGGTGATGGTGGCCTCATAGAATGAGTTTGGGAGTGTTCCTTTCTCTGAAACTTTTTGGAAGAGCTTGAAAAGGATGGATGTTAGCTCTTCTCTAAATGTTTGGTAAAATACACCTGTGAATCCATCTGGTCCTGGACTTTTGTTTGTTGGGAGATTTTTAATCACAGTTTCAATTTCATTACTTGTGATTGGTCTGTTCATATTTTCTATTTCTTCCTGATTCAGTCTTGGAAGGTTATACCTTTCTAAGAATCTGTCCATTTCATCCAGGTTGTCCATTTTATTGGCATATAGTTGCTTGTAGTAGTCTCTTATGGTGCTTTTTATTTCTGCAGTGTCCGTTGTAACTTCTCCTGTTTCATTTCCAATTTTAATGATTTGAGTCCTCTCCCTCTTTTCCTTGATGAGTCTTGCTAGAGGTTAGTCAATTTTATTTAACTTCTCAAAGAACCACCTTTTAGTTTTATTGATTTTTGCTATTGTTTTCTCTGTTTCTATTTCATGTATTTCTGCTCTGATCTTTATGATTTCTCTCTGTCTACTAACTTTGGGTTTTGTTTGCTCTTCTTTCTCTAGTTTCTTTAGGTGTAAGGTTAGATTGTTTATTTGGGATTTTTCTTGTTTCTTGAGGTAGGATTGTATTGCTATAAACTTCCCTCTTAGAACTGCCTTTGCTCCAACCCATAGATTTTGGATCATTGTTTTTTCATTGTCATTTGTCTCTAGGTATTTTTTTATTTCCTCTTTGATTTTTTCAGTGATCTCTTGGTTATTTAGTAGTGTATTGTTTAGCCTCCATGTGTTTCTGTTTTTTACAATTTTTTTCCTGAAATTGATTTCTAATCTCATAGTGTTGTGGTCGGAAAAGATGCTCAATGTGATTTCAGTTTTCTTAAATTTACTGAGGCTTGATTTATGACCCAAAATGTGATCTATCTTAGAGAATGTTCCATGTGCACTTGAGAAAAATGTGTAATCTGCTGTTTTGGGATGTAATGTCCTATAGATATCTATTAAATCAAGCTGATTTATTGTGTCATTTAAAGCTTGTGTTTCCTTATTAATTTTCTGTGTGGATGATCTGTCCATTGGTGTAAGTGGGGTGTTAAAGTCCCCCACTATGATTGTGTTACTGTCGATTTCTTCTTTCATAGTTGTTAGCATTTGCCTTATGTATTGAAGTGTTCCTATATTGGGTGCATATATATTTATAATTGTTATCTCTTCTTCTTGGATTGATCCCTTGATCTTTATGTAGTGTCCTTTCTTGTCTCTTGTAATATTTTTTATTTTAAAGTCTATTTGATATGAGTATTGCTACTCCAGCTTTCTTTTGATTTCCATTTGCATGGAATATCTTTTTCCATCCCCTCACTTTCAGTCTGTATGTGTCCCTAGGTCGGAAGTGGGTCTCTTGTAGACAGCATATATATGGGTCTTGTTTTTGTATCCATTCAGCCAGACTCTGTCTTTTGGTTGGTGCATTTAGTTCATCTACATTCAAGGTAATTATCGATATGTATGTTCCTAGTACCATTTTCTTAATTTTTTTATTATTATTATTATTTTTTTGCTGTTGTTGTTTCTGTAGGTCCTTTTCTTCTCTTATGTTTCCTGCTTAAAGAAGTTCCTTTAGCATTTGTTGTAGGGCTGGTTTGGTGGTGTTGAATTCTCTTAGCTGTTGCTTGTCTGTAAAACTTTTGATTTCTCCCTTGAATCTGAATGAGATCCTTTTTGGGTAGAGTATTCTTGGTTGTAGGTTCTTCCCTGTCATCACTTGAAATATACCATGCCAATCCCTTCTGGCTTGCAGAGTTTCTGCTGAGAAATATGCTGTTAACCTGATGGGAGGTCCCTTGTATGTTATTTGTCATTTTTCCCTTGTTGCTTTTAATAACTTTTCTGTCTTTAATTTTTGTCAGTTTGACTACTATATGTCTTGGCATGTTTCTCCTTGGGTTTATCCTGCCTGGGACTCTCTGCGCTTCGTGGACTTGGGTGGCTATTTCCTTTCCCATGTTAGGGAAGTTTTCAAGTACAATCTTTTCCAATATTTTCTCGGGTCCTTGCTCTCTCTCTTCTCCTTCTGGAACCCCTATAATTCGAAAGTTGGTGCATTTAAAATTGTCCTAGAGGTGTCTCAGGCTGTCTTCAGTTCTTTTCATTCTTTTTTCTTTATTCTTTTCTGCATCAGCGATTATCACCATTCTGTCTTCAAGGTCACTTATTCACCCTTCTGCCTCAATTAATCTGCTATTGGTTCCTTCTAGTGTATTTTTCATTTCAGTTATTATGTTGCATCTCTCTGTTTGTTTGCTCTTTAACTCTCCTAGGTCTTTGGTAAACTTTTCTTGCAACTTTTCAATCTTTGCATCCAGTCTTTTTTCAAAGTCCTGGATCATCTTCACCATCATTATTCTGAATTCTTTTTCCGGAAGGCTGCCTATTTCCTCTTCACTTAGTTGTTTTTCTGGGGTTTTATCTTGTCCCTTCATCTGGTACAAAGTCTTCTGTCTTTTCATTTTCTCTATCTTTCTGTGGCTGTGGCTTTCAGTTCCACAAGACAAAATACTGCTGATACTGCTTGATACTGCTGTCTGCCCTCTTGTGGAGGAAGCTATCTAGGAGGCTGGTGTGTGCTTCCTGATGGGCAGGACTGATGGTGGGTAGGGCTGGGTGGGCAGAGCTCAGTAAAACTTTAATCTTACTTGGTGGGTGGAGCTCAGTAAAACTTTAATCATCTTGTCTGCCAATGGGTGGGGCTGTGTTCCCACCTTGTTGGTTGTTTGGCCGGAGGCTACCCAGGACTGGAGCTTACAGGCTCTTTGGTGGGGCTAATGGTGGACTCTGGGAGGGCTCATGCCAATGAGCACTTCCCAGAACCCCTTGCTGCCAGTGCCCCTGTCTCCTCAGTGAGCCATAGCTGCCCCCCACCTCTGCAGGAAACCCTCCAACACCAGCAGGTAGGTCTGGTTCAGTCTCCTATGGGGTCATTGCTCCTTCCCCCTGGGTCTGGTGAGCACACTATTTTTTGTGTGCCCTCCAAGAGTGGAGTCTCTGTTTCCACCAGTCCTGTGGAGGTCCTGCAATCAAATCCCACTGGCTTTCAAAGTCTGATTCTCTGGGTATTCCTCCTCCTGTTGCCAGACCCCCAGGTTGGGAAGCCTGATGTGGGGCTCAGAACCCTCTTTTTTGTGGGTGCACTTCTTTGGTATAACTGTTCTCCAGTTTGTGAGTCACCCACCCAGCATTTATGGGATTTGATTTTATCGTGATTGTGCCCCTCCTACTGGCTCATTGTGGCTTCTTCTTTGTCTCTGGATGTGGGGTGTCTTTTTTGGTGAGTTCCAGTGTCTTTCTGTCTATGATTGTTCAGCAGTTAGTTGTAATTCTGGTGCTCTTGCAGGAGGGAGTGAGCATACGTCCTCCTACTCTGCCATCTTGATTCCTCATCTTTTGGGTTTTTGATTTTGTTTTTAATTTTTGTTTTCTTTTATTATGGTCTAAGATATTGTTTATATTATTTCTAGTCTTTGGAATTTATTGAGTTCTTTTTCTATACCTTGACATAGTCAGTTTTCATAAATGTTCCATGTGTACTTCATAGAAAATGTCTCTTTCATTAGCAGGATTGATATTGGTATGAATTTCTAAGATCTACTTTATTGAATACACTGTGCTTTTCTATAGCTTTACCAATATCTTGTCCACTTGGTTTGACTTGGATTTAGAGAAGAGTATTAAAGACTTCCCTATTGGTGTAGTTTTTGCTCTAAGGAAGTTAATACTATGCTATTGGATGAATTGTAGCCATAAGCACTGTAAAATCTTATTTTGTATCTCTTAATGCATTTGGTCTTAATTCTACTTCCTCTGATATCCAGTATTTATCATAATGTTCAATTTATAATTTATAATTTATTTAGTCTGAAATTGTTTTTATTTTAAGCGTATTTATATTTATTGACATGATCAATATGTCAATGTGTTTTGCCTTAGTTTCATTCCATACATAAATGAATATGTATATATACATATATATGCAAACACAGGTACATTAAACTAACACCTTAAAATATATATTAATATCTTTTTATAGTACCCTTAATTTTATTTTTGGCTATCATTTATTAATTCTCTACTCTGAGCTATGCTGAAATTAACTAGTAACTTTTCCTTCCGCCTTACCCTTTTACACATACCCTACATGGAGTAACACTTTTTTTACTCCCAGTTAATATCTTTAAAGCAATCAGAAAGTTTATTCTTCTTTTCATAAATACTCCCTATCTCTCCCTGTTTTTGATCATTGTCCCATATCTACATTGCCAGAAAGTATAAGCATTACCTTGCTAACTTCAATGTCTCTCCAATCTTTTGGTTGGCAGACACTCATTCTTTAATGATTTACTCAAATACAGCTCATAGGAAAAACATTTCCTGAATTACTACAGGCTCATAACCATTTGTTAGCAGCCTTTATGTTGACAGTCAGTTTGTTTACATAGGAAATGTAGCTAAATTTTCTTTCTTTTAAGTATCTTAAACGTTACTCTATTGATCTACAGAATAAAGTGTTCCTGTTGAAAACTCCAATGACAATCTGATTTTCCTTTATTATAAATGGTTTTGTTTTTTACCTCAATGCGCAGGGGATTTTTTTTTTAATCCAATATTTTTACTAGACTATGCCTTGATGTTTGCCTTTCTGTTTAGATTTTTGCAGGTATATGATATACACTTTACTAAGTTTTAAATAAACTTTTATTTCAAGAACTTGAAATTTTTTTTTTTAGTTGTTAGAGTATATTTTGTTTCCTTGACTTGGTTTTCATATAAGGACTCCTATGATAAATATGTTGAACTTTCTCTATGAACCTTTATATCACTATTCCAGTGGACACATGAGTGATAAGAAAGCAAAACAGCCTTATTGTTGATATGAAGAAAGTTTTAGTGGTCTGGATGGAAGAACAAACTAGCCACAACATTCCCTTAAGCCAAAGGCTCATCCAGAGCAAGGCCCTAACTCTCTTTAATTCTGCGAAGGCTGAGAGAGGTGAGGAAGCTGTAGAAGAAAAGTCTGAAGCTAGCAGAGGTTGGTTCATGAAGTTTAAGGAAAGACACCAAGTCCACAAGATAAAAGTGCAAGGTGAAGCAGCAAGTAGTGACATAGAAGATGCAGCAAGTTATCTAGAAGATCTAGTTAAGATAATTAATAAATGTGGATGCACTAAAGACCAGATCCTCGCCGTAAGCAAAACATCCTTTATTGGAAGAAGATGCCATCTAGGACTTTCACAGTTAGAGAGAAGTCAATGCCTGGCTTCAAAGCTTCAAAGGACAGGCTGATTCTCTTGTTAGGGGCTAATGCAGCTGGTGACTTTAAGTTGAAGCCAATGCTCATTTACCATTATGAAATTCCTAGGGCCCTGAAGAATTATGCTTAGTCTACTCTGCCTATTCCCTTTAAATGGAACAGCAAAGCCTGGATGACAGCACACTTGTTTACAACATGATTTACTTAATATTTTAAGCCCATTGTTGAGAACTATTGCTCTGAAAGAAAGATTCCTTTTGCAACATTACTGCTCATTAACAATGAATCTGGTCATTCAAGAGCTCTGATGGGGATGGACAATGAGATTAATGTAGTTTTCATGCCTACTAATATAACACCCATTCTGTAGCCCATGGATTAAGGAGTAATTTCAATGTTCAAGTCTTATTATTTAAGAAATACATTTTGTAAAACTATAGCTGCCATAGATAGTGATTCCTCTGTTGGATCTGGGCAAAGTCAATTGAAAACCCCTGGAAAGGATTCACCATTCTAGATGTCATTAAGAACATTCAAGATTCATGGGAAGAGGTAAAAATATCAGCATTAACAGGAGTTTGGAAGAAGCTGATTCCAGCACTCATGGATGACTTTGAGGGGTTCAAGCCTTCAGTGGAGGAAGTAACTGCAGATGTGGTGGGAAGTACCATGAGAACTAGAATTAGATGTGGAACCTGATTTGACTGGCTTGCTGCATTCTCATGGTAAGACTTGAATGAATAAGGAATTGCTTCTTACAAATGAACAAAGAAAGTGGTTTCTTAAGAGGGAATCTACTCCTGGTGAAGACGCTATAAAGACTGTTGAAATGACAACGAAGGATTTATAATATTACATAAATTTAGTTGAGAAAGCAATGACAGGGTTTGAGAGGACTGACTCCAACTTTGAAAGAAGTGGGTAAAATGTTATCAAACAGCACTGCATGTTGCAGAGAAATTGTGAAAGGAAGAGTCAATCAGCATGGCAAACCATATTGTTGTCTTATTTTAAGAAACTACCATAGCCACCCCAAACTGCAGCAACCATCACTCTGATCAGTCAGTAGCCACCAACATCCAGGCAAGACCCTCCAGCAGCAAAAAGATTACCAACACAAGAAGGCTCAGAGGATGGTTAGCATTTTTTAGAATTAAAGTATTTTTTAATTAAGGTTTGTACATTGTTGTTATATATGATATTATTGCACACCTAATAGGCTACAGTATAGTGTAAACATAATTTTATGTGTACTGGGAAGCCAAAATATTTATGTGACTTGCTTTATTGGGGTGGTCTGAACTGAACCAGCAATATTTCCAAGGTATGCCTGTATATAGGTCTTTGGTTCTGCTATAGTCATTACTTTGTTTATTTTAATAGGTAACCAGAAAGATTCAAAATCTATGGCACTGCCTTCTTCCAGATTTCCTCTACCTTTTAGGGATATCAGCAGAAGAACTAGGTATGGCAGGTCCAAACTCCTTTTGAGCAATATACAATAGCTCTGTAGTAGATACAGGTTGAGGTAAGGAATGAACACTTGTTGCTATGGAGCTTCTATGTCTCCAACTTTGTCTCTTTCCTTTAAGGGAGGCATAATATGGAGGAGGGCAAAACTAGACAACCATGGAGAGACAAAGAGTTCATTCAGAAGGACCACTTGTCTAACTCGGCCTTCCCGTTTACCCATCAAAGGAATTCTTGACCCAGCTGATAGCTTGTCTACATTCATCAATTAATTTGCTAATTGTTTATTTACTCAGATATTTATAATGTAATATTTGTAATATTATAATGTACTGCCCAAGTGCTAGGTTCACTCCAAGAAGTACAAAAATGGCTGACACTTGGACCCAATTCTCAAATATCTTGAGTCTAGGATGGAAGCTAAAATGATTCTACAAATAACTGTAATAGAAATGCTATAAAGGCATGTCCTCAGAGAAGGGGCTAATGAATCAGAACAGGGCCAAAGGAAATAACAAAATAGGATTTTTCCTTCTACCTCATTTCCATCTGAATCTTCCCTCAAGGATACACTTTAGGTAGACAGACAGGCCTTGGTTTTCAACTACCTCAGAGGAGGGGCGGTGACGGCCCTGTTCATCCACAGGGAAGTTCATAAGAGAGATACCGTCCTCCAAGGAGTGCCTGGTTAACAGCAATTACCATGTGATTAAGTCCAACATCCTGGCAAGAAAGGAAACCAAAAATATTCCTCATGAAGTTAGTTTTAGAAAAGGGAACTATGACAAAATATGGGCTTTCCTTGGGGCAAAAAACCTGAAAGAAATAGTTTTGAAAGTAAATAACCATGAAGGAGCCTGGAGACAGTTTAAGAACTGCTTATTGGAAACTCAGGAAAAATGTTTGACTCAACCCAAAAAAGAGCAGGCATTTGAAAATAAACACTAAATGCCTAAATGGCAAAGGAAAGAAGGCTGTTTTAAAAAAAAGGAGGAGGTGAGGGAAAGGAATCTTTTTAGGGAGGAAAAGAATTTTCCAGGAAGAAGAGTGGGACTCCTATAAATGTTACAGGTCAAATTTAAACAAAATTAAATAGGTCAAATCTGCTTAATTACCATGGTGTCTTGCAAGGGAATCCAAAATCAAACACTAAAGTCTTCAACAACAAAAAGAAAGTAGGTAAAGTATTAGCAGAACTACTTGAGATTCAAGTATATTCAAGTATAGCCAAGATATAAAGGCAGAAGCAAAAAATAAAAATAAAAAGGAATTCTTTGTCACAGTATTTAATTTAAAAAAATATTTTATATTTTATGGAGACCTCCCACTTTAAATTGTATTCTAAATAGAGTATCTGGATCAATCAGCTTTTGCTACCTAACAAACCACTCCAAAACTTAGCTGCTCAGAACAACAATTACTTAATAGACTATGATTCAGTCTATGGGCAGTTTGGGTTGGGATCAGTTGGGCTGTGAAGCTGGGCTTCTCTGGGTCTCACTCAAGCAGCTGCTCAGCTGGAGGTGGATGGTCAAGAGGGCCTCACTCACCAGCCTGGCAATCCTGGGCTTCTCTCTGGTTCTCCTCCACATGGTCTCTCCAGCAGCTAGCATAGGACCTTGCATCCTTGTCTGGGGATGATGTGTGCAGCCACAGACAACACATCTTAACATGCAACCATTTACAAACTTGGGCTTTTGTCTTATTCCTTCACATCACATTGGCCAAAGCAAGTCACTTGGCTATGCCCAGATTCAAAAGAGCAAGAATCAGTCTCCACCACTTCCGAAGAATGCCAAAGTCACAATACTAAGAAATGTGTAGATAAAGACAGCAGGAATTATTGTGGCCATCTCTGCAAACAATCCACCACAGTTTGCCCTCTGGCCACAAAATAAACTTTCTTCCCACATGCAAAACACATTATCTGTCTTTCCTCAAAGTCATATCTCATTATGGTATCAGCCTTGAAGTACAAGATCTTCATCTAGATTAAGGTCCAGAGACAGATGAAGGTCTTCAGGCACGGCTCCTCAGGTGTGACTCTTCTTTATTCAAAGACTTATACACTAAAGATATCCATCTACTTCACACACACACACACACACACACACACACACACACACACACACACATCCCAGCATATTATAGTGAGAGGTGTTGGGCAACCACAATAGACTGTCCCACTCAAAATGAGAAGAACAGAAGTACACAGAAGTCACACTCGTTCAGAGCTGTTGTGAAATCCTAATAAGCCAATATTAACAACTCCTGGAGCAGGGCATGTTCCTTAGTTGGGACCCAATTCCAATCCCCAGGAATGGTTCCCAAGTCCATTGTTCTGTATCGCTCTTATTCCTCCTTGAATCCCGAATCCTATCCATAGGCGCTTGGGGCCCAGAGGCCTCCTTTGGTTTTGAACTATTTCTGTTCTTTTTAGCAAGATCTTGCAGTGCTTTCTCCAAGCTTTATGAGTTCCACCCATGAAGTCAAATCAAGTCCATTCCATGCCCCCAAAGCCATATCTACAATTTCTTTGGAAACAGGCACCTCTCTGTTTGGGCACCACGTCAAGCTGACATGGGAAGGTAGCCTTAGAATTGCTAAAAGCCCTTTTGCCTAGCTGAAATAGTCTACTAGACACCACCTTCAATCTTCCAGAGAACTTTCAAGAGGATCTGATAGCCATACCGTTGATTTACCCTTTACCAAGAAGCCATTTCTTATTTTGAGAATGATTTGCTGTGTGGAGAAACTAAAGATGAAAAACTTTTATTTTCCAACCCAGAAAATTTGGTTTCCCTATACATCTCTAATTTCTGCTTGCCAAATCGTTCTTTCTTTAGATCATTTTTCTCTCACAGTATCACAGCAGGAGAAGCCAATGGCCGCTTTAACCACTGGCCATAAAATTGTCTTAGGCATAACAACAAGTTTATCGGGTACAACTTTTATCCTGTGACAGTTTTGTCAATTGTTTTGCATCTACAAAACATGGATTACCACCTTTTCAGCCTGCTATTGCTGCTTCCTCATCACTTTCCTAGCCTCTTCTAATAACTCACTTGCCTTTTTTTCAGGCTTTGCCAGCAGTTTCCTCACTGCTTTTTCAGCCTCCACTTGCTATCTCATCCCAAAGCCCCTGCCACATGTTTTGAGTTTTGTTACAGCAGCCTGTCGCTTCTGGTACCCATTTCTGTATCTTCAATTTTACTTCAATAGTAAACCACTCCCATAAGAAACTGGTGAGAAGAAAACAAATATTTATTTGCTGACCATGATTCTGTGCATTGACTGGACACTTCTAGTTGGGATTGGCTCACCGGGGACTGGAGAGTTTAGGATGGCTTCCCTTGGATGCCTGGGGCTGAGCTGACCTGACAGATGGGCCTCTCTCCACCTTGTCTCTCATCCTCAAGGAGGAGAATCCAGCTTGTTCTCATGCAACAGCTTTCCCAGCACAGGGAAAGAAAGCATGCCACAATGTGCAAACATTTTTCAAGCCTCTGTTTGCATAACGTTGCTAATATCCCATTGGCCAAAGCAAGTCACAAGCCAAGCCAATATGCAAGGTTGGAGAGAAGTAAATTTCATATCTTAATGGGAGAAGCCAGCAAGCCACATTGCAAAGAGGTGTACTTATGAGAATGAGAAGAATAATTGTGGCCTTCTTTGCAAACAACCTACCACAGAAGCTAATAATTATAGTTCTAACATTAGAAAATGCGCACGTGTAGTAGACTGAGTGATAAATTAGAGATAAGCCTCAGGTCTTTAGGAAAACTTCAGGGATAGAGTCAGTGATGGCAATATATAACTTGGCAGAGATGGCCACAGGTCCTGATAACCTTTGGGTGGATAACCAGCGATCACACCTCCATCGTGTGTGAACATCACCAGAGAAAGTTCTGGGGAGTGCTCAAGATGAGTATGAACTGATGGAATCATAAATTGATTCCATAGAATTGAGCCCACACTTGGGAACACATAAGAGCAATAAAAGCAGTATGTTACATGCCCCCTCCGTACACACATCCCCTTAAATGTATTCAACTGAAACAGATCAAAAGCAATATCAAGGGTACCTTGAAGGGAAAAGAAGACAATATTTCCCCAAATGACCACCTGAAACTTAGGGATTGAGATGTGGGGAAAAAAGAAGTTAACTAAAGTAAGTCAAAGTCCTGACTTCTCTGACATTCCTAACACATCCAAAATATATCTGCTGAATGTCATCATAGGAGTATCTCAGATAATTTTAACCTCCATTTGGGATTTCGTACTCCTCTTCTCTTCCAGTTATTTCCCTAAAGTTTCAGGAATTATGGATCTTCCCAGAGCACAAAGTCTGGAGTGATGACCCCAATTTCTGTAAACCAGAAACAGCTCTGAGTGGGAGCCACAATAAAAAGGTAGAATGTCTAAAAATAATCTACTGGAGGAAGGGCACCATTTGTAACCAATCTAAAAAAATTTGCTGTAAGAATACATATAGCTATTTCTTTTGTATCATAGCTATATGAGAAGACTAGAAAGAAATACATTAAAATAATAACATGGTTTATCTTTGTTATTTGGACTTTATGATAATTCAGGTTTTCTTTATTTTGTATTTCTTATAACCATTTGTTTATAAAATAAAAGCAGATCACACAGAAATGATGACAATAAAGTATGAACTGATTCAATATTATCACAATTAATTTGCTTCAAATATTTTGTAACGAAAGCAGAATATGAAACATACAAATATACACCTTTCTGGAATTATCCTTTCTAAGGTTAAAATAAATGTCACTCCTTTGAGTGAATAAATAAATAGTCTTTCAGCCAGGAATTTTTCCTAGGAAACAAATTGTGTTTAGCACTTTTATAAGTGCTTAGGAATGTAGGGGAACATTTTTCAAGTGTGTGGATGGCTCAGAATAGTTTGCACAATAGAAATAAAACGGCAAAGGGATGAAAAGAATTTGCAGAATGATCACAATAATATGACATTGGCAGAAAAATGAACAATGACTTTTAGGGTAGGCAAAGCAAAGGAAAGTTGAGGTGGCATTCACAGAGCTTATATAGTCACTGCCATTAAAGAAATTACAATCTAAAGAAGATAAGGCCTGAGACTCTTATGTCATGGCAATGCCTTCGCTCTTACTATACAAATACATTAACAGATTAAGCAAAGCTCCATTTACAGATGACAGATATGAGTCTGAACTCATTCAGTATTCTCTAGAAAGGTTTTATTTTCACTTTGAACAGTATCTCTACATACGCTCCAAATTAAGCACCCTTTGTATTTACTTACTATATTCTTTAACTCATGTTTTCTGAAAGGTAGGGGATTTGGTAGGGAGTAAATAGACCTACTACACTCTATACCCCTCACTTAATGTCTCATCATTGCCCTCCTCTCCACAACTGTGTTAACATCTATTATAGTGTAATGCAACTATTAAACATTTAGACAATGAGGTCATCTGGAAGAGCTATATGAGAATTTCCATGTTGCCAAACATACTAGGAACCATTTGAATGACACATGTAAGAAAAAAAAGGGAGGGGAGAATTATTCAATCACACAAACCAATTTTATATTCCAAAATATAAAAGCGAGTATCAAACAACATTTGAAAATATTTGCTCTATCTACGAAAGTTCAATACTTCTCTAATTATGTTGTTTTCTGTTTTACTTATCACTCTATCCCCAGCCCCTGAAAAAAATAGATGGCATATATAGCAGCCACTTAGTAAACATTAGCTAAATGAATTAATGAATAAATGAAAATGATTTTTGTATATGAGAAACTTCCTGACTGAGAAGAGGTAGCTCCAGGCACCCCTGGTGCCAACTATTGGATTCTCTAATAGGAACATCTTATCTTCATCTTTGGGTCCATCCAAATTCTACCATTCTTCAAACTCCTGTTTCGATCTGTATCTTTTCTTAAGATTTCCAACCACTCCAGCTTTCATCGGTCTCTCAACAAGACTTCATCAGCCCATCACATAGCTTTGTTTAGTTTTTTCCTATTGTTTAGTGTTGATACACATTTTCTGCATGGACTATAATCCTTTCCAGATCTGTCTTCTCCCTTATTTATTGATGTTTGTATTAATAAGACATGGCCTCTGCCTTTGTAGGGCTTATAGTCTGGTAGCAACATAGATGTAGAATAAATAAGTTCAACATATCAAGCATTATACTGTACACACTATGGTAGATATTTGGGTTACCCTTACGAACCGCAATCCCACCCTCCTTCTACGTGAAGAGATTGAAAAAGTGACCCTTATGTTTCCCATATGTACTTGAAGCTAAGTCTCTACATTTGAACAAGGACTCACCAGATGCACTTGAATGATAGTTTAAAAATGAACGTGAGGTGGCAACCATCTTGCTGCCTCTGTTGATATCGGCAAGCAAGGTTACCCAGGCTCCACACCCGAGAGCCCAGTCACCAGTTTTATGGCTATTGGAGAGGGTGTGGCGGCAGCACCACTTCCTGACCTCTGGGTACCAGTTATGGTGGTGTGACCTTCAAATCAATAGTCCAGTAGGGCTCTCTAACTTATGTTCCTCCTACCCTATGAGCATCCAACTACCTGATTGAAACACTGCTTGAAATCACTGGTATTTTCTATCTTGCACTGAACCCTGATTGATCCACAAGGTATGGTTCAAATATACAGAGAATTGAGTAGGGACACTAAAAAGAGAGCAGATGCTTCTCTCAGAGGTAAAGAGTAGTTAGGAAAGTATAAATGGAAACATAAATGTCCAACTGAGCCAGGCAGATGAGGGGGAGAAGTACTTAGCATAACCCTGAGAGCATTGTAGTGACTCATAGAATCACAGTCATGTCTTATCAGGAAATGTAGAGCAGATCCACTCTAGCCCCTTTGCTTTAAAATAAGGAAAAAGACTCTCAGAGAGGGAAAGGGACTTTACTTGACAAACAGCAGGTATAAGTCCAGAGAACAGCAGACTGAGAGTAGAACCAGACCTTCTGATGTCCAATCCACTGATCATTCAACTTCAGTGATCCTGTCATTTTTATTAAACAAAATTACTCAGGGACTTCCCTGGCAGTCCAGTGGTTAGGACACTGCGCTTCCACTGCAGGGGGCTCAGGTTCGATCCCTGGTCAGGGAACTAGGATCCCGGCAAGTCACGAGGTGCGGCCAAAACCCCCCAAAAACCAAAAAAAAACCCAAAGAAAAACAATTACTCAGAAGAAGTATCTAGGCATTTCACTTCTTATCTAAAAATAAGCATCACAAATGTCAGTATGTCACGGGTTGTATTTCTATTGATAGTTTTTAAAGGATTAATGCAACGGTTAAAAAGAGAAGAAAATACTTTCAAAGGTATATTGAGATGGGTAGCCTCAATGATAATTTGATGAGAATAAAATTCTTCTAACCACTAAGTCAGCATTCATTCCCCCATTGCCTATTTTTAATAAATACTTATTGGTTATTTCTATTCTCAACAAATCTCCTTCCCCCTCTGAACACATAGGACTGTCCCAGCATTGCTCCCAGACAACACAACGTTCACGAAGGCAGCACTTACATCTGTTTGTTCTGTCAAGTTCCTTCAAAGATATTCACTTATGAATCAACCACACCTCTCTAAGAAAACATTCCACAGCCTAATGTTCTCCTCGACACTCCTGAGTCCATGCATAAATACATTTACCCCAAAATGCTCCTCCTTCAACTTGGAGTATGAGATTGTAACTGTCTTCATTAGAAGAATCAACAGTCCCTTCCTTGGCAAACATTTAACTTACTGAACAACCCTTGTACCTTACAATGGTGTGTCATTTCTCGCAGAGATGTCAAAAGATTTCCTGACCCAAGACCCTAATTTCAAATTGTTTAAGTGTTATTACCTTCATTTCACTGGGCTAAGTAAGGCTTATGAGATTAAATTTCTCTTATAAAGTCATCTTTAATTAGAGGCAGGAATGATGTCACCCTTGCATTCCCCTCTCTTCCCAGTTTCAAACACAGAGGAATTCACTCCTCAGATTCAGCCTCATCTAAATCCCAAGCCATCCCTAATTGATACTGAGAGAACATTGGGAGCTCTGTTCAGAATCCAAGTACCGGTTGCCTAGCACAGGACCAGCAGACCCATAACCTTCAGATTTCTCCCAACCTTTGTCATAATTATTAAATCCTTACAGCTGGGCTCCTGCCTTTATTTGCATCCCATTCCTTCTGTGTGATTCAAGCCTGGCCAGAGCCTCAGTCTGCCTTTGGGGGCTGAGGGGCAGTGGTGACACCCGGAAATCACTTGTCATCCCAACATCCCAGAGGCTGCTGCTTGTCCCTTGGATCCTCAGCTCTGGTTGGGGTGTTGCTCTAAACAAAAGACACCTGGAACTATGACATAGCTCGCAAGACTTGGAATGTGACAGGTATCTAGACAGCATTCTTGTGAAAGAGGATGACTTGTGTAACATGACTGATAAGATCTGAAAGATAATATTAGAACTTTAATTCCTGTTTACTTATATATAAAGTAAATTTACAGAAATTTATATTAGAAGTGCATGCTGAAAAAACTATGCATGATCAAGTAAATCTGGAGATCAACACTTCACGAACATGTACAGCAGAGTCCCATCCACCTGAGTGGCCCCCTTTGGATGCTTCTAGACTGTAAGTTCCATAAAGGTATGGTTCATGTTTGTCTGCGGCCAGCTTCCTCATACCTAGCCCTGAGCTGCCATAAAACAGGCTTTCGATAAATCTTTGTTGAATGAATGAATCATGGATCAATAAATGACTTGAAATTGGCTGAAATCAAGAGTTACCACGTATCTTTAAATACTGTGGTCTGTTGAATAGTGTCCCCCTAAATTCATATATACCTGGAACCTAGAATTTGGTAATAAATAGCATTTAGAAACATTATTTGGAAATAGGGTCTTTGCAGACATACTTAAGAACTGAGATGACATCATACTGGATTAAGGTGGGCCTTTATAATCCTTTATAAGAGAATGCCTTTATAAGAGATAGAAAAGGACACACCGAGACAAAGAAAAATGCTCTATGAAGGCAGAGGTAGTGACTGGTAGACGGAGACTGGAGTAACACAGCTCAGCTGTAAGCCGGGGAATGCCTGGACTCACCAGAAACTGGAATTGCAGGAAAGGCCCTTCCTAGGGCCTTCTATGGTATCATGGCCCTGCTGGCACCTTGATTTTGGACCTCTAACCTCCAGAACTATGTGAGAGTACATTTCTGCTACTTTAACACCAAGTTTGTGGTCATTCATCACGGCAGCCCTAAGAAACTAATACAGATACTATATTTCAGCTACCAGGCCTTTGCTCCAGCAAGTTTAGTCCCATTGGACTCCCATGCCCTTCTCCAGTGATCTACTGTAATGAATCCAACACACCCTCCAGTGGAAGCCATTCATGATATGGAAGGCAATACAAGAATCCAGTTCCCCTGACGCCCAGGGTAGCGTTCTGTCCACTCCACCTCCCTATTTATAGCCAGAGAACTTACCTGACAAGAAAAAGTTCTCAGAAGGTCTAAGGAATGCATTGTGGGTAAGTGCCTAAGAATTTATAACGTAACCTGAAACTCTTTGCTCTTAAAATTGCTTATGGGGATAAGCCTCTGATCTCTGATATATACTGGTTCCAGCCAGTTAACAACAATCACGAGACACGTTATAGTTTTATTTGGTACTTGATCTTCTGGTCACGGCAAAAACAAGGAAAGGAAAAGTTTGTTCTTTGTTTTAACTCACCTTTGCCATCACTTAATATTACTGAACACTCATCATGTGCACATATTTATATAAATAAAATTCACCTAAATTTTAAATCAATCAAATTCCTTGAAACATTCAAAAGGAGAATTCAATTTCATTCTGCTTGTGGCAAATATTTATGATTTACCGTTCATCTCTCTAATTAGCTTGTACAAACAGAACAATTTGCATAAAACAATAGATGAGCAGAATGTCTCTCATATACTTTAAAGATAACATTGTGCTTGGCAGAGAAGAAGCACTCAGGAAATGTTAGAGCTATTTTTTCTGGATTAAAAAAGAGAATTAGCATTCAGAACAGCCCCTTTGAATTTAATCATTCATTTGTTTGTTGGTATTAGTTACTATGCAGGTGGTTGAAACTATCATACCTTGAGGATGCTGAGCTTATTCACACCTGTCCTCAATTTTGAGCATCAAGAAATAATGCTTTTGGTGATGTGGAAGTGTCAGGATTCTGCAGACATGATGGGCTAACTCTGGGTGTGACAGTCACAATGAAACAGAGTATCAAGCTAAGCGAAATGGACTCTAATCTGTAAAACACAAGATTTTAAAAGGGATGAAGAAAAAAAGCAGGTGTCTTCCCAAGGGTAGTAATTCTGAAAAGGAAGAAATAAGAAGGATGAAAGGGTTTAGAAGTGATATTCTGATGACAATCACAAGTGATCAGAATTCAGTTAGGCTGAGATCCACAAACCTGTATTGAGCACCTTTATGAGAGAAACAGTGGGTGAAAGAGCCCTGAGCCATCATCTAGAAAACTCTTAGAATCTCTTTGAGAAAGAAAAGAGGGAGGAATCTGAAGATCCTTTTTGTCTAGGCATGGTGCAACTGACTGAACTCAGCTTTAAAAAGAAACCTCAAGGAGAAAGCCTTTGGTGTATTTATAATTGCGCAGAGTAACTGGCCTGCATTTTTTAATACACATAGAAAGTCCCCAGTAAATGAGCGTGTTTTTGTGTGTTTCATTTAACCTATGAATTAATAATATGTGAGCAAATGGGTTGTAAAACCAAAGATGAATATCACACAGAGAGAGCCTAGAACAAAGGATATGTCAGAATAGTGGCATGTGTCTAACATCCAGATATGACTTTAAAAACAAAACAAACAATAAAAAAACTAAAGATAACAAGAAAAAGATGGCTTAAATGGTATCTGAAGACAGAGGCAGAGGTCTTGGGGGCAGCCCCCATATTTTTGGAGGGTTCAGGATGACTCGGTGAAACCCAAATGACAGCCAATCAAATGGGCTGACTTGGAGGGGAAAGCACACAGGGTCATGTTCTTGAAATTTGTATGAAGTACGGCTTAGTTTGACATTTACATCAATTACTTCACTGACAATATAGAAAAAAAAGACTTTATGAAATGTAGTGATGTCAGAAAGATGTGAGGAAAAAGAGAGGACTCAAGCATCAAATGATGGAAACAAATTAAAAAAAATTACGCCGACTGGCCAAGTTGGTGTGTATAAACTTATACAAAGAGTGTAAAGTTTTGTGTTGGGTTCAAAAAGTCAGGATGGTGATCCAGGTCCTAGAAATTTCTGTTGCCATTTATTTCTCACTTGATCCTAAACTTACATAATTCAGGTGCGTGTGTGTGTGCAACACACACACACACGCATACAGACTCACTCACTCTCTATCATCTCAGTTTAGACGTAAAAAAATATAATGCCCAAATTTAGTACTCTTTTATCCTATACTGGTTCAGATTTTGTACAATCTATTGTGCCCTGTAGTAATTTCATTATGAAAGACCCTGAAGAAAGGAACTGGAAAGGTTTCACCCAGAGAAGAAATTAATTTAGGGTGTCAGTAATGTCCTCAATCAGCTGAAGGTATAAAATGGAGGAAGATTTGACTAACTGTGTTATTATAAAATGCAGAAGAAAGGCAATGAGCAAAAGTATAGGACATGCTGCAGTTGTAATATAATGAATCACATTCTGCCAATAGAGCTGTTCAGCAATGGTCAGCAGGCCTCAGCTCGTGGGGACCTCCAGCCTCTAGTAAAGGCTGGATGACTGCTGATAATGAAGGAGAGTGGGTAATGAATTCTTTATGTCCTTTTCTGCTCTAGGGTAAATAGCACAGATAATAGAAAAAGAGTGGAATCAGAAAAGCACGTATCCATACACATACCATCTCTGTAATGTCAGACAGCTCTTTAAACCTCTGTGAAAACTATTCTCAAACCTACTTTACTGTTTTCCGGAAAATTAGATTGAATAGCCTGTGTAAGGCACCTGTCACAAAGTGGATGTGAAATAAATCACGGAAAAATATATAATTCTTATGATATTAATGAGATAGTCTCTGCAGAGTAAAACTGGCAAATTTCTTAAATATCTTCCACTAGATAGAAAAAAAGAACCATGGAGAAATCAAGTAATGTCCTTAGTGCTTTCTGATCCTACCTCTGTAATGCAAAACTACAGGTCACCCTCTGATGACCTTCTGACTGCCTCAGCAAGTGAACCTCCATTTCAGAAAACATTTACTTGAATTAAAATATTCATACTTCACAGACGAGTCAGCTTGCTGGTAGAAAGAAAAAGCAAAACCAAGAAATTAATTAAAATTCAAAAATCTAGTTTCAGACAAGTACTATAAATCTACAGATGTAAAAAAATTACACAATTGAGAGTAGAGATTCTTTTTTCTTGAACATTTCATTTTCCTTCAAATATTATCTGAAGGAGGGGTCCTTTACAGAAAGAAAAAATTATCATTTAAAATACTCTTTAGAGGTTAACCCTTGAAAGTTGATGCTTCATCAATAACTTTGGAAATTGCTTTACCTTTCAGCTTTCTCTTTACAAAAAAATGGAGAGTCTTTAAATAGTTTAGCTTATAGACAAATTTTAAAACTTCATTGAAATGTCCTTTAAGCATTAGTGAATTAAGATTTGCAATTTAAAGTCTGTATCCTTAAGTGCAAGAGAAATTGTGCTGGGTTCTCATTAGCAATTTACCCAATAAATCACAGCTAAAATACTCACAAGAAAAGCATTTGTTCTAGAAAGAAACTTGCTTGAACACAGTGCTAGGGATAAAAAGAAAAAAGAAAAGGATGCCCTGGTGTAGACAAAGTGAGGACTATACCTTTATTTAGAGAACTTCACAAAACGGCCCAAAATCTATGCACAAAAATTATTTTGAAGACACTTCCCATAGACTTTTTTTTTTTTTCACCGTTGAGAGCAGATGAAAGATATTTGCTCGACTAAAAGCAACAGCTTTCACCTGATCTGTGAACTCTGCCAATTCCAAGGATCTGGGTAAAACCAGTGTAATAAGAACTGGTTCCCGGACAATGGGAGAAATGAAGCTTATGCAAAGATGGTAGAAACTTGATCCAAACAATGATCACCAGAGACAGGCGAACAGAAAGAAAATACAGAGGGAAGGTACAGGCGGGAGGGGGCATGGGGGGGAGGGGGAAGAACAGTGACATTTGGTGATGAACCATATGTGCGTGGTTTGAAAGACATGACTGAATTGTTTTTGGTGCAGTATTATTCTGACATTTAGAATGAGGCAATTTTCCATTTCCATTAATGTACTGCCAAATAGAAGGGGAACTGTCGCGAATTAAAGACTAAAGAAAGCTGTTCCTCAAAGTTGTATTAAATCATTGCTGATGAACTCATTAAGATCAAATTAACGAGGTAAATTGTACTAGGATTCACCGGCAAGAAAACCCGAGTAAGATGATACAACTTCACTAATTCTAAACGGCCTGACGTGCAGCACCGCTAGCACATGACGTGAGAGTGAGAGATCTTCCTCACTTCCTGCAAATCTCTCAGGTCTCCCCAGAGAGGACTCAGGATTACCTCAGAGATGAGAACACATTTGATGGGCTATATCCACAGACCTCCCAACAACCAGAAGACATTAAAGGAAATAACCCCCCCATACTCATCTACCCCAATTTCAAATAGAGAAACAAGCTAAAAGTTGCGTACTTTGTGTGAAGTAAGGTAAGAGGCAGAGACAAGCTGTCTGTAATCCAGGCCATGCACTCACCACCCCCCTTCTAATCTCAGCACAGAGAAGATCGTTATAACTGTACAAATTTTACTTGAAGTCAGGCAGATGTGATAATTTTGCCTTCCTCAGAGGAGGGTGGAAAATCCTCTCTGCGGTCCTCAGGCCCCTCTAATGAATGTCATGTTTCCAATGGAGGACCTGAAAAATTACCCTTAAGGTTTCCAAATCCACCAAGGTGATCAGCTCCTTATCTTATGTGGTTACAGAGCAACTCAGACTTTGCATTTCTATATATTCTCAGCATTGAAGTTCTAAGGGTTGTAGACAAGCAGGAAAAAACCAACTGACCAACCAACCAACCAACCAACCAACAAAAAGGCAGCAGCAGAACACACATCACAACAGGCTCCTTAATTTGTCCATATTCTAGGACTCACCCTTAAAGTCCTGGAAACTTTTCACATGCTGATGCTCTATCCTCATAACATGTTCATTGTTGGTATTTTGATAAGTCTTCTTGCTGCCATGGAAAATGGAGACTCAAGTCAGAGCTCCATGAGGGCCTGGGTTTAGGCCCTAGATCATTTCTTTTTTCCTCTCCATGGTATTCCCAGTACCTAGCAGGTTGCTTGGAACACAGGAGACACATAATAAGTGCTTTTATTTTAATGGAGGAACTAATAATATTATACACATAAACTGCAAAGTCATTCCCACATATCAACAGTACTTTAAAACTCCTAGAAATATGGGTTCTAACCTGAGATCAAGACATAACAGAACCATGTCTTAGATGAAAATTAATCCACTGACTTTTCTCCATTTTTTTTTTCAGTCATTGAAGCTCAGTTTCCCAAAAGTACTTCCTTCAGAGTATGTTTTTATATGGTTTTTAAAATTTCAATTGATATTCAATTGAATTTCAACTCAATTCATATATAAAAACCCTTTTTAAAAGTATAATTTCAGTTGGGTTCAATTTACATGACTGGATTATTCACATTTATACAGCATTTTTAATCTCATGATCTCAATGTCCATTTACATGTTATTTCTTTCTAGCATAGGGCAGGATGGAATTATTGTTCCCATATTATGATAGACACTGAAATAAATAACTGTAAATATATGGCCTTCAGTAAATCACTCAGCCATGGGAAATTTGAGACTTAGGATCAAATCCATTATTCTTTTTCCAGCAAATCACAACATATCCATCCCTTTGTTTCTTAAAAATTTAATTTTCTATTATAACTTAGTTTCCTTCATAAAGCATCTAACTTCTGCTTACTAAACTTTAAATGAAAATGTTGATATGAACTGTTCCACCTACTCCCCACCAACTAATTTTCAAGGTCATTGGATATGGCCAGTTGCTGTTAAACCAGTGCGAAAAGAAGTTCTGCTGAAGTTAACAAGAACCCAGGACAGGAATTTGATGGAAAGTTTGAAGCCTGTATAGGTCTCTGACTCAAAAAGTTGTAGCCCCTTCAGAACACTTAAGAGGCCTATTGAATGCTGGCAAGGGCATGCCACCTAGCAATTTCCATTTGAAGGATTGCAACATGGAAAATTATTTTGTCTAGACATGTTACCCCAAATTGTTTATAAACACTAAATTCAATATATTATAAATGAAATGTATGAAATCGAGATGAACCACCTTTGCCTTTTAAGTCAGACAATTCCATTTGCTTTTGTAGTCTTTCATGGTTGCAGCTTACTGATCTGATAATTATACCCACAGAAAAACTGACCTTACCAAAGGAGAAGGTTTCAGAGAAGAAACCTAAAACATCCCTTTCGCTTTGTTTTGCCTGTTTGTTGTTATTTTTCAAAGTATTTTTTCTAATCATTTGTTTTGTAGATGAACCAAAAGCATTTGCTGAAACAAAACCACTTAAATTAAAGAACTTAAGTCAGCTTGCTTGAAAATGTTTTGGCCTAAGGGGGCATTTTTCCAGTTTCATTCCTTGTCTGCACAAGGTCAGGCTTCCTATTGAATGTTGTTTCCTGAAATCAGGATGCTTCATTTGTAATCTAAGTAAAGTCACCAAGGACCACAGTTTCCTGACCTCATTGGGGCTGAGCTCCATGCTCTGTTAGCTGGCTAAGCAGAGCATAGTGAAGGCCCACCTAACCCTGGATACGCACATCTCCAATAACTGCTGCCTGCGTTCATGCTTACGAGACTTATCAAGATACAGAAGGAGTATCCCCTTTTCTGTCTTCTGACTTTAGAAATGGTATCTTCAGCAGTACAATGCTATGCTTAGAACCTTTTCTAATGACCCCCTTTAAGCTTTCCTCCCTGAGTTGACATTGACATTTTCTTACTCTACCATCATAACACTCCCAATTTTAACAAAAATAAAGATATTAAAATTAGATTGTTCTTATTTAAAAATATATTTTTATCTCTACATAGTGTGAGATGGACAGCTTCATTTGCACATGATTGTGTCTCTGTTTGCCCTATGAAGGCAGAAAGATCTTCCTTTTAATGCTGGGCTTGAATCTTATAAATTTAAGAATTCAAAAAGTTTTAACCTTTCGGGTAGCTTAACAGTGACACTTTTCCCAGTGAAGTATGTTAGTAAAGAATATCCAAGGAGAAACTTGTGTCAACTCAATTTGCCCTGACCACTTTGGTCTCTCCTTAACCCCTGCAGGCCAACCGCCAAAGCTTGCTTTCCGACATAATACTATTCTACGGGTCTTTCTGCTTTGACATAATAAACCTCCCCTTCTACCTCTTCAAAATGCTCTTGAGTCCTCTCAAGAGTTATAAGACTCCCCAGAGACCTTTTTATTCTTTTTCTTCTATAGTTTTCTTCGGCAAGTCATAGCTATTTCCATCATATCTGATTATCGTGTTTGATAGGATCTAAATTTGAACTTCTTTACTGAAAAATCCATTTTCCCTACTTTCATGCTTGGGGAGTTTTGTTTAATTTTCTGCATAAGTTGTTATAAACTTAAGGTGACTTCAGCACACAGTTTCCCTTCTGGCACCTCTCCAAGTACAAACATTCCCGTTGAGAGGCATTCCTTATGACAGGATTGCATCTTGACACCTCACCACCTGAGACTGATGAATCTCCTTCCAGACATTTTATTCATGTCTCTTAATAACCACCACTAAATTCTTTTCCCCAGACTTGGCTTGTCTTACATCATCAAGACAACTCCACGCCCAATTCTCTAGCTGCAACCTCTAAGTCTTCTAATCAGTACATACTATCTCTGCCAAAATAAATCTTTCAGATTTAACATTCAGTTCCTTCCCCAAATCCTTGCATTATCTTTCCAAAGCTCTCCCCAAGTGGCAAGATGGGTACAAGTGAGGCTACCTTCTGCTTTGTACCTGCAACCCACTGTCATGTACTATGTCCCCAAGTGCCATTCGTGTACTTATATGTTTCTGTGTTTATCATATTTGCCCCATAGCCATAAAGATATGAAAGTAACATCCTTAAAGATAGGAAAACTGACCTCACTAATTGTTTACTATTGCTAAGCATAGTGATGTTGAATTCATGCATCTCCTTCTTTTAGCTCCTCTGAAATTCAAGGCTTTGTCCTTTAAACAATATTCTCCTCCCTTCTCTCATTCTAGATCCCCTTAGATAAGTAACACATTCAATTAAGAACCCAAGCCAACTCCCTCAGCACACATTAGTGATGGACCCAGGAGGCTTACCCTTCGTCCAGAAGTTGTCTTAAAAGAAAGAAGTGCAGGTTGGTGAACGTGCAGTTGTTGGTGTCAGAGAAAGTTGAGTTTGAATTTGTTTTGCTACCTTACTAACTATATGATATTGTGCAAGTGACTTAAACTCTCTGAGTTTCAATTTCTCCATCTATAAAGTGAAGATAATAATAAAGCTACCCTACTGCCATTTACAACAAGATGGATAAACCATGCTAAGTGAAATAAGTCAGACAGAGAAAGACAACCAACATGTATGACCTCTCTTATAAGTGGAATCTTAAAAAAAAAAAAAAAAAGCTCATAGATACAGAGAACAGATTGGGGGAAAAAACTTTTTTAATAAAAAAATAAACAAAACTATCTTATATGCTGACATTTTGCTTATGAAGCACATTTAGTATAATACTTTCCATAAAATAAGAATAAAAACTACCAGTAGAATTTCACATACTACATTTGACCATATACTGTGGGTCTAAAATCAGAATATATTTTAGAGTAAAATAAAGTATTATGACCAAGAATGTCCCCAAAGGAATGTTTTCACTGTATCTATGTTAATAATCAGAATATCATGGAAAATTTCACAGTTGAAAGAGGCTCAGAGAGATTAATTAGCTGTTTGAGGCTTCACAGTTGGTTTGTTACGGAGTATTGGACAAGAACTCAAAAATGCCTGACTCCTACTTAAGTGCTCTTTTCTTATACAGAACTGGAGGTGATCAAATCTTCTCTGAAAATTAGTAATAGTTTTCATTTCAGGAAAAAAAATGCATTTTTTGGAAATAGAAGTAATTCTGTATGCTTAACTTGGAAAGCCAACTGAGTTACTTTAAGAAGAAAAATGGTCAAGTTTGAAGGTAAAATGCCCATCAGCTGCCAAGGCAACTTCAGCTACAGCAAATGTCTATGGGCTAGAAAAGGTTCCTCCACTCAGCACAGACCTCTGTCTCATAATAGAGTCATTTCTCCTCATTGAACTTTTCCTTTATTGTTATTACTGAGCATTGTAATTAAATATTCTTCCTGAATCTGCCTGGCACCTGCCACTGTGTTCTAAGGAGCCATTCATAGCCCTGGGTATTATGATCTTAATCCTCTATTATACAGAAAACTACTTTGTGCCCAAAATCAGATACAAATACTGAAAAGACTTTGCAATTTGTTTTATTAGAATAAGTATTTGTTGACGTATTGGGGGTGGGGATGGGTCCAATTCTTTAAGACACCAGGACCTCTGTTAGGTTAAAATAAGCATGCGATTTTGAGCTCTACTTGAGTTATATTCAGCTTACGTGTTAACTTCAGCATAGCTTGGGAAGCATTCACTGCACTGAATATTCATATGGTGTGCATGATACAGACACTGAACCCAATTTAGTAAATGAATACTTGTAATTTCACCAAATCCCCGCTGAGAGATTATTATGCAGATTTATGAAGGAATATCACTGAAGCAATTCTTGGCTATGTCTTCAGTCACCAAGGACTCAAAGTATGTAAACCTCAAAAAATTTCCAATGTATTTACTGCTACCGGTTTCATCTTCTGAACTTTTCTGACATTACCTCTCACTCTCTGTTTCATCTCTAATTTTCCCTTCGATATTCTTGCCCTTGAGCAAAGAGCTAGCATCATAACACCTACGAGCACTGCCAAGTTCCTCCTGACAATATCCTGGCTGCCATAATGCCAGCAATCTGTTCCAATCCTGTCACTGCAAAATCTCATTAAAGGCAAAAGGATGCCCAAACACAAGTTATAGGTACACAGTAAGAGCAGGCTCACATTTCCAGGAGTGGCTATGCCCTGTGCTGGGGCCCCCCGATGCCTTCCAAGAAGTCACATATTGGCAAAGAGTTGGCCTCCGAGAGCAGAAGTTGTACAAACTGCAGAGGAGAGACTTAATATATCCCTTCCCTTGAGGGATGTTTAACAGGTTATAGAGACCAGGTTCTGAACCAGCATTTTCCCAAAGGTGCATGCAAAGGGAGATACAGAACAGGCTGGTTGAATAAAACCTGAAGCGCATACCAGGAGACCCGGATTCTGAGTCAGTCCCCACAATTATCTCTTGGTCACCATGGAAAAGTCACTTAAACTCTCTGCACCTCACATTCCCAGGCCACTGGGCTATCAGGTATTCAATTTGATGATGATTTTCTACAATTTACAAGCGGAAAAAAAACCTCATAATTTTATAAGTGACAAACCTGAACTCATACCACATATTTGCCAGGAGATCCAGAAATGTGTGCTTCCAGTAACACCAACTCATGAAATGCCAAACACTTAAGATCATGCAATAGTTCAATTCAGATCTAAAAAGTTTTCATGGCATCTCCATGAATGTGTATTAGAAGTTTATAGAAAACTCCAAATAATTTGGGGGCAAATCTCTTCATCACAACTTGCAGAATTATCTTATTAACATCCGCCTCTCTAGCCTTACTTCTTTCTGCAGCCCACTGGAATTATCTCTATTTTTCTGGGGCTAAAACCAAAAAGATTTTTCTGTAGCAGTATATACCAGGACATAGGGTTATGGTTAACAGCTTGGGCTTTGGACGGAAGCAGTTTATAGTTCTAATCTCAGCTTCTTTACTTTCCTAACTTCTTCAAGTCTAAATTATACTAGCACCTACCTCTTTGGGCAGATGTGAAGCTGAATAAAATATTGCAGGCAAACTCCTCAGCACTGGGCCTGGCACTTAGTAATGCTTAATAAACTTCAGTTAGTATTAGTATTAGCGTTATGCCAAGGAAACTCCGCAGTAGTTTTTGGGAAAATTGGACCAAGGTGTGAGATACTGTTGGTCTAAGAATAACACTTGCTGAAAAGGGTTGAAGAGAGATTAGACAGAACTAAGGGTTTTTTTCTTGGTTTTATGTATATATAGTTATATAAGCTTGAATGAATTATTTAACTTCTCAAAGCTTCAGTTTCTTCATCTGCAAAACAGAGATAACAGTAATGTTTATGTGAAGATGAACTAAAGTAGTACATATGAAAGAAGACACCAGGGAAACTTTTGGGTCAACTGAAGCCAACCATGGGCCCCCAGTCCAAGGACCAAAACTTAGGACCACATATTCTCAGGAGTACAGGCAGCAATCAGGGCCACCAAGTCCTCCAGGGCCTCCAGAAAAGGAGCCAAAACAGTCTGACCCAATCAACTATAATAACTAGACCTTTGTTAATCAAGTTGTGGTTCGTAAACCAGTAGCATCAGCTTCACCTGGGAGCCTGTCAGAAATGCAGAATCACTGGCCTCACCCCAGAACTGTGGAGTTAAAATCTTCATTTTAATAAGTTCCCTGGGTGACTCATCTCATGTGCGTATTAAGATTGAGAAACACTTGCCCAGATCTTCTATAAACTGTAGTCTATACAAGCAAAAGACAGGTAAGGAAAAAGAGAAGAAAATCTTCAGAGTAGTGAGTTGTCAGCTCATCGCAGGGACGGGGCATGGCATGACTATGGTTTTGTTTTTTTCCTCCCACCAAGGGTTTTTAACTAAGTTGTGGAAAGGTTAGGTAAGTGGGACACTGCTATGAACTGAATGCCAGTATCCCCCCAAAATTCACATGTTGAAACCTAATCCCCAATGCAATGTTATTTGGAGGTGGAGCCCTTGGGAGGTAAATAGGTCATGAGGGTAGAGTCCTCATGAATGGGATTAGTGCCCTTGTAAAAAAAGACCCAGAAAGCTACTTCACCCCTTCCAGCATGTGAGGACACAATGAAAAGACACGGTCTATAAATCAGGAAGCGGGGCCTCATCAGACACTGAATCTGTGGGTGCCTTGATCTTGGTCTTCTCAGCCTCCAGAACTTGAGAAATGAAATTCTGATATTTGTAAGCCATCCAGTCCAAACAGACTAAAACAGTATCACTTGAAAGATTAGGGATTTCTACAAGAAGGGGAAGTTGGCATTTGGATAGCTGACTTTTAGATCAGTTTGTGACTCCCCGACACAAGAAGGAAGAAATTGGAGGTAGTAGAGTAGAGAGAGAAGAGGCGGCCAACAGGAAAACCTGCACACTGTACATTCCGAGGGGCCCAGATGCCTGAGTGTCTGTATGCCAAGCAGCACTGTTGAAGACAGCCAGGCTGGAGCTGCCATCTTACCAGGGCCTCACTCCAGGGTGCTGTCTGCGAGCAAAGACTCCAGCAGGTGGGAGCTGAGGGGCTGGAAGCGTCTCGGCCAGATTAAATTCCCTGCTCTTCCACAGCAGGGGACGCCATCATTCAGCGGTCCCTACTCGGCCCTCAGAAGAACTCTCCTGGATTGAAGTTCAGGAAGATGTTTAATAATTAAAAATAATGAGAAAGTTACAAAATTTTCTTTAGATGTCATCCATGAAACTGTCTTACAGCAAAGAACAAAGATCCAAAATAGCAAGGCTGGTGGGGAATGACTACAGAAAAACAAATGTGTTCCATGTCAGGACCCAATGAGTTGAGACTACTTGATAAATTTATTATTTGTCAAAGTGCATGGTAGATACTAAATATCTAATAAGTGGTAGACATTATTATAAAGAGAAGTGTTTAAAAACTACAGAAATATAATTTTCAACAATAAAGCATGAGATAAATAAATTATGGTATGTCAATATAACAAAGTAATACACCAATAAATATTATCATGAAGATAGAGATAATGAAAACAGAGGACAGAAAAAGACAGACAGACTGGCACGTTATATTGTTAAATAAATAACCTGATATTTCTATTGATATTTAAATGATTTCTATTTTGTAATTTTTTTATCTGTATCTTGTAAATTTTCTTCAATGTGTGTTTTTATCTTTTAATTAGAAATAATTATTCTTTCAATTCAATCTCCAAATCTCTTGCTAGAATTTTACCTCCATCACATCTCAGAGTATCCTGGTTTGGACTCACAGCTGTTCGTAATTTTGTCTGCAGTTACAAAGACATCACATGCTCCAGGAAGGGACCAATAAGAAACAGCATCACACTTCAGTGCACACATAGATGATGTCTTTGCATCCCGTTGTGTGAAAAGTAATCTGCTGATTTTGCCTTTTGTTATAAAATGAGTCCGTGACATATGTAGACCATATCATTACTGCTGCTTAATATCTTTATGTGTAAAGATGTTTTATGTTTGTAAAACATAAATTTGCCTTAGATTTCCTAGTTTTAGAAACACCAAACTTGGGTGACTTGATCCCTGGTTCTTGTTTCATCAGTAAAACCTCCTCACCTCTCCTTCTTTTTTTGCAGATGGAAAGATAGGCTTGAGCACAGTGTTCCAGGCTAAGTGGGACTTGGAAGGAGCTGGGAGCATTTTCTACTGGGACTTTGCCTCTGAACGTGAGGAAGCCAAGCTGACTTCCCCCGAGTTTTCCTACTTTGTTATGTTTGCTCATTTCCAAGATCTCTAGCTTGCTCTCCCTATACTTAAAGGGGACAGTGTTAGAGCTGAGGCCATGTTTGCTTTTTTATTGTGTGCTCCACTACACCTAGCCCAGTGTCTTAGGCATACCAGAGGCTAAATTGGTGCAAATTCAATTCTGAAACATGTGAAAATATTAAAACTTTGAGAGATCAGTATAAACATATGGAGGGTCAAGAATAAAAAGAAAAAGAGATTATTATAGAGTAAGGGTGCAAATAACCTTTTTATTCACGTAAAAATGTTTTTAGTTTCTTCCTTTTATAACCACAATTTGGTTCTATGTCTGTGGCCTTTAGGAGTTGAATCCATCAACATCATAGTGCTACATCATTGCTCTCTCTCTTACGTGCAGGCAAACACTTCTAGTATGAAGAACTCAGGAACATAAATGAAAGGAATCAGTATTTCACAGGTTCTCCGTCACCCACTGTTTTGTGTTTCCTTCCAAATCATAAATTCTAAATTTTGAATTAGCAATAGAAAGGAAGGAGTAAAACTTGGCTCTACAGCAATAGTTATAATAACCTTTAGATAACAGCCCTTTAATCAACCTATGTCATGTTGACCTGCCTTCTGATACATCATCTCCAGGAGTAAGTATGCAGGAGGATTGGCATGAATTAGAGACAACCCACAGAATTCACTCCGCATGACACACTTGTAAGCATTTCCAAGTCTGTGGGGGCATAGGAAATACACACTTCATTTTTAACTACTGGATTTTTTCTACAGTTCCTACCCCTTTCTTTCTTCAGCAAACCGTAACTTCTACAACCTTGCTCTTTTTTGGCACTGTCCCTAACCAGCAATCTATAATAAAACAGTAAAAGCAGAATGGGTGTATTTGCATTCTATTTTCTCTTACCCTCCAGACTGGAGCTTCTCTTTTCTTTCTCCAGCAATTTCAGAACATGCTCTTGATAATGCCTCTCTTCTTTTGTATTTAGTCTGCTGTGTGTGATGGGGTGTCTGTGATGGGGTGTGTACGATGGCTTGGTAAAGAGGAAGGGGACATGGAAAGCACCCAGGAAGCTGCTCCCAATTCCTCTGCCAGCCACCTTCAGCTCAGCATTCAAAAGAAGCAGAAAGTGCTTCACTTCCAAATGAGTGCAGCCTACTTGTTCCACACTGCACTTTCTGGCCAGGCCAGCCCTCCCCGGCCCGGCTAATGACTCTCAGACTCTCAGAGCTCGTTTCCAAGAGATCATGTAATGCTTACACACTTTGCTAAATACCACATGGATACATGCCCTTAGTGTCACTTCACTAACCAAATGAGAAACAATCACCCAAAGCAGAAAGAGTGTTTTAAGCGTGGTACAAAAGGGACTTAGGGAAGTCCATAAGGAAAGGAGTGTAGTTTATACATCGAGGGATACTGGACACACAAAAACTTCTTGGAAATGTACAATAAACTAATGAGAAAGAAGACAAAGGAGTAAACATGTTACACTTCAAAAAAGGAGAGAGTGGTGAGAAAATTTTAAAAGCATGATAAAGCAGGATTTATTAGTTAAAAACTGAGCATTTATATACAGTGTTCTTGGTCTAAAGAAAATTGGCATTAAGTGATAGAAAACTGTAAAATAGGGAGAAAAGAGAAAAGAAACAAACTTTTTAACCTTGGATATTTATTTATTTACACTTTTATTTATTTTTTTAATTAATTTATTATTTTTTGGGGGGGGTACACCAAGTTCAATCATCTGTTTTTATACACATATCCCCGTATTCCCTCCCTCCCTCGACTCCCCCCCCATCCTCCCCCTCCCAGTCCTCTAAGGCATCTTCCATCCACGAGTTGAACACCCTTTGTTATATAACAACTTCCCACTGTCTATCTATTTTACAGTTGGTAGTATATATATGTCTGTGCTACTCTCTCGCTTCGTCTCAGTTTCCCCTTCACCCCCCCGCCCCCTCCCAAACCTCGAGTTCTCCAGTCCATTCTCTGTATCTGCGTCCTTATTCTTGTCACTGACTTCATCAGCACAATTTTTAGATTCCGTATATGTGAGCATACAATATTTGTCTTTCTCTTTCTGACTTACTTCACTCTGTATGACAGACTCTAGGTCTATCCACCTCATAACATATAGCTCCATCTCATCCCTTTTTATAGCTGAGTAATATTCCATTGTATATATATATGCCACATCTTCTTTATCCATTCATTTGTTGATGGGCATTTAGGTTGCTTCCATGTCCTGGCTATTGTAAATAGTGCTGCAATAAACATTATGGTACATGTTTCTTTTGGGATTATGGTTTTCTTTGGGTAGATGCCCAGTAGTGGGATTACTGGATCATATGGTAGTTCTATTTGTAGTTTTTTAAGGAACCTCCAAATTGTTTTCCATAGTGGCTGTAACAACTTACAATCCCACCAACAGTGCAGGAGGGTTCCCTTTTCTCCACACTCTCTCCAACACTTGTTGTTTCCAGATTTTGTGATGATGGCCATTCTGATTGGTGTGAGGTGATACTTCAGTGTGGCTTTGACTTGCATTTCTCTGATGATTAGTGATGTTGAGCATCTTTTCATGTGTTTGTTGGCCATCTGTATGTCTTCTTTGGAGAAATGTCTATTTAGGTCTTCCACCCATTTGTGGATTGGGTTATTTGCTTTTTTGGTATTAAGCTGCAGGAGCTGCTTGTATATTTTGGAGATTAATCCTTTGTCCATTGTTTCATAGGCAATTATTTTTTCCCATTCTGAGGGTTGCCTTTTAGTCTTGTTTACGGTTTCTTTCACTGTGCAAAAGCTTTTAAGTTTCATGAGGTCCCATTCGTTTATTCTTGATTTTATTTCCATGACTCTAGGAGGTGGGTCAAAAAGGATATTGCTTTGATGGATGCCATAGAGTGTTCTGCCTATGTTTTCCTCTAGGAGTTTGATAGTGTCTGGCCTTACATGTAGGTCTTTAATCCATTTGGAGTTTATTTTTGTGTATGGTGTTAGGAAGTGTTCTAATGTCATTCTTTTACATGTTGCTGTCCAATTTCCCCAGCACCACTTATTGAAGAGGCTGTCTTTTTTCCATTGTATATTCGTGCCTCCTTTGTCAAAGATAAGGTGCCCATATGTGTTTGGGCTTACTTCTGAGTTCTCTATTCTATTCCATTGATCTTCCTTTCTGTTTTTGTGCCAGTACCATACTGTCTTGATCACTATGGCCTTGTAGTATAGTTTGAAGTCAGGAAGCCTGATGCCACCAACTCCATTTTTCCTTCTCAAGATTGCTTTGGCTATTCGGGGTCTTTTGTGTTTCCATACAAATCGTAAGATTTCTTGCTCTAATTCTGTGAAAAATGCCATTGGTAATTTGATCAGGATTGCATTGAATCTGTAAATGGCTTTGGGTAGTACAGTCATTTTCACTAGGTTGACTCTTCCAATCCAGGAACATAGTATGTCCCTCCATCTGTTTGTGTCGTCTTTGATTTCTTTCATCAATGTCTTAAAGTTTTCTGCATACAGATCTTTTGCCTCCTTAGGCAGGTTGATTCCCAGGTATTTTATTCTTTTGGTTGCAATGGTGAATGGAAGAGTTTCCTTAATTTCTCTTTCTGCTCTTCCGTTGTTAGTGTATAGGAATGCAAGAGATTTCTGTGCATTAATTTTGTATCCTGATACTTTACTAAACTCTTCAATTAGTGCTAGCAGTTTTCTGGTAGAGTCTTTAGGGTTTTCTATATATAGTATCATGTCATCTGCAAAGAGTGACAATTTTACTTCTTTTCCAATTTGGATTCCTTTTATTTCTTTTTCTTCTCTGATTGCTGTGGCTAACACTTCCAAAACTATGTTAAATAATAGTGGTGAGAGTGGACACCCTTGTCTTGTTCCTGTTCTTAGAGGGAATTCTTCCAGTTTTTCCCCATTGAGAACGATGTTGGCTTTTGGTTTTTCATATATGGCTTTTATTATGTTGAGGTAATTTCCTTCTATGCCCATTTTCTGGAGCTTTTATCATAAATGAATGTTGAACTTTGTCAAAAGCTTTTTCTGCATCTATTGAAATGATCATATGGTTTTTATCCTTCAAGTTGTTGATATGATGTATCACATTGATTGATTTGCGTATATTGAAGAATCCTTGCATCCCAGGGATAAACCCCACTTGATCATGGTGTATGATTTTTTTAATGTGCTGTTGGAGTCTGTTAGCTAGTATTTTGTTGAGGAGTTTTGCATCTATATTCATCAGTGATATTGATCTGTAATTTTCTTTTTTTGTGACATCTTTGCCTGGTTTTGGTATCAGGGTGATGGTAGCCTCGTAGAATGAATTTGGGAGTGTTCTGCCTTCTGTGATATTTTGGAAAAGTTTGAGAAGGATAGGTATTAGCTCTTCTCTAAATGTTTGATAGAATTTGCCTGTGAATCCATCTGGTCCTGGGCTTTTGTGTGTTGGGGGATTTTTAATCACTGCCTCAATTTCCATACTTGTGATTGGTCTGTTCATAGTTTCTATTTCTTCCTGATTCAGTCTTGGAAGATTGTATTTTTCTAAGAATGTATCCATTTCTTCCAGCTTATCCAATTGATTGGCATATAGTTGCTTGTAGTAGTCTCTCATGATCTTTTGTATTTCTGAGGTGTCCGTTGTGACTTCTCCTTTTTCATTTCTAATTCTGTTGATTTGCATCTTCTCCCTTTTTTTCTTGATGAGTCTGGCTAATGGTTTATCAATTTTGTTAATCTTCTCAAAGAACCAGCTTTTAGTTTTATTAATTTTTGCTATGGCTTCCTTCCTTTCTTTCTCATTTATTTCTGATCTGATCTTTACGACTTCTTTCCTTCTGCTCACTTTGGGGTTTCTTTGTTCTTCTTTTTCTAATTGTTTTAGGTGTAAGGTTAAGTTGTTTATTCAATAATTTTCTTGTTTCTTAAGGTAGGACTGTATTGCTATAAACTTCCCTCTTAGAACTGCTTTTGCTGCATCCCATAGGTTTTGGGTTGTTGTGTTTTCATTGTCGTTTGTTTCTAGATATTTTTTGATTTCCTCTTTGATTTCTTTAGTGATTCCTTGGTTGTTTAAGAGTGAATTGTTTAGCCTCCATGTGTTTGTATTTTTTGCAGTTTTTTTCCTGTAATTGATATCTAGTCTCATGGCAATGTCATCTGAGAAGATGCTTGATATGATTTCAATTTTCTTGAATTTGCTGAGGTTTGATTTGTGACCCAAGATGTGATCTATCCTGGAAAATGTTCCATGTGCACTTGAGAAGAAAGTGTAGTCTGTCATTTTTGTATGGAATGTCCTATAAATATCCATTAAGTTGAGATGGTCTAATGCGTCATTTAAAGCTTTTGTGTCTTTATTTATTTTCTGTTTGGATGATCTGTCCATTGGTGTAAGTGGGGTGTTCAAGTCTCCCACTATTATTGTGTTACTGTCAATGTCCCCTTTTATGGCTGTTAGCATTTGCCTTATGTATTGAGGTGCTCCTATGTTGGGAGCATAGATATTTACCATTGCGATATGTTCTTCTTGAATGGATCCCTTGATCATTATGTAGTGTCCTTCCTTGTCTCTTGTAATAGTCTTTACTTTCAAGTCTAATTTGTCTGATATGAGGATTGCTACTCCAGCTTTCTTTTGACTTCCAGTTGCATGGAATATCTTTTTCCATCCCTTTCCTTTCAGACTATATGTATCCCTTGGTCTGAAGTGGGTTTCTTGTAGGCAGCATATAGAAGGGTCTTGTTTTTGTATCCATTCAGCCAGTCTGTGTCTTTTGGTTGGAGCATTTAATCCATTTACATTTAAGGTGATTATGGACATGTGTGTTCCAATGACCATTTTCTTAATTGTTTTGGGTTTGTATTTGTAGGTGTTTTCCTTTTCTTGTGTTTCCTACTTAGAGAAGTTCCTTTAGCACTTGTTGTAAGGCTGGTTTGGTGGTGCTGAATTCTCTTAACTTTTGCTTGTCTGGAAAGCTTTTGATTCCTCCCTCAAATCTGAATGAGATTCTTGCTGGGTAGAGGATTCTTGGCTGTAGGTTTCTCTCTTTCAGGACTTTCAGTATATCCTGCCATTCCCTTCTGGCCTGCAGAGTTTCTGTAGAAAGGTCAGCTGTTATCCTGATGGGTTTTCCCTTATATGTTATTTGTTGCTTTTCTCTTGCTGCTTTTAATATTTTTTCTTTGTGTTTAATTGTCGTTAGTTTGATTAATATGTGCTTCGGTTTACTTCTCCTTGGGTTTATTCTGTATGGGACTCTCTGTGCTTCTTGGACTTGGTGAATTATTTCCTTTCCCATGTTGGGGAAGTTTTCCACTAGAACCTCTTCAAATATTTTCTCAGACCCTCTCTATTTTTCTTCTTCTTCTGGGATGCCTATAATTCGAATGTTGGTACGTTTAAGGTTATCACTGAGGTCTCTGAGACTGTCTTCTATTCTTTTTATTCTTTTTTCTTTTTCCTGCTCTGTGGCAGTTATTTCCCCCATTCTATCTTCCAACTCACTTATTCGTTCTTCTGCCTCAGTCATTCTGCTGGTTATAGCATCTAGAGTATTTTTAATATCAGTTATTTTGTTATCCATTGCTGTTTGTTTTTCTGAGCTCTTATGAACTGTTTCTTGTACTTTCTCTATTTTGTTATCGAGATTTTGTATCATTTTTACTATCATTACTCTAAATTGTTTTTCAGGCATTTTTCCTCTTTCCTTCTCATTTATTTGGTCTTGTGGGTTTTTTTCCTGCTCCTTTGCCTGCATGGTGTTTCTTTGTTTCCTCATGGTTGTCCAAACTTTTGAGGTTGCTTGTCCTGGTGATAGATGTGTTTATAGAAGACTGTCCAAGCCTCAGACTAATGTCCAAGTGTTGGGTTAAACAAATATTAAGTCTAGGAAACACATACATGTATAAGACACACAATTACTGAATCTGTTAGGACATAAGGCTCTGGAAAGACCTGACAGAACCCCAGTGTGCTATCAGATATTCAAAGAGAAACCCATCAGAAATTGACAACTGAAACAGAACAAATCAGAGACAAAAGCAAAAGCAAACAAACAAACAAATAACACCTTACACATACAAGCATTAATCCAGGGAGATTTTGTAAGCTAGGATCAAATATAGAAAAGAGCTAGAGTACCACCAGACAGAATGGAGATTCTCAGAATGTAATTAGACAATTGTACTAAGTACTAAGATAAAGACAAAAACCTAATATTAAATACCAAGGTGGTGAGTTATCTGGAGAATAGAGCAAGGAGTCTGAGCAGATCAATAGTGTTGCTTATAAGTATGTTAAGCTAAAATAAACTTAAAATGGCTGGAAGAAAGGGGAACAGAAGAGCATAGTGTGATTGGAAATATGCAAATAAAAAGAAAGGAATAGAAATGTATAAAAGATAGGGATGAAAGGAAAGTATGAGAGATATATTGTCTGTACAACAAAAACTTAGCTAGAAATAGAAGTATATAAAAAGGCAAAAAAATAAAAATAGAATAAAAATAGCATTAAAAAATTAGGTTATAAAACTTGTAGATCCCTTAGGACTAAGATCGTAATTAATAAAGGAAAAAGAAAAAAAAGAAAAAAAAATCCAGAACTGATCCCAGAATGGACCAGTTCAGTAGGATTGATACTAATATTTCTGTTTCCTTAGAGTCTCAGCTGTAAGTGTCCTACTACTCACCTTGGTTTTTTTTGCATTATTCTGTGACCAGCAGAGCTTCCTTTATTGTTTGTCTGTAAGAGTAGGTGTGTAGGGAGGGAGAGGGTACAATAGTGGCTCCTTTCCCTGGGAGTGAGTGTGCAGTGGCACACTGTTGTCTCAGTGAGGCTTGGAGGTGCCTGTTGCAGAGGGACGCTGGTGGCTCAGGTGTAAACAGAAAGTCTCAGAGTTGGGCCTCTCTCAGGTTTTTTTTTTTCTCTGCAGCCTCCCTGCTGCCTGTGTTCCAAGGGGTTTTAATCTAGCCCTGCCCGAGTGCCTGAGGGTCCTTGTTATCCCTGAGTGCCTTAGGTGGCCCACGGGGCATCTCTCCACTGCCTGTTGCAGAGGAGCGGAAAGAGAGAGAGAGGCTATGCCCATGGCTCCTCCCCCCCACTCCCCCCCTCGCCCCCCCCCACCCTTGAGCCTGCAGCCTCCAGCCGCCATCATGGCGGGGCAGCTCTCAGGGGCTGGCCCTCCTTGCTGCCGACCTCTTCCCTCCTGTCCTCTCAGTCCGTCACCTTACTGGCAACAATTTTCTTCACCCTGAACCAGCTCTCCGGTTCCCACGCTCCCACTCCCGGACCCCCTGTTCAGCTGTGGATCGACGTCTCGGTCTGGGAACGCTGAGCTGCGGTGCGGACCCTCCACATGTTTCTCACTCCCTCCCGTCTGCCACAGCTCCACCGCTTCACCCTCTTTGAGCCGTCATAGATGCCTCCCTACCAGTTATGTCGGGCTCCTTGTGGTCCTTTCTGGTGTCCAAGGCCGTCTGCTGGTGTTCAGCTGGTTCTCTGTGGGAATTATTGTGTCCTTCTGCGCATTCCCAATGCATCTGTGGAGAGGGATGCATTCCACATCCCTCTACTTCGCCGCCATCTTTTTCTCTCTACACTTTTATTATTGACATTTTTCTTCATTTCTAGAATGCAACCAGAATGAATCATCAAATAAGCTCAAATGGAGAGACAGTCTACAAAATAACTGACTTGTTATCTGCAAGTGTCAAGACAAAAAGAAAGACAGAAATGTCCAGATGAAAGACAACTAAAGAGACGTGGCTCTTGAATGCAAAGCATGATTTAGTAGTTTCTTTTGTTATAAATGGCAATAAAGTATTTAGAGTATTTAGAGATAAAAGGTACTATAACAGCAACTCTCACAAAGTTCAGAAAATTATTCATTAGAGTAGATAGATATAGACATAGATATAGATATAGACAGATACAGATATATCTGCATCTGTGTATGTGTAGAGAAAAAGAAAGAGAAGGAAAATAAAATGTTAACAACTGGGTGAAATATATGTTGGAATTCTGTATATTATTTGGGTAACTTTTCTATATGTTTGAAGTTGTATAAAAAGTTGAAAGTAAAAATAGAAGAGAATTGAACATCTTACATCCCCCTTTTCAGTTTTCTAGCAGCTTCTGTTGGAAGTTTAAGGAACGACAGAGAAACTCAAAGTTCCTGTCTTACCTCCTACCCAGTGCTAAAGTGCACAACCACAGCAAGGGTTGAAAGTTGATTGACAACACATGTCAGAGATATGCAAAAATACCCTCTACTCCAGTCGCCTCTCTGCCCCAGAACGCTTGGGGGGAGAGGGGAGGGGTGGAATGGGGGGGAGGGAGGACCAGAAAGGATGTCTCCAGTTCAGATCAGACTCATCCTGGCTGCTGCTACAGCTTTTACCAAGCTAATCTCTCCTTCTGCAAAGAGGGAAAATTAGCCTCATTTTGTGCTAGGCTATTTCCATTTTAAAAGTTCCCCAGTTAAAAATCTACAGGTTTCACAGTGATGCACTCACTTAGCATTTTCTCTCCAAAAGTGAGGCAGCTGTGGAAAAGCAATAGGAATGCCAGGCTTTCTTTCAGAAATCCTACGTCTGTGCCTTTTTGTCCCAGCTGTCTATTAATGAGCGGACTTGCTGTGAGCAAATCACTTGACCTACCTTTCTAAACTCATTTTTCATATTTGTAAATAGAGGCATCCATGCTTGTTGTTGCCAAGATAAAATCTAAAAGTGAACATGAAGCAGTTTATAAACTGTAATATGCTGTATGTTATCATTAATTTATGCGAGTGTACCAACGAACGAAAACTCATCTTCTGACTCGTCTTCTCTTGCTGTCACTTCTTATGTATAGTTGAGGGGGGTGGTACTGCAAACCAGGTGTCCTAAACTACTGGCTCTGAATAATTACCTTGGGACTTTAGTCAGTCTTTTTATGTCAAAGAGCAAAAGAAGCAAATCACAATTTATGTACATTACAAGTAGTGTGCTTCCTGCGGCCAGCTCCCTCCCCTCTCTTCCCCTAAGTGTGGACCAAGTCTTAGCACACAGCTATTGCTCAGAAATGTTATTTCTGGAGCTAACCATTGCCTTAGTTGGTCATCAGGTGGGCACTGGCGTGTTCTGGCTCACCTTGTGAGGGTCCGCAAGGTGGCCTCTGCTGTTCAAGACAGCAAAGTTTAGTCCAAGTTCAAGTCCACCAAGGACTAAAGCTGGCCAGGAAAGATATCTTCAACCCGGAGGCCCAGTGGGCAATGGCGAGCCATTACAATTGACACTGACATCATTCTCTGGCCTTCCCTCTGTCAACTCTATACCCACTGGGCCCTTGGGAAAAATGATTTTCCCCAAAATGATTTTCTTGCCTCTGCCTAAGAGTTCTCACAAAAAAAGCTGCGGTTTCCAGGCAAATAAATAAATAATATCAAGACAGAAAACTGAGTGAGCTGGAATTGGCAGAGTCCAGTGACCTCAAAGAGCCTCAGTTTTTGCTTGGTAGTTTGTAGTGCCCCATGCTTTTTCCGAGTGCATTTGCATTATCATAATGGTTGTTTGGTGAGAGCAGGGGTGGGGCCAAATCTTCTGGGCAACTCAGTCTCTGTACCTCCGCCAGCCAGCTGGTAAGCCGGCAATATCCACGTCTTAGGACAAGGAGCTAGGCTGGAGATTTCAGTCGTATGCAAAGTCACCTAAGGTGAAGTCAGATGATTCAGCTCTTTTCTTGGCTGTATCTCTCAAAGCCTTTTCCATAGACACATGCCTCTGACAACGTTCTTTCTACCAATGGTTTATGCAGGCATAACTGCAAGCCCACCCCTTCACGCCCGATGGTAAGGGCATACACATTTTCCCATCCTGTCCAAGCTTCCTGGCTCCCGGGTTTGCACTCCAGTAAATCCCCCCAGCACACTGTTTAAATGAACTGTCATCCCTGTCACACTGCTCAGATAGGGAACCTCTACCCGCTGGACTGGAGACGCATGGGTGTTCCAAGGTTTGGCATAAAACCTTGTAACATGAGGCCAAGTTTGTATCTCTTTGATTTTATGTATTCTATTTGGATATCCTCCTCTCTCCCCCACTGACCCCTCAAATGGAATACTGTTGAAGAGCCCATCTGCCACAAAGGCCCATACCCAGTGATCAAAATATTTTATCTCCGTTCCCAGCTTGGTGTCAGTGACAAAATATGTGAGGCTTGCAAACTGGCTTTTCGGTATTTAAGTCTGTTTAAAAGCCAGGTGACATTGCCATCCTATGGCTCTGCCAGCCATACCCAGAAAACATCATGTTTTATGGTAAATTTCTCCTCGTCAGACCAAAACCAATTCTAAATAGGAAAGGATTTGAGAAGAGGCACAGCTGTGGTCTTACACGTTGCCATATTATCTCAACAAGATGAAAACTGAACAAACGACAAATAACAGCCCTGGCAATCCCACAGAGCCCGGCAGGAATTTGGATGTTGGGGAGAGCCACCAGCTTTAGAAAGCCAACACCTGTTCTCAGATGGCCAGTGAGTTACACACATACCCACATAATGTTATGCTTGGAGACCGACAGCAAGTAGGCTGCTCTCATGCCCAACGAGCCCAGACGCACATCGGAGCCTTTCTGCCCTTCCCAGGGGTTGGTGAATGCCAGACTATGGAGTCAAGATCATGTCTAACTGGGCTCCACTTTAATATTGCTCTCTTTTGCTTTAAATATCTGGATCTGGAACAAGAACCATCATTCTGAATTTGACACCAGGAATTGGTCGTTCAGGGTCATGACACAGCCCTGACAGGCCCTAATTACAGTCCAGTGCATTTCACTCGGTAACATTTGAGGCTTCTCCAGAGTCTTCTCATTTAATCACAGGACAGGGCCTCAGAGATTGGCCTCCAAAAGCATAATTTTTGACAGGGAAAGAATCTACACAGCAACAATTCAAGCTATATTTACTACACAACATCTGCACCAAACCCCAAGAGGCATGATGTTCAACACTGTCTGTTCTACAGAGAGACTTCTGATGTGCAGACCGTCATTTATGCTGTCTCTGATTCTCTTCCAATGACCTTTTTTAGAGTAGTGGCCTTGTAACTCTCGTACTACAGCAATCTCCACCAGCATTTGAGGACAGGCCTCATAAAGTCAGCCTTTCACATGAATCGATCACTTTATTATGAGAGTAAATCAAAGCAGTTAAGCCCAGGTTTCCTGGGAATTGAAGGTCAAATGTGGAAGGGAGGGTAACCTTATCCTAACAGAAGTTCTATAAAATAATTCTTCCCGACCTTTCTCCCCAAGTGCCCTAGCTTTAACAATATAATGTATATGTGCTATAACCATGTGTCTCAGATTTCCTGGGTCACTTTTCATCCAACATGGCAGAGGAACTGTGGTGCCACATATGTCAGGCCATACATCCTAGTAGGAAAATATGATTATCATGTAGGCTGTGTGTGTGTGCCGACTTTTCAGAAAAGTAAATGTGAGGCATTCCACACTTACAACAATCCCTTGGAATTCAGTTTCAACCGTCAGTTCCTATATTTCCCAAACAGCTTCCAAATATCCATGACATACAACAAATTATCATTTTGCTGGGGTTCAGATTTGAATCTTATGATGCAAAGAATCTTATGATGCTCAGGGACAAGTCACTTAGCCAGTGAGTGAGCCTAGTGGTTGCTCCACATCTCAGCTCCAAGAGGCTTTATACCAGAAGGCAGCTGAGACCAGTGGTTAAGAGCATAGATTCTGGAGGCAGACTGTATTGAAATCCAGTGTTGGCACAAAGTAACTTCATGACTTTGGGTAAGTCATTGAAGCCCCTGTGTCTCAGTTTCATCATCTCTGAAATGGGGAAGAATAGTAGTTACCTAGTAGAGTTCTTGTGAGGACTAAATTAGTTGATGTAAAGATCTTAGCTGGGGTCCTCTGAAAAGAAGATCCAGAGGCAAGTAATACGGTGAGGATAGTTCACGAGGGTGTTACAAGCCCAGGGTGGCAATAGTGAGGGTAAAAGGAAAATGAAACAAGAGAAGATTTGCTGCAATGCAGCACGACTCCTGCCATATTGGCTCCTCCACAAACAACTAAGGAGACACAGCACGTGGTCCAGCAGGTGTTCTTTCAACACAGGGGACTTCAACAGGATTTCTGTGGCAGGGTTGCAAAAAAAGATCTGTACGGTGTGGGCCTTACAGCAGCCCACAAATGAGATCATGGAGGGGATTCACCTTTCTGGCTCCTTTCTGCCACTTAAATGTCACTCTTTCACTCTGCAGAGAGCCAACTCCCTTATTTTACCAATAGCCTTGTCTGCTCCCTTGGCAGAAACACTAGAAGCCACACCCCATGCCTTAGTCAGGTCTCAGAATGCAGAGACGCCTGGTGCGAGTTGAATGTGAAAGAAAAAGATGTGGTTGAGGGATGTGAGAAGGCACATAAGCTTTGCACCCCGAGAACAGTGTGTAAAGTACTTAGAACACAGCCCGGGACATGGCAGGCTCTGTGAAGCGCTTCCTATTCTTGTTCACTGCTGCTTGTCCCTGGGAGTAAATCACTGAGAGATTAGAGCTGTGTGTCATTAAGAAAACAAGCTCTAAACAATCAACTGAGTGTGATGGTAATAAAGGAAAATAAAAATTAAGATGTAGGAAAATGACTCATTCTTGGTGAATAAATAAGAAATTCTGGATAAAGAGGATATAGAAACCAGCAGCCACCCAACTCTAAGATAGGAACAAGTCCATTATCTGCTTTATGTGGAAACAAGAAGAAGCTACTCATGAAATTCTATCAGGACCTGCTCCTCCACACAGTAATGTGCTGCGGTGGAATTCGGAGAAGACTGCATCTGAGAGGAAGGTTAGGAGGAAGAAAGTGGCAAGATGGCCAAGAGGAAGTGGGAAGAAGGCTCTAAATAAGGAAGAAACTCATATTCTTTCAATCACATGAGACAAGATTTGAAGATTAAAAGGCTGAAAGAAAAGCCCTCCTCAATTTTTAAGTTTTATTATATAATGACTAGAAAATATTTTGAGCTGAATGTGGAAAATTCTTGCGGAAATGAAGGAGGAAGTAGATGACATATTCAGCCACTGATCCATGTAAAGCTCTTAGAACAATACCTGGTACATACTAAAGTCGTGGACACATTTGCTACTGGTATTACTCTTAGTTTATTCTTCCTTTACTTGATGAAAATTCTCTTCCTAAATCAAAAACAACGAAGCACATATATTTAGATTCACAAGATCATAAGAAAACATGCAGGTTCTGTATCGTGATCAGTTAACTAACACTCATATATAGGGGAATTTGGCGATATCTATCAAAATAAGTGCACTTTATGCCATCACCTAGCAATTCTACTGCTAGGAATTTATCTAATTGAAATGTATGTTCACATATAAATAAAGTCATCAACATGGAGAGTTATTTATTTCAACCTTTTTGTAATAACCAGCATTGAAAAGAGTATCTAAGTGTTCATTAGGAGGAGATTGGTTAAACAAATTATAATATATCCACAAAACAGAATACTGTGCGGCCATAAAAAGAATAAGGAACTACTTTACAGACTTATAAGGAAAGAGTGCCAAGCTATACTATAAAGTGAAAAACTCAAAGTACAGAACAGCATGTACAGATTGCAATCATTTTCTTTTAAATCTTTTGAGGCTCGCTTCTTTCCCTCACCATAATATCCTTTTTAGAATGCAATCATTTTTGAACAAAATGTGAACAAACATAAGTATACGTATATGTACACACACATACACACACATGCACTTGTATATGTATAAAATAACTCTGGAAGGATGCATCAGAAACCTAATCTGCCTGTAGGGAGAACTGGCTGACAAGGGGAAAAAGATAGAAAGAAAAATTTTCCCTATATACCTTCTCTTATTTACTTTTGAATGTCTTTGAATAATGCAAATGTATTACTAAAATAAAATAAAATAATAAAATGGAAGCAACTTTATTTTTAAAGAATTAAAATAGAACTTGCTTACAACTGCCTCTTCTCACATTGAATTCTAGGTTTCTGGGGAGTTCTGAGTAGGGCCACAGGGCCAAGGAAGCCCGTGATTACTTTGCTCAGGAAGCTGGAAAGCTGGATGAGGCATCCGGGACATGCCGGGAGTGGGGCCAGCAAAGGGAGAACATGTATATTTGATAAGATGGTTAAAAACTTTATTGGCCCAGAAATGGTTTCAGGTCAATGTTCAAGCTGGGTATAGGTCACCACTGAGCTTCATACCAGGTAAGACATTTGACCATCTTATCTGAGGTGAATATTGTGATAAGACAGTCATATCCATGGCAGAGGTCTATGTAACTCATAAAACATAGTAACGACTAGTATCCTGCAAAATAAGAACATGAATAGAGATGTCACGTTTTCCTTAGAAAGCATTTTCATCCTGAGGCTGCCTACTACAAATAGTGTAAGAATCACAAGTGGAGAGTCAAGTCCCAACTCAGGCCCTAAGTGATTAGACCCGTCTCTCAGCCTCCCTCAGCCCAGCTTTCCTCTTCTGCTGAGTTGAGCTGATGGGAACAAGAACATACTCTTAATTATCGAAGAATCAATCACAGAAGCAATGGTATGTTCTTCTCATTAAACACACGGCAAAATCAAGCTTCCCTCCACCATTCGTCCAATGCTCGGTTAGAGTCAAGTGTGTAAGGTTTTTGTTTTGTTTTGTTTTTACTTTTTTTATTGGAGTATAGTTGATATACAATGTTGTGTGAGTTTCAGGTGTACAGCAAAGTGAATCAGTTATACATACACATATATCCACTCTTTTTTTTTTTGGATTCTTTTACCATATAGGCCAATAGAGTATTGAGTAGTGTTCCCTGTGCTATACAGTAGGTCCTTATTAGTTATCTATTTTATATATAGTAATGTGTATATGTCAATCCCAACCTCCCAATTCGTCCCCTCCGCTCTCCTTCCTGGTAAATATAAGTTTGTTTTGTACATTGGTGACTCTATTTCTATTTTATAAATAAGCTCATTTGTTTTAGATTCAACATATAAGCAAAATCATATGATATTTGTCTTTCTCTGTCTGACTTACTTCACTTAGTATGATAATCTCTAGGTCCATCCATGTTGCTGCAAATGGCATTATTTCATTCTTTTTGATGGCTAATATTCCACTGTATATATGTACCACATTTTCTTTATCCATTCCTCTGTCAATGGACATTTAAGTTGTTTCCATGTCTTGGCTACTGTAAATAGTACTGCAATGAACATTCGGGAGGTGCATGTATCTTTTTGACTTATGGTTTTTTTCTGGATATATGCCCAAGACTGAGTAAGTTTTATTAAGTCTTGAATCAACTAAGGGTGCTGGGCAGGGACTCCTAAAGCAGAGTCTCTATCTTGACCCTGCCCCAGACCCACTGGCTGACCCCAGCAAGTCACCTACTCTCCTTGACCTCAAGAACTTCATTTGAAAAGTGCGGGATCGGGACTTCCTAGGTGGTGCAGTGGTTAAGAATCTGCCTGCCAATGCAGGGGACACGAGTTTGAGCCCTGGCCCAGGAAGATCCCACATACCACGGAGCAAAAAAGCCCGTGCACCTCAACTACTGAGCCTGTGCTCTAGAGACATAAGCCACAACTATTGAGCCCATGTGCCACAACTACTGAAGCCCCCACACCTAGAGCCTGTTCTCCACAACAAGGGAAGCCACTGCAATGAGGAGCATGTGCACCACAATGAAGAGTAGCCCCCACTTGCCGCAACTAGAGAAAGACCATGTGCAGCAACGAAGACCCAACACAGCCAATAAATAAATAAAGTTATTAAAAAAAAAGAAAAAGAAAAGTGAGGGGATCAGACTGCATAAACTTTCCTCCCATTTCTAAAATTCTAATTTTTTGAGATACTTTTATTTACTCCTTCAACTAGTATTTAATGGGGGCCTATGTGCACAGCACTGTTGCTTTATAAATCTCAGCTCAAAGTGATTCAGGATTCTGAAGACAATTCAGTTAGCCGCAATCTTAAATGTCAATATTCGAGTTTGCCATCTTTTTTTAAGTTCTTTTGAGAATGGAACATCATATAAATGAAATTAAACTAGTAAAAAAAAATATCAACTGCTCCATTATACAGAGAAACCAAACTTATTTTTAGGATATATTTATGATTATCATATTTATGTTCCTTAACTAATCATTTTAAATATCCTAAAAGATGTGCTCTCCCCTCATTGTGGCTAACAGTCACCCTCACTCCTATTTCCAGCGTGTAGGGCTGACAAGGCTGTTCTTTTGCCTCTGCCTTGCTTTCTGATTTAGTAAAATAAGGCCCACAGGTGAGGTGAGAGGCCTTGCTCTAGAGTCATTCATCTATCCTGGGGACACAGTGCTAGACACGCTGTGTGTGAGAGGAGATGGGGCAGCAACATGGTTATTAGACGTGTCGAGAATTATGGAGCGTTTTACAGCTTTTACCAGCTTTGTGCTCATCATGTACCAAGAAATGTCTCGTGGCCTTAAATGTACGGCATAAACAATGTCAAGAGACAAATAAGAAACTGAAAACAATACAGATAGTGGAAAAATGTGTAACACCCCAGGATACAAAGAGCTCCAATCAATTGACAAAGAAAAATCTAATTTTTGAGACATTTTTATTTATTCATTCAACCAGTATTTATTAAGACCCTATGTACACAGCACTGGTACTTTATGAAAGGGAAAAAACAATCAGCACAGTAGGGGGTAAAGGGCCAATACCATCTTAACATAAAATGAGATAACATTTTTAATGTTACTGATTGGCAAAATAATTAAAAGAGTGATTCAATTCAGTGCTTTTTTAAAATTAATTTTTATTGGAGTATATTGCATTCACAGTGTTGTGTTAGTTTCAGGTGTACAGCAAAGTGAATCAGTTATACATATACATATATTCACTCTTTTCTAGATTCTTTTCCCATATAGGTCATTACAGAGTATTGAGTAGAGTTCCCTGTGCTATACAGTAGGTCCTTATTAGTTACCTATTTTATATATAGTAGTGTGTGTATATGTCAATCCCAATCTTCCAGTTCATCCTTCCCTATCCCTTTTCCCCCTTGGTAACCATAAGTTTGTTTTCTACATCTGTGACTCTATTTCTGTTTTGTAAATAAGTTCATTTCAGACACTCTCATTTTGGTGGGTATATGAATTTCTATAAACCATTTTGGAAGCTTTTCAGGTAGTAGGTATTAAAAGTAAAAAACATAAAAAAAGTAAATATACTCATTCTCTGACCTATACCATTTTTTCTAATGTAACATACATAAATAAGTAATATATAAAAGAAGAATATACAATAAATAACAATATAAATATATCTATTAAAATAATAAATATATGTGAATAACTGTTAATTACAGCATAATTTTCTAGTGGTTTAAAAAAACTATAAATAGGCTGAAAGTGCATAACAGGTGGAACAAAAAGTGGTGTATTTTGGTGGGATAATATGGAGTCATTAAAAGAATATGTTATTAGCTAGGAAAACGGTCCAGAATGATTTTTTAAAGCTTTATTGACATACAATTGACGTAGAATAACTTGCACATGTTTAAAGTGTACAATTTGAAAAGTTTGACACATACACACACACACAACTGTGGATCCATCAACACAGTTGAGATCATGAACGTAATTTTTACACGCCCCAAGTTTTCTCATGCCTCTTTGTGATCCCTCCCCGGACTACTCCCCATGGTCCCTTCTCCACCTCCCATATCCCTGCCTGCCGGCAACCACCATCTGCTTTCTGTCACTGTAAATCTGCTTACATTTTCTAGAGGTTTATATAAATGGAATCATTCTGTACTCTATTTTATAGTTTCTAATTTCTTTCACTCAACATAATTATTTTGAGATTCATCCATGTTGCTTCATGTATCAGTGGTTCATTCCCTGTTTCTCGATGAGTAGTATTCCACTGTATGGACACACCAAAGTTGTTTATCCATTCACCTGGAGCTGAACATTCGCATTGTGTCTAACTTTTAGCTATTACAAATCAACATGAAAAGATGTGTACCAGTCTTTGTGGGGTCATATGCTATCTTTTCTCTTGAGTAAAGCCTGCAGTGGAATAACTGGATCATATTTTAAGTGTATGTTTAACATGTTAAGAAACTGCCAAACTGTCTTCCAAAGTAGTTGTAGCGCTTTACATTCCCACCAGCAGCATAAGAGAGTTCTAGTTCTTCCAAATCCTTCCCAATACTTCATATCTTTTTAAAGTATTAGCCACTATAATAGATAGGTAGTGACATCTAATTGAGATCTTATTTTCAATTTTATAATTGAAATTATACACAGAGAACTATGTTCAATATCCTATGATAAAACATAATGGAAAAGAATATATATATATATATTTGTATAACTGACTCACTTTGTTGTACAGCAGAAATTAATGCAACATGGTAAATCAACTATACTTCAATAAAAATACAGATAAATAAAATTGAAATAATAATTATGTGGAGGATCTTTCCATGTGTATATTTGATATCTATCTATCTTCCTTGGTGAACTGAATATTCAAGTCTTTTGCTCATTTTTTTAAAAGTTGGGTTTTTTTTTCTTGCTATTTACTTCTTACAGTTCTTTATATATTTGGATTCAAGTTCTTTATCAGATATAAACTTTGCGAATATTTCTTTCAGTCTATGGCTTGTCTTTTCCTTCTCTTAACAATGGCTTTTGAAGAGTAGAAGTGTTCAATTTTAGTAAAGTCTAGTTTGTCAGTTTTTTCTTGCATCATGCTTTCAGTATCATATCTAAGACATCGTTGCCTAACTCAAGATCACTAAGATTTTCTCCTATCCTTGTTTTAGAATTTTTAGTTTTAGGTTTCATATTTAAGATCCAGTTTAATTAATTTTATGTATGGTGCAAGATAGGGATCAAAGCTTATTTTCTTTGCATATCCATTAATTCTGGTACCATTTGTTGGAAAGACTATCCTTTCTCCAGGGAATTTCCCTTTATACCTTTTTAGATTGATCCTGGAAGACTCAAGCAGGAGATGGCATTTGAACTGCACTTTGAAGGATAAGCAGTTTTGGAAAAGGTAGTCTCATGCTAGTAGTTTTCCAACTCCCACCCAAGCACCTAAGAATGGGCTTTGGGTCTTACCAATCGTTACAGAGCCCACACAGCCTATGCTGGGTTTATCACTTTGTGTGGGAATATCTTTCCCCATTTCAGGCACAATGAGCAGTCCTGTTTCTGCTTAAAGTGTGTACTTCACATGACACCTGGCCAACTCCACTGTTATATCTGTCTTCTGTGAGGAGGGGTAGGTTTCCTTCCACTGCAGCACAAGAGGGGTGCATGTAGGCAAATTGCCCTGCACTGGCTGCTGGGAGAGACCCGATGGACAAGGGGGACCAATGCCCATGACTGAGGCAGATCTTTCTCTGTCTTTTCTCTATGTAAGGAAGGCATTTTTCCACCCAATGCTTGACTGAACTGTGTTTTCCTCAACAACTTTGATACCAAAATGCAACGGGTAGAGCTGTTTAGAGTTTTCTCCTGGTATTGGTAACAAGTGTACAGTGTTCTTCTCCCTTTGGATTGATAACCAGTGCATGGTACTCTGCTTGGCAACTAGGACTGTAACATTTGGGTGAAAGGAAAAGTCTGTGGCCAGGAGATTAGACAATGTAGGGCTCATAGGGTAACAGCAGCGCTCTGCGCATGAGACCCTTAAAATCAAACCTGGTACTAAAGATGTTTCTACACTGCATTTTCTCTTGTAACACTCTGGTTTAAAACCCTCCATTGGCTTCCCATCACCTGAAGGGTGTGTATCCGCACCTTCATGATCTGACCTGTCTTGTATTGTTGAGGTTCATCTCTTGCCAGATCCCTCAACCCTACTGCTCCAACTCAAGATTCAGATAAACCAAATGGTTTCTAGTTTTCTGTAGGAGCTATGATCTGCCTAGATTATAGGACTTAGTGCATCCTATTCCCTCTGCCTAGAATGTCTTCCTCCATTTCCCTCAACTCACTTTTCCCAGCTATTTCCGATAGTCTCTTAAAATTCAGCTCTTGAGATCTCCTCAATCTCCAACTCTATGTACTCATAAGATATGTTGCTAGTCAGGGTTGGTTGTATAGTTTGCTGAGCCTAGCAGAAAACAAAAATGTGGGGCCCCTTGTTCAAAAAGTAGGGGGGAAACGTGCTATTAAAGATACTAATGTAAAGCTTTTTCTTTGTTTCCACAGTTTCTTGACTTGTCTACTTGTTTGCTATTTGCTATTATTTGCTATTTAATGTCATTCTGAGTAAAGAAAATTAAAATTTTAAATGTTAACATGAGTTTTACCATTCATCTCTATTATGCAATGCCATTTTTTTCCCCTTTTTAAAAGTTGAGGTAAAATTGATATATTACATTATATCAGTGTCAGGTGTACAACATAATAATATATTTGTATGCACTACAAATGATCACCACAATTAGTTACCATCCATCACCATACAGCCGACTTCCTTCACCCATTTTACCCACCCCACCAAGACCCTTTTGTTCTGGTAACCAGCAATCTGTTCTTCGTATCTGTATCTATGAGTTTAATTTTGTTTTGTTTTTTCATCTGTTTTGTTCCTCATATAAGTGAAATCATAACAGTATTCATCTTTCTCTGTCTGACTTATTCACTTAGTATAATACCTTCAAGGTCCATCCTTGTTGTCACAAATGACATATGGCTGAGTAGTATGCCATTGGGGGGGGGGGGGTGTGCATGCACATGTGTGCACAGATATCTTCATTATCCAGTCATCCATCAATGGGCATTTACATTGTTTTCATATCTTGGCTATTGTAAACAATGCTGGGGGTGCATATATCTATTGAAATTAGTGTTTTCATATCCTCAGGATAAATATCCAAAAGTGGAATAGCTGGATCATATGGTAGTTTTATTTTTAATTTTTTTGAGGAAACTCCATACTGTTTTCCATAGTGGCTGCACCAATTTACATCCCCACCAGTAGTGAATGAGGGTTTCCTTTTATCCATATCCTCTCCAACACTTATTATTTTTGTCTTTGTGATAATAGTTATTCTGACAGGTGATATCTCATTGTGGTTTTGATATGCATTTCCCTGATAATTAGTGACGCTGAACACCTTTCCAAGTTTCTACTGGCCATCTGCATGTCTTCTTTGAAAAGATGTCTATTTAGATCTTCTAGCCATTTTTTTAATAGAACTGTTTGTTTTTTAACTATTGAGTTGTTTGAGTTCTTCATATGTTTTGATATATGATTTACGAATATTTTCTCCCATTCAGTAAGTTGCATTTTCATTTTGATGGTATCCTTTACTGTTCAGAAGCCTTTTAGTCTGATACAGTCTCACTTGTTTATTTTTGCTTTTGCTGCCTTTACTTTTAGAATCAGATCCAAAAATTCAGTGCCAAGGCCAATGTGAAGGAGCTTACTTTCTATATTTTCTTCCAGGAGTTTTATGATTTCAAGTCTTAAATTCAAGTCTTTAATCAATTTTGAGTTAATTTTTGTGTGTGGTGTCCACTGAGTATGATGTTAGCTATGGTTTTATACTATATGGCCTTTATTGTGTTGAGGTGCATTCCCTCTATACTCCACTGTTGAGAGATTTAATCATAAACAGAGGTTGAATTTTGTCAAGTACTTTTTCTGCATCTATTGAGATGATCGTATGATATTTATTCTTCACTTTTTAATTGTGGTGTGTCATGTTGATTAATTTGAATGTTAAACTATCCTTGCATCCTTGGAATAAATCCCACTTGACCATGGTGTATGATTCTTTTAATGTATTATTGAATTCAGTTTGCTAATACTTTGTTGAGGATTTTTGCACCTATGTTCATCAATTGGCCTGTAATTTTCTTTTGTGTGTGTGTGGTATCTTTGTCTGATTTTGGTAATAGGATAATGCTGGCCTCATAAAATGAGTTTGGAAGTGTTCCCTCCTCTTCAATCTTTTGCAAAAGTTTGAGAAGGATAGATAACAGTAGACCTTCCTTATTCCCAGGTGTTACATTCACAGAGTCAACCAACCATGGATCAAGTTCGATACACAGTTGGTGTAATCTGCAAATATGAAATTCATGACTATCGAGGGCTATATGTATGACACCATTTTATGTAAGGGATTTGAGTGTGGGTGGATTTTGGTATCCAAAGAGGGTCCTGGAACCAATCTGCTGATATTGAGGGATGATTGTATTAAATTTTCTTTAAATCCTTAGTAGAATTCACTAGTGAAACTGTCTGCTCCTGGGCTTTTGTTTGTTGGTAGGTTTTTTTTAATCACTGACTTGTTCTTTTTACTAGTAATTGATCTATTCAGATTTTCTATATCTTCATGATTCAGTGTTGGAAAATTGTTTATGTCTCTAGGAATTTATCCATTTCTTCTAGGTTGTCCAGTTTGCTGGTATATAGGGTTTTTTTTTAATTTTTTCATCTTTATTGGAGTATAATTGCTTTATAGTATTGTGTTAATTTCTGCTGTACAACAAAGTGAATCAGCTATATATATACATATATCCCTATATCCCATCCCTCTTGAGCCTCCATCCTGCCCTTCCTATCCCGCCCCTTTAGGTCTTCACAAAATATCAAGCTGATCTCCATGTGCTCTGTAGCAGCTTCCCACTAGCTATCTATTTTACATTTGGTAGTGTATATATGTCAATGCTACTCTATCACTACATCCCAGCTTCCCCTTTGCCCCCATGTCCTCAAGTCTGTTCTCTACGTCTGCATCTCTATTCCTGCCCTGCCACTAGGTTCATCAGTACCATTTTTCAAGATTCCATATATATGTGTTAGCATGTGGTATTTGTTATTCTCTTTCTGATTTACTTCACTCTGTATGACAGATTCTAGGTCCATCGACCTCACCACAAATAACTTAATTTCATTCCTTTTTATGGCTGAGTAATATTCCATTGTATATATGTGCCACATCTTCTTTATCCATTCATCTGTCAGTGGACATTTAGGTTGCTTCCATGTCCTGGCTATTGTAAATAATACTGCAATGAATATTGTGGTACATGTATCTTTTTGAATTATGGTTTTCTCTGGTTATGTGCCCAGCAGTGGGATTGTGGGGTCATATGGTAGTTCTCTTTTTAGTTTTTTAAACCTCCACACTGCTCTCCATAGTGGCTGTATCAATTTATATTCCCACCAACAGCTACATGTGAAAGAATGTAATTAGACCACAACCTAACACCATACACAAAAATAAATTCAAAATGGATTAAAGACTTAAATATAAGACCAGACACTATAAAACTCTTAGAGGAAAACAGGCAGAACACTCTATGACATAAACCATAGCAAGATCCTTTTTGACCCACCTCCCAGAATAATGGAAATAAAAACAAAAATAAACAAATGGGACCTAATGAAACTTAAAAACTTTTCACAGCAAAGGGAACCATAAACAAGACAAAAAGACAACCCTCAGAATGGGAGAAAATATTTGTAAATGAAGCAACTGACAAAGGATTAATCTCCAAAATACACAAGCAGCTCATGCAGCCCAATATCAAAAAAACCAAACAACCCAATCCAAAAATGGGTGGAAGACCTAAATAGGCATTTCTCCAAGGAAGACATGCAGATTGCTAATAAACACATGAAAAGATGCTCAACCTCACTAATCATTAGAGAAATGCAAGTCAAAACCACAATGATGTGTGACCTCACACTGGTCAGAATGGCCATCATCAAAAAATCTAGAAACAATAAATATCGGAGAGGGTGTGGAGAAAAGGGAAACGTCCTGGTATACAGTTTTTCAAAGTAATCTCTTTGATATTTTGCACTTATGTGGTATCAAGTGTAATTTCTCCTCTTTCAATTCTGATTTTATATACATGAATCCTCTATCTTTTTTCTTCTGATGAGTCCAGCAAAGGTTTGTCAATTTTATCTTTTCAAAGAACCAGCTCTTTATTTCATTGATCTTTTCTGTTGTGTTTTTACTCTCTATTTCATTTATTTTCTCTCTGACCTTTATTAGTTCTTTCCTTCTAACTTTGGGCTTTGTTCTAGTTCCTTTAGGTGTAGAGTTAAATTGTCAAGATTTTTTCTTTTTCTTGAGATAGGCCTGTATCACTAAGAACTTCCCTCTTAGAACTACTTTTGCTGCATCGCATAGATTCTGGAATGTTGTAGTTCCATTTTCATCTGTCTCAAGGTTTTTTTAATTCTACCTTTGATTTCTTCCTTGACCCACTGGTTGTTCAGTAGCATATTGTTTAATCTCCACATATTTGGACTTTTACAGTTTTCTTCTTGTAATTGATTTCTAGTTTCCTACCATCGTGGTTAAAAAAAGATGCTTGTTAGGATTTTAATCTTCTTAAATTTATTGAGAGTTGTTTGTGGCCTAACATGTGATCTATCTCGGATAATGTTCCACGTGCATTTGAGAAGAATGTATATTTTACTGCTTTTGGATGGACTGTTAAATATATATATATACATATATATATATACATGTATATATATATATATGTCTACCTGATCTAATGTGTCATTTAAGGCCAATTTTTCTGTATTGATTTTCTTTCTGGGTGATATATCCATTAGTGTAAGAGGGGTATTAAAGTCCCCTACTACTTTATATTGCTGTCAATTTCTCCCTTTTAATCTGTTAATATTTGCTTTACATATTTAAATGCTCCTGTGTTGGGAACATAGATATTTACAAATGCTGTATTCTTTTGGATTGATTCCTTTATCATTATGCAATGCTACTTTGCCTTTTATTACAATCTTTGTTTTAAAGGCTATTTTGCCTGATATAAGTATAGTTATACCAGATTTTTTTTTGTTTCAATTTTTATGGAGTGTCTTTTTTTATCCCTTCACTTTCAATCTCTGTGTGTGTGTGTCCTTACATGTGAAGAGGGTCTCTTGTAGGCAACAGAGATGAGTCTTGCTTTTTTAGCCATTTGGCCACTCTGTGTCTTTTGATTGGAGAATTTAGTCCCTTTACATTTAAAGTAATTATTGATAGGCATGTACTTCTTGTCATTTTAATTTTTCTGTTTGTTTTTGTAGTTCCTCTCTGTTCCTTTCTTTTTTCTCTTACTTTCTTCCTTTGTGGTTTGATGATTTTCTTACTGTTTTGTTTAGATTCCTTTTTCATTATCTTTTCTGTATCAAGTATAGGTTTTTGCTTTGTGGTTACAATGTGGGTCGCACATAATGGCTTATATATACAACAGTCTATTTTAAGTTGATAGCAACTTAAATCTGAATGTGTTCTAAAAACTCTATATTTTTACACTTTCCCCCATGGTTTGTGTTTCTGATGTCATATTCTACATGTTTTAATTCTATGTGTCCCTCAACTAATTATTGTAGTTATAGTTAATTGTACTTTCATTTTTTAACCTTCATACTAGCTTTATAAGTGGTTAATCCACTACTTTTACCATGTATTCGCCTTTACCATTGAGATTTTTATATTCATATGTGTTCTTGTTGCTAGTCAGTGTCTTTTATTTTCAGTTCAAGAAGTCCCTTTAATGTTTCTTATAAAGCTGTTTTAGTGGTGACGAACTCTTTTAGCTTATCTCTCCTTCAATTCTGAATAAACTTGCTGGGCAAAGTATTCTTGGTTGGAAGTTTTTCTTTGAGTACTTTGAATATATCATGCTACATCCTTCTGGTCTTCAAATTTTCTAGCGAAAAATCAGCTAACCATCTTATGGGTTCCCTTGTACATAACAAATTGTTCTGTTCAGGTTTTTAAGATCCTATCTTTGACTTATCCTTAACTTCTGATATTTTAATTATAATGTGTTTTGGTATGGATCTCTTGGGTTCTTATTTGGAACTTCCTGGCCTTCCTGAACCTGGATGTCTATTTCCTTCCCCAGTCAGGAAAGTTTTCAGTCATTATTTTTTCAAGTAATTTTTCTACCCATTTCTCTCTTTCTCTTCTCTTTCTGAGACCCCTAAAATGCAAATGTTATTCTGCTTGATGTTGCACCCTGCGTCCCTTAGGACATCTCTACTTTTTCATTTTGTTGCTCTGATTGGATGTTTTTCACTGCCCTATCTTCCAGGTTTCTGATTTGTTCTTCTGCTTCATCTAATCTGCTGTCAAATCCTTCCAGTGTATGTTTTAACTGTTATTGTGTTCATCAGTTCTGTGATTTCTATCTGTTACTTTCTCATATTTTCTATCCCTTTGATGAAGTTGTCAATGTGTTCATGCATTCTTTTCTTGAGTCCTGTGGGGCCCTGGAACACAAGCATTTCTGGCCACCAGGGCCAGGTGATCAAGGGGCATCCTCTTTGTGGACTATGCATATCAACTGGCTTTAGTGAGGCTGTGAGAGCATGCTGAGGTTGGGGCATGGCTACTGTTTTAGTGACACAGGGGAAGAGCATTGTGGGTGGGACAGGGGCATGCCCATGGCTTTGGCAAGGCAGTGTTTGTATATGCCCCTGGGGACCCCTAGACATAAGCCCTGTTGCTTTCCAAAGTCAGATATTTTGGGGGCTTTATTTCTCCAGCACAGGTCTCAAAGGTTGGGGTACCCAACATGGAGCACAAATCCCTCATTCCTCAGGGAGTATCTCTATTCCTGTGAGATCCCTCTTTATTGTGGGTGAACCCTGCAGCATCAGGGTTGCAGTTTTTGGCAAGATCATGTCTCTGCCTCTCCTAACTGTTTTCATGTGGCCCTTTTTTCCTTGTCATGGAGGACCTGTCCAGCCAGCTATCAGTTCTTTTTCAGTGGTAATTGATCCATATGTAGCTGTAGCTTTGGTGTGTTCCTTGGTAGAGGTGAATTCAGGAATTTTCTATGCCTTCATCTTGACTGTCCTCTGAATCCATAATGATATTTTTAAGTAACAAAAGTAGATTGCAGCATGATGTGTTTAGTATAATCCAAGTTTCATAGAAGTAAAAACAGCCAAAAATGTACATGTGCATATACATTTTTCTATACATATAAATGTGTAGCATGAAGAGAAGAATGCAAAGATGCACACAGGCTGTTAACATCACCACTTACTAGAAGTTGATGGGATATGGCCATCAAGAACAGGGGTACAGAGTGAGCAGGTGGGGGAAGATTATTAATTATTTTTCTCTCTGTGTATCTATATTGTATTCATTGCAGAAACATGGGTTACTCTTACAATTTTCAAGAGAAATTTGGTTAAAAAAAAGACAAAAAATTATACCAGAAGTCAGCAGAAGGGGCATCAAAGTAGGAAAAAGCAAGAAGGTGAGGTTAAAAGAGTCCAAAGACAAAGGTAAGCAGAAATGGCTCTCCTGTGTGTTGTCTTCTCATGCAAGATCAGCCAACACTCACATACTGAATATGAATGAATACTAAGCAGAGATCCTTGCCTTACAATATATATGTACATAGCACTTTTATAACATGTTAAAATGACCTCCAGACTGTCAGCATCTGATTAATGAAAGACAAGATTCATTTCCTGCTGAAAACTTCATACATATCGAGATCTCTTTAATTACCCCTTACCATTATCCTTGCTCCATTTGCAAATATATCCAAAGCATTACATTTGCAGTGGATGTGTGGAGTCCTAACCACTGGACTGCCAGGGAATTGCATTACATCTGTAAAGTTACAAACTGCTTCTATCGCAGTCCTGTTCCTATGTGGGGATAGATACTGTGCTTCCCACTTTATAAATAAAACTTAAGCTCTTATTTAACATCCTATAAATAATAATTGAGTTATAGTGAAAACACTGCCATTTTTTTTTCTTTTATCTCCTTAGGGGTCAGGAAACACAGCTTTGCATTTCAAGCACCTAAATATACTATGATTTTGACTACACGGAAACATGGCAGGGTAAATTAAAGAATAAATGGGGGGAAATCCATCATGAAAGTCTGCTGGTTGAGCAAGTTCAGATTAAAGTTAATCACAGATTCTTTATTAACAAGTAACTGTAATTTTTCCCCCAAGTATTACCCAGATAATTGCCTTAAATCTCTACCTCATTTTGTGCATGCCGACATAGCCTCAAAAACTCTGTAACAAAGATGGGAAGCAAGCCTTCCAAGCTAATATATCATTTCTGTGCAATTTCCACCATGAACAGAGCATATCAGTGCATTCAGTTACCATCTGTGTCTGTCGGTACCATGGCCAGTTACCCCAGAGGACTGAGACACCCTGTTTTGTAATAGACATTTGGACAATCACAGGGACTCCCAAATGAACAATGTGAGGTCTATATTCTGTGCAGATGGAAGACAGATAAATAGGAAAACATGGCAGGTTTAGCAATTTGCTTGGATTCTCAGTCCTGGAGGATTAAGATAGGCACACAGAAATATGTCAAAGTCAGTCTCCATTCTTATAAAACGCTAAAAGTGAAGCCTAGAGGAGATTTTTATGCTAGTTTTTTTTTCATTTGTACCACCCAAGAAAATTGTCCATTCATTTAAGAAGTTTGTTGGGGAAAGCCCTGTTATCTGCCCATTCAAAATGTCCTTCAAACATTCTATTTTGTTTTCTCTGTGGGCAGCTTCAGGTGGGAAAAAAAATAAAAACAAAAACAAAAAACATGAATCTGAGGACAGATTGGAAAACAAAATGGCTGGGCAGCTCTTTTTTGGCATTCAGGAAACAAGGATACCTACTTTAAAAACCAAATTACATTTAAATTTAAATGTCATTTTTGGGCACATTCATCACTTTACAAGAAAACATGAGGATAATCATCACATTTGTATAGTATTTCTCTGTTTTGAAATGGTTAACTTCTCTGCTCTAGAAACAAAATGTAGTCCTACTTAGTCATGCATCATTCTCATTGGCTTTCTAGAGAATTATGTACAGATCATTGAGACCCAAAGAGCTAAACATTTTCCCATAGACTTCATCATCCTTTTCTCAGTATATGTAATTCATTATTATATTACTTGGTTCATTGCTCCAAGATCTCTCTGTTCTTTTGTTGCTATTCTAAGAATTTCACAAAAGGTAAATTATTATTTTAGTAATACTTGAATATATGTTTCATATAAGAATGCTAAAGGAACTCCTTGAGATTTTTCAGATATTGGGATAGAATGTTATAGAGTTCACCTGCTGAATCCTCAGTCTAGAACAATGACCCTTTCTCCCCCAAACATGTATCTATTCCAAATAGCTGTTATTCATTTATTCATTAAGCATTTATTAAGTACTTATTACATTACAGGCATTGTAAAATATACTGAGGACAAGTTGATAAATGACTCACTCCTTACTCTGGGGTATCTCATAGTCCAGAGGAGGACAAAGGAATCATATAAGATAAATTACAACTCAATGTGATAGGAACCAAAATAGAGTTATATATAAACTACTATGAAAGCACCGAGACAATGCGATGAATCCCAACTCAGGGAGTTTAGGAAGTCTTCAGAGGAATGATGAAATTTCACCTGGGTCTTCAAGAATGAAAGAGATTGGTCAGGTAATGAAAGAATAAATGGATGAATGAAACGTTTGACAGGATGACTGAAGAGACAATTATCAGCATCTGCTGTGTTCTAGGCAGCCTTGGGAAGGGTTTCCCAGAGGAGACGAACAGTTTTTGCAAATGCAGAGATGCAGGACAAAACGTGGTAAGCTTAAGGAATGACAGGATACCCAGATTACCTGAATAAAAGGTGTGTGCTGAGGAAGATGCAAGGAGAGGAGGTAGAAAGTTAGGTTGAGACCAGAATGCAAAGTTTCTTAAATCCAATGTTAAGGTATTTGTACTACATTCTGAAAGAAACAGAAAGGCAAGGTAGATTTTTAAGTAGAGTATGTCAAACATTCAAATGTACTCATTGAGCATCTAGTATTAACCACAACTGTTCTAGACTCAGCATTTATAGCCATGAAGAAACAGACAAGAATGCCCGATTTCAAGGGGCTGGTAGTCAAATGGTAAAGGGAAGACAATAAGCAAAATTAATAAGAAAAGTATATATTAAATGTAAAGGTGATAAGTGCCAGGAAGAAAATTAAAACAGGAAAGAATGAAGTAAGTGATTACATGTGTGTTTTATAACAATGCTTCTGGATTATTTGAAGAGATTAGAGATTGCAGACAAGGATACAAGTTAAGGTTCCATTAAAACATCCATGGCAGGTATGATGAGGCTAAGAACTCTCTTCATTCTCTGAAACAAGAAGTACTAAATAGATTCAACTGCCTGAGATATTTCAGTATACCCAACAATATCATAGCAACTGGGAAATGGTCTCCTGGCATCTGAGTAATTGTCCAATGGGTCATCTTGGAAGAAAATAGTTGGAAAATTTCTGTACCTTTTTCTGATTTCACTGTGAACCCTAGAGTTAGAGACATTGGCCACCAGAAAACATATCCTTCATCCTATCTTAGCTCCATGAGTCAAAAGAAGCACTGAAATCTGGTGGTTTGCAGTGAAAACATCGTAAATTTTTTGTGAATGGTAACTGATATCACATTTAACAACTCTGAATGTTTTGGGAGTCCATGTCCATCACTTGGTTCCAATTTTTTTTAGATCAGGATGGTATTCCGATGCCTTGAGTTGTATCCCACCCCAATAATGAACGTTCTGGTCTTCTCCAAGTCTCCTTGGTGACTCTCAATGCTCCCAACCACCTGTGTCGTCTGGCATCAGTGCCTGTTGCTGCATTCCTGGCTGCCGCGTCAATGACAACTCCATCCTTGTGTGGGCGAGTTGTGGAGACAGATGGTGCCTCAGAACAGGGTAGGAACTATCAGTCATGGAGGGGAGGGCTGAACGTGAGGCTGGAGTGTGGATCAAGAGCATGCCTCACGTGGGTCCAATATCAGAATCTAAAATGGAGCAACTCCATGCCTATTCACCCTCAGGGAGTTCCTCAACCCGTCTGAAAAACTGCTGAATTTTCTTCTTTAAAAATTAGAGGAAAATGAACAACCAGATGGGGACTACCCTGTTCACTGTGCCTCTCTTTAGCCATTATCCAGTTTGGATAAGCCATTGATCGATCACTGAAGAAATGTTGTTTCTAATGTAAATTATACTCTGGATGGATACCATTTCTTCTCAAGTAGAAGGGAAGAGCCACTCCCCTGAGGTGAGACCAGAATCCAGAAAGAAGCAGAGTTGCAGAGGGGAGGGGCCCTCTGGAGGTTAGTCACAACAGTTTTCAGAGCAAATTCTGGAAGCTATAGCCGACTCCACCAGTAGTAATTTATTCTTGAGAGGCAAGAGTAGTCTGTAGTGGTAGAAGAAGCCAGAACTTTTATTCCTTTTACTTAGGAAGAGGGCTTTATCCAAATTTCCTTTTATTTTGACCATTTTTTCTTTTAACTTTCTTGCTTTCCTGTATTAGTTCTGGGGATAAGGGGAAGAGAAAGATTCAGGGAAATCTAAGGACATCTTAAATGGGAATATAGAACTGCACCTAAGAAATGTCAGGTTTGTTGCTGGGTCTTCTTGCAGCAGAATGAATAAATGAAACTTATCTTCAGTCCATGGGTAATGAAAGGAAGTTTCTTCAGAATACCTTTTTGTTCAGGGAGGGTCTCTGTCACCTACTGGTTGTCTAGTTGTTGGTCTAAAGGAAGGCTTGTCTAACGTAAGGCAGTTTTCCAGAGAGAGAGAGAGAAGGATCTAGGGGAGAAGCCAATTATCAAAGTACCACAGTGTTGTCCTGTGACTGGGCTTCTATTTTATCCTCATTTGAGTTTTATCACCCCTATTTTGACCTTTCAAATAAACATCTTTCTCTCTAATACAGAAGCCACCTACAGTGTATATATTTTGTTTACCCATGTGTTTTCAAACCCTTATTTGCACACATGCAAACAGGAAGGGGAACAGGCACACAGAAAGAAATATACTGGGTGGGCATACAGCCACGTGGACTGATACATCCTGAAGCCTCTGTCAAGACCAGAAAAACAAAAGCCAAACCTGTCCAAATGAAGCCTAATGCCCTGCACGTTACACCATGCTGCAGGTAAGTAGAGACAAGAAAGGTGGACCTAGAGGCAGTCACATGAGTTTGGGGACTTCTTTCCTCCAGCTTGAAATGTACTGCTGGTAAAATCACAAAATGTAATCATTCAGCCTTTCAGATTATTTTCTTCCCCAAGAGATGAAGAGAGATCAGACACATATGCCATGGATCCCCAAGAACATGGAAGGAAAAGGATAAAGGCAAATTTGGGGCAATAAAAACTGGCAAGGAGGAGGTGAAAGGGAGGAAGCCGGTACTTTACAGATCTCTGGACTCCCAGCAGCATTGTCCAAGTCGATAGAACAAGCTGAGGCCTCCACAATTCCTTTTCTTGTGTTTATAAATGTGCAGACCCCAGGGCAAGATTTTAGGGGGTATTGTCAGTCTAGATTCAACAGAAGGGACAAAATAAAACACAACCCACTCAAATGTTGGCAAAAGGGCCAACAAGAAATCTCCCTGAGATGAGTGGTTAAATTCATCCAAGATCGCTGGTCTCGGCTGCTCTGTCCCTCCCACCCTGTAAATGACCAGGTAGGCAAGAACTTTGAGGATCCAGGAAACTCCTAGGGACTCCAGAGTTCTAATCCTGGAAAACACTCAGACTTCAGTTGTTTCAAGGTGACAGAAAACAGTACTGATGAGGACTTATTTGGTTTGCGTATCCCTTCTGAAAAACTGAGTCCAAATTCTGTACCAACTATATTAAAATATTACATTATTAATTTCCGAAAATTACAGCTACGTGCCCCATTTTCTGTGCTTCGGTGACTATCTGATTTCCCAGCCTTTCAAGACTTTTTAAAAGGCAGGGAGCTGCATATCATCTGATCCTGAGATAACCTTTACAAGTCAGTCTCTCACACAAGCCTCTCCCTCCCTGGTAGACAGATGCATCGTGGAGAATTTGGCAAGGTTCAATCGATAACTGAAGTAATGCAAGTAATGACACCAGTGTGAATACTGCTGGCTTAGATATTTCCTGTTTTTCAGAAGGAACAAGTACCCACTATTCCTGTCATTTTAAAGGAAAGAAACAAGGACCATTATTTCCTTGGCTTAATATTAATATTAAATGGATGCCCACAGAATGTCAATGAAAATCTGTGTTTAAGCGATAATATATTCTAGAAGCCTTGGCCCAGAGTTTTCTTAAGAAACAGCTCTTAAAATTATGAAGTTTATGACATTTCTGAATATCCACATGTTTTAGGATTAGGGGCAGGAGTGGGGATTCGGAGAAAACCCAACAGGTTACCTGATAAGCCTTTAATGTGGGTGCTGACGAATTAATCAATCCATGAAGATCCATTTCACATCTGCAAGCTCACTGTTGAAGGCAAGTTGGGAAGAAAGAGTGCGTGTTATTAGAAATGCTCAGCCTGCAGGGGGCTAGCTGTAGTCACAGGCCAATGTTATTTTAATAGTTTTCAAAGTCATAAGAATGGGTTTTTTCCATGAGTAATTTTTACTTTCTCTGTGGTTAGAAAATCAACTTACAAGATTGTCCAAAAAAAAAAGATTATATTCGCAAAGAAAGCAGTTACATAAAACGAGGTCAGCGTTTAAAATTGATACAATGTTGTAAGTTTGTTTTTGTTTGCTTTTCTTCTTTTAGAAGATAACTTTTTGGAGCTAAACAGCTGAAAATGTCCCAAGTTGGCAATGGGGTTTTCTTGGATTTGTTGGTATTTCAAACATGGCTGGGATGAAATACATAAATAAACAAAAATAAACACAAAACTAAACCTGTTTATTCTCACTGGATGGGCAAAAGAGATGGTGAAGGGGCCATAGTGGATGACTGACAAGGCAACCTAGGATGGACCTGGAGCTTTGCTACCCAAACCGAGATCAGCTACACGAACATCATCAGGGAGATTGTGAGAAGCGCAGAAGCCCAGTCCCTACACCAGACCTGCTGAAGCAGACTCTGCATTTTAACAAGTGTCCTGTCTGCACATTCAATTTGTGAGAGTTTAATTCTAGGGTGAGTGCTGTCAGCACAGAAGGGCCAAAATTTTCATGTGTTGTATCAATTGGAGTCATTACTACCTAAAAAATACCTAATGAGAAAGAGAGAGAGATGGCACATTCCTGGGTAAACGTGTGACAACAGCAGGTACTTTGCAGAGTCCATTTTCAAAGAAAGCTGATTTCTTGTTCTAACTGCATGAATCTGCGCAGAAGCATTAGTAGGTGAGAGGATGATAGACATACAGTTAATGCAGACATTTACTTCTTTGTGGTGTGTAAATATTTAACAACTAACCACACAGAACCTGTGCATCTCTGTAGATTAGCATACAAATCAGCTCAAGACTCTGGCGATGATCAGTAACTCACCCAGAAGTAAAAAAAAGAGAAAAGAAGATAAGGAATCAAGCTGTACCGATGCAGCTCCTTAGCCAAACTGGGCTGTCAAGCTTCTCCAGTTTTCGGTTGAGGAGGGACTATAAGTGAACATCAGAATCACACCACATTTTAAGTAATAATGAATTAATAGGTAAAGGGCATCTACTATGAGCTGGGTCCAGTGCTGGGCTCCAGAAGAGGTTTTTGTCTTTTAAACCTCACAGCAACCCAAATAAGGGATGAATTCTCATTTCCATTTCACTAATGAGGAAATTGTGGCTTAGCAAGGATAAAATAATTGCTCAAGGTCACAAAGCTAATAAGTGAAAGAGCCGGGACTTAAAATTAGTTTAATCTGAGTCTGAAGGCGCTCCCAACCACGCCATGCTGCTAAGTATAGATATTGTCCAAGCAAGTTAAATATTTAGTAAAATATACAGTTATTACGATGTTCTGATTTATGCTAAATCAAATGCTTCTTTTGTCTTTACATAGTTTTGAATTAAAAGAAACTTTTAGTGTATTGTTAAAAATAGATATCTGAACAGGGTGGGCCCCAAATGGTAATTTTAGAAAAAATTGCAGCATCCACAATCACCAGCACAGATAGATGGCATCCGTTGTAGGATTCCGCCTGCATCAGACTTGTCTGCGGTTACATGTGCCACTCTTTGTTTATAGAACTGCGACCTCCAACAAAATTTCAAAGGATAACTATCACTCACCACATCAGTACCAACCCCCTTTAATCATAAATTGTCAGGGCAATTACCTCAAGTAAATAGAAGGTGACACTCTAGGACCATTGTGAATTGTGTATTGCCCCAGGAAATAGTTAATGATTTAAGGTGCTAAATAGATGTGTGATTGTGTGCTTGTGCTCACGTTCATGTGCAAGCGCTGACTGAAAGCCTGAATGAAACTCAAACCTTTGGCATAATAAACACAAAGGACCAGTGAAGGTAGATCTGGGCTTTCTACTTTCACTTCAGTCAGGAGTTTACTTTATCTGTTTAATGCATTGGGATTCCACGTGAAATGTGTTGGTGTTATTCAAAAGCTTTTCTACTGCTTCAGAAAAAAAAAAAGAAACTAGAAAATGATTGTGTTATATATAGCTCAAAACTCTCACTTCATGGATGAGAAAACTGAGAAAGATTTGGAACCCATGACTACTTTGTGTGTGCTTGCTGGCTGCCAGGTACCCTGCCAGAGATTTCCAAGGATGTCTCAATTCTTTGTCCACACACTAAGAAAGTAGAGCTCATAGAGATGAGTTAACTTGCCTAGGTCTGTCTTGACTACTTGGTCAAGACAGACTGAAGGTTAGAGTCCAGGATGATTAACTATCAAGTTCTAGGCTTTCCCCAGAATACTTTATTGTTAGCGTAAAGATAAGACACTTTGGTCTTTCCCTTCTGTTCCCAGGTTGGATCACTGAACTCTGTTTTCCTACTCTGTTCTTTCTACATAAAGAATACAATAGTAAGCAACAACCATATACATATATATGTATATATATATATATGTATGTATGTATGTACTAAGCTATTCAGTAGATATTGCTTAGAGTCACACTTGTCTATTTTTTCCCCTTCTGGCCAAGAACATCAACTAAGAATTAGCTGGTGTTCAAGCCGCCGTCTTAACTCTGGAACATTTTTCTTTTACCCAAATATGTAAGATATACTATGGAGTAGGAAATTCTCATTATTTCAGTAGACCTCAACCCACAATAAAATGGGCAATAAGATGTATCTTATCACTTTGCTTTACATTTAAGCAGAAACAGTGATTCTTCTCCATTCGGTTAAAACATTAAATGCTCACAAAGCTACTTTGCTCATTCACCTCACATATGGAAATAAATCAAAATAGCATGTGAATGAACTTCAGTATAGTTTTAAATTTGACATGTGAACTTGATGTTACAATGGATTATATTTCTTCACACTATATTTTTCCATAATTTTTTTCCCACCTAAATTGCAAGATAAGACAAGGAGATGTGGTAGAGAACGTGTCCTAGTTAACCACCACTTAAGGTAATCATCAATAAACTCTGAGAGCAAGTTAATGAAGAAGTGTGGTCCGCTCAGTGTTATAGGGTGAATTCCTGGCACATTTTCCTTCCTTGCGGTGGTGCCCTGCAGTTTAAAGGGGTAGGATGTTGGGACAGAGAAATAGAAGGAGGAGGAAGAGAGAGTTCTACAGCAGCTAAAATATGAACTTGACATTTAGAGTCAAGTCCTTTTCTTTCAAGTTTCAGAAGATTGAGCACTTCCCTTCCACCCCCACCAAATGTCTGTGGTTGACTAAATTCTAACTGTTCAATGTACATGATTCCACCAGGATTATAAGTGTATTTGTGAGCTAATAGTCCTTGTATTCTGCCCAGGGAGAAAAAGAGGAAAACAGTAATGACAACCAATAGATGAGATTTAGGAAAGTAAGCAACGCCTAACTCTTCCCTCCCTGAAAACTATCCCATGCTCAGCACCAAAAACTTTAATTTGACCCTTTTTCTATGATGACAGTGGCAACACATGTGCCAACTCATAGAAGCTTCCAGTGGCAGCAATAGTTGCTATTTCAAAGAAGAAACTAGAGAATTATAAAGAGAAAACTTTTTTCCTCTCTTTTTTCTTATTAACATTTTCAGTAGGAGAAAATCTATGCAAAAAAGTTAGATGAGGTAGAAATATTTAAGTTAATGTAATATCAATAGATCCCAAAACCATAAAATCATTGGAATTTTATAAATTTGCCAACATTTGTCACAGGGCTCCATTGCCCCAAGTGTCTGGTGTTTCCTGAAGGAAAAATAGGTTCTGGGAGGACTGTCATTTATTCCTCAGCCACTAGGGAACTAGAGAAGCGTGGAATGCCCCGGTAGGAAGCAATCTTTAACATCATCTAATTCAATTTCCTTATTATCAGAGATAAGGTAACTGAAACCCAGAGAAGTTAAGTAACTTGCCTGAAGCCAAACAGTATCAGTCTTCAAACTCTGCCTCCTGTTCTTTTTCTACCCTTATCCTATGTCGTATACTATTATCACATGAGTAATTTATGAAAGGTCAGAGTTGAGAGAAATATTAAAGATGGCCTATTTTATCATTTTCTCCTTCCCAGTGTGTAGCTATCAAGCATTTCTTTGAACACCTCCAGTGACAACAAATTCAGTACAAAAAAATTACAGGGCAGTTTTTACTAATACATTAAATAATTTCTAAGAGATTTCTATTTTCTTAAATATAAAGGTATGAGAAAAAGCAATTCTTTGACCAATCGCCAAATTATTTTTAACCCGTTGATTAAGCTAAGAACAGAAGTTGTCAACATGATGGTTAATATAATATTGGAGAATCCAGTGAAACTGATCAAGTTTAGCAATGCATTAAAAGGACCCTTATGAACTTGAAAGAGTTCATTTCTCTCCTAAAGTGTGAGTTGGGCCCTAGGGAAAAGAGGGCTAAGTTAATAGGATTATTTAATCTCCCCAATTTTTCTTCTTCCTATTCAACATTACCAGGTTCTGTCTCTCTCCTAATTGAACTATGGAAGGAGCCTTGGCAATAGATCAATATCTAATTTTTGGAAGTTAATTTTTTAAAAGAAACTTCGGTTCTTTTAGGGAAAGGGGGCATAATGATACATAATGAAAAATACTGTAACTATCCTGGCAAATTTTCTATGTGAAATTTCAACAGAATCCATCAATTATAGCAAATGACCAATAAAAATGTTCAATCAAAAACTCATTTTAAGATACATTGTTAATGAACTGTGTACAATGATGCTTAATCAAAACTCGACATGATCGCATGGGAGGAAAGTTCCACAGGACCTCAGGAGCACTATTGTTCTGAACAAAAGATAACAATAAAACTGTATAATTAATAGCCTATGGTCATGTGGCATTCTCTGGGGAAACTCGTTTTCATGACAAACTCTACAGTTTTTCAAAACACAGGAATTGTGTTCCATAACAGCACTAATGCCATAAGTAGAAAGCATCATTTTTCAGGCTGTTTTTATTTGACATGGAACTTTATGGTTGTTCTACACTAAAGTGCAACTAAGATGCAAAATCAGTGACTGAAGCTGCTCACCACAAAAATGGAAAAAATTGAGTTCTGCCTCTATTGTACGTCTTAACAATCTACAAATGACACACTATCTTTAAAAAAAATTCCGATAATATATCTGTATCAAATAAGTATCAATATATGGAATATTTGTCTTTTCCTGGTATGACAGCGTAACTGTGACAGATGACATTGGCTACTCTGTGATCCTGAGATAGAGTTCTCAAGGTACAAATGAAAATGATCATGGAAAAGTTTTGAATAAGAAATACAGTAGATTGTGAAAGCCACTTTGTTAAACCAAACACTTACTTGAGCAGCTGTGTTAAGGTTAGTGTGTGAGTTTAGATAGTTGTCAGCTCTCCAACTTCAGTGTATTTATTATAAGTAACAATATTTCGCATTTAATATACATGCAGCCGATATATGGTCCCCCCCAAATGTAACTGTATGCCAATTTTATTGACAAGAAAATAAAATAAGGTATACTTGCCAAGAACCTATTGGAAGGCATGTGGTGGATTTATGAAGATTATCAATCAGAAATCAGTGTTGCAGTATTTTACTGCTGTACATTTGGGCTAAGGCCATTGGCTCAAATGCTGATGTATAGTTTATTTTTCCTAAGTATGCATATTAAATATGACACCCATTTCTAAGCATGTAAACTAAAATGTATTAATGTCTCCTTTTTCAGGTGTGTCCAAACTCAGGATTCAGGACATGGTAAAGCCAATGTATATTTTCAAACCAATCACTTTAATCAGAGTCCTGTGAAAGTTAGTATTCAAAAACTCTTTCTGTAAAGCAAGATGGCTCCTTGACCCAACTGGCAAGAAAATCATAACTGAAGAATGGAAAAATCTTATATTTTCCCATTAAGTCTAATAAGCAATGGGAGAATGGCTAGTCAATTATTCTCAGAATGGTTACTCATGAAAAAATAATACTGGACACACACAAGCACCTATTCAGAAAGACTCTGCACTGAGAGGAGAAAACCATGGACAGAGGTAATTCCAATGACTCCGAATTGTCAAAAACCAAAATAAAAGTAAACAAAAATTAGAGTCTGTGATTTCCTCCAGGGAGACCCTGATTTTGTGTGTGTGTGTGTGTGTACATGTACACACACACAATTTAGGCTTATATATTATATGTATAAAGTGCAGGCTTTCCCTGAAATATCTATCTATATATACACATAAATTTATATGTAACATATACATATTAATTTTTATATATTTATATATTTCCCTGAGATGATAGACAGATAGATAATCTCAGGGAAAGCCTAAGGCTTAATCAAAGGTCTGCAGATAGGATCCAAACAGACACTATAATCAACTAAAGAAGGCGAGGAGGTGAACAAGGAAGGAATCAGAAAGACAAGCTGAAGTAGCAAAGACTTACTTGTGCACGCTGCTTTTTAATGAACCCCTCATTATTTCCAAGCAGTTCCACTCAGAACTGCCATTTCTTATCTACCTACAAGGAAATAGGTGAGGATCCTTAGAAGAGCCCTGTCTCTCCTGCAGACACCTACTAGAAGTAGAGTAGGTTCAGGTTTTAGTAAATCCTCTCTTTTGGACTAGAGGGTGAGTCAGTCAGGGTCCAGTCAGGAGACAGAAGCCACACCAACCAATCTGAACAGAAACGTCTTACATATAGAATTACTAAATAGACAAAAGAGGAACAATACTGAAAGGGATAAAAAGAATCATAAAGATTACTGAAAGAGCAGATTAAGGGACTAGCTGATACTTGTATGAAGGAGAGAGAATTCTCAGGAAAGAAACAAACTTGGAGAGATGGGCCCCCTCCGTCTCTCCTCAAGGCTGAGACGTAGACCTTGTTGGAGAGGGTGTGGCTGCAGCCCGCTGGGTGACACTGAAGATCGCGGAAGTACCACAGACTGGGACTGTCAAGCAGAAGACAAGCCGCTGGAGTGGCAGAGAGACTTGCTGGGGGTGGGCACTGACACGGGTAATCACTTGTGGGTCCCCCTGGCTGCACTGTAAAGGAAGCTGCCCACTGGAGTGCTAGTATTCACTGAAAATACTCATTGAAAAGCTACTTGCTGGGGTGCCTGTAACACTCAAGGAGAAGATGCTCGCTAAAGTGCCAGAAAAACTTGCTGGAGAATGCACATCCCTTGGTCTCTCACATGAAGGTACCTGCCAGCCACTGCACTGTAGAAGCAAGAAGAAAAGCAACCAAACCAGGGGTGCACACAGAGTTCCTCTGGCATCCTCTACAGATAAAGCTTAGCATGAAGCAAGTTGGCAAAAGAGAAATTTGTATAGGATCCAGATTCAGTATCAAAAAACAGTACAAAGGAGAGTGTGTTTGGATTGAGAAGGCAACGAATTGATAATTGGCATATGGGGATAGTGAATCTGGGAAACAAAATTCTAAGTCTGGTCTCCTGAATCATATTTTCCTAATCTTCAAGTTTTGGGGGTTATCTTCATTGGCAGTAGGAAATCAGGATGGCCCAACTTCATGAAATTAAAAGACTAGGGGTAGAGACTAGGAAAACAGTGTAGGGGACAAAAACAAACAAACAAAAACCAGCAAAAATCTTGAAACAATAGGGACATTGGTTGTTATCCATGACTTTGATGACACAGAATTGACTCTGGCAGAAGCCAAGTCACTCACAGAATGGAGATACTAGGTATCAGGGTGAGAACTAGGATCATTACTTGCAGGAACCTGGGAAGGAGTGTTTGTGCCGTAGGTAAGTTTCTTGCCCCACACTATACCCAGCCCTGTTAAGTCTATAATTATACGGCTCCCAATTTTCACACTGTTTCCCAGCAACTGACACATGTGTATGTGTATGTGAATGTGTGTGGGTGTGTATTCTACTAGTTGCCTTAATTGCTAATAACGACATATGAATTGAGATGCAAAGAGTATAAGTATTTGAAAGAGTGTGTATGCCCCAGTTCTAAATTTCAATAATATTAAAATAGATGACCAAACAACAGTTTTAAAAGAAACTGGATATTAGGTGTCAAAATAAAACAGGTATATTACCCCTGCTGGTACAGTATTCAAGTGTGTAAATTAATTACTGGGGAGGAGTGTTAACCAATGATATTGTACTTGAACACTTAAAGCCTGCTGGAAGTGAAGCAAGTCATTGGTAAAAGATTGATAGACTTTCAGTGTTTCCTAGTGCCAGTTCATAGATTCTGAATTTCATGGGTTACAAAGTGCATTATAAATTTATGATGGATAACAGCATTATCTACAGAACCAGCATAGGCTTAATTTCACATCCTACAAACAAGGAAACATCAAAGTGGACAGACATGGGATGTCAGCACCCATCTGAGCTATCCTTACAGGCTTGTTGACCCAGATTCCCTCTCCCCTCCCCCGCCCAGGCTCGTCTTCTGGAATATTATTCTAGAGCCTCTGGAGCATTGTTATAACTGTAATAACTCAGAATTGAGGGGAAGATCTGTTGGAAGGAAGGGGGAAGCCTATGACTCTTGAGACAACATAAATAACTGTGAGCAGCTTGAAGAATTTCCCAAAAGGTGGAAATTTATCCAGAAAAGAGTAGGAGATCTGAGAAAATGATGGATCTGATCACGGAGCAGAAAAAGTACCAAATGGGAAACATTCTCTAGGGCAGGGCTTCAAAACCTTTAAGGTCCATGTAACGGGATCATGTCAAAATGCAGACTCTGATGAACTACACCTGGGGCACAGAGTCTGCATTTCTAACAAAGTCCCAGGTGACGCTGCTGCTGCTACTTCGTAGACCACATTTGGAAGAGTACATCTCTTGAGAGCATTGGTCCTCAACCAGACGTGATACTGACTCTCCCAGGACAGTGGGTAACGTCTGAAGAAATTTTGGGTCTTCACAACTGGGAAAGTGCTAGCAGCATCCAGTGGACAGGACCAAGGATGCTGCTAACATCCTACAATGCACAGGACAGCCCCACAACAGAGGATGGCCTGGCCTAAAATGTCCATGGTGCCGACGTTGAGAAACTCTAGTAGTGAGAACTTTCTTTGAAGGGGGCTTTAACTTTTGAGTGCTTTTCCCCCTAGAAAATGGGTAGGGTTGTGGTAAATGTTCTATTTAAAGGAGAATTGCACATACTCTTCCTAAGTCACTATCACGTTCTTTAACTTCTCTAGCTTTTCAGTAAACACATATCCCCACGCAACTTTGTCTGGGGATAAACTAGAGGTCAGCAGAAAAGGGGACAGTAAAGGGGGCAAGGACATTTCATAGGTAAAAACATCAGCTCAGAGAAACCAACAGAAGAAAACTGCTGGCAGTAGCAATGAGCAGTGGAGAAAGCAGAGCTTTACAGAGCAGACGCAAGTCTCTGAGTTCCCAGTGATGTGAGAAGTGGCCCCCAGCAGAAGGGAAGTGTTAGGGCTGAGCATGTGATTCAAAGGACAGTCCAGGAATTCTGATTCCAAACTTCCCATTCACACCAATAGGGAGTACTAAGAAATATCTCCTTTTTCCCAGATGTGTATGATTTGGAATGCTAATGTGAAATGTTAGTAAACTAGCTATTAGTCAATACCAAGTGGTTTGTTAAGGCCAGTGCCCATGATTCATGTTGTACCAGGTTAAATATTTTGAAGATATACACACACATATGTGTGGATATTTGGTAGTTTGACACAAATGGTGAGAGGCTGTCTGGAAATGGAGAGGAGGTGGAGCTCTCTGGTATACAGAAGGCAGCAGATCAGGAAAGTCATTCATTTCATGGGCGTTTAATCTTAGGGTTCCAAGTAGGGAAGACATAGCTTAAGATGGGTCAAGGATGCATCAGTAAAAAAGTCCAGCAAACCTTACAGGATAGTCAGAGTAGGGTGAAAAGCTTGTAACTAGAACATTCTTAGAAAGGAAATTCCCTTCATGTTTCCACAGAGAGGGTTTCTCATTCTGCAAATAGTCCAGTTAATAAATTAAGTACATCTTAAACATCTCCTTCAGAAACAGGCCACATAGCATTAAGTGCAACTTCTTTTCCCATGATAACGAACTAGATGATCAACAGGTAGACAGCCCTTGATCTCCTTCAAGACAAGCAAGAGTGAGTTGCTTTTCAAATCTCATCTTGGAGAACCAGACAGGAAGTGCAATAAACATGAAATATTTTCATATGACATATGGAAATGTGCTTCACTCCACTGAGGATATAAATTGGAAAAGAAATTTTCAATTAGTAGGTTAAGTTATAATTAATAAGGAGTGGAATTTTGCATGAAGAAAGAGCCACCAGCTCTTGAACTTTGTAGCTATAATGGCCACCCTTTTCGAAGTTGGGTTTCAAAAATGAAGTCTTAGGCCAAAGATAGTGGGTAGCCTCGGCCCTTCAAAATTTGAAACTGCGCAGATAAAATTCATCCTAGGAAATTAGTCACTGCCCATCCAACCTGCACTCCCTGACAATACCAGATCCACAGCCTTATTCATTTAGCTGTTCTTATTTACTTGGTACTCCATTGTCTCAGATTTGCCCATTTGACCTTGGCTGTCTCTTGTTCCTGCTTTGCAGATGACCTATCTCTTGCCACATTTCCTTGACCTCTATCAAACTTGGAGCTCTAATCCCTTCTGGATGACTCCAATCTGCCCACCACAGCAGTAGCACACCCACAGGATTGAGGAGAAGCAGCTTCTGAAAGAAAGTACAGTAAGTCCCCTATATACTAACGTGTTCCTTTCCAAGAGCGTTTCTAAGTCCAATTTGTTTCTAAGTCCAAGAAAGTTAGCCTAGATACTCAACTAACACAGTTGGCTATATAGTACTGTACTGTAATAGGTTGATAATACTTTTCACACAAATAATACATAAAAAACAAACACAAAAAGTAATGAAAATGTTTTTAATTTTACAGTTAAGTACCTTGAAAAGCACAGTAGTGCAGTACAACAGGCTGGCATACAGGGGCTGGCATCGAGTGAACAGGCAAGAAGAGTTACTGACTGGAGGAGGGAGAGGAGGTGGGAGATGATAGAACAATAGGAGATACCAGTTACATCACCGCTGCTACATCTTAGCAGTACCAGCTACATCACCGCCGCTTTTACGCTTGCTTCCGGACATCCTGGGCTTGAAATAAAGATGCTGTACTACTGTACTCTATACAGCACCGAACAGTAAAATACACAAAAGCACAACCACTTGTGGAGGATGCACACACATGACAATGCATGCCAGACACATGAACTAACTTACGTGACTGGACATGCAAACACACGTTTGCATCTTTGAAAGTTTGCTACTTGGAGGTTTCTATGCAGGGGACTTACTGTAGTTGTATAGGAACTTGAAAGAAAATAAATCCATACTTTTCTTATTCCTTTCTTATGTTGCAAATGATGTACTTCTTGTCTACTTTCCTTACACTTATCCAATTCACAGTATTCCCAAAGGTGAGAGGGGAAACAACATGTATGAAATAAAGTATTAGGATCCTCCCCCAAACTTCTACAATTGCCAGTCTCTCAGCTCAACTCCACTTCCCTCCATATAACTGCTCAGATTTTGGTGTCAAGGATTACATATGGTATGGTAGGCAAGTAGCTCACCTTTCTAAGCCTCATCTATAAACTGAGACTCATGGTCCCTGCCTCATAGAGTTGTTGAGAAGATAACAATAGTTATGACTGTAAAATGCTTTGCACCATTCAGGAAATGTAGCAGGCATTGCAGAAATGAATGAATGAAAGAATGGCCAAGTAAACTGGCTGTGCTTGACAGAAATTGCCACTAAGTCTTTAATCAGAATATTATCAATAAAAATGATGGCCAGCGATGTGTCAAGCGCTCTTCTAGATCCTTTCATTCTCACAGCAATACCAAGAAGTAAGCATCATTAGTACCTTTTTACAGATATTAATACACTATGCCCTATGCTAGGTGTTGGGGATGCCTCTTCCCTCCTAGAGCTTACAGTCAGCCTGTTGGATAGAGCACAGATGCTCTGAGGTGTCTCTTTATGCCCTTTAATGCAGAGTTGTTCAAACAGAAGCCGCAACCAATTTCATATGTAGAAGAAAGAAAGAGAAAGAGGAGGGAAGGAGGGAAGGAAGGAAGGAAGGGAGGAAGGAAGGAGGAAAGGAAGGAAGGAAGGGAAAGGAAAGGAAATAGAATGGAATGGGAAAATTAGGGAGCATTGCACATAGCCAGGGTAATCATTGTTTCATAAAATCTTTCATGTGTATGTGTGTGTGTGTGTAGTGCATCTCAAGGTAAAATGTGTTAAGTTTCTGTCACAATCAAAAAAGGTGAACGTCTCTACCTTAAACAATTTGCACACCGTCTACATTATCCTCCCTGAGATACCTGTGGCGACACTGTTCACACAAATGGTGCTCAATTCGTCTAACAAGTAGCCTTTGTGCTTAAAACACGATTTAATGGGGGGAAATTGTGATATCTTCCCACATACTGCCTAAATCCCAACATCCAAGTAGTCATTTACAATTTGTATTGCTGACCAGATTAAAAAGACACACTGCCACCTTCTAGAAGCCTACCCTCAAAAGCAGGTATTCCCACAGATGGCGGTAAACTTTCTGAGGGCTATCAGATTGCAGTAACAGAAAAGCGGTGGGCCTTCTTTCCTGGCCTGTGTTTCACATCCCAAGACTTCTGGGTTCACTCTTGATTTATTCTGTTCATGAACACGCATATGTCTTCCATAGATTATGTATTCCATATCAAGAGATGCACGGAGGGAAAAAGCCATATATTTTCAAGTGCTGCAGCTTTCACACGAAGCACATTTATCATAGACGTAGGTTTCATCCATAACTCATTGTGAGACCGGGATGTATTTGTTGTCACTGTTGCCATTGTTAGATTCTGTAGCAAATTCTCCCAAATGGTACCCCTTTTCTATTTTCTGGCATCAATATTCGGGAAGAGAAAGTACGGTTATCTCGCTTTTGTCCTAATTGTTTTGTGAAGACCTATTTAGATCCATGTCAGGGCTGCTATTTTCAGGCAGCGCCATTTTCCTCCAGGTTTTTATAGTGTATTATCCACCCACAGTAACCAAGGGTGATGATTATTTTGGATTCCAGGACACATCACTCCCGCTCCTCCATTTTTTAACCATCACTTTTGATTCTTCCTGTACCCTGCAGCATCTTATGAAATATAAAATATAATGAAACATTCAAACCGTTGACGTTCCCCTTATGGGTTTTCAGAGAAGGAGCAGCATGTGCTCCCGTTAGCTCTCATTTCATCAGTTACCCCGGCGCTTGGACAACGTTGTAGGAACAGCAAAGCAGATCCAACCGAAACCTATTTTCATCCCTGTCATCCTCAGCATCATCATCATCACTCTACTTCCACTTCCACCGTGGATCATACAAAAGCCAGATTAGCTGCACTAACAGCCATTCATTCCGAAGCCTGCCTCCCCTCCTGGAACCGTCCTGCTCCAGATCAGCCTGCGAGGGAGAGGGAGAGACGGAGACAGGATGTGGAAAACCAAGAGGTGGGCAGGAGTACAGGGAGGGGCCTTCACTCCCAGGGGCATGTAGCATGTATATGTTCTCTCTCTGAATTCCCTGCTATGACTTATAGAATTTGCCCAGAGATTAATAATTTCATAGCAAAATTAGTGTGCATGCACACACTAGTCAGCAAATTTAAAAACAACTGGTGCAAAAATTAAAGTGGAAAGTTCCTCAGTTGGTGTCCTTGCAATGACCTCATGACCTGGCTCTTGGGGACGTTTGTCCTCCCTCTGAGAGCCAAGCCTGGGTCCTTCTCAAACCATAAATGCCTAGGAAGTCAAACGGGTCCTCTGTAGAGATAAGGTCATTTCTCAGAGGCAGGATGGTGTAGAGAACAGAAGAAATATCAGGAGGCAGGGAACTCCCACATTCAAGATTATTTCTGCCACTGAATTGTTGTTTCACCTTGAGGACCCTCAGTTCCCCTGTGTGTAAAGGAAGAATGGAATTTTCTACTAAAACGCTAGGATCTCAGCTACCTTCCCGTGGTCCCAGGCCTCGCCCTTGGCTTTCAGCCACAAGGCAAATGTTTGCAGAGCCTAAGCTGGTATGCACCACTGCCCTTGTCTCATAGTTGCCCCCTACTTTCTCAGAAAAGAAAGCCTCACTTTACTTGCTGCATTCCTGGCCAGTCTGTGGGTAGCAGGGATTTTCCAGGAGCCTGCAAACATGTTACAACATTTCATGTGGCCCAACCAGGTGACCTTCTGGCAGTTTCTCATTCAGGGTGGCTTGAGGTTGCCATGAAGGACTCTGCAGATGGTGTGATTTTCCTTCGGGACCGGCCATTCATGTCACTGAAGGCAGGACAGGGTCTTCATGCTCACCCTTGAAGGTCCTTCGTCGCACTTGAACTCCCATCATAGGGTCCCTTGTTACCTGAGAGAGTTCACAATCTGACAGCTCAAGCCCATTTGTTCATCCTCATTTTTTTTCCTGGCGAGAGTTGACTGGTAACACAGAGTCTTTCTCCAGGACTTTTCAACCAAGCATCTTAAGATTCAGAAACAGTCAGCAGCCTTTTTTTTTTTTTCTGACCAGGCTGCTGCTGAATCAATTAGAAAGATTGAGTCCAGAGCTACAGAGGGGGCACGGCAAGAGTGAGAAAGAGAACAGAGCAAGTTGGAGACGGGGAGAGGAGGGAGGGAGAGGAAGAAAGAGAGAGGAAGAGAGAGAGAGAGAGTGTGCGCTCTGCCCTACTTGAGTCTCAGTGTTCACCCCGCCACTGTTCATATGCAAGAGTGCAAGCAGTCTTTCGATAAATTCCTCGTTTACCTAAGAAGGTATTATTTGGATCTGTTTCTTGAAACTAAAAGAATCCTAACAAAACATATTCCAGAAGAGATCCTAAAGCCATCTAGTCTAAAAAACCACTCAACACTTGGATTTCCTCTGCCACGTGTTACAGTGAATGCCACTTGTGACACGGAACAAGCTACTTCCTAAGGCAACGATTTCAATCAACTCCAGCCATGATGATTAAATTATTAGACCGAACTGAAGGCTTTCCCATAGCACTTTCCTCTTTTTAGCCCTCGAACCACCCCTTAGAATAAACAGATATACCTTCCAAATGGGAGTTCTTTAAATATTCCGAGGCAGTTAAAATGACATTTCTCTTACTTAAGTTGTTAATGTTTATTTTTTTCACAAGCCTCAACTATCCAATTTCTTCCTCTGTTTTTCAGATGATGTCTTTTTAAAACCCCTTCACCTTCTTGACAGCAGTGTTCTGATTACCTAATGGTGCAGAGTCCAAAACTGGACACAATATTCCCAGCAGGGTCTGAGCATCGCAGAAAACAGACTTCTCTCTTCCCTGAGTTCAGGACTATACTTCAGCCTAACTTTACACTCACTTTTTGATACTCACAAACTTAATGAACTTATTGTTGACTAAAATCACTAGTTGTTTTTTATTCATGCTACACGTATGTTCCTACCTCCTCAGCCTTGCGCTTACGAAGTTGGTTTTTAGATCCAAGCGTTAGATTACATGCACTGTTCCTACAAAATTTCATATCAAATTCAGTGAACCAAAAATTGAGGAGGAGGATGAAAAAGTTCTAGAGGTCGATGGTGGTGATGGCTGCACAAAAATGTGAATGTACTTAATGCCACTGAACTGTACACTTAAAAATGATCAAAAGGGTAATGTTATTTATATTATGTATATTTTACCACAATAAAAAATCAAGGAAATTTGAAATGTGGACTGGATATTATGATCTTAGGGAATTGCCATTAATTTTCTTAGATATGATCATTAGCGGGATATAGGAGGATGTATTTTTAGGAGATAGGGAAGTAGTTAGCACACAGATTTTCTGAGATCTGCAACTTGCTTTCAATTTGTTAAAAGAAAAAATATTTAGAAAGAGAAGTAAATGAAACTGATAAAAATATTAACCATGGTTTACCCTAAGTCCTCAGTACCCGAATGTTCATAAATAGTATTCTTTCAACTTTTTTCAAGTATGGAATTTTTCTTATTAAAAAGTTGGAAAAAATTCAGCCCAATATTTTAGCTTGTTAAGATCATTTTGAATTATGTCTGTCATTTTTGTTATCCTTCCTTTCAGCATTTGTGTGACTACAAATTAAATAAATATCACCTATATATCTTCATTTCAGTCCTAAACAAAATTGCTGAGGAGGATGTGATTGAGGACTTAACACCGGGTTAGCCATGAGGCATTTTGCACCAAGCCCACATCGGCTCATCCATCAGTGCCTTTATATATGGTTGCTCAACAAGCTATGTATCCATTTAATTATCCAGGAGCCACATCGTGCTTCTCCATCACTCTACCAGAATATGGAACTGACACACACTGCTGGCTTCTTTTTTGTAGTTCATGTTAATTATGCCTCTGCAAGCAGCTCATAGTGATAGAATGACAAGCCAGAGCTTTGGAGGCCGGCCACATCCCTTTAAATCCTCGCTAGGCCACTCAGCAAGTATGCGACCCCAGATAAGTTTAATCACCTGTCTGGACTTTAATTTCTTCATCTCTAAATTGGAACAAGATAGAAGTGGTTGCAATGATTAATTAGATTTTTGTGTTGGTCTAATACTGCATCCCAGGTGAGGTGTCAGATACTGGACATGAAGCACAGACTGCGGCCTGGTGAAGGTGCAGAGTCAGTGCAAGTTCACCTCCCCTGGGCCCTGCTGAGAAGATGCTCCTCAGAAGAAGCATGTGCTTCACCAGTTCTTCTTTCTCAGAGAATAAGGCTTCTAGGCAGTGACCAGGAATCTGTGATGAGGAAAAGGGAGAACAGGAAGACCAGGCCAAGTCATGTGATGCCCCGAGGGGCAGTAGGGCATCCTGGCCCCAGGATATGGCCTGAGAGTCTGGGATGACCAGAAGTTAAAACAAGAAGGCAGAGAGGTGGGAAGAGCCTCCGAAGAAGTCTGCACTCATTTCCTAATCAACTCTAGATCTGCCTGAAGCCGTCTTTGCATAAATTCAGCTTAAAAGATGTTATCACTTATATGCGGAATTTAAAAAATAGCACAAATGAACAAATATAACAAAGCAGAAACAGACTCACAGATACAGAGAACAAACTGGTGATTGCCAGTGGAGAAGGGAAAGGGGGAGGGGAAACATAGGGGTATGGGATTAGGAGATACAAACTACTGTGTATTAAATAAATAAGCTACAAGGATATATGGTACAACACAGGAAAATAGAGCCACTATTTTGTAATAACTTTAAATGGAGCATAATCTATAAAAATGTTGAATCACTAGGTTGTACGCCTGAAGCTAATATAATATTATGAATCAACTATACCTTACATGTCCTTGTAAAACCCTTCAGAAAACCCCCTCCCCCCGCCGCCCCACTGCCTTCAGGATAGGGCCCAGAGGACAGCTTAGAAACTTCCTTGGGATCTGCTGCTCACTAACCTTTCCGTCTCACTACCTTCAATCCGATTTTTCAGCTGTGTGCTTCTGCACCTTCCTTGGCCTGGGAAGCCTCCTCCCTCACCCCGTCCTCAGCTTCACAGCTAACTTCCATTGCCCTCCTTGGGGAACTCTCCCTTACTACCAGGTTTCTGTGCAAAGTTTATCAATTCTATGCAAATTTATCATTCTATGCAATAATTTTCTGTGTAACCTGAATATTTGCCACCCACGAGTTCCCAAGTCCTCAATGCCTCCAGAGTATCACTTTTTTCCTTTAATACCTACATAAGACGGCTCAGTGGGAAAGCCCCCCACCCCAGTCTCCCCTATTTGCTTGCATTTTGGAGGGGTTTATGTCCCTGCCACCACGCACTCTGATTTCCTGTTCCCTTTCACTGTCCTAACTCTGAGAGCTACCTCTTCTCTTTCAGGCATTTCACCCCCAGAACAGACATTTCTCTTTTCTCTATGTTCCTCTAATTTACCAGGAATATGACTGCTGTACATAACAGATTTTTTCAAAAAATTGTCATAAATAGTAGGAGATAATTGTAGCCCAAGCCAGGTGATACCTTTATATCCCAGTTCCTTGAAACTGGCCCCTCTCTCCCGAGAACCCAGTCACCTGCCTGCTGCCCTATTGGGCCCCTTTTCCTCTGAAATCCTTCCCACTCCTTCCCTTGCTTTATTCCAAGTCCTAGAGGCCAATATGAAAACTTCAAATTCCTCACATTTTATTATTCAGATCAGTTTTTCTTTTCTGTTCAAATCTCTACCATCATACTACCCCTTAGAGACCTTATGTTTTATAATTAAAAATACTCCATTCTAGAATTTTCCTAAACATGGATTTTTTTTTTTTTCCCCTCAAAGAATCTCTGCTAACTCAAACCTCCAGCGGCACTAGTTAACTTGTCATCTCCATCACGAAACTAGAAGACCCCTGAGAGCTGGAACTCTTGTTTGGATTACCAGCACCCAGTGCAATGATGGATGGGTGATATATTCTCAGTAAATGTTCAACAAAGCAAGGAAGGAAGCAGAGAAATACAACTCTAACATCTCTAATGGTGGAATATCAAATCATAGGAACTTTTCCTGTACTTCTGTAATTGTATGGTGTCAGTTCCTGCTTACAATGAACCCTTTGGGATAGATGAACTTCCAGCATGCCCTTTCTGCTTTCTTCCCCCCATCTGTTTTATAGGGATATTTCCCCAACTTGTCCACAGATATAACCCACATTCTCCGATATTTGTTTTATTAATAATAAAGCTGATAGTTTAGTCACATTTCAACAAACATTAATTTTATCAGTAATGAAGTGATTCCTTGGTCACATTCTCCAATATCAATTTTAACAGTAAAAAAGCAGATATTTTGGTCTTCAAAAAAAAGTTGTTCTTCAGCAAATGGCATCCCACTACACTAAGAATAAAATTCCCATTCTGTGCCAAGCCGTAGCCTACATGATCAGACTGGGTCTTTCTCTGCAACTGCATCTCCTTCCACTCTTCCCTCCCCCACCATACTCTATTCCTACCTCAGAGACCTCATCAAACTCATTCCTGCTTTAGGCCTTTGCATTTGTTCCTCTGTCAGCCACCCTCCCCACCTCCCCCCACGGCCAGCTGACTTCCGTCTTGTCTTTAGGGTCTCAGCTCCAATATTACTGACCCGGAGGAGTCTTTCGTGACTAGCCAAGCCTTACACTATCTCATGATTTTTTATCATATCATCTTATTTTATTTTCTGTATCACACATATCATGACTTAAAATTATCTCGTGTGTTCAATAACTTATTTCTTCTTATTTTCTACTCCTTGTCCACTAAATGGAATGCCAACTCCATGAGAGCAGAAGCTTTATCTTTCTCTAATTTCCCAACACCTAGAATATGACCTGGCACACAGTAGGTACTTAATAAAGATTTGTAGAATGAGTTTAAGAATAAATGAATTAAAGAATACTATCAGTGTTCACCTAATCTACTCATAGTTTAAGACAGGAATTCCAGGAACAACCTGAGAACTATGTCTGCTTCAGAAACAACTTATTTATGTAATTCAAGTAATACCAGCTGGTGCTCTGTGATATACTTATAAAATCTGCACACTGTCTGCCCAGCTACACTTTCCCATAATGCAGAATAATCTTAGATTGTCCCGTCAACACACACTAATTGAGATCATCTTGGAAAATATGGCCATATTTTATGCCAATTCTTCACAGTCTACATTTGAATGAAAGATGACTTAGACAGTGACATATGAAAGACTCCAAGAAGCACACAATCCCAGACAGTTGATTCATTTCGCACATCATCTGGTCCACTCTCCTTTCGGACTTCTCTTTAGGACTTAGAAATTAGTCTTTGCCTGGGTAAAAGCTCGCGTTGTTTTTCACATGGCCCGTCTTAAAGATATGCTCTCCAGAGTCCTTGTCCAATGTCAAGGTCCAAACTAGACTGTCCCCATTGGGAGTGCCTATTCACTTCATAGACCCAGTGCTCAATCTAGGTCACACTATGAAAGGTTCCCATTTCCCATTTCCTTTGTCTGGTGGCCTCTGGTTATATTTTCAGGCTCTATTTGTTTCCCAAGCTTCATCTATATTACTGTTCTCTGTCTAAGCTTGTTTCCCCTCCATCTCTTTATCCTTCCCTCTGCACCCCAGTTCTTACAGCCCTGGCTGAAATCTGATCCCCTCAGATTTCCAGGAAGAAAGTTTATACTCATTGCCATGGCCAAGGTATCTTCTCTGATTATTTCTACTTCTCCCAAGGGTTTTGAAGAGGCAAATAAACCTTGAAGACACCATGCTCAATGAAATAAGCTAGCCACAAAAAAAGACAACTACTGTATGGTTTTGCTTATATGAGGGACCGATAATAGTCAAATTCATGGAACCAAGTGGGTGTCCAGGGCTACGGGTCAAGGGTGAAAGGAGCAGTTGTCCTTTAATGGGTATAGAGTTTCTCCATTCTGCAAGATGAAAAAGTTCTGGGGATCTGCTTTACAACAATGTGAATATACTAACTGTACTGAAATGTACACCTACAATTTTTATGTTATATGCATTTTATCACAATTTAAAATAAAACAAAACAGACGGTAAATTGCTGTAATTCCAGGCAGTATCCCCAAGAACTGGTACTTCCTATCATTTGCAATATTTCATTTTTGACTTCCTTTCAATCTCTAGGAAGTAAGCCTCTCTCACAATCCACCAGGCTACTCTCTGACTTCAGAAGTCCCCTTCCCTCCACTGTAGCCATCATTTTAACCATGGAGCACATTATTTCACTTTGGAGTCATCTATCACACTTTAGATTCAGATGAATCTATTTAATTACTGCTCCTTTATCCTTCATTCCCCTTAGATTCCTTTATTCTTCTGTGGAACTTCACTCTGCTTCTAGGAGCACATGTGCAAACAGCCTTCTTCCTATTTGCATTTCACTTCCACCCACAGCCAAACCTTCTTCCAAGCTGCACCCTAAACTCAGCACAGCCTTCCTATCTAAACTCTACTTTTCTCCCTTCCCTTAGTTAAATAGCTCATAAAAGCCTGTTTTTCAAAGTCTTTCTAGAACAATTAATATTATATATTTTATAGTTTATTTCCCAATGGCTTCCAAAAAAGAATTTATAGCATATATGATCTCTAGGAAAAAATTATTCTTCTTATATATGACACAAATTGTATCTCACCCACTGCACTTATCTCTCTGACTTAAGTAATTTAAAAAATTTCACTTAATTTTATTCTTAATATCAATTTATTACTAGTACCACTATAATCCCATACTAAACACTTTGGAAGACACTGGAAATAATAAATACCACTTATTGTGAATATTTACAATGTGTGAAGCACTTATACCAGGTACTATAAAGTATCTCATTTTCATAATAACCCTTCAAATTTGGGGGAAAGAATTAAACTATTTCATCAATATATCTCCCAACCTAAAAAAAAAATGAAATAAAACTAAATACAAGCTGACAATAGTCTCTGGATTAGATTTCTGGAGGACATGGGTTCTACTGTTCTGCTACGTTTAGTATATAGCACAGTTGTGGGCACATAATGAACACTCTATTTTATACACTCATTCTATATCTGGTGGATGAATGAATAAATGATTGAAGAAAGTTTTTTGAGATTATATATAGGGCAGATCCTAAAAGTGGGGCTTCATTCAGCCCTCTCAGACATGAAAGCTAATGTTTTTATTTCTTTTTCTTTTTTTCAGAAGTAAAAGAAGTTCTAGCTCTTTCCATAATCACATTCATTACTGCCTCTACCCCTTTCCACATTACGGTTACTCTCTTTAATTTTACAGTTAATGAGTTGAGTTTAATAATGACTCCAACAGAGGGATCTACAAGACGGTGAGCTTCCAAAAGGTGGCAGTAGAGTGTCAGTCACATGACCTGAGCAGGAAGGCTTTCAACTACTGGTTAATTTGCTTAACATAGAGATAAGTAGACTTTATCTGCTTTAAGCTCCAAAAATAATATGTTAATAAAAAATTAACTTAAACCATATTAACCATTACAGCAGACAATATTTTAGATATGCTTTTGAGAGGAAAAAAACTAAGGTCAAGTGCAAGAGCTTCCTTACTACTTCTACCTCTTCAGACATTCAAAATCACTTCTCAGCAGTTTGTTCTCCAATGTCAAGGTTGTTCCAATAGTTTCCCTGAGCAGCTTGTTTGTTTGAAGATTTGGTCTCCTCTTTTTCTCAGCCTAGTCACCTTTCCAACTCTTTGGAACTAATGAAGGAGATACCCTCTGTTTACCTTTTCAACTTCCTTTCTCCCAGAGTCTGATCTTTTTATTTATTTGTTTGCTTGTTTGTTTTTGTGCATTGCAAAATCAAAAAGTAGAAGAAATATCTGCAGGATAGCATAATGTTGCTGAGACAGTTTTTACCCAATCAAAGAAAGTAATTACACTTTATCCATGTTAGTTTTCTCCATCCCACTTGTCAAGGTTCTATTTCCCCAACTCGCAATGAGCACAGCTCATTGAAAGCATGTATGGGCAAACGTCAAGACAGATTTCCATACTGAAAGGGGCTTTGGAGGTTCAAATCAAGGGAGTAAGCTTATTTACTGAGCAAAGTTCAAGATCCATTACAGAAATGGAACAGGAAAAATCAGTATCTACAAAGACCCAGAGAAAAGAAAGATCATATCACTTTCAGGAAGCTGGAAGTAGTTCAGAATGTCAAGATGAACATAAGATTTCCATCAGCACCTGCTTGTCCCAGGGCCCCTGTTAGTGAAATTTCTATGCCTCGGGTCTCCTGCTGCCACAGCAATATTTTCTATCAAATAAACCTTTGACCCCCATTGACCAGGATTGGCACTATCTCAATAACAGCCAATCTTCCTGCTGGCTAGTGACATATGATCCATGGCTTGCCATTGAAAAATAAACTGGACTAATAAGTTTCCTTTCTCCAAAATTTGAACTAAAAACACTAAGGAAATGAGCAAGATATGAGTGAGAATTAAAATATATGATGAGATACATACATGGTAAAATTACAGAGGAATGGAAGTTTTTAGTGAGGAAAAAAGTCAGCTAAGGGAGAAAAATGTAATAGATATGCAAATAGCAACAAAGTATGCTCCTCTAAGAGCTTTTTAAAATACGATTTTGTTTTTTGAAATCTGTCCCACAACTTTACCCTCATAAGCATTAACAACAAAGCGATGTGGTTAATCTGGCCATGGTCCACTGAATTACCTTTGTTTTTCCTACGACCATTATATCCGTACTCTCAAAGTGCCTCTGCATCTCTCTTCTCATTGCATTGTGCAAATGAGCCCATTTTACAGATTATAAAATTGAGGAACTATGAGGTTAAGTGACTGGCCCAAGTGAATTTTTGGTGATCCTTCAACTAGACCTTACCTTTCTTTACTCCTTTAGCATTATTTACCTCAATGTACCATGAATGAATCATAGGACTATACATTAAAATCAATCAGATCTTACATTTACTTTGGCCAGAGATATTTTGCTGCCATTCCCTGCTTCTCATCCAGATTTTTAGTTCAACAGTATAAATTATTTATATCCCTAAAACTATAAAACAACATTTTTAATATTTAGCTTAATGACTTTCTAGTGTGTGCTATTAGTACGGTGATGCCATTCCATCAAGCTTAGTGTAAATGACATTATTAAATTGTACTAGCAGCATAAAATTACATTCTTTAAATTGTGTGCTTCAGAATATTTTATTTTAATAAAGTCTTTGCAATAGAAATCTTCCATCACTCACTCTTCTTCACAAAGCAAAATTTGCTTTAGGCCTTTAAATGAGGGCCAATTGAAAAATTAATCATAAAATTGCTATAGCAGTGACAAAGTTGCTTTGGAATGCTTTTAAATATTTAATTGACTATCCTTTGCTATAAGCATCAAGTCCTAAATGTATGGTCAAAAGAGGAAGAATCTAAGTAGATAATATATATCCTGGTAAATTTCCAAATGGCAAAAGTTTGGTTAAAATAATTTGAAAAGTGTTGTTAATTGCTCTATTCATCTCCAGTTGTTGCCATGGAAATATGGACACAGTCAAAACACATACACGTGTGTATACACATACACACACACACAAGCTCACAGGATTTTTTGTACTTATACATTTATCCACATTCTCATTATGTTCAATACAAATGAAATATTCTCAGCAGAATCATTGCTATTGCTCTCAGAAGTCTATAAAAAGTGAAGTAAAACATACAACTGGTAAACCATAGAGAAACTTTTCAAATCTAGCATATCCCACAAAACCCAGATTTTTAAAATAAGCATGGCGTGAGTATATAATGTGAGATTCCATATCATGTTTTATTCAAATAACCTAATTAAGAGACAAGTCTTTGTGAGTAGGTGAGATCTCGTTTACAGCCTCTGTGTTTTCCAGCTGCATCCTTGCTGAACTTGAAGGTGACAGATAGGTGTCAAAGACATCCAGGCCCCTCCACTGCTGGCATTATGAGTTCTCTGTGATCGTGCTGGAGATGCATTACCATGGTGCTGTAGCTACAGCACTGCAGGGGAACCAAAACCCACCCCTTGGATAATATTGCATTACAGCTTTGGCTGACACTCGTGGCAGGGAGCCAATTGATAACGAAATACATTTTAAAGTTTCCCATACTGCGTTAAGAATCCCAAAGGAAGAAAGTTCTGATTGGAGTACCACAGCTGTCCCTTTCAGTTGTCCTTCTGGACCTTCAAGGAAGCAGCTAGTAAACTGACCTGTCCTCACACTTTCAGTTCTCAGGAATCTGGGTGACAGAGCAATTCGAGTTATTACTGTTCAAGGAAACCCTGGCTACTGCAGCCCAGCTGACGGGCCAGAGATGGTCTTCCTGATATGGCCTGAGAACCTCAGTAATATTTTAACTCACAGTTGCAGATAACCGTTTGCATACCAGTTACTTGGTAGGGAATGATTTTTACTTAGAGAGTTAATTTCATTTTCCTTAACACTAAAGCCTTTAGCTATGGGGGTGAGAGTCATGAAAGGAGGGTAGAGAATAACTTGTTCTAAAGGTCTGGAGCAAGTTTATAAATTAAAGACACTATTAACCAAGCATCTGTCTTGGGTCAATTTCTCTCTCTTTCTGTCTCTCTCATTCTCCTTCCCTCCCTCTCTCATCAATTCTCTCAGAATCTAAGGCTTCTAAGAATTTTTAATTTTTTAGGAATTTACTACAGATTAAAGATGCATGTCACCAAACTGTCCCCCAGGAAGATTGTGCCAAGTAGCAGTCCCTGAGCTAGCCCACCTGACAGCAATCTCACCAGCTTTGTAACCAGGCTTTCCCCACCTTTGCCAATATGGTAAAGGAATATATTCCTCTCTTTCGTTTTATTAGAGCCCTTTTTGCTATTGCTTTAAATGATCATAGTTGTAAATCTAGCATTGTAACGTGTTTATTAATGTGCTTCTTAGTATAGTAAATCAACCCTGTATTCGTGGGATAAAATCTAAAGATAATGATGAACGATTCTGTGAATATCCTGCCAGCGTCAGTTCGATCTCTGTTATTTAAGATTTCAACAGGTATGCTAGTCAGCGACATTGGTCTCTGACATCTCTGGTAGCTGAGAACTTAAGCACTCGCCAGTGCCTGGAACACTAGGGGGCCAAACATGGTGAAGAATTTTTAGGTGTACAGTGTGGTAAAGAAAAAATAGGGGGGGTGTTTCTTATTGTCAAATTACAGAAGCTTATAATGCATTTTAGTATATTACAGATCCTAAGATGTCCTGTTAAGGTGTACTCTGTTAAGATTTGTTTTATCCCTGGTATATTACATTTATTTGGCTAAATATATAGAAAGCTTTTTGTATAGAATAACGATGAACTTCTGACGAGACATTTGAGTGTTTAACATTTTGAAGAGGGCATAGTTTTCTTTTGTTCTCTATTTGGTGTTAAGTTTTATGCTAATTTTACAAAATTAAACCATCTTTTCCTGTTTTCAAAAATGGTTCAAATGGAAAGTATGTCCTTGAAAGTTTGAAAGAATGCTCCTGTGAAGTCAACTAGTCTCAGTGATTTTTGTTGATGATTATTATATTGATTTTTTAATTTCTTTTATGATTTTTTATATATTTTGGTTTTCTATTCTTCATATATTTTGGTTTTCTATTCAATTCTTTTGGAAATTCTTTTTGCAAAAGAGTGTGTCAATAAGAGTTTTAAATTAATAGGGAAATTGTATATACATACTTAATGTTCAAAAAAATTTTGTCACTTCTTGATATATTCATTTTTATTTACTATATTTTATTAGCATTTTCTTTCCCTTTTTCACTAAACTTTCCAAAGTTTATTTTTTTTTAATTTTTCAGTTTTATTGAGATATAATTGACACACCTCACTGTATACACTTAGGTGTACAAAGTAATGGTTGACTTACTGTATTGCGAACTGATTATGACAATAGGTGTAGTTAGCACCTATCATCTCATTTACGTTTTTAATTGAAGTATAGCTGATATACAATATTATATTAGTTTCAGGTGTGCAACGTAATGATTCATTATTTTTTATACATTTAAAGTGATTATAAAATAATGGCTATATTTCTCTGTGCTATACAACATATGCTTTTTGCTAATTTATTTTATACATAGTAGTTTGTATCTCTTAATCCCTTACCCCTATCTTACCCCTATTCCCTCTCACCACTGATAACCACTAATTTGTTCTCTATATCTGTGAGTCTGCTTCTTTTTTGTTACAGTCACCAGATTGTTTTATTTTTTAGATTCCACACATAAGTGATATACAGTATTTGTCTTTTCTGACTTATCTCACTAAGCATAATACCCTGTAGGTCCATCCACATTGTAGCGAATGGCAGAATTTCATTCTTTTTTATGGCTGAATAATATCCCATTGTGTATACACCACATCTTCTTTATCCATTCATCTGTCAATGGACATTTAGGTTGCTTCTATGTCTTGGCCATTATAAATAGTGCTGCTATTAACACTGGGGTGCATGTATCTTTTTAAATTAGAGTTTTCATTTTTCCCAGATGTATGCCCAGGAGCAGGATTGTTGGATCATATGGTAGCTCTATTTTTAGTTTTGTGAGGAAACTTCATACTGTTTCCCATAATGGCTGCACCAATTTACATTCCCACCAACAGTGTAAGAGGGTTCCTTTCTCTCCACATGCTCACCAACATTTATTATTTGTGGTCTTTCTGATGATAGTCATTCTGAGAGGTGTGAGGTGGTGTCTTGTGGTTTTGACTTACATTTTCTCTGATGTTGAGCATCTTTTCATGTGCCTGTTGGTCATCTGTATGTCCTCTTTGGGAAAATGTCTACTCAGGTCTTCTGCCCATTTTTTTTTTAAGAACTTTTATTGAGATACAGTTAACATACAATAAACAGCATATATTTAGTGTGTACAATTTGGTATCCCAATCTCCCAATTCATCCTCCCCAACCCTCCCCACTTTCCCCACTTGGTGTCCATGTCTTCTGCCCATTTTTTAAATCAGGTTGTGGGGTTTTTTGATGTTGAGTTATAAGAGCTGTTTATATATTTTGGACATTAGCCCTTATTGGTCATTTCACTTGCAAGTATTTTCTATTATTCAGTAGGTTGCTTCTCCTTTTGTCAATGGTTTCTTTTGCTGTGCAAAAGCTTTTAAGTCTAACTAGGTCCCATTTGTTTATTTTTGCTCTTATTTGTTTTGCCTTATAATACAAATCCAAAATATTATTGCTAAGATTTATGTCAAAGAGTGTTTTTCCTATGTTCTCTTTTAGTTTTATAGTTTCAGGTCTTACCTTTAGGTCTCTAATTCATGTTTAGTTCTTTTTTTACACGGGGTGAGAAAATGTTCTAATCTTATTGTTTTACATGTAGCTATTTAGTTTTCCCAGCACCACTTACTGAAGAGACAGTCTTTTCTCCATTATATATTCTTGCCCTTTTGTCATAGGTTAGTCAACCACAAGTGTGTGGATTTATTTCTGGGCTCTCTAGTCTGTTCCATTGATCTATGTGTCTGTGTCTGCACCATTATGCTGCTTTGATTACTGTAGCTTTGTAACATAGTCTGAAGTCAGGTAGCTGAAACCTCCATAATTTTCTCAAGTTTGCTTTGGCAATTTGGAATCTTTTGGGGTTCCATATAAGTTTTAGGAATATTTGTTCTAAATCTGTGAAATATGTCATGTGTATTTTCATAGGGATTGCATTCAATCCATAGATTGCTTTGGGTAGTATGGACATATTAACAATATTAATTCTTCCAATGAAAGAACATGGGATATCTTTCCATTTCTAGGTATCATTTTCAAATTCTTTCATCAATGTTTTATACTTTTCAGAGTACAGTTCTTTCACCTCCTTGGTAAAGTTTATTCCTAGGTATTTGATACTTTCGATGCAATTAAATTGGATTGTTTTCTTGTCAACTTTTTCTGATATTTCATTAATAATGTGTATAAAAGCAACAGATTTCTGTATATTAATCTTTTATCCTGCAACTTTGCTGAATTCATTTATTAGTTCTAATAGTTTTTTGATGAAAACTTTAGAGTTTTCTGTATATAGTATCATATCATCTGCAAATAGTGACAGTGTTATTTCTTCCCTTCCAATTTGTGTACCTTTTATTTATTTTTCTTGTCCTATTGCTGTGTTATGTAGAAATGGTAAGAGTGGGCATCCTTGCCTTGTTCCTGAATTTAGAGGAAAGGCTTTCAGCTTTTCACCAATAAGCATGATGTGTACTTGTCATAAATGGCCTTTATTATGTTGCGGTATGTTCCCTCTATATGCACTTTGATGAGAATTTTTATCGTGAATGGATGTCGAATTTTATCAATTGCTTTTTCTGCATCTATTGAGATGATCATGTGATATTTATCCTTCCTTTTATTAATGTGGTGTATCACACTGATTGATTTGCAAATCCTAAAACATCCTTGCCTTTATAAAAATGACCCTTTTTACATATTGTTGAACTTAGTTTGCTAATAATTTTTGAGGATTTTTGCATCTATATTCATCAGAGATTTTGGTCTGTGATATTCATTTTTTGTAGTGTCTTTGTCTGGTTTTGGTATCAAAGTAATGATGACCTTGTTGAATGAATTTGGGAGTCTTCCATCTTCTTCAATTTTTTTGAACAATTTGAGGGTAGGTATTAGCTTTTTTTTTATATTTTGGTAGAATTCCTCTGTGAAGCTGTCTGGTCCTGGACTTTTGTTTACTGGGAGTTTTTTATTACAAACTCAATTTCACTACCAGTGATTTGTCTATTCAGATTGTCTGCTTCTTCCTGGTTCAGTCTTGGAAGGTTAGATATTTCTAAAAATTTGTCCATTTACTCTAGGTTATCCACTTTGTTGCCATATAACTGTTTGTAGTACTCTCTCATGAGTTTTTGTATTTCTGTGATATTGGTTGTTGTTTCTCCTCTTTCATTTCTTATTTTGTTTATTTGGGTCATCTCTCTTTTCTTCTTGATAGGCTTGACCAAAGGGTTATCAATTTTGTTTATCTTCTCAAAAAAACAGCTGATGGTTTCCTCTCTGATCTTTACTATTTCCTTCCTTCTGTTACATTTGAGCTGTGTTTATTCTTTCTCTAGTTACTTCAGATGGTAGTTTAGGTTGCTTACTTGAGATTTTTCTTGTTTCTTGAGGTAGGCCTGTATCATTATAAGCTTTCCTCTTAGAACTGCTTTTGCTGCATCCCATAGATTTTGGAAAGTTGTGTTTCCATTTTCATTTGTCTAGAGTTATTTTCTGATTTCCTCTTTGATTTCTTCATTAACCCATTAATTTTTTGTAGGATGTTATTTATTCTCCAAGCATTTATGCTTTTTCCATTTTTTTTTCCTGTAATTGATTTCTAGTTTCATACCATTATGGTCAGAAAAAATGTTTAACATAAATTTTATCCTCTTAAATTTATTGATATTTGTTTTGTGGTCTAGCGTATGCTCTGTCCTGGAAAACATTCCATGTGCACTTGAAAAGAATGTGCATTGTACTGTTTTGGGATGCAATGTCTTGTAGATCTCTAAGTCCAACTAGTCTGTTGTGTCATTTAAGACTACTGTTGCTTTATTGATTTTCTGTCTGGACGATTTCTTCATTGATGCAAGTGGAGTGCTAAAGTTCCTACTATTATTGTATAATTGTTAATTTCTCCTTTTATGTCTGTTAATATTTGCTTTATATATTTAGATGATCCTCTATTGATGCATATATATTAATGAATGATTAATTAATATCTTCTTCTCGTATTAATCCCTTTATCATTATATAATGCCCTTCTTTGTCTATTGTTATAGATTTTGTCTTAAAGTCTACCTTGTCCAGATATAAGTATCATTACATCCACTTTCTTGTTGTTTCCATTTGCATGAAATATCTTTTTCCATCCCCTCACTTCCAGTATGTGTGTCTGTAGTTCTGAAGGAGTCTCTCCTAAGCAGCATAAGATGAGTCTTGCTTTTTTATCCAAGCAGCCACCCTATGTCTTTTCATTGGAGCATTCATTCCATTGACATTTAGAGTAATTATTCATAGGTATGTCTTTTTGCTCTTTTAATACCTGTTTTCCAGTTGTTCTGTAGTTCTACTGTGTTCTTTTCTTCTTTTTTTTCCCTTGTGGTTTGATAATGCTCTTTAGTGGCATGCTTGTGTTTCTTTCTCTCTTGTTTTTGTGTATCTATTGTAAGTTTCTGATTTGTGGTTACCATGCAGTTCATAAATGTTGAACTAAAACTATACTTACTTTAAAGAAGTAGTCCTTTAAGTTCAAAGACACTGTAAAAATCTGCATTTTTTTACTTCTCTCCCCCACATTTTGTGTTTTTGTGTCATATTTTACATCTTCATGCTTATCCCCTTACTGATTATTGTAGTTATAGTTGATTTTTACAATTTTTTGTCTTTTGATCCTTGTACTGGCTTGTTTAAGTGGTTGACCCTCAGCCTTTACTATATATTTGCTTTTACTAGTGAGACTTTTCCTTTCCTATAAATTCTTACTTCTTGTTATAGTCTTTTCCACATAAAGAAGATCCTTTAACATTTCTTTCAGGGTAGGTTTATTATTGATGAACTTTTTTAGTGTTTGCTGGTCTGAAAAGTTCTTTATCTCTCCTTCAATTCTAAATGACAATCTTGCTGGGGAGAGTATCCTAGCTTGCAGGTTCTCCTTATTCAGTAATTTGTATATATCATGCCACTGCCTTCTGTCCTGCAAACTTTCTATAGAAAAATTAGCTGATATCCTTATGGGCAATCCTTGTATATGACTCTTTATTTTTCTCTTGCTGCATTTAGAATTCTCCCTTTATCTTTAACTTTTTCCACTTTAAATATAATATGTCTTGGTGTGGGTCAAGTTCAGTTCATCTTGTTTGGGAACCTCCTTGCTTCCTATACTTGGATACCTATTTCCTTCTTTAGGTTTGGGGATTTTTCAGCCATAATTTCATCAAATACGTTTTTGAACACTTCTCTTTCTCTTCTCCTTCTGTGACTCCTATAATGCAAATGTTGGTATGTTTAATATTCTTCCACTGGTTCCTTAAACTGTTCTCATTTTTAGTTTTTCTTTTTTGCTGTTATGATTGGGTGACTTGCATTATTCTATCTTCCAGATCACTTATGCATTATTCTGTATCACCTAGTGGGCTATTAATTCCTTCTGGTGTATTTTTCACTGCAATTATTGTATTATTCAGTTCTGACTGGTTCTTTTTTATATTTTCTAGTTTCTTATTAAAAGTCTCACTGGGCTCATCTATTCTTTTCCTTAGTTTAGTTAACATTCTTATTACTAATTCTTTGAATTCTTTGTCTGGTAAAATGTTTATTTCTGTCTCATTAGTTGTTTTTTCCAGGGGGTTTCTCTTTGCTCTTTCAATTGAAACAAATTCCTCTGTCTTCTCACTTTGCTTAGCTTTCTTTTTCTCTAATTAGGTGAAGCATTTACCTATTGCAGTCTTGAAGGTGCGTATTTATGAGGGAGCATCTCTATACAGTCTGTATGTGTGCAGTGGTTTTGGTGAGAGAGCTAGATTTGATGTGAAGACTAGTCACATTTTTCCTCACAGTGTGCTGGCAGCTATTACCTTGGTAGGAAGTGGGGCTAGAGATGAAGGGCCTAGAGCCAGAGCCAGGTGTAACCTGGGGCTTCTCCTCTGCTAGGTAGCTGTTGCCACCCTATCAAGGGCGATGGTGTGCCTCAAGTTGCTACAACAGAAGCCCTGAGGGTCAGGTCTGAGCTCACTCTGTTCCTTTTAACAGAAAGAATTCTCACTCCCTTCTCAGCACTGACACCCTTGCCCCAGAGGGGAGCAGTGCTGGAGCAAGAGGGGCTGGTGGGAGCATTTGGTTTGTGTCAGAGTATAGGCTGTGGCAGTCTGGCCAGGGTCAGAGATCCAGAATGCTTCTGATATGTTCCCTGTGTAAGCATCAATAATGGCTGCCCCTACGCTGCTCAGTATACCACTTCGGCACTGAATCACATCTCTGTCTCACAGCTGAGCTCCCAAGCAGGGTTGGAGCGTTCCCTCAGCTCAGGCTGGAGAATACACTGGGGTAGTCATGGGAAACTAATCAGCCACCTGTGCAGTTTTCAGTCCACTTTGGGAGCAAGCAGGCTTGCACATGCATCTCACGAGCAGAGTCAAGGCTTCCCACAGCTCTCCTGTTGGTCCCACTGTTCCTTCAACAAGCCAAGGAAACTCATCTTCCCTGTGTCAGACCCCAGGGCTGGGATGCCCAATATGTGGTTCAAACCACTCACTCCCCAGGGAGTATCTCTGCCCATGTAATCTCCCTTTTCCTCTGAGTTCCCTCTCAGGAGCACAGGTCCTGACCAGACCACTTTTCTTCCCTTCCTACCCAATTCCATGTGGATATTTCTTACAGCCTTAGTTGTATAGTAGTCTTTTAGCCAGTGTCCAGTTAGTTTCTCAGTGAGAGTTGTCCCACATGTTGATGTATTTTTGATGTGTTCATGGGGGTTGGGGGGATGACTTCCGCATCTTCCTACTTTGCCATCTAAATATACTCCCCATCATCTCATTTAGATACGATAAAAATAGAAAGCAAAAAAGGAAAAAAATTTTCTCCTTGTGAGAAGACCTCTTAGGATTTACTCTCCTAGTAACTTTCCTGTATATCACACAGCAGGGTTAGCTATAGTCACCATGTTGTACATTACATCCCAGTACTTATATATCGTATAGCAAGAAGTTTGCACCTTGTGACCACCTTTCTCCAATTTCATCTCTCCCTGACTCCCCTCCCCTGGTAACCATAAATCTGATCCTTTTTTCTTTGACTTGCAGATTTTTTGTTTGTTTGTTTTTGTTGATACCACATATAAGCAAGATCATATAGTATTTGTCTTTCCCTGTGTGATTTATTTCACTTAGCATAATGTCTTCAAGGTCCATCCATGCTATCACAATTAGCATGATTTTCTCGTTGTTATGGCTGAATCATATTCCATTGTGTTCATATACCACAGCTTCTTTATCTAGTCATCCATCAACGGACAATTAGGATATTTCCATGTCTTGGCTATTGTAAATAATGCTACTGTGAACATAGGGGTTCGCAGATATCTTTTTGAGTTAGTGTTTTCATTTCCTTCAAAAGCATTTTTAAATATTTCCTTTTCTATAATTTTATCATTTAATTTTCATTACTTTACTTAAGCTATCTATTATTATTTTTTCTTTTTTTGAATACTACAAAGTTCCTTCACATTCCGTCCTTATTGGTTAATTAATATAAAAGTTAAAGGTCTGGATTTAATTTTGAGTAAGACTTTGCCAATATGTTATAAAATTTGACATACAATGTTCTCTTATTTGTTATTTTCTAAGTTGTTTATTAATGTAGTATTGGTTTCTTTTGTGATTCAAGAATTATTGGGACTTCCTAGGTGGCGCAGTGGTTAAGAACCTGCCTGCCAATGCAGGGGACATGGGTTCGAGCCCTGCCCCAGGAAGATACCACATGCTGCAGAGCAACTAAGCCCATGCGCCACAACTATTGAGCCCGTGTGCTGCAACTACTGAAGCCCATGTGCCTAGAGCCCATGCTCCACAAGAGAAGCCACCGCAATGAGGAGCCCACACACCACAATGAAGAGTAGCCACCACTCACAGTAACTAGAGAAAGCTCATGTGCAGCAAAGAAGACCCAACACAGCCAATTAAAACATAAATCCAATAAATAAGTAAATAAATAAATTTATATTAAAAAAAGAATTATTAAGAAGAATGTTCTGTAAATTTTATTTTATTTCTTCATTTAATTTATGTAGTTACTTTCTAATTTTATTGTATTTATTCAAAGAATGCAACCTGCATTCCACTCTGAGATCTAGCATAATATTTCTCAATGTTCAACAAATGCTTAAAAATGTTATATTTCCTGTGTACAAGATATAAAGTTTCATATAGTCAAAATAATTCCTTCTCCTTAAAATCCATGTATCTATATTACTATATTCTTTCTTTGCTAAAGAAATAAAGGGGTATAATATCAATAATTCCTTCAAATACAAATGCAATGACTTCAATGTATACCTGTATTTCCAGACTTCTAAAATATATCTGAAAGCTGTGTTACTTGGTATATAAAACTTAGAGCTATCAAAATTTCATTGGATAAAGGAGTATTTGTCAATATGAAAATACCCTTTTGTTTTTTTTCATGTATTGCCTTGAATTTTACTTCATTTGAAATTTAATATTGCCACTCATATTGTGTGTTTGATCATCTTCATATTCTAGATCAATGTTTCTCAAATGTGGCCTAGGGATAGCTGTCAGTCCCTGAGACCCTTTAAGAAAGCTCATGAGTTCAATATTTTCAGAATAATTCTAAGATCTTCTTCACTCTTATTCTCTCAGGAATGTACAGTGAAATTTCCCAGTCTACATGATGTATGGCTCTGATACATACATGCATCACACTCTGATTGCTAATAGTAATGTGTGCCTGTGTATTTTGTGTTTTAAAAATTTTTGTTTTCATAAAACATCTAGAGGAAAACATAGGAGAAAGTCCAGTGACCTTGGGTTAGGCAAAGTTTTCTTAGGATACGAAAGAGTGAACCATAAAATAAAAAATTGATAAATTGGACTTCATCAAAATTTAAAACTTCAGCTCTTTGAAAAACACTGTTAAAAAAAAAGAAAAAAGAAAAGACAAGCCACAGAATAAAAGAAAATATTTTGAAAAACACATATCTAATTAAGGACTAGTATCCAGAAGATATTAAGAACTCTTAAAATTCAATAATATGAAAACAAACAACTCAGTGGGTAAAAGATTTGAACAAACATGTTACCAAAGAGACACAGAAAGCAAATAAGCACTGAAAACATGCTCAACATCATTAGTCATTAAGAAAGTGCAAATTAAAACCACAATAGGATAATATTACAATCTATTAGAATAGCTAAAATAAAATTTTTTAAAACTAACAAAATCAAGTCTCAGCAAGCACACTGGATAAGTGGAACGCTTATATATCATTAGTGGAAATGCAAAAGTGTTCAACCACTTTGAAATTGTTTTTTATAAAGTTGTTTCTTACACTTACTGTCTGACATAACAATCCCACTCCTGTGTCTTCACCCAGAGAAACGGAGACATATGTCCACAGAAAAACCTATACAAAAATGTTTATAGCATCTTTATTTCTAATAACTCAAATCTGGAAAACCCCGTATATCCAGTGACTGGCGAATCAATAAGTAAATCACGGTGCAGCTATACAATGGAGTACTACTCAGCAATAAAAAGGACCTAACTACTGATACGTATAACAACATAGATGAATCTCAAAGGCATTATGCCAAGTGGAAGAATCTGGACTCCACAGACCATATGATGTATGATTCCATTTATATGGTATTTGCCAAAAGTAAAACTATAGGGCCAGAAAACAGGGCTGGGAGAGGAGAGGGGGATTTGACCTCAAAAGGGCATGGAAACATCCTGTATCTTAATTGTGGCGGAGGATACATAATTCAATATATTTGTCAAAATTCACAGACTTGCACTGTATATAGATCAATTAACCAGACAAAAAAATAGTTTGGTTTTAACTTGTAATGCAATCTATACAGATAAATACAATCCACAAAAAAACCTTCTTTGGATTCTCAATAATTTTTTAGAGGATAAAGAGATCCTGAGATCAAAAAGCATGAGAACCATTATTATAGGTCATGATGAGTAATATAATTTTTATTTCTTTTTTCATTTAGTTTATTGTATTTTGTTAAAGTAGCATACTATTGGATTTTTAAAATCTAATCTGAATATCTTCAGCTTTTATTAAGATTAGAACATGTAATTACTGTTGAAAATATTTTTGCCTTACTCCAGTCTTATTTTATCTTTTTAAAAATTCCACCTTTTGCTGTGTACAACTTAAATTTTCTCCAGTCAATTAGAAAGTATACTTTGTGCCTATTTGAGTTAACCTTTAAGCTGCCAAAGACAAACATAGCTTTTTCTAAATACCAAGAGTGAAAAATAAAACAATGCATTTTATCTTTCCCATATACCTTGTGAGATCAGAAATTAATCAATCTGTCCATCCTATCTTATTCTAATCTGTGGTTTTGAGACATGGGCTATAATCATAATTTAAATTATTTTATATTATATGTGTCCTCTATTAAAAGTCATGCATTGTTTTTAAAATATGTTAAGAATAATCATAACTATATAAACAAATCTTTATTAAGCCTGCTATTTCATTCTTATTTATTCATTCCATTCCTTATTTCCTGTTTAATTCCTTCCATTATCAAATGTTGCATGACTTTTTTATGTGTAGGGGGTGGATTGCTGTTCCAAATATCTTTCATCTATTCATCACATCCCTTCTCCATGCTATTCTCTGTCCTGAGGGTTGGCCTGAATAACTTACACCATTGGGATCCCTACTCTGTGTTTTCTGTTGGATTTAGCTTATGGGGTCATGAGTTTGGAGGAGAAAGGAGAGTGAGATTAGCATATTTTTTGCTCTCATGAGATTGCCTCAAGCTAATATATTTTGTAACAGAACGTCACTGATCATCTCAAGGTGGCCTTCTCTATATAACATATACAATTTGGATTCGATAACCTCTTTCTCCCCCTTCTTTTCGCCTTGGGCCTGTGAGTAGTTGAAGGCCAGCTGCAGTAAGCCCTGGGCCCTTCCATTCTTCCTTTCGGTTCTCCTGCATCTCACCCATTCCTTTGTAATCAGTGTCCCTGTAAGTCAATTCTCATGTTAGCCTAATTTAAGTCTCCATCTATTTTGTGTAGGGACACTGATGCCACTGGTTATTCATAAGCTTGGCTAAGATATAGCTGGCATAGGATCTCTTTTTATAATTTTTTTGGAACATGATGAGTTTTTTCACTCCACATTTGGCAGTTTGGGGTTTTGAGTGTGCATGTGTGTGTGTTTTTCAGTCCCAGCATTATTGTTCACTTTGCCTTCTGCTTATTGCACACTGCTCCCATTGCTTGGCATTTTCCTTTAGTTCACATGTAATTTTTATGTTGATCTTTGTTCTCTGTCTTCACTATCTGCTCTCTTCTCTCTCATTACTGTCATTTCTTCGTCCTAGCCTCTGCATGCTGGAAGAACTTACAAACCCTTGCCATTACCCATTTGGCTCTCTGCAACATTAATTCTTTCCATTATCAGCAGACTTTCATTCTGCCATTACATGACTAGTATATTGGTTGTTTTCAAAAAAATTAATCCTACCCCCAATGTTTATTTTTATAGCACTACTTTTCTGGATGGCTTTTGCTCCTGTTTCATAAGAATTTTAAGTTCTTATAAACTGAGTGATTACCCAGTAAATAAAAATATTAAGACTGGGTGTTTTATTAAATTTGTATTAAATTTTTTTCTTTTCCTTGCAGAAATTCACTTTCTGGGTTCTAATCTTTTAATTATAAATCATTGAGTTGTTATTTCACTTCCGTATACTGTAATACTTAACATTTTTTTGTTTCCCTAAGGAGTCATCCACTATCCAAATTCTCCCAGCTCCATTTCCTATTCATTTTTGGGTGAGTAGACTCTCAGGCTCATATATCCATCTGAAGAACAAGATTGTATACAACTGTTAGCTCCATTCCCCTGTTTTCCTAGTCATTATGTAGTATGGATGTGCTGATCGTCTACTCCCTAATTCTGTATCACTTAGAATAATTGGAATATATGGAAGAATCTAACTTTCTGTTTGTCTTCCTATCAGGGTTTTTCCTGATCTCACTCTATTTACAGCTCTTTGCCTCTGTAACATAATGGGTCACTCCCATTTTCATTTTGTACCTGCCTATTTTGTGCTCTTTTCATTTTGCTTTTTGGTTGTAAAATGTGTATAAAAAGAGCCACTGATGGTGAGAAAAAGTGAGGAATGATGCCTCAGCAAACTTCTTAGAAAATATCTGTGTGGATGACAGACAGCTGCCCATTTTAATGTCTGGGACAAAGCCTAGGGACTCAGAGCCAACGGCTTGACATTAATAGAAATGAAATAATTCCACCTTCCTGAAGACCCTATATGAGTTCTATTAGAAAAAAAAACAAACTCTGTGTAGATTACTGGGCCCCTCTCAATTCTAAGATTGTTTCAATGCTACTTTTCTAAGAAAAAAGTAACCTAGGGATTGGGAACCATCACTGGGGGACCAGCACAGCTTCCAGTCCCCTGGGATTTCAAGGATCTGAACTCAGTCAAGCCATGAAGAAATGCTCCATCCTAGGATGTCAATCTTTTCTATATTTGTTTCCACTATTTTCCAAAAAGCTCAGATCTCTAGTTTCTGAAGACTCCTTCCATATCCCTATCTCCAAACCTTTGCTCACACACCATGAGCTCCTTTTTTGAACATTCCCTTTCCTCAGCCCTGCCTTTTCAGATGAAACTATTTTTTGGAGTTCTAATTGAATTATATTTCTTCCATGAAAAGAATCAGTGGCTACTATGAAAAGAAGTGGGCAGAAGGCACTCTAAATGTTCTACCTCATTTGAATTACAACAAATATGCTTTCTCTATTTTCTATTTTCCCAATCTCAAATATTTTTCTGTAGCTTAAAAAAAAAGTTGTAAATCTACTATTAATTTTGGTCAGATTCTTTCTATATATTTGTTTAACTTTTCTCGGCTACAGGGTTACTTCTAACTAAAAAGTAAATTCTTAGAAGGCAGGAATCGTTCATAACTTACATCTTTAAGCAGTGTCCAGAGTACTCAGAACCCTGTTTTATACATTTTGAGTAGTCAATATACTTTAATCAAGATACATTTGAGAGTTTGTCCCTGTTATGGGTAGAATTGTGCCCCTACAATATTCATATGTTGAAGTTCTAACTCAGTGCCTCAGAATGTAACCTTATTTGGAAAAGGGTTGTTGCAGTGTCATAGTGAACTAAGGTGAGATCTAACCCAATATGACCCGTGTCACTGAAAAGAGGAAATTCAGGCACAGATATCCACACAGGGAGAAAGAACGCAATGTGAAAATGAAGGCAGAGGTCAGAGTGATGCAGCAGAAGCCAAGAAACCCCAAAGATGGCCAGCAAACCACCAGAAGCAAGGAGAGAGGCCTGAGACAGAAATCTCTCCACAGCCCCCAGAAGGAATCAACCCTGCATACACCTTGGTCTCAGACTTCTAGATTGTATCACTGTGAAAAAACAAATTTCTGCTGTTTAAACCACTCAGTTGTGATACTTTGTTATGACAGCCCTAACAAACTAATACAGTCCCTAATGACAGAAACAGATGAAGGACAAACAAATGTGATTCTCCACCTTCCTGTGAAACCCTGGATTTGACTATGAGGAAACTGCACAAACTTGCAGCTTCCGCTCAGCAGAACCCAGGTCTTGCTGTGAAAGAATGTGGTCCACGGCAGGCCGGCACATTAGAGCTAGGTCAGTGTTTATTGTGATTTTAGAAAAGCCAGAGTAATGAGTGGGCTCTAGGACTCAGCCCTGTGTCATTCAGGTAGCACAGTTCAAACAGCAGGAAGCAGAGGTCTGGCCTCTGTTGGGATCACCATGGAAACCGTGGCCATGGTCAATGCAGAGGGGTTGGGTCTCTCTGCTCGGTCTCCTTCTCTAAGACACCAACACGACAGGATTAAATCCACACTGGCTGCAGGAAACTCTGAGCAAGGTTTGGTGGCGGTAAACCTGGAATGGGCTGGCTGCATCGTTCACGTCAATATAACCATGCCTCGGAAATGGGCTTTTTCCTTACTTTTCTCCTTAGAATGTTTCCAGGGCCTCAAAGGATAGATTTAGAAGTGATTGCTCTGGGCCCTGAAGAAAAGCAGTAAGCAACCTCACAGAGGAAATATGCGGAGGTTTATTTGTCATGAAATCATAAGACTGGAATAAAGCCTCAGAGAGCCCAAGACCCATTCCTCTATCACTAAGCCTCCGCTTAAAGATAAGAAGCTACTTTATAAAGAAAGGTGAGAAGGCAATTTTCTATCTGTCTTCTCTGCTATCTGCTACTTGGAAGGGAGAGAGGAAATATGTAAAGAGTGAGGGAAATACATTGATAATACTAAAACCTCACATTCATATTTACTCTACATGTTACAAAATGAATTTTGGACCAGTTATTTTATTTTATGCTCTCAGCAGCCCTATGCAGCTGAAATTATTCTCTTTCTTTTACACCGTAGGAGACATTTATTCATTCTTTTTTCCCTAAAAGTAAAACTGAGAACTGACTCAAGTTCATACACTTAGCCGTTACCTGCTGAAATTTCATATTCAGAAGTTTTAGCTCCAAATCTTATATGATTTCCACAGACACACTGGAGAGGAGTAGCAGCAGAGGGGGAGGGGTGTAAGAAAGAAAGAGCAGGAAAGATGGACATATGGGAAGGGGCTTCCTCTTCAGGGAAGCAGGATTAAAGACCCCAAAGGATGAGAGGGGTTTTTTCCCGCCTTGCCTGAGTCTGGCCTGGTCTTGACTGCAGATAAGGCTGTCATGCTGCACAGCTGAGTTTCAACTCTTTTTATGACTTTAGTGTCATTTTTGTCCAAGCTTCGCTCCAGGCTTTATCACCACAACCCCACTAGCATTTCCTCCCGGCTTCACTCTGCAGCCTCTTGGCATCTCTGCGTCTTTTCTCCAAACCTTCCCATATTGTCTGTATTTCCCCTCAGTTGCAGAAGGCAGAGCTGGATGAGGTCTTACAATTCCACTTTCACCTTCTACCTAACACTCTCTACTTCACAACGAAGGTGTCCGTCAAAAGATTAAAACATGATTTCATCCACTGCACGTCGGTTTTTAAACTACATTTCAAGTAATGAGATGTATGCCTTAGAACCAGGGTTTCAGGGAGAATGTTTTGGCTGTTTCGCTATTGACTAATACCAGCTGATAATTAGATGATGAAAGAGGAAATTAAATTATGTTGATTCTAAACAACACTGTACGTTTCTGGGTTGCTGCTTGTCTTGGGGTATCGTTTTCTAGTTTAGGCAACAATGAATCTAGTAAAAAGTAAGCAAAACGTTCCATCAAGTGATGATGGGAAAAGGAAAATATGGCTATCTACTTCTAGCTACAACCATCTATCACCACTTGGAAACAAGAGGGAACATTTAGTTGATAATTTAGTATGTATCTAGTAGTAGCAAAATCCTTACATGCTAAGAATTTTTAATTCTTTAAATTAAAGATTTAAATTAAAAATTCTTTAAATTTTAAATTAAAAAAAGCCTTTAATTCCCACAGCCTTAGAAAGTAGATATTGTAACTTCCACTGCAGAAAAGAAGAATGCCAATCCAGGTCCATTTAACTGTAAAGCTTTTGGCTACTATGTTATACCACCAGAATACTTGCAGTATTCTTTACTGCCTAGCAGAGAAGGTGGGGGCTGGGGGGGCGGGGGGGGGGGGGGGCAGGAGGGATATTGTAAGGAAAGAGGAAAAGAATCTCTTACATATTTCTAAAATAAATAATGCTAACTTTACAAATGCCAGTAGAAAAAGCGTGGGAATGGAAATATTTTCCTTGGAGTCTTGGAGTGTTGATGGCAAGACTGACATGGCTATTTGGGAGGCTGATCACCTTCCCAGATTAGCACCACCATCATCCTATTTTTGCTGTCCGTCTCTGAACCAGGACAGCAATGGCCACATCTATGTCTCAGCTAACCTGAGCATAGTAGAGTCAGACTGCCTATGTTAATTAACTCCAGTTGCTAAATGGTGGGTCAGATCAGTCACTAAAATCTAATTAATAGATGAGAGTAAGTAACAGACTGAGTATGCCATGGCTAATTTCATCCCTATCTGTTGATTCTTCAGTAATTGATCTGATCCACCACGCAGCTAACCCACGTGCTTGTTAAGGGGCCTAGAATACTGTGTGTGGTGTTCCAGCTATTTCAATAGTACATTGATAGCCTTCAAATGCCACATCCTCAAAAAGAACCAGACCTAGGATGAAAGCACATACAACAGGCCTATCTGATTTTTTTAATAGATACATTTTCTAATAACAGACTCCCTGAGATAAATATATCCTTTATCTTTTATAAGTAAATATAAAAATATGTAACAATTAAAAAAATATGTAACAATTAAAATATAGCCTTTAAAAGTGATTATCTTGTTCACTAGAGTTATTTAAATTGTCATACTGATAACTAAGGAGTATTGGTTATTATTAACTAATAGTTTAGAGGGTTTTACCTGTTATTTTAGACAAAACATTCTAGTGTTACAGTTTTATTTTTCCTTAAGACATAAACAATCTCCATTGCCAAAATTTTATCTGTACAAATAAAAAAATTATTAATAAATAATTAGAAATTGACTGGTTGTGTGATAATAAAACTATATGATCTAATTGGGAGGACGCTTGGTCTACATGCAGGGAATCTAGATTATAATCCCAGCTACATCAGAGATTCACTGAGCTAAGAGAATCCAGAGTCAGGCCATTTAATTCAAACCCTCAAAGGAGAGGGTCTGAAGACCAGAGAAGTTGATTGCAGATCTCCTGATTCCTAGCCGTGTAGCACCTCCACTTCTATTGTCCAAGAATTTATGAAGAAAAGCATTAGAAAGCACAGTTCACAACTAATTAGATTATAGAAATATCTCATGTCTTGATTACACTGAATCAATCTTCAAAGTACATTATGATGGTTAAAACTATATAGTTAGCGTTAGCCTTTAAATTCTGAAATAAGAATGCAAACCCATTTTGTAAAGATTTCTTGAGTGAGACCGATTATAACAAATAGTTTAATTTTTTTTCCAGGCCATGGTAAGATGTCTGGATTTTTATTCTAAAAACAATAAGAAACAATGGATGAATTTTCTAAATTTAAACATATAGATGTGTATTTATTTTATTTTGTTCAATCATTGAATTTTGACCCATACACCTTCATTACCTAGTCCACTGATTTTGAGGGAGGGCCTGATATTACTTTTTAGCATTAGTAACAAAACAAGATGGATTGAGTCAGTGTAGTGGAGGTAGGTGGGGAGTATGATGTGTGAATCCATAGCTTTATATGCTTCTATAAATTATTCATTCACTCACCTACTTATTCAACACTTATTGATTGCCTGCCTGTCAACTCTAGGATACAGAAATGAACAAGACATGACTGGTTCCAGACCCTATGATCCAGGACGAGACAGACATGTCAGCCTAGGATTACAGTGCAGAACAGGATGTGCTGTGAGCCAGGTGAGAACAAGGGACCGCAAGGACACAGGATGATGCAGATGCGAGCTGCTGGCAAAGGACAGGTTACCAGGAGGAGATGGCTTAAAGGACTAAATTAAATATTTATAATTATAATAATAGATAATGTTTAGTGATGTTTACAATAGATAATATTTTATCTCTAATACTTACAGTACTTTGTTTACATGTATATTGATGATAATATTTATAATAGATAATATTACAATAGATAATATTTTATTGATGCCAGGTGCTATTCTAAGCAGTTTACATCTATTAACTTATTTAACCCTCACAACAACTCCGTGAGATAGGTCCTATTGCTATCTCCATTTTTCTATGAAGCAACCAAGATTCAAAGTCACAGAGTTAGAAAGTGGCAGAAGTGGAATTTGAACTCAAACAGACTCTAGGCTGTGACAAAGAAAAGAGAGTGAGAGTGAACAAAAAGATAGGATGAGATAAGATCACAGACGTCAGCAGCAGCAAATCATAACAGCTTTGAGTGATGTATGAAAACTGTGAATATGTCCTAAAGGCTATAATTATGCAAGGCGCTTCAGTGTGTCAAAGAGTATGACCCCAGCGCACACATTCTCACTTCCATCCCTTTGCTCACATAGCTACCAAAAATGTCCTTCCTCCAACCCTGCTCTCCCTTGATTCTTTCCCACCCTTTAAACTTCTCCCCTCCCCCTTTGTGACATTTCCAGCTCATAAGGCCACCATCCAACTGTTCCAACACAAATTGCCCATAATCACATTATTCAGTAATTCTGGCTGATACTGTGCAGTGATTTTGCACATGCATTTATCCAGTCACCCCATAGATGTCACACACACTCTTAAAGGCTTAGAAACTATGACCTATTCCTTTTCTGTACTCCCACAGCATCTAGTTCAGCTAGTAAGCATCTAGAAGTTACTCACAGAATAAAACTTACTTTAGAATAAAAACTGATAAATTGATAAACTGTAGGGACAGTGGAATCTGTTGTTATTACTGTTTCTCAAAACAGAAATTTCCCAACCTGTCCATCTGGTCTTTCTGGTTGCTTGCTGTATAATCAAAAGATTTAAACCTCAACAATAGATAGTTATAACTTGCTTGGCAAATGTCCAAACTGCTGCCCAGATTAAAATAACAAGACTAAAACACAACACATATATTAGCTCTCACTGATTTTCTAATATCTTACTTCATAACTAGTTTTATTTTCAAGATAATATATTTTAAGATTAGAAGGTCTTTTCAGTGTTTATGATGTCCTCCTACACCTCCCAATTCACCCGTCTCCAGCCTTACTGTTCAGACAAGATTTAATTTTTAAATTAGCCTTGACACTTGAGAGACTATTTTTAAAGATCTACCAAGTAGGAAATTCCATATCCTTCCATAGTAATTCATCCCACTCAGCCAGTTCTTCCCTAGGTTTAATCTAAATCCCACATATTGCAGTTGGGGCTCATTTCCTCTCATTTTGACCCCTGCTGTGTAAATGAAGAATAGCTGATTTTGTTCAACTATGACTAAACCATTCTTTTAAAAAAATAAAATAAAATAAAAGTACTATTAAATAACATATGCCTCTCTTGTTTAGTTGAATAATCATAGTTATTTTGATCTATACTCATAGATCTTATTCCCTAATTATTTTTATCTTCACTACGAAACACTTTCTAAGTCCTCTACATCCTTTAGTGCAGAATCCAGAGCTTAAAAATGGGGCCCAGGGACTGTCTGGCTAGTGGCAGGCATAACTGGAAGATGACCTCATGGTTCCTGATTTCTGCTCTTCTATTCCTGCTTCTTATTGTAATGTCTCCATTCCTTACAGGGATACTTTCTAGCTTCACTGCCTGATAATCATCCCCAAAATATCCATCAGCCAGACTAAAGAAGATTATAGAGCAAGAATTTCCTTTTAGTAATTATTGCTCTGCCCCAGCTACTTGATACTCTTAATTGAAAATCTCTGTGAATATCTTTGCATTTGTTCACATTAGTAAGAAATCTACATTCATAGTGTTGATCCTATCCTCTAAGATCTACACTATTATTAACAGCAAATTTAATGAGTATGTGTCTTTTTTTCTTTTCTAGATTACTGACCATTTTGTCCAAACCAGCACCTCTCTCCCAAGTTGGCATATGTTCTCATAACCATGCTCTGAGTTTGGTCCTCAATCCAGTGAGCCTTCATAGGCCGGTTGTAACCTGATTCCCTGTTAGAATGATGAGGGTTTCCTGTTGAATATAATTTAAAACAGGTTAAAGTCAAAAGAGACAGCATCAAGTCTTCCAAACCCTAAGGTCATAATGAATGAGTCTGACACGTTTCTTTTCTTCATGAGTACTCAGTTATCTGTCCAAGTTAAAAAAAAATTTTTTTTTCTTTTAATTCAAGTCACCCATTGTTAACTTTAAAAAATTGTATTAGTCTGCTAGGGTTGTCCTAACAAAGTACCACAGACTGGATGGCTTAGACAAATTTATTTTCTCATAGTTCTGGAGGCTAGAAGGCCAAGATCAAGGTGTTGGCACAGTTGGTATCTTCTGAGGCCTCTCTCTTTGGTTTATAGAGGGCTGTCTTCCCCTTGTGTCTTCACATGGTTGCCTATCTGTACATGTTTATGTCCTAATCTCTTTTTATAAGGACACCAGTCGTACTGGATTTAGGACCCACCCAATGACCTCATTTAATCTTAATCACCTCTATAAAACCCTATCTTCAAATACAGTTACATTCTGAGGTATTGGGGGTTAGGATTTCAACATATGAATCTGGAGGGGAGGGGACACAATTCAGCCCATTACAAAATACATACTTATCCACTGCTATCTTCCTTCCTCCACTAAGAATAATATTGTTGATCATTTGCCAGTAATGCATCTATGCCTTGCTTTATTTTCTTCCAAGATTACTTCCTAAACCCAATCTAGGATGTTTTATTATCCTCAAAACTTCACTAATTCTCTATATTTCTTTTAAGAAAATCTCTTTGATTTTGCTTTTTTTAATGACAGCAAAGCAGCTCATCAATTCAGTCCAGCGGGATAATTCGCCAAGAAAAAAAAAATTAAACTACATGTTTAGTGCAGTTGTTTGGTCTATATTGCCAAGATCACTTAAGCCAGTAGCCTTATATCTAGCCTTGGTAGTATTCTGCTTTATTTCCATTTCAAATGGAGTTCTGTATACAGAAACTTTTTTTTTCTCGCCTTTCATTATATTTTAAGTTATTTTCCAAGAGTATGCTTAGCTGTTTTGGACAACTTGGCTCCTTAAACTCTTAGTATGAAGTTTGTTGTTGTTGTTGTTTTCAGCTAGCTACCTAAGATTATTGAAACCTGATTTCTGAAATATGTTAACTTCACTGATAGAAAAGAATCTATGAAGTAGCTACCATCACCAAAGACATGAATAATTGGATTAAGAGGTGAAGCGTCTCAGATCCAAGTGGAACTGCCGGGTTAAAGTACTATTTAAATTGTTCCTGGTTGGATGACCAAGAAAGAACACTTCTGATAGCACTACCAAGGCAAGAGGGGTTAAAGAGCATCTTGGGTGACCTATAAGAACCAACACAGGACCACAGATTTTCCTGAGAAGAATGTCATGTTTCAGGAAGTAGAAAGAAGGCAGAGTCGAAATGAGTAGTGGCAACAGTTTTCCTCTTTGAAGAGAGCAAGGGCTCCTGGCACGTTCTCCATCACCTGAAAGCAAAGTGCCAGGCTGCTCTCCTCATCAACAGAAGCAGTCTGTGAACGTGCCCTCTCTGCTACAGGCACTAGAACCCAGGGCCTGGTTTGTTACCTAAAATGAACTGACTCACCAGGAAACGCATTTTTACCGCTCTTTTTAGATGAGTATCGCAGCTCCGTTCATCACAGTAGCCACATTAAAAATATCACGCAGGACAATCACCGATGATAAAACATTTTAATGACAAAAGTCCTTCACAAGGCGAGCACTGTAATTACCAAAGTTTTAGTATCGCCTGCATTTAAGAAGACATGCCAGGTACTAACAGATAACAGTGCCCGATGACACCAATAAACCTGAAAAGGAAGAGGAGAAATGAGTCTGAAGGCAGGGAGGTTGCTGGGGAAAGAAGTGTCTGAATCTGATAAGAAAACTGTAGCACAGACTGCATTCAAAGCAAGGGATGAGGTAGGAGGATGAACTGATATGAGGAGAGAAAATCCAACAGCATCCACAGAGATGGGGAAAGAGCAAGGCACTGCACCCTCCCCGTGTGGTGTAAGTGCTATTTTGGGGTATAGAAGTTGTACTGTATTTTGGGACACTGTGGCGTTTCAAACACCTTAGTCATTTTGTTTTTGACTATTCTTAGCTAAACACAGAGCTCGTGAAGTCCAGACATTACAAAGCCTAAAGCCAGGTTCAGCCATGAAGTTGCCTCCAATTGCTCAGTCAGAAAGTGACTAGAAGAACAAACGGGGTCACATAGGCAACAGAGAGGCCCTGCCCACCCATTCACTGCTCAGCATCACAGCATCTCAGGGCTTGTAGAGGATAAGGTGAGCTCCAAAATTCAAAGTCTCAGGGAGTCCTGAGAGGGGAAATAATGCCCCTTGCATGTGCCAGGCCCACCCACAGTTACAGTGTGACAACTCCACTCAGTGTTAAGAATTGACTAGCGGCACAGTTCAGGAGCGGAAGGGAAATTTGAGGCATACCAGAGAATCTTCTTAGAGTTGAGAATGTAGGTTTGTTACCACTTCCCTGGAGCTCAGCTGGAAGCCTGACTGGCCTATTCCAGGCATTTCAGAGCTTCCTGTGTGCCTTCAAACCAATCCAACACTAGAGTCCTTCCTATGGGCTGTTAATGAAGGGTGTTAAAATGAAGTAAAAAAGAAAAGAATGGAGATACACTTTGGCAAAAGATTGAGCAATTTCTTATAGTTACATATATACCTACCCATGCCACAGCAACTCCATTCTTATATACCCAAGAAAAAATGAAAACATATGTCCCCACAAAGACTTGTACAAGAATGTTCATAGCAGCTTTATTCATAATAGTGAAAAACTGGAAACATCCCGAATGTCCATCAACAGGAGAATGGATAAACAAATTGTGGAGTATATACATACAATGAGACGCTTCTCAGCAAAAACAAACAACAACAAAAAAACAACACAACAAAACAAAAACTATTGATATCCACAGCACATATGAATCTACAGGCATTATGCTGAGCAAAAGAATCCTAACACTAAAGAATACACATTGTCCTATTCCAGTATGTAAAGCTGTAGAACAGGTGAAACTCATATATAATGAAAAAAATTAGAACTGTAGTTGCTCGGAGGAGAGAGAAAGAATTGACGGAAAGGGGGAAATTGTTGAGATGATGGAAATGTTCAGTATCTCTACAGGGGTATGGATTACACTAGGTATGCATTTATCAAAACTCACTGAATTGTGTACTTAATATTTATTTTACTGTATGTAAATTTTACCTTAAAAAACAGTACACAAATGTTGCAGCCTAGTTAGCAGGTTTCTTTTTTACCCCTCCACGGTGGTATGGATTACCGATTCCTATGCTAATTTCTGTGTATTCTAATCTTGAGCACATGAGTAAATGTACTAAGGATAATGAGATTCAAGTTTCATGTAGTTGTAGAAGAGTTACAAATACGGAAAGGAGAGGATCAGAATGTACACTGTGGTGTGAGATCGGAATTGGAAGCACCGGTATGAAGTCATAGTTCTTAACAGATGAATGGATATAAACATAGATAGATAGATGATAGATAGAGAGAGAAAGAGAGAGAGATAGTGACCCAGCTCTATTCATGTGAGATAGCCTAGAAGCAATGACACCTGTAACAATGAGCATATGTAGTACTTATATTTGGCTTCTAATTAACAGTGGCTTCTCCTCTTAAAAAAAGCCAGGAATCTGTGGGAAAGATTGATTACAGAGATGGAACAGAGAAAGTGCAAGATGATCCTGGAACATCTTGTTATACATAAATTCAGAAAGCGGTCAAAGAATGATGGGGATATATCAAAAGGACATGAAATCCTAATTTCTGTTTCCACTTCTACCTTGATATCAAAAATAAGCTAAATAACCTACAGTCATAGTTTTTTGTAAACTCATCAGATGGTTGAGGATAAAAGCAGTCAAAATGAACAAAAACCTAGAAAGTGGCAAGCCCTTCGTAGGAGATGTCCTGCAGCTTCTGTCATCTTTTGTAGGGAAGTGAGACTAGGAAGAAGCCACCATTGATAGGTTTAAGGAGAAACTAACTGAACTTTAGTTTAGAAACTAACTAAAGAGCCCTAAAGACTAGGGACAGTTGGTATGATGTTTAGAATCCTGAGGAGCTCTGTCTACACCCGCTCATCAGCTCTTTCTCAGAAGCCCTCACTCAGTGCTCTGGAAAAGATTATGAGCAGAGCAAGAGAGCTGAGACAGAATCCCTAAAACCCAGGCGACTGCTAAATGCTGAGAGGAGGACAGAAGAAATGAAAGAGACTGTTCAAGGCACTGTAAGTCCTTATTCCATCCTTCTCAGAGGCTGCCCACAGCAGCAGGAAGAACAGGAAAGCCAAGAGAGACCCCTTGAGGAGCAGGTGCCCTTTGAGAAGCAGGCCCTGGGCGCCTGAGAGTGTCTTTCAGCTCTTTTGCCCTGCCTGGCAGAGACAAACCATGCTAAATTCCTTACAGGCACTCTGAGCATTCATTGAATACACTTCTCAGCACTCCAAAGATAAGGGCAAGGCAGGAGAGCAGAAAAAGATCTCTTGAACCACAGAAAGCCAGGAGGCAGGACTGAATAGCAAAGGGAACTCCTTAGCAACATAAAAAGCTGAAAGCCAGTTTATAACACAGAACAAGATGCCAGTTAATTCAGAAAGCTAGAGGTTGTTTGTACAAAAAGGTCTTGCCCTGCCGAAAGTAAAGTACTACACTAACTCACCCCTGAATCATTAACCTAATGGTGAACTAAATCTAATTAACAGTAAATTCCAATCCCAGCTCAACTATGGTCTAGATGGACTACCGACAGAAAAAAGGGTGTTCCCTTTCCTGGGCAGAAATATTATCTACTTCAGTCTCTACTGTTTTGTTTTGTTCTTCAGTATACACAATGTCCTACATACAATCAAAAATTACAAAATGCATGAAGAAAAATTTTAAAGAAATAGTAACAGACTTAGAGATGGCCCAGAAGTTAAAATGATATGGCAGGGACTTTAAAATAACTTTGATTAAAGGCTACACTGGAAAAGGTACATAACATATATAAACAGATGGGTAATTTGGACATAGAAATAGAAACTGTTACAATAGAAGAGCCAAATGAAATTGCTAAAAATAAAATATATGATATCTTAGATAAAAATTATATAACCAGCATATCAACAGACTGGAAACAGTGAAAAGAGTAAGTACAATGGATTAATATTGACAACGAGTCAATAGAAATTATCTAAATTTCAGCACAAAAAAAGTGAAAAAATGGAGTAGGAATATCAACTAGTCTAGAGCATAGGTAATTAGAATCTCATAATTTGAATTAAAATTTTATTAATTATAAAGAGAAGAATCATATAGTAAAGAAACCTAGCAGACACCTCCTTAACCGGGTGATCAGAGTCAGCATTGCTAATATTGGGATAAACCAATATCATGTGCCACCTGATACGATACATTGAGACGGACACCATACAGCTTCAGTGGTAAAACCGCCCCCAAAGTGCATAATCTGAATCTAATTATAAGGAAACATTAGACACGCTGAATTTGAAGTTCATTCTACAACATAATTGACCTGTACTCTTCAAATATATTAAGATCAAGAAACACAAAGGAAAGATAAGGAGCCATTCCATGTTTAAAGAGACATCACAACTCAAGGCTATTAGTAATTCTGGATTGGATTCTGGACAAAGGAAAACATCCATAAAAGGCATTATTAGCATAATTAAGTAAAATTCAATATGGACCATACATATCAATGCTAAATTTTCTGGTTTTGATAACTGGATCATGGTTATGCTGGAGAATGCCTGTGTTCTTAAGAATTATGTAGTAAGCTATTTAAGGATAAAAGGTTACAACGTTTAAACTTTTAAACTCTCAAATCATATTCTATCTACAAATATATACTATGTATATATTTTACAGATACATATACACACACAAAGAGAAAAATTAAGCAAATGAACAACATGTAAATAGTTGGTGAGTCTGGAAAAAGTATTTCTGGAATTTCTTTTTTGTAAGTATGAAATTATATCAAAATACAAAGTTACCCGCAAAGAGCATCCTTGAAAAAGAAAAAGATACTGCCAGAGAATACTAGACTGCTTGAGAAGTGGTTATACATCAGGCAGAGAGACACTGTGGTCAAGCATGCAATCTACCATTTTTCTGGTGATCAAAGACGTATGTGTCAATTCTGTGCAGATTCTGAAATGACATTAGCTGAAAACCTAGGGACTTTAAAACAGGAAAGAACTTCGGCACTGCCCTGACCTACCCTCCTCCTTTGATAGAGAAGGAAACTGAAGTTAGGTGTGGAGCCTGAACTTCTTTGAGGAAGACCTAAGCCTTCTGAGTCTCAGGCTTCATTTCTCATGCATTCATTCTTCATGCATTCATCATGCTTCCTTCTCAAGAATGTTAAGGCTCTCCCAGCAGCCTTGCCACGGCTTCCTTCTCTGTAAGCCACTCTGAAGCTCTCACCCCTAATCTGGGCAATTGCCAGAATCTGCCATGGTGGAGGTGTGTGTCCGCATCATGTCACGGCCTTCCTTGTAGAGGGCGGTATTGGAGTGCAGAGGAACATGAGGGCTTTGCAGACTCCTGGGGGCAGCATGACTCTTTACCACCTTTTCCCCCTTGCAGGTTACCTCCTCTGAGTGCAGATTCATCCTAATTGCTGTCCCTCCTACTTTTATTGACCGGCTGTTGAGATTTATTGAACAATCGATATGTACTTATCACTCCCCTATCACACGGATAATATGACTTATTACTGCCCATTTACTTGTTCCCTGATTAAGCACCCTTGAACTAAATGAGGGTGTGGTGCATACGTGGGGAGGGGTAGGAAAAGTTGGCTCTTCTTTTCTCAAGACAGGCATTCAGTAACTATGTGACATCTGGTGGACACACCAAGCTAATAAAGAGAAATTCTGGGTTCCAAACTCATATGGACCTAGAGCTAGACTGATTATTCTCTGTGGCCACAGGGTAAGCCCCAAACCTCACAGCCATATCATAAAGAGAATCAACAGAATTTCCTCCTTCCCTGGAAAAATATTTTCTAGCAATGGTCCTACTGGAGGCCTGGTAATTTCTTCTTCCTAATTGAAGGCCAGTTTGGCCACAGCTGTAATGGTTATTTTGGCCATAAGTCCCACCAGCAGCAGTGTTTTCCTAGTGCATCGTATATAATAGGTATTAATATCTGTCTCCTGAAAAATGACTCATTAACAGCAGTATCTTTGCAGTCACCCAGACACAAGGGGCTGGGAATAAGGGCGCTTCCTCTGTTGAAAATCGTCACGACCCTCCACTTCCTCCATCTCCATACCACCAGTAATCAAGCCCTTTTGCTACTTTTTAATGTTTCCTCCATCTTCCTCTATCTTTTAGTTCCTACTGAGAGCTCTCTGCTGTAGGCCCACTATCACCTGAACTTGAATGAAAAGGATTTCCCTTGATGCAATTAAATGAGCTGATAGTTAAAAAAAAAAAAAGGCAGGAAGGAAGCAATGAGCAAGATATAATTAGGGGATACAGAGATACTGAGCTGGACATTTCCAACCACCAGCTGGCATAAAGTGGGGCAGACCACTGGCTTTTTACATCCTGTAATGTTTTTAGCACTATTTTTCACATAATCTCTCTGAGACATAGTCTCAATATTTGTTAACTGAATGACCTCTACTATGTATGTATAGAAGTGACAGCGCTCAGATTTTACTGCAACTAAAAAGAGGACACCACTTTATGGTAGTTTTTAAGAATGTTATTCAGCATGCTGTTTACATGCCCCTGCACACACACACACACACACACACACACACACACACGGTAATATATAGAGATCAAGGATTTTGGTATCAAACTTGATATCAAATCCAATTCTGTCCTTATTAAATTTGTGACCTTGAGAATGTCCCTTAATCTCTGTGAGATCCAGTTTTCTTCTCTATAAGCAAGATTAGACAAGCTAATGTAAAATTCACCTGCAAAAGTTATGTATTATTCTATTTTTCTTTCTAGTATTTTATTTATGTTTATATAAATTATTTTCTCAAAATATTAGTATGATTTTATATGGACCACGTATAAAATATGTTGCAAATTAGTTTTCCCCTTAAGCAGATGACCACATGGATACAGTTCTCACGAGTGAGATTGTGCCACTATCCTGAAATAACCTCACCCCAATTTTCAACCATGGCTGCCTGTACTCAGAGAAGCTGTGCATGCACGGGGAAAATAACTACCCAAGGTTTTCCACAGTCATGCACTCATCTGCCTTAGATCACTTGGTGTATACCCCAGCGACCCAGGAACAATTTACCATCAATGGCTAATATCCTGCATTTACTGTGCTGGAGACAGCATCCACCCTTATCCATGGGATGGCCTCAGGGCTTCACAGAACCACTTTGGGGGCACATTCCAATTCTAGAGAACCATAAAGAGATGGTGAGAGAAAGCAATTTCCCAGACTCACCCTCCTCCCAATATGCTCTGTCCCTCAGAGTGGTTAAGGGCAAAGTGTCTGGACCCAGATGCCTCAATTCAAACCCTGACTCTGCTCATTACTTTGTCTATGACTTTAGGAAAAATTGTTTAGTCTCTCTGTACCTTAGTTTTCTGATCTGCAAAATGGGGATATTTATAGAACCTATCTCAAGGTGTGTCGTAAGGATTACATGAACTAATATATTTAAAGTACATAGTCCACATCTGGCACACTGGAAACTCTGTTGCAAGATTTGGTAGACTTGGTGAATGTCCTGAGAAAGACCAGGCTCTACCTGTAGTAACTTAAAATGCTGGCCCACTATTGACTCACAGCACAGGCTGGTTATTTCTTAGCTCACATGGAAGTAACCCAAATGTCCATTGACAGATGAATGGATAAAGAAGATGTGGCACATATATACAATGGAATATTACTCAGCCATAAAAAGGAATAAAATTTAGTTATTTGTAGTGAGGTGGATGGACTTAGAGTCTGCCATACAGAGTGAAGTGAGTCAGAAAGAGGCTGTATGCTAACACATATATATGGAGTCTAAAAAAATGGTACTGATGAACTCAGTGGCAGAGGAAGAATAAAGACACAGAGGCAGAGAACGGACTTGAGGATATGGGGAGGTGGGGAAGGAGAAACTGGAACAAAGTGAAAGAGTAGTATTGACATTTATATACTATCAAATGTAAAATAGGTAGCTAGTGGGAAGCAACTGCTTAACACAGGGAGACCAACTCGATGATTGGGGATAACCTACAGGGGTGGGGTAGGGAGGGTGGGAGGGAGGCTCTAGAGGGAGGGGATTTGGATTTGGCGATATATGTATAAATACAGCTGATTCACTTAGTTGTACAGCGGAAACTGGCACAACAGTGTAAAGCTATTTTACTCCAAGAAAGATCAAAAAAAAAAAAAAAAAAAGAAACATGGACGTTAATAAGTCTATAAGTACCTGTGTCCACACCAGAAAGCACTGCTGCGCCTGCCAAATCTTCTCATTTCTTATCAATATATTTCTGGAGCACAGGGGCCAGCTGGTGTATTATGGATATGAGTGGCAGCAAATACCTATGCAAGTTAATTCACTCCCACAAAGGACAGAGAAATATAAACACTATAAGTGAAAACAGGCATCTCTGGGGCTGACCTAATTTTCTTTTTCTTTTTCAGAAGTTGTGTATTTAGGTTTAGAACAGAGATTTGTGGCCTGAGGGAAGGCTGTGCCCAAGGAAGTTGGTCATTGGTGCTCAGTGGCTGGTGGGAAGGTCTCGACCACCACGAGTCTCTTCCTGGCAAATCTGGCAGAAAATTGCTGACTTTCCCTTCTTCTCAGCATCATGACACTATCCTGCACACACTTATGAGTATTTGATTGTGACTGTCCCTTCATACTCATGAGAGCTGCTACCCAGGAATGACTCGCAGGGCAACAAGAGTCCGATCCTGGCGGCCCTCCTCTAGAAGGATGTTTGAGGGGTAGGTCAAGTCTTTGAAAAGCTGATTTTAGATTTTTAATGTCCTCCCCACCAAAAGAAAAATGTTCCTTCCTTTAGAGGTAAATGATAACTATAATCATGTTTGAATTATTTTTTTGAAGAGATAGAGATAGATAATAGATAGGTAGGTAGGGAGACAGATAGACAGATAGATAGACAATAAATGGCAGATGATAGGTTGGGTAGGTAGGTAGGTATTGATAGATAATAGATGTGCAAAATCTATACTTACGTACCCTTTAGTATGTATGCATGTATATATACATCTATGTATATTATGTACATGTGAATGTTATTTATACCTGTGTTTGCATTTCAGAATGGGAGAACTACACAGTTATCTAGGGTTTAGTTGATCCTCAGTCTACAAGGCCTTAGTGTTCAATAATGGGGTGCTCTCATAGAGAGGGTCTGACCTTAATGAGGAAGAACAGGAAAACAAAGAAAATAAAACATAAGCAGGCAATGCAAAAGCCAAGAGAAAGTGATGGAGTCCACATTTCAGACAGGCAATGTGAAGTGTTAACTGCAAAACCAAGGTCACAGGCATCTTACCACAGTATTTGGATAGTTCATTTATCATTGCCCACTCGTGAAGTGGAGTAAAGAACAAAATGGCTTATGATTGGTATTGTTGGAAGTGAAATGGCCTAGAACATATTTTAGTAAGAAAAAATAGACTCCAATAGTAGGAAAATGTAAAGAGAAAATCTAAATCACTCAGTTACTAACCACAGTAAATAAGCTCCAGCCAATGTAGTTAATTAAGGGAAATAAGAGACAAAAGCATAAAGGAAAACATACAAACTTGTTCAAGAGAAAATGCCTCCCTTTGTTATGAGAAGAAGGGGCTGGGCATGGGAATTGAAAATCCAGAAAGTTCACTTGTCTATTTTTGTTGTTTTAATCCAGGGCAAAATAAGCCCTTAGTTTTAATGTAGTTCAATGAACAGATATCAAACAATGCACATAAAAAGCAAGAGGCTACAGCTTTTGAAGAAAACATGAATAGATAACAAGAACTAGACACTTACAAAAGACTCCTGGGGAGAGGAAGTGACCACATCTTTTCTTGAAGGAGGCTTCTCCTTTTATTTCATTGAGTTTGTAGCATTAAGAGAAAACACTGTAAAAACTTTAATGAAACAATAAAACTCACTTTGAAACCTTTTGCATATGCTTTGCTTTCTCAAAAGCAGCTCACAATTGCATCCGTTTTTGCTTTCTCAAAAGCAGCTCACAATTGCATCCGTTTAAAAAAGCAACAGCACCTGTAACTGACCTATGATTGCTTCTTAAACATTTACCTTAGCGACCACATATAAAACAGTCAAATATTAAAGGAACTCTAAATTTCACAATTTATCTAGTGCACAAATGGCAGTCCCAAACTGCTAAATGGGCAAGGGAACAAAAGAGAAGTGTTCCCGGAGACTTTGAAATCTAATGTCCCATTATCTTCAAATGCTTTAAGAGTATAAATTGGCAGTGATCTACACATTGCTTGAGAGCACTCCATCTTCACTCCAAATCGATGTAGATCACCTTTGAGCACAGCCTCCTCTCAAGGTTTATGCTTCTACCAAAGCCATACTCTCCAGGTCACAGTGCTCTCCACATAGCTTCCCTTCTTGCTGCAACGTACAGTTTCAATCTCATCTCCTCTACGAAGACTCCCTTAATTTAATCGAACGGCAATGACATACATGTTTCTAACAAGCTGACGTGAACAAGAACTTTTAGCTGTCATCACCAATAACATGACTCTCAGGATACATTACTATTGTATATTTGTTTATCTACCATGAGGACAGAGGCTATGTTCTTCTTTTGACTCTAAAAAGAAGGTATTACAGTATCAAAGGCCCTCCATGCCAGATGATAATGTTAAATTTCCTCTGGTAATGGGTAGTAAAGAAGGAAAAATAGGGGGAGGGTGGGGGAATTGAACCATTCATTGATTAAAAATGTATAAGTGATATATACATGATACATATGATAACATATATATACACACACACACATATATAGATATCTTAGTTTTCCAGCTTTGATAGCTTACAGTCTTACTTAATTTTCATACCACAAACCTCATTTATATTTCTAGGTATAAGTTTATATGTAAGTTTATAGTATACCGTGTAGGGTCAAGAACTAAGTATCCTAAAATAGCCGTTGGTAGACTTTTCCCCCACTCTTGTAGGCCTCTTCTCTATGAAGTCTTATTGGTTTAAAGTTACAAATACCTCTCTTGCCTATTTCTTATTCTATGGGCTCTTTTCCTGTTATACACTCACCTCTATTATTTTTTTCTCATTATGAAAGTGAGATTCCCCTTTCCTAGCTACTGGGTGCTCCAGATAAGAAAGAGAATTTGGACTGGGAAAATATGGGCTATAAAGGAGGACTCATGGATTTTTTTCCCCCTTGAAATTTAAGTTCTCCAGACAAAACACAAAAGGTCTTTATTTCCAAGTTCTTTAAGGATTTCTTTTTTCTTGGAATTTATATTCTAAGTCTATATTTTCAAGACTCAATAGCTGTGGCTCTCTTTGTCAAGTCCTACAATATAACTGACTGATATTATTTCCACCATTTACTTAAAGTGTTCTGTGAAAGTGTCATGGCATTTCAAGTATCCAATGTTAGCTATTGATTTAAGGGAAATTTCTGGCACTTTTTTTTTTGCCTTAGTGGTTCATTACCAAGTCAAATTTACAAACTAATTCCATTGAATGTACCACACTTCTATGTTGGGAATTAATAACATTCCCTTCTATTTGAGAAACCATTTCTTCCAGCTACTTGGTAATTGTGGTTGCTGCTGTGTCTAGTGAAATACCACTAAACTAAGAAAATATGTTTCTATCTCTAAATTAAAATTCAAAAAAACCCTTTCAATCTAGGAAGAAAGATAATAGAAATAAGACCCCCCCCCCCCCCCCCCCCCCAGTTTTTTCTTTCTGTATCCTGCTGAAGAGTTTCCCATCCTTCACAATACTATCAAGAGCACTGGCAATGCTACATGGGTCAACTTGTTTCTACTCTAGCTCTACACTTGATTTTAGAAAATTGAACGATAGAGAAAGTCACTAGATTTGTCTTCCAAAATGGTCTCTTTCAGAGGTGTAGCCACATCCAGCATGAGACCAACTGTCTGAAAACAGCAGCTGTTTTGAAGTGAGATTCAGCTGAATATACTCATATGAGATTTAATCATTAACAACAGTGTTACTTACTTTTACAGTGAGGAAAAGTGCAAGAGAAATTCTGCAGCATGTGATCTGTCAATTCTTTTACTTCACCTGGCATATTTGCTCCATCTGGGGCTTTTTGACCTGACTAAGAGCAACATCAACCAGTGTTTGATTTTTCCAATTTCTCTGATTATTTTTCCCAGTCTATCTTGTGCACCATAACTTTTGAAAGTTCATAAAACCAATAAACCTGTTCTCTAATTGTTTATGATCTTGTCCTTACTAATTGCATTTAGGGCAACAAAACTTTAGGTTTCCCATAGTATCAGTACTCCCTGACAAGTAACATTGAGCACCGAAGAAATATACCAGAAAACGTTGAGTAGAATATTTCTAAAAATAATCTCCAAGTTATTAGCAAATGGACCATTTGGGTTTGTTATGGTTTCAGAACACAGGAAAAGTTATAAATCCTGTATGAAAGAACCCACAGAGGAGGCCAACAATGAAGCTCAAGAACTAACTTAATTAAGAGATACAAACCTCCAGTGACAAAACAAATGAGTCATGGGGGTGAAATATATAGCATGGGGAATACAGTCAATTATGTTGTAATATCTTTGTATGGTGACAGATGGTAACTAGACTTATCATGACGATCATTTTACTTATCATGACGATCATTTTGTAATGTATAGAAATATTGAATCACTGTGTTGTGCACCTGGAACTAACATACTATTGTACGTCAATTATACTTCAATTATAAAAAAATATGTAGACACTGGGAGGAAATGTATCAACATGCTAATGGTGGTTATTTCTGGGGGTGGAGATTTGGGGTGATTGTTACTTTTACTTTATGCTTTCTGTATTTCTAGTTGTCTGCAATGAACATGTATTCACTTGTAAAAGTAAAAAACAAAAAAAAAGTGTCATTAAAAATGGGGAAGAAAAGGAACCAATTGAATTAGAAGGAAGCAGGTAGGAAGAATGGAATCATTTACAGAAGACAGGCCTAATCAGTGCTACTTGAGACATGCACTCCACGTGTGTGTGAAATCACAGACTCATAGAAGAGAATTATGCAGCTAGAATGCTCCTTTGAGTTCTTCTAGTCCCAACTTATTTAGGTACCAATGAGTTACATGGCTTGATTTTTTAGCTATGTTTGGGAACTCCCAAACCAACTTTGATTATCTCTGTGATTGGCTATCCCAGGACAAAATATACATTGCCTATTCTTCAATTAATGTATATTTAAGGGTTTTCTGAGGAAAATCATAAAACTAATAGACTCACTTAATAGAATATTGTACCTTTCTTCTAACGAACCCAAAAGATTTTCTCTTCATTTCTCCTTAAACAAATAATGTGATTTAATATATGAGAAAAAGTTACCACTATTATTCTTTTATAAATGTAGAACTAAGGCCCAGGGAAATGAAACAAAAATCATGCCGTTCTTTTTTTCAGAAAATGAATCTTCTCACATAAAGCTACACATGCACTTTTAGTATCTTCCTCAGTCATTGTCATGAATTTAGAGTGAATTTCATAACTATACTAACACTCTCATCCTTACCTAACCCTTCTTGGATACTTTGGATCTACTTTGATGTGCTATATTATACATACACATATATATCAATACATGCACACACACACACACATAAATGGCCTTTTGGAATTTGCACTGCTGTGTTCATAGTGACCAATTTCATCAGCATTCTCATTGTGAGCATTATAAATCCACATAATGACTGGCAAGGATTAGGGGTCCAGTTTGTGATCATGAAACAAAGAAAAGCTTACTGGCCCACACTGAGATCAAATGGATAAACTTAGTCTCATTAATGTCTTTATTAATAAAGCTAACCAATTGCCCTAAGGCAGAAACACAACAAAAGGTAAACTCAATTCATCTAATACCTAACTAGTTATCAAGTAGTACCATAAACTATACATTGAGATTTACCACTAAAATTTACTAAATTTTGTGGATCACTCAAGACTTCAGTCTTTAAACAAAATTAGTTTACATTTTGTTACAAATCTGCTACTTATAATTCTACTCATTGGTCTATTTCGAACTGAGTTTCTCTGATTCCAGGATTTCCATGCTACAGACAGTAGTAACTGAGGCATTTAGAAAATCTAGATACTTACTCAAAGTCAGACTTTAATAAAATGGTAAGCTGCCATAATTTGAATTCATTTCAGTTTGATTTAATTTAAAGTTGTTCATTTTAGTCTGCATACAATTAATTCCCAAGAAATTAGCAAATGCCAGTGAATGATTACTGTGTATTAAGCCCAGGCTAAGCTCTAAGTAATTTTATTATCTTATTTCAACTTCATAAAAACCCCATGAGGAAGTTATTAGGAGATTTCCCCCATTTTATAGATGAGAAAATCAGTAACTTGGAATTAAAGATACAATGTAGTTCATACCTATAACCAAAAACTTGGCTTATGTGTAGGTAATCAGTGGATTACCTAAGGGCACTATTTATAAGCACATACTTACACACACCTCTGCCTTACATGAGCATGCTATTCCATTACTAGCAAGTAAGTCCTTTGAGCTAAAGCATCACATCTCCCGTAACCACAGATAAAATATAAAGGTACTAAAATAGGTAACATACTACCTTAGGTCAGGCACACCAGAAACAGAGCCCAACAAGGATTTATGTAGAAGAGATGTATATAACTTCCAGGGGGTATCAGTAAGAAATGGGGGGGACAGGAGAGGAACAGGGAGAAGGCCAAGCCTGATTGACAGGGGAACCCTGAAGGGTAAGCTTTGCCTCAGTGTTGTCTCTGACCCAAGCTGAGAGAGCTGGCCTTTCATAATCCTATACTCCTCAGCTGTTCTTCAAAGCCTACTCCAGAAGGGTGTAAATCCCTGCAAGAACTCCCCACTGCAGAATTCCCTGAAATTAAAAAAAAAAAAATTAGCCAAAGACCTTAACAGACCCCTCATCAAATAAGATGTACAAATGGCAAATAAGCATATGAAAAAATGCTCCACATGGTATGTCATCAGGGAAGTGCAAATTAAAATGATGAGATACCACTATGTACCTATTAGAATTGCCAAAATCCAGAACACTAACATCAAGTGCTGGTGAGAGTGTGGGGCAACAGGAACTCTTACTAATTGCTGGTGGGAATGCAAAATACTACAGCCGCTTTGGAAGATAGTTTAGCAGTTTCTTATAAACTAAACATACTCTTACCATGTGATCCAGCAGTCATGCTCCTTGTTATTTACTAAAAGAATCTGAAAACTAATGTTCACACAAGAACTTGCACACAGGTATTTATAGCAGCTTTATTTATAACTGCTAAAACTTGGAAGCAACCACGACATCCTTCAGTAGGTAAATGGATAAATAAACTGTGGTAAATCCAGACAATAGAATATTATTCAGTGCTCAAAAGAAATGAGCTATCAAGCCATGAAAAGACAAGGAGGAAATATAAATGCTTACTGCTAAGTGAAAGACATCAATCTAAAAAGACTACATGGTGGAGCCCATGAAACGCCTCCCCCCGCCATATGACCCAGCACTTCTACTCCTGGGCATAAACCCCGAGAAAACCATAATCCAAAAAGAAACATGTACCACAATGTTCACTGCAGCACTATTTACAATAGCCAGGACATGGAAGCAACCTAAATGCCCATCAACAGATGAATGCATCAAGAAGATATGGCACACATATACAATAGGATATCACTCAGCAATAAAAAGGAATGAAATTGAGTTATTTGTAGTGAGGTGGATGGACCTAGGGTCTGTCATACAGAGCAAAGTAAGCCAGAAAGAGAAAAACAAATACTGTATGCTAACTCATATAAATGGAATCTAAAAAAATGGTACTGATGAACCCAGTGACAGGGCAAGAATAAAGATGCAGAGGTAGAGCACAGACTTGGGGACAAGGGGTGGGGGGCAAAGGAGAAGCTGGGACGAAGTGAGAGAGTAACACTGACATATATACGCTACCAAATGTAAAATAGATAGCTAGTGGGAAGTTGCTGCATAACACAGGGAGATCAACTGGATGATGGATGATCACTTAGAGGGGTGGGACAGGGAAGGTGGGAAGGATTCTCGGGAGGGAGGGGGTATGGGGATATATGTATAAATACAGCTGATTCACTTTGTTGTACAGCAAAAACTGGCACAATAGTGGAAAGCAATTCAATTCCAATAAAGAGCTTAAAAATAATAAAAATAAAGAGACTACATAGTGCATGTTTCCAATTATATGACATACTGGAAAAGGAAAAGTTATGGAGATAGTAGAAAGATCAGTGTCACCAAGGGTTGAGAGTTGGGAGAGGAATGAATAGCTAGAGAACAGGGGATTTTTAGGGTAGTAAAACTAGTCTGTCTAATGCTATAATGATGGATACCTGTCCTGATACGTTTGTCCAAACACATGGAAGGTACAACACAAAGAGTGAACCTTAACATAATCTATGAACTTTGTGTGATAATGATGTATCAATGAAGGTTCAGCAATTGTCATAAATGTACCACGCTGGTGGGTGATGTGACAATGGGGGAGGATAGGGGTTATATGAGAATCTCTTTACAGTTCCCTCAATTTTACTGTGAACCTTAAAATGCTCTAAAAATCAGTCTCAATTAAAAATTAAAGAAAAATTCAAAAATTGCTCTTTTCCACTTTCAACTAATTTTTAAGAAAATGTTTTCTGGCCAAATATATCTATAATAACCGCTCTTCGGAGAAGTCAACATTTAGAGCTGTTTGTTTTCTTATTCTTGAAATCTCAAATTATGGAAACGTTATAGAGTTTACGTGATGGTGGAAAAAACATACTTTGTACCTGCTTTCAGAAACTCTATTCCATGTGCACATTAATCATGTTTGGGATGATTTATTTCTGCATTCATGCTGGCCAATTTTATTAGTGTTTGGTTTGGCCGAATGGAATAAAATCTGCTTTCTATTTCACCTCTGTAAAAAGAAGAGTCAGATTTGTGCTAACTTATATAAAGATTATAGCTCTGCTTTGTTCCCAGTATCAGGCACTTCCATATTCATCTTTCTTCTATAGTCTCCCTCTACAGCGTCCTCTAAAAAAAAAAAAAAAAAAAAAAAAATCTCTGGATCTAAGTCTGCTCAAGTAATACCTTTGGTTTGTTTTCCAAACTCTTCAGAATCTTCAGTGCCTACAACAGGAACATTTCATGTTCACCATATGGATCTTGTCACAACCATTCCCCACCTTAGTACTTAGCTTCAGTGCTGGCCTCAAACACTTTTACTGTTGAGACTGCTCCCCGTGTGCTGGCCATCCTCTACACCACTCCCCCTGCACAGCCCCCAAAGCCACCTTCCTTTGACCACTGACACACTAATGACCCTTTACTCCCAAATGCAACCATATTCCTTTAGGCCACAAAGCGAGCGCCCTTCATCTTTGCAACTGCTGTTCAACTGTAAACATTCAGAAAGTTTTCCCAACTCCCTCCCCAAAAATATTGCCTCAAGCTTTGCAAAATGGTCAACAGCACATTTCTTTCACATCCACGACTACCCTGGCCTCCCTGAGGGCAGGGTTTGCATTTAGTAATTCCTAAATTCCTCCTACCAAATAAGAGTCCATTAGCCTGAGCACTAAATTACTCTTGGATTTACTATGTCATTTTGGTCACACTATTTTGATTTTCTTTTTCAGGCAGGAATACTTCTGAGAGAGAATTTCAGAGGTCCCTCCCTGCCCCACACTTCCCATGTCCAAACATCCACCGTTTTCCAGCACTTCTGCCAAAGAGCAAAGAGTTTAGTGAAAATCCTATCTCTCTGCTATATATTCGTGTACCTACAATGTTTCAACCTTGTAACAAATATTTGGCTAACTTTGGTCCCTATCTTATAGTAGATCCGCGGGAATATTTAAAGGTAGGTCTAGCTTCAATTAACTCAAAATGTTATGTTATAAAATTGCTGGCCAAGTTACTGACTTTAAATGGTTCGGGCTATTTTATTTATTTATTTATTTATTTACTTTTGGGCTATTTTAAAACAAATGGATGAAGAGTAAGATATCAATCTTCTGGATATTTAGTCTACGCGAGAGCAGTGGTTGAAATTTTAAGCTAATTTTTTAATATTCTCTACAGATATCTCTGCTGCTATAGACACAACTGTATATGCAGATTCGAAGTTTCCAACAGAATGTTGAATATAATGTTTTCCTTTTCTCACGTTCCTTTATGCCCTACTTCATCTGGCAAATAATCAGGGACAAAAACTATTGTTCTGTGGCTGTGTAAGAAGCTAGTCCTTGCAGAATGGGTAAGAGGAGAGCGCCAAGGATTTTACTGTATTGATTTGGAGCTTAGACTTTGAAGTTCAACGTGGCCTAAAGTCCTGGTTCTGCCAATCAACCATGAGCCCACGCAAGTTCTTTAGCATCTCTGTACTTTCATTTGCTTATCTGCTAAATGTGGACAACACTAGTACCCATTTCACAAGGTTTTATAAGTATTAAATGAGGTAATGGATGTAAATATGTAACTTGGTGCTTAGATTACTAATCAACGATTAGTAAATGCAAATCAAATTGTTGCCACCACCTTTACTCCATATGCTCTACATATTCAAATCTCAGTGGAGCTTAAGTAAAACATGGAAGAATAAAGAAACTATGAAAACTGTTGATGGAAAGAAAACCCAACCAAATAAATAACTTATTTATACAAAATAAAAATAGAAAGCTTGATATATACTCATAAGGCAAGTTGACTATATAATTTATTGTTTTAATTGGGACTCTTTGGAGAGGGAAGGGAATGCTATTAGTAATTACTTTAGGACAAAAGCATAAACAAAAACCGTCAATGGTTGAAACAGGAGTTAGGGTCCCCCCTTTGTTAGCACACTCTGATTTCTGGTATTCGAAAAAGAAAGAGACAGGAAAAAAAAAAAAAACACACAGCCCTTCAGCTCTGAGATTTTCTATGTGATATAACTCTTGTATCCCTATGTGGTATAGAGAAAATAGTCGAAGCCCCCCCCCCCCAAATTACCAAGACACAATTAGACATTTAGAAACACAGAATGTATTTCAAACCAATGAATTCATGGAAAGGATGCAAATTTTAACATCAAACCCCGTCATGTTCTAGTTCTGCATTTAAAACTGCATGTTACTTAGGGAAGTCAGAATCTCTGACCCTTTGTCTATCACAGGTGGATGGAAATGATGGCGGTGATAATTATAAATCTACCCAGTTATCATGATATATAAAAAGCTGCATTATATATTATAAAGCAATAAACAATAGTTTTTACCTGAATTAGTTATTTGCGGAAATTTCTTGAAAATCCTATCATGAGTCTCTTCCTTTGAGAAATGAAGAGGAAAGCAAGAAGCTTGTTTATGAAATGCAAGAACTCTGTGGATAATAACAGTGCGTTAGTCTTTACATTGCAATAGTGATTGCTGAGCTGGTCCTGGAATCTTTTAGTTATTATTAAAACTTTATGTCCTTCAACAAAATGTGGCGACTGAATAAATATTATGGATTCACTCCTTTTTTTTAAAGCCAACTTTTAAAATAATTAAACCAGTAAGAAATAAATCCTTTTTTAAGAGACTGGGTTTTCAGTGGTTTAATTCAAACAGAACCTGTGGGTAGGTTAGGGAGAACTAAGGAGAAATGTTTCCTGTGCCTCTATTTCTTCTAACTCAGTGGTTTTCAATTCTACAAAACGTTTGAATTGCCTGAGGGGCTTTAAAACACTGAAGATCCCCTCCTCAACCAATTAAATTAAACTAATTAAATCCTAATCTCTGAGCTGTGGGGCCTATGTTGGTATTTTGTGAAAACTTCTGAGGGGCTTCTGAGGGGCTTCTGAGGGGCAAGGGGAGATTGATGTCTTAATTTAGCGGCCACATGTGAGAAGAAGACACCTTGGAGGAGCCTTTGATCCCTGTATCCCTCAAGGTATCGCTCCTTTAATCCACCTCCATCAACTCTTTCCTAACCCCTCAGGCCCCAGAATTCCAGCATCTTAAATTTCTCTTTCTCTTTACTTTGTTCTAATCAAATCCCAGGAAAAGGAAAGTCTCTGATAAATCCATTCACATCAAAGGGTGATCGCTGATAAAACAAAGTATTAATCTTCCTAATGGTATTTACACTTTAACAATGAACTGAACTTAAAGGTAAAGAAAGAACACATGGAAAGTGAAAACAGACACATCAGGCCAGTATGCCAGGAAGTGATTTCTGAGCATTTCTGGACCTTTCCAGGATTCCAGAAATCACACCAAGGGTATGGTACCCCAACTGCCTGGGCCTACCCATATGAAGTTGATGTAGGTATCAATTCATGAATAAAGCAAATAGACCAACTTAATAAACTTAACATAATATGTGATTCATACCTTTCATTTCCCAGACATTGTTTAGTGTTTTCACTTTATCGTCAACCCCATAACCCTGATGGAAAGTTAGGAATTGCTATTCTCATTTTACTTACGACAAAATGAGACCCAGGGAGGTGAAGTCATTCCTGCAGATACAGATAAAGGATTGTCACCTCAATCCGACTTCATACTCCAGCTCTTCCTATGGTTCTTCTCCAAAGGTGATCACTGCTTTAGAAATGATTAAGGCTGCAACAAAGGGAATTCAGAACAAAAAAGAGAAAATCTGTTAGAGAGGTTGATAACCCCTGTAGAAGAAATTTAGAGCTTTTTCTTTTTCTTTTTTTTCTGTTTTCTGTATTTTAAAGCCAGTTATCGTGGGGAAATGCAAACAACTTCAATCCAAAAATTATTAGCATATTTAACCTCTACTGTTTCTGCTGTCACTTCAGATGTTGTGGGGACATCAGTAAGTCCCCACAAGCTGCCCTTGGCAGGAAAAGCCTTTGTGGTGAAATCATAAGCATCACATTTAGTGCAATCTTGCAAGGGCAGAAGAAAGAATCTGCATCATCTCAGGAATAAACAGGGAAATGAGTGATTTGTATATTCTATATACCTAAGCCAATCTGTTAAAGAACATCCAGGTACACTTAATAATGTATTGGCCTGATATTTTAGAGAATATATCATCCATTCATCCAGGTGAATGGTTTATGCCAAACAAGTCAGCTAGAATCTTGGCATATTGATCATTTTTAAGGATAACTCAGTGACCGGAAAAATGACTGGAAATAATTTGTTGGATGGCAAATTATGTTCTTGTTTTTTAATGATGATTTAGAGTTCTGTAGGTAGGCACTTGATACTGAATTTCTTAGTGCCTGTTGCTAAACTTAGATTTTAAAATTACCTATAAGATGAACTATGTATAGGAGTTAGATTACATTGTAAGATTAATGTGTGCACATAAGGATGGAAATTGCTAGAAGGAATTATTCTGAAGGAAAAAGGAAGAGAAAAAGAGGCAGAAAAGAGAAAGGAGAGGAATAAAAAAAGATTACCTTTGGGCAAAGAATAATCAGTTTCTCACAGCTTACATTCCTTTTGTCCAAGAAAGATAAGAGTTCAATTGAAAGAGCAAAAATGAGCCTTGGTCTTACTCCCAGTATGGCCTAGATGGAAGACCCAGAGACAGAGTAAACTTTGCTGTTAAGAAGAAAGGAAAAATTGTATAGAAAATGACAAAATTTAAGTAGTCAATATAAGTAGATAGAAACGGAAGGTGTGGCAAACCCACAGAGAGTTTTGAAATGAGCAGGAAAAACAATTTCAAACTGTATAAAGACATAAAAAGACAGTAAAGTGGATGTAATGTTGATACATCGTGATGTAGACTCACTGAGCATGAGCTCGCAGATGCAGCTAGAGTAAGAAACTATAGGCTAAGTGATGACAGAAATCTCAGTGATATATCACAAAGCAAATGGCCTTAGGAAGGACCAGATGAGAACCAGACACCGGGGAGGATACTGGAATGAACAAGTGGCCGGGGGCCAGACACAAACGTGTTTAGTCTTGGTGGCAGTTTGAACCTTCAGTGATGACTCACAATCTTTATATGGGGGCAAAATATGAGCCTGATGCCCTTAAAAGTTGATTAATTTCTTCATCCCAAAGGAAAAAAAAAAACAAAACATGTTACCCAATAGGCAAACAATGCTGAAAGTTCACTTCCTCTCACTCTGCAGTTAAGCTATTCACTCAGGGTAACATTACTCTATGGCCAGGCACTTGGAAGTCAGGAAGTAGTTTATTTTCACTGAAACTGAAGGAGGAAGTTAGAAAAACAGCTGCAACTGGATCAATTCGGGAAAGCCAGGTACGAATAAAGAGAGCAAGTGAAAGAGAAAGCCAGCTCAGGTTTGCCGCAAGCTAAATTTTGCACACCGATAAAAGACAAAAACCCCAGCAGTATTCTTCTATACTCAGTATGAAAGATGGAAGCTGAATTGGTAACAGAGGCTTTCTGTGTCGGAGGGGGCAAAGTTATCCATAGGAGGCAATGGGGCTCTCAGTGAGACCACTTGAAAAACCAAAGAAAAATGGATTGAATAGATTGAATCAGTGGATTTCTCCAAGTAGGAGTGGGGGAGTGAGGACCAGGGGTGGGGGGTGGGGGTGGGGGAAGAGAGAAGGGAGGCCGGGCGGTTTGAATGGAGAGCAGGGAATGGGGACAAAGGCAGAAAGAGCTGCTTGTTTAAAATCAGTATCTTTCAAAGCGGATGTCATCTTTCCCCAGGGATATTCTGAGGGAGTCACAGGACCAGAGCTGCAGCATTCCTAACATCTGTTCAGCAAGGGCAGCTTTAATTTTGCAGCAAAACCTCTTCCTCTGCATCACCCCTTCCTTCTCTCACTCTGGAAACATAAGGCCTGATTTCCTGCCCACCCTATGTTCAGATCCCTTCCCATCTTCCCCTGAGTGCCTCCCTCCCTTCTTCACTGTCCAGAAAAGTCAAAACATCACCTGCTTCTCCTCCCAACAGCTGAATTATTCTTCCACACTTTTATTTTGATAGCAAAGTGGTTCAAGGTATGTTTCAGGGTTGTGGAAACCCTCAAAGGGATTACAGAATGAAAAAGTTTTGAGAACCATGCTCTAAATAAAGAAATGGAGATGAAAACCTGTCATAATGAAAAATTAAACTAAACTGCCTCAAATAAAGCAAAGGATCAGCCAATGCCTTGGCAAGCAAGGAGAGAAATTCATATAACGTGTGGCTGGTAATGAGCCAGTTTCTTGCCAATGTCTAAGCCTCTTTCTACCTGTCCAGGGAAATGCAAGGAAAGATTTTATAGCCATGCAATAAAACATGCAAAACCAGAGAATAGAAGTTTGAATATATTTATTTCTAAATTTGAAAACTTTTGTCAGTAACTTCTACCAGGGCTAACTAAACCTACATGAATGGGTTTAACAACCCACAGCTCAGTAGACTACAAGGCCAGGCCTTTCTTACTGTGAAGGCTTTGAAGTTTGTCTTTTCAGATAATCAGCATAGTATGGTGATGAAGAGCCTAGGACAAAACCACCATCACTTATTGGTTATACGATCTTGGGAAAGGTAATTATTCTCTATAAACATTATTTAATTTGTTAAAATGAATATGACTTGTTAAAATGGATATAATATCACAGAGATGTATTGAAGATTATAGTTTAAAAATAGCTACGATTTTTGAGTCTTTCTATGTTTTGGGTAGTGTTCTAAGTACTTTACATGCATTGCCTCATTCCTAAAACTACCCTCTAAATAATTGCAAGAATGTTTGAATGCATGCACGGATGCATGGATGGAATGAATTCTCAGTTCCCACTTGAGAGATGAGAAAATAAGACCTAGATTAAATAGTTTATGCAAGGTCCCATGGTTATCTGGTTATCAGAGGAAGAGACAGAGTCTACCTGACTCCAAAGTCTTGCTCTGTATTATACTATTACTTTATTATCCTGTTATTTGTATGCCTATACTTCCAGTCTGTTTTTATTCTCCTCCTATCCTGAAAGTCCTACCAGCTGACTCTTACTCCTAACCCAAATAACTAGAATTTTCAGATTCTCTCTCCTTTTTTCCCTCTTCCTAAATCTTTTCTGATAAAAAGGCCTGAAAATCTCTCTTATTCAACTCAGCAAACAATAATGGGATAAGAGCAATATGCCAGGCACTGGGTTAGAGGCCAGAGAAATAGAATAAAACATGGTTCATTTTCTGAAATGATCCACAAGTAATAAATGAAGCTTAAAGCCTTGAGTTCCATCCCATCTCTCCAACTCCCCACCCCCTCAATCCTCAATCTCCAGCTTATGGCTCCTCTCCCCTTCTCCCCCAAAACCCTGCAAACACTTTGCTTTTTCTCTTGGAAGTGAAGAATTCCAGTAGGGTAATTGTTCAGTTTTGGTAGACATGTCTATTTCCTTTGACAGAGGGCATTTTGTTTCTTCTGAAATCACACCTCTGAGTTGGGCTCTTTCTCTGCCTGATCAGGACAGATCTTATTCTCAAGGCTAATGGCCTGTGTGCTTTTAACTGTCTTTGAATCAGAGCAATCCTATTTTTCTACTGTTCAAAAGTCATGAAGAAATGTCCCCAAAGTATTTAGAAGCATAGGGTTTTCTGAATAAGGACTAGACATGTACTAGGAAATCATGGTCCTCGTAGAAGTATAGCTGCTTGGGACAGAGGAAGACTTTGGATTCAGAAAGCCTGGTTTTCAAATGTCAGCTCTGCTTCTCACTAAGAGTGGGATTCTGGACGAACTGATTAACCTCTCTGAGCATCATTTCCGTGTCTTTGTAAAATAAGCACTAAAATACCTTTGTCTCAGGGTTATTCCTAAAATCCAATAAGATAATTATGTACAACACTTAGACACGTAAGTGGTCAATAAATGGTAGCTGTTATCACTAGTATTTTCTATGTAGAAATCAAGTAATCAAACTTCTGAAAGGAGATTTAAGATAAACCTGTCCCTTTTGTCCTTCTAAGTCCTTCTACACTTGTGCTTCCTCTGCATTTTTACATCACACTTTTTTTTAAGCCCATGACAGACAACAGACCTCTGTATTCTGACACAGCCAGAATGTTTTTCTGCTTAGTGGACTTTAATTACTACTGCATTACATTAGGATTCCCAAGGAATTACTTATTATAGCTGCACAGTGCCAGAATGAGTCATCATGATGAAATCTATTAGAATGGCTACCAAAGAAACAATGTATGAGTTTCCATCCTGTAAAGTATTTTGTCACATGAAACCAACAACCAATGAGTAACATGAGTAACATCCCAGGGATTTTATGGCATCATAGACAGTGAATAAGTAGTTTTACACATCAAATAGAAGCTTAAGTGACAATATTAATTTAGGTCCAACAGTGTACTTTCTTTTTCAATAACTTTAAAGACATAATTTTTGTATATCTTAAATCATTCATATATATCTTTTGATTTTAGGGAAGCCATAGCATAAATGAATAACTAAAATACATTGATATAATATATGATAATGTAAAAATGTTCATTAGCTTTGTAACCTACACAGCAAACAGAGTACAAGATCTACCGTGTACTTCTGTGAAAAGCACTGAAATGAGTAAGATGTTAATACCTCCTCCTATGATTGAATTGTTTCTTAGAAAATAATTTTTTAAACCTATATTCTATAGGTCTATTTTAAATTTAGCATATAAATTAACACTGCATTGATGGTTTCAGATCTTGGGATTAAGAAATAAGAAGTCATAAAAACTAGTACCATGCCGAGTATTGCTTGATGCCATAAAGATGTAAAAAGTATCTTCACATTTCAATAATACTGCAGTTGGGTTTGCGTCGATACGGCATCATATTTTATTCATGTTGGATTCCCTGAATTTTGGTCTCTGTTTGCCTGTGCTGCACGGTGACACCACACCCCCTCAATCAGAGAAAGGGGCGGGTGAGCATCCAGAGGCAGAAGGGGAGGGACTGGAAGGGATTAAAAGCAAACTCCATGCGAAATTAGGTTTGTGGGGTCAAATGCTGGTAGAGCCATTCTACAATTTTATTCAGTCTGAAAAATGTATAACTTCAATGCACTATATTTAGAAGCTACTATTTTGTGAAGTAGGTCAAGATCAGGCAACTCCCTGAATGTTTTGGTTTTGCTTTGTTTGTTTTCCAGGAGCAACCCTCCTCCCAGGATTTACAAGATAGCAGAAATATAGATTAAAACATTTCATACTTTTATGACTTCAGTTGGCTCTACACATCATTTACTCCATTTTTTTCAACTTCACATATGGATGTTTACATATCTGAAGGCACTGAGCTTTATTTTGTGTAATCATGAAATATTATTTCTTAATATGTCATTAATATAATTTTTCTAGTGTCACACCGTAATTATATTATTTATGAATGTGAAAGATATTATTTCCATTTGTTTTAAAGGTGACAGAAACTGAGGTTAAGCATTTACAGCTGTCAAGTGAACTAACAGCAACTAAAAGCCCAGAAATCTTTCCTTTAATCCCTCTCACTTTGTTATTAATGTAAGGAAAGTCTCAGTCATTTTTCAGCTTTCTTCCTTTCCCCCAGCTTGTGAATTGGGTGCACTTCTACTCTTGTCTTTCTTACACTTTCTGCATCCCCATCATATTTCAAAGCAGAATACAGGAGGGAAAAATGCTAACAAGTTGGGGGCAGGGAACAGAAAGGGCACTCAATGGACAGTGCATCTCTTGGGCATGTTGGCATTTCTAGTAATGTTCTCACTCTATTCTCCCATTTACTTCCTATCACTCCGCTTAAGCAAATCTCTTTGAGGGAAACCCTAGGTCTCAGGAAAAAGCCTAGTTCTTTTTTTTTTTTTTAATTTTATTTTTTTAAGCTCTTTATTGGAGTGTAATTGCTTTACACTGTTGTGCCAGATTCTGCTGTACAACAAAGTGAACGAGCTGTATTTATACATATATCCCCATATCCCCTTCCTCCCGCAACTCCCTCCCACTCTCCCTATCCCACCCCTCTAAGTCATCACCAGTCATCAAGCTGATCTCCCTGTGTTATACAGTAGCTTCCCACTGGTTATCTATTTTACATTTGGTGGTATATATATGTCAATGCTACCCTCCCACTTTGTCCCAGCTTCCCCTTCGCCCCCCCACCCCATGTCCTCAAGTCCATTCTCTACATCTGCATCTTTATTCTTGTCTTGTCACTATTTACAATAGCCAGGACATGGAAGCAACCTAAATGTCCATCAACAGATGAATGGATAAAGAAGATGTGGCACATATATATAGTGGAATATTACTCAGCCACAAAAAGGAATGAAATTGAGTTATTTGTAGTGAGGTGGATGGATGTAGAGTCTGTCATACAGAGTGAAGTAAGCCAGTAAGAGAAAAACAAATACTGTATGCTAACTCATATATATGGAATCTGCAAAAATGGTACTGATGAAGCCTAGTTCTTCATGTTGGAGAGATCTGTCCTCAAGTCTTAGAGCCACCCACTTACCTTCTTTCCTCATCTTTAAACTGAAGGTAACATACTTATTTCTTACAAGCAATATTACAAACACTAAATGCACTGAATATCATAACTAGTTAGGCAGCAAAAAAACCCCAATCCTCACTCATAGTAAGAACTTAACAAATGAGGTTGTTAAATGGTTCAAAACTCTTATCTTCACCACCATCTCCACAACCCCCCACCCACCCTCACCCACCTGTTCTCCCCTCACAGAAGGCCACTCTCCTTACATAGGCCAGGCCTCTCCAGTTGCATCACTCTTTCAACAAATATTTGTCAAATGTAACTATGTGCAAGGCACTATGTAGAGAATTTCAGAAAATGTCACTGTGTATGGAACCTTTTAATAGTCAACACACCTCTATGTCAGGTCCTAGACCAGGTGCTTGCTGAGCTTAGGAAAGTCCCTTCACTTTCCTGAGATACGTGATTCCACGTATTTACATTGATTTTAACACCATCTGTAATATTACCTTTTCTATTTCATTACATTATTATATATATCAGATAATATACATTATGAGACTAGATTGTTCAAAACTATAGCAAGTAAGCTACGAAATGTTTGGTGTAAATGTAACATATATATCACAACTGTGATTAGTCTGGGAGAATTTTGCCCTCTCTATAGGGATATTGCAGCTCGTGCTTCTTTAATTTCATCTTTGTATTCAAATTCTAATTCTTTCTTTTGAAGAACTGACCCTGCCTCAAAATGTGGGACAGTCTCCCCTCTTATTATCAACTCATTAAAGTCCATTGAGGTGTGGAGTGAAAAAGGGTCATGTGTTGGCCTTTAAATTTATTCCATATACATTGTTGGAAGCAGTGTTTTAATGCCAGAATGAAGACAAGCTTGCAAAATGAAGTTATTTTCTAAAAGTCTTTAAAGAATAGGGCTTCTTGGGATGAAATTTGAGTTTCACTCTTTGTATGTCATTACATTTTCCTTCTGATTTTACCCAGGTATTCTGCTGTTGGGCTCCAGTTTGCATCTGAATCCAACACTTTACTCAGTCCATGTAGACTGGTTAGATTAGGTGAACAGAAGTCCTATCAAGATAAAGTTGCCCTAAGGGGCACAAAAGGGCATTACAGAGAAGTCAGGTAGGCCATGAATGGAGTCTTCTGTGTGAAATAAATTAACTACAAAAGGCCCCAGGTGGCTTTCCCTATCTTCCAAGAATTAACAACGTTTCATTGTTATTGAATAAACTTATGGGATATTTTTTTTTATGACAGAATGAATGTTACATATACAACATATAATTTATTCCATCCTGGCAGGAAATGGCCTTCAGTTTTCTCTGGGGAACTGTGCAAACATCTGGATAATCTTGAAATCTTTTAATATGAAAAAGTAGTGATTACCCCCAAACTTACTACTTCCCACATTTATTTCCTCTTTTTCAATGATTAGGAATTTATTTCTTTCTCAATGAGGATTTAAAGACTGCCTATGAAGGAATTAATTTTGCAATATGTCCACGAAGAACACAATTCTCTCAGCCTGGTCCCACGGAAATTCACAGAAAGTTAATTCTTACCATTTTTCTTCAAGTCAGCCAAATTTCCTAATTTTACAGATGTTCATTTTTTTAAAATTTTGCCAACATAGTTTCCTTTGGTTTTGAATGTTGAGCTGAAATGCCTTTTTAATATAATGAGTAGTATTACATGGCTATTTATATTTAGCTCTGATTCTCATTCATCACCAGCCTATGGAAGAATTTTGACAAGCAATGTACAAATGGGACATGGGTACGAAAGCATATCTCAGAGGTCTGGAATCTCTGGGTGAATGCCATGCTCAGTGTCGTGCTGCATAACTCTGGAGGAGAATTTCCACTAAGTTACATGGGATATGAATCTAGCCTTGACATTCTGCTCCATAATACATTTTTGCTTCTCCGAAAGCAGTGTGAGTTCTTCCTTCTCACTTTTCCCCTATATTCCTTTCTTTTCTCATGTGTTTCTAAGTGTCGTTTCTTTATTCTTTTACTCAACTCACTATTTTTTTACGTTTGGTTGGTAAAATGTTAATTAATCTCAAGTACTCTTTCTTCTATCCCTCCCTTGCTTATGTCTGAGCATTTCTGATTTTTGTTTGTTTTGTCTCCTAATTAGTAGTATACCTAGAGCTGTATTATTTCCCCATATGGCCTACATTTGAGTTCATTTATTCTCCTTGTGTTGGTTTTAGTGTTCTACGTTGAATTACAAGGACGTTGAAGGGAGAGAAAAAGCTGAGTAGTCCAGTTGGTTGCTGAGTCGCCAAGCTTCATTTTCTTAAGAATGCAGATTTTGAACTTTGGCAGCTCTACTAACCTTTTTGGACCTCAATTTCTGATCAGAAATAATAATTTATATGTTCTGTCAGTTGGTGCGGTATGGAGTAATTAGTTATTCCTTCTAAAGTTTTTAAAGGTGTAAGTTGTATTAAATGCTTACTAGCTTAGAATATTTAGTGATCCCAATATATATCTGGAACTGTGCTGTGTGCTGGGGGTACAAAGATGAATGGGATCCCTTTCCTCCAGGACTGTTTTGAGAAACAGGTTCATATAGAAGGATAGTTTGAATGGACCATAAGGAAGGCTTTACATTACAATGATACCACATTACTAGTGTTAAATATGCTTGTGTATCACCACATTATTTTTAACATTCTACAGTGCAATAATTGTAAATTACAGGAGAGAAATAAATTTCCAATATAGTCTTTCTGGATTCAAGCACAACTATCCAAACAACTTTGAAGAAATTTTACCCAATTAATACCAATCATCAAATTTATATTTTTAAAAATTGTCCTATATCTAGTAAGTATTGACCTCTGCTTCATTCTAATTCACGTATTTCCTGTTTTAAATAGAGAGACGGGAAGAGGGAATTAACATTTGTTGAGCACCTATCACATGCCCACTATGATGCTAAGTGTTTTAAGAGAATTATTTCAATAAGTACCCAGAATAATTCTCCAAGGTAGGTATTATTATCTCTAATTTAAGAATATGAGAAGTTAGACTGAGAGATCAGGTCATCTATCCAAGGTCACCAGACCAGAAAATAGTCAATATTCACAGCCAGGTTCACTCACTCCAAAACCCATGCTTACTTTACTACATCAATTCCCTAACCCAAAGAAAACCCACAGAATGGGAGTTCAAATAGCCCTTTAAAGATATTGTAGGGCACTGGTGGCCTCTGAACTAACTGCCTCACCAAACAGGTGAAGAATATGAGGGCTGGAGAGTTTAAATGACTTGCCAGAATTCATCTTGCTGGGTGATGTCAGAGCATAGAGTAGGTATTATTTTTTTCTCTAAGACAAGTCCATGCTCAGGAACATTCTGTCTGAAAATGAAAGAATGAACTGCCTTCTTCAAGAAATGCTTAAACAGAAATGTGATGATCAAAAATATTACAGGAGCACTTTTCAATGGACAGAAGTTTGGATTGGAAGACCTAAAAGCTCCCTTCCATCTCTCCCATTCATTGAGGCTGTATAATTAATGATACTTTTCCATTATCTTTTCTTCAATTAAAAATAAATTACTGACTAATTTTCCTATTCTCCTCAAGGTTTATACTTTTTAAAACAGGCTTTATTTTTTTATTGAGCAGGTTTAGAGTCACAGCAAATTTGAGCAGAAGGTACAGAGATTTCCCACATACCTTTGGCTCCCATATATACATAACCTCCTCATTATCAACATCCCCCCACTGGAGTGACACATTTGTTACAACTGAGGCACCTACATGACACATTATCATTACTCAAAGTCCATAGTTTACATGACAGTTCTCTCTTGGTGTTGTGCAGGCTATGAGTTTTGACTAGTATATAATGACCTGTACCCACCGGTACAGTATCACACAGACAAGTTTCATTGCCCTAAAATATCCTCTGTGCTCCAAGTATTTCTCTCTTTCCCTCCACTCCCAGCCTCTGACACACACTGATCTTTTTACTGTCTCCATAGTTTTTTCCTTTTCTAGAATGCCATACCTTTGGAATCTTGCAATATATATAGCCTTTTCAGATTGGCTTCTTTCACTTAGTAATATGTATTTACATTTCCTCCATGTCTTTTCATGGCCTGATAGCTCATTTCTTTTCAGTGCTGAATAATATTCTACTATCTGGATGTACCACAGTTTATTAATCCATTCACCTAACGAAGGACATCTTCCAAGATTTGACAATTATAAATAAAGCTGCTATAACCGTCTGTGTGCAGGTTTTTGAGCAGATGTAAGTTTTCAAATCCTTTGAGTAAATACTAAGGTATGTGATCGATGGATAACATGGTAAGAGTATGTTTGGTTTTGTAAGAAATTGCCAAACTCTATTCCAAAGTGACTGTACCATTTTGCATTCCCACCAGCAATGAATGAGAGATCTTGTTGCTCCACATCCTTGCCAGCACTTGATGTCAGTGTTCTGGATTTTGGCTGTTTTAACAGGTATGCAATGGTATCTCACTGTTTTAATTTGCATTTCCCTGATAACATACAATGTGGAGCATCTTTTCATGTGCTTATTTGCCATCTATATATCTTCTTTGGTGAGATATCTGTTAGGGTCTTTGGCCCATTTATAAATTATGTTGCTTTCTTACTGTTGAGTTTTAATACTCTTTTGTATATTTTGATAACAATCCTTTATCAGATATATCTTTTGCAAATATTTGATCCTAGTTTGTGGCTTGTCTTACTCTCTTGACATTGTCTTTTGTAGAGCAGATTTTTTTTGGGGGGTGGGGGGTCTTCATTGCTGTGCACGGGCTTTTTCTAGTTGTGGTGAGTGGGGGCTACTCTTCGTTGTGGTGTGCGGGCTTCTTGGTGTGGTGGTTCCTCTTGTTGCAGACCAAGGGCTCTAGGCACACAGGCTTCAGAAGTTGCAGCTTGTGGGCTCAGTAGTTGTGGCACACAGGCTCTAGAGCACATGGGCTTCAGTTGTTGCAGCACCTGGGCCCAGTGGTTGTGGTGCAGGGGCTTAGTTGCTCCTCAGTGTGGGATCTTCCCAGACCAGGGATCAAACCTGGGTCCCCTGCATTGGCAGGTGGTTTCTTAACCACTGTGCCACTAGGGAAGTCTGAGCAGATGTTTTTAATTTTAATGACATCCAGCTTATCAATGATTTCTTTCATGGATCATGCCATTGGTGTTGGATCTAAAATGTCATCACCATACCCAAGGTCATCTAGGTTTTCTCCTAGGTTATCTTCTAGAAGTTTTATAGTTTTGTGTTTTACATTGAGATCTGTGGACTATTCTGAGTTAATTTTTGTGAAGAGTGTACAGTCCAAATTAAAATTCATTTATTTGCATGTGAATCTCTAGATGTTCCAGCACCATTTGTTGAAACTATTATTTTTGCTCCATTGTATTGTCTTTGCTCCTTTGTCAAAGACCAGAGAACTACATTAAATGGTTCTATTTGCGGTCTCTCTTGTCAATAACATACTGTCTTGATTAGCTTTACAGTAAGTCTGAAGCCTGGTAGTGTCAGTCCTCCAATTTTTTCTTCTCCTTCAATACTGTGTTGCCTATTCTGGGATTTTTGCCGCTCCATATAAACTTCAGAATCTGTTTGTAGATATTCACAAAATAACTGACTGTGATTTTGACTGGGATTACATGGAATCTGTAGATCAAATTGTTAATAACTAATGTCTTAACAATATTGAGTCTTCCTATCCATGAACATGAGATAGCTCTCCATTTTTTAGTTCTTCTTTGATATGTTTCTTCAGAGTTTTTGGTTTACTTCATGCAGATCATGTACATACTTTGTTAGATTTATAACTAAGTATTACATTTTGGGGGGTGCTAATTTAAATACTGTTGAGTTTTTAATTTCATAGTTTACTTTTTCATTGTTGTTGTATAGGAAAGGGACTGGCTTGTATATATTAACCTTGTATTCTGCAATCTTACTATAATCATTCTTTAGTCCCAGAAATCTTTATACTGATCCTTTCAGATTTTCTTTATAGATGATCATGTCATCCGGGAACAAAATATCATTTATTCCTTCCCAATCTGCATACATTTTATTTCCTTTTATGTTCTTGTTGCTATAGCTAGGACTACCAATATGATACTGAAAAGCAGTGGTGAGAGAGGACATCCTTGCATTGTTCCTGCTCTTAGTAGAAAATCTTCAAACTTCTTTCAGTAAATATCACGTTGTCTATTAGTTTTTTTGTTTTTGTTTTTTTGTAGATATCTTTATCAAGTTAAGGAAGTTTCCCCATTTCTAGTTTATTAAGAGGTTTTATCATGAATGGGTGATGAATTTTGTCATGCTTTTTCTGCATTTTTTTATATAATTATGTAAGTTTTCTTTTAATCTATTGATGTGATGAGTTACATTCATTGATTTTCAAATGTTGAAACAGCCTTATATACCTTGATTATGTCCTACTTGGTCATGTTGTATAATTCTTTTTATATATTTCTGATTTCAATTTGCTAATATTTAGTTGAGGATTTTTGCATCTATATTTAAGAAAGACATTGGTTTGTGGTTTTCTTATGTTTTTGTCTGGTTTTTGGTATGAAGGTGATACTGGCCTCATAGACTGTGTTAGGAAGTATTCCCTCAGCTTCTATCTTCTGAAAGAAAATGTAGGCAAATAGTACCATTTTTTCCTTAAATGTTGGTAGAATTCACCAGTGAACCCAGCTGGGCCTGGTGCTTTCTGTTGCAGAAGGTTATTAATCATTGATTAGATTCTTTAATAGATATGTATATTAAGATTGTCTACTTCTCCTGTGTGTTTTGGCAGATTGTGTCTTTGCAGGAATTAGCCCATTTCACCTGTTACCAAATTTGTGGTCATAGAGTTGTTCATACTATTCCTTTATGATTCCTTTAATGTCCATGGGATCTGTAGTGATATCTATTTCATTTCTGACACAATTTGTGTCCTCTCTCCTTTTTTCTTAGCCCTGCTAAGGAGGCTTATCCATTTTGTTGGCCTTTTCAAAGCCTTTGGTTTTGTTGCTTTTCTATATTGATTTCCTGATTTAGGTTTCATTAATTTCTGCTCTAATATTTTTTCTTCTGCTTGTTTTGGATTAATTTTCTATTCTTTTTCTAGTTTCTTAAGGTGGAAACTTTGATTGTTGATTTTAGATTTTTCTTCTTCCTTTCTAATACATGCGTTCACTGTTCTAAATTCCCCCTGTAAGCACTGCTTTTGCTGTACACCACAAATTTTGATGATGTGTTTTCATTTAGTTTAAAATATTTTTTATTTTATCTTGAGATTTCTTCTTATGCTGTTTAGAAGTGTGTTGTTTTAAGCGCCACATATTTTTGGTTTTTCCAGTTATCTTTCGCTATTGATTTCTAGTTTAATTCCACTGTGGTCTGAGAGCAGGCATTCTATGATTGCTATTCTCTTAAATTTGTTAAGGTATGTTTTATGGCCTCAAATGTGGTCTATCTTGGTGAATGTTCCATGTGAGCTTGAGAAAAAAGTGTATTCTGCTGTTACTAGATGAAGCAGTCTATAGGTGTCAATTATGGCTATTTGATTGATAGTGTTTTGAGTTCAGCCATGTGTTTACTGATTTTCTGCCTGCTGAATTGGTCCTTTCTAATAGAGGGGTAATAAAGTCTCCAACTATAATAGTGGACTCATCTATTTCAACTTGTAGTTCTATCAGTTTTTCCCCCTATAGTTTGATGCTCTGTTGTTAGATCTGTTGTTAGATACACATTAAGGATCTTATGACTTCTTGGAGAATTGACCCCTTTAGCATTATGTAATGCCCCTCTTTATTCCCAATAACTTCCCTTACTCTGAAGTCGGCTTGTTCTAAAATTAATATAGCTACTCCTGCTTTCTTTTGGTTAGTGGTAGCGTGATGTGTCTTTCTCTATCCATTTTCTTTTAATGTATACATCATTATATTTAAAGTAAATTTCTTACAGACAACAGATAGTCAGGTCTTGTTTTTTGATCTTCTCTGACAATTTCTGTCCTTTAATTGGTGCATTGAGACCACTGATGTTCAAGTGATTATTGATAAAGTTGGGAGAATATCTACCATATTTGTTACTGTTTTGTATTTGTTGCCTTTGTTCTTTTGTTTCTATTTTTGTCTTCCATCCTTATTTGCTCTTTGTGGTTTTGATGGAACACTTTATATGATTCCATTTCCTCTCCTTTTTAGCATATTAATTATGCTTCTTTTTCTAATGGGTGCCCTAGAGTTTGTAATAAACATTTACAACTAATCCAGGTCCACTATCAAATAACACTATACCACTTCACAGGCAATGCAAGTACCTTATGATAACAAAACAATTCCTCTGTCTCTTGTATCATTGTCATTCATTCATTTCACTTACACATAAGCATATACATATATACACACACATATATACATACACACATAAGCATAGTCAAATGCTGCTATTTTAGAACAAACTGTTATCTGTTAGATCAATTAAGAATAAGAAAAGTAAACGTTTTCATTTTATCCTCACTTAGTCCTTCCAGTCATCTTTCTTTACGTAAATCTGAGTTTCTGACCCATATAATTTTTCTTCTTTCTAAAGAACCTCTTTTAACATTTCTTACAAGTTAGGTCTACAGGCAACAAATTACTTCAAATTTTGTTTGTCTGACAAAGTTTATCTCCTTTTCTTAAAGGATAACTATGCAGGGTATAGAATTCTAGGCTGCTAGCTTTTTTTTTTCTTCTCTCTCTCAACACCAGATAGTTGATTCCACTCTCTCCTTGCTTATGAGGTTTTTAAGAAAAGTCAGAGATGTGATTCTTACCTTTCTTCCTCTATAGGTAAGGTGTTCCCCCACCCCCCAGATTCTTTCAGGAATTTTTTTCTTTATCTTTGTCTTTTGCATAGTTTGAAAGTGATATGCCTAGGTATAGTTTCCTTTGCATTTATCCTGCTTGTTATTCTCTGAGCTTCCTGCATCTGTGGGTTGATGTCTGACACTAACTTGGGGGAAATTCTCATTCATTATTGTTTCAAATATTTCTTCTGTTTCTTTCTCTCTTTCTTCTTTTTCTGGTATTCCCCTTACAAATATGTCACACCTTTTGGAAACGTCTTGTAGTCTTTGAATATTTCTTTTTTTTTTCCTCCATTGTTTATTCTCTTTTTTAAAGTTTTCATTTTTAAAGGTTTCCATTGAGATATTCTCAAGATCAGAAAGTCTTTCCTCAGCTGTGTTCTGTCTACTAATAAGCCCATCAAAGTCATTCTTCATTTCAGTTATAATGGTTTTGATCTCTAGCATTTTTGTTTTTTTTTTTAGAATTTCCATCTTTCTGCTAACATTGCCCATCTGGTCTTCAAAGCTGTTTAATTGTTAATCCATTAGGACCCTTAGCATACTTATCATAAATATTTTAAATTCATGGTCTGATAATTCCAACATCACTGTGTCTAGTTCTGATATATGTTCTTTCTCTTTCAACTGTGTGTTTTTGCCTTTTAATATATCTTGTAATGTTTTCTTGACATCCGGGCATGATGTGTTCGGTAAAAATAATTGCTATAAATAGGTCTTTCATACAGTCAGCCTTCTGTATCTATGAGTTTTGTATCCATGATGCAATCAACTTGAGTTGAAATTTTTAGTTCCACAAAGCTGTAAAAAGAAAAACTTGAATTTGTTTTGCACTGGCAACTATTTATACATTTACATTGTACTAAATATTATAAGCAATCTAGAGATGATTTAAAGCATATGGGAGGATGTGCACGTGTGCATATGTTATATGCAAATACACACCATTTTATATAAGGGACTTGAGTATTTGAGAATTTTGGAATTTGTGGATGGTCCTGGAATCAATACCCCTCAGATCCTGAGAGACAAATATAATGAGGCAGTAAGATTTAGGGGGAGGGGAAGTGTTTTGTACTCCTATGATTAGGTCCTAATCTTTCAGTAAACCTGTGCCTCTAGACTATGAAGTTCACAGTACTTTTCAGTTCTCCCTATCCCATCCCCCTTAGGTGGTAAAGGATGGCTAGACTTATGTGCCATTGGATATTTCCCTGTTCTCCCAAAGGGAAGACTAGAGGGGGCTGGAGTTTGTATTTTCTTTCCCCCACATCAGTTAAGTGAGATTAAACCCCAGCAGGTTAGGCTCCCATTAACTAGTTTCTCCTGATGGCAGACCTTATTAAGAAGAACAGACTTCTCTGGCGTATTTCAAAATGGTTCCTCTTCCCTGCTCTCTGCCAGAACCACAAGGTGATTTTTCTGCAATATTTACTCTGAGAACCTGATAGAGCTCCAGGAGGTAGAACTCACAAGAGCATGGGTGCCCCCCACCCCTATAGCTGCATCGCCCAGGAGTATTTAATTCTCAGAGTTGTCCACACTGAGACATTAATTACAGTTTAGGTTTCTCTACCCCGTCACTGGTTCCCAAGGGGGTTTCAGTTCATGGCTTTCTACTTTAGCAAACCTTGATTCTCTGTATTCACCTGACAGTCTCTCCTATTTGGGCGGGGCAACAGTTTGCCCTGTGACCTCACTTCTCTTACAGATCTAAGGAGAGCTGTCAGTTTTTCAGTTGCTTCAGCCTTTTACTTCTTCTTAGGGCAGAGTGGCAACTTTCAAGCCTCTTACATGCTAGAACAGAAACTGGAAGTCACAGGTTTTTACTTTTTGATAACTTTGATCATTTTCTATGTTTTCTAAGAGTTTACCTTCTTTAACCTTATAGCAGAATATAGGGCCACAAGCAAGGAGAAGTGAACTTAGAGAGGTAAGGACAATTCTCTCTCAATCTCCCTCTCTCCCTGCCTCTCCCTCTCACCCCACCTTTTCCCTCTCCTCCTTCTTTCTTTACCTAATGCGCGCACACACACACGCGCACACACACACACAGAGTTAAAATACTCTGTGTCTTTGTCCTTAGGCAATCCATGATTACCTTTATTAAAATAACAACAAAAAATATTTGGAAGCCTGGCAATGGTATGCCAGGCACTAGGTTTTCTCCATACCCTATCCCAATATTTAATTTACTTCTTCTACACAGAGTCCTTTGTTATTCAATTGGTTTCTGGGCTATTTCCCTCCAAACAAATATCCCTTTAAACCTTAACTATAGTGTATGAAAAGTTTTTCCCCTTATCTTTCTTTAAAAAAGTTTTATTTAATACAAATTGATAACATCAGTTATTAAATTAGTTAGTTACTATTTTAATCTTGTATATTAAAGTGTAAATTGGTATCAAATTGAATCTATGATTCCAGGGCCATTACATTTTGTCATCAGATTCCAGGATTATGGATGGGAGGAGGGATAGATGTGAAATATTTCTCATTTTTTAAAAAATCAGTAAGTGACCTATAAATAACATAGATAAAATAAAACTCAGCTTTTACTTGATAAGTTTTATATATTTTAATTATCATAAGATTTCATGCTCTTTCATGCTGTGAATCATTCAAATATCATCAAAGTATATTAAACAAAAGTTTTATTCCTCACAAGCCCCCAGCCTTTACTGCTCCAGGATAACCACTATTAAGAGTTTAATTGCTAAACTTGTAGACCCTTTTGATTTTGCACACAGATATATATATATATGTTTGTATACAAAAGAACAGCTCAAACTATACATAATATTCTTCAATTTGCTATTACACACCCAACATTGTAGAACATTTTTACACAACTATATACAAATATACCTCATTTCTTTTAATGTCTACCTAGTATTCCATCTTCTGAACATGGCATAATTTATTTAACCATTCTCTGGTTGATAAACATTTAGTCTCTTTTCAATTTTTCACCATCGCAAATAAAGCTGCAATAAACATCCTTGTACACAAACTATTCTGACATGTTTATTTTTACCATTTACCCTAAAAAGTCTGACAAACACATAATCTACAACTAGACAAAGATTTCACTGTCTGTCTCCAAGGTTAAGAGGCAGAGTTCACAGTTGGGCAAGTCCTACAGGGGAACAAAACACCACACAGCATGGACCTTAACACAGTGGGCTACAGATGACTTCAAGATCCTGAATATCGATGGCTCTTAACACAGTCTCAACAAGGAGAGAGCCCATTTAGATACAGGCTAGGATCCACAGTCCATGTTTATAAAGGGAGGGGATGAATGGGAGGAGAGAAATGCATGTCTTAAAGGGTAGAGCCTGAAATATTAGACACACCAAAGGGCATCTGAGGCAAGATTCAGGGAAAAAAAAAACACTGACACCTTCCAAGTGCTTACAGGAAGCAAAGGTCAAAGCTCAGATAAGTTTACTGGCTGTTTGGGGGTTACACACCCTCTAAATTGCCATATTCATCCCTAGTCATGAGTGTTAAACCACTGCAGTAGAATCTAATAGCAAGTGCCACATACAAAAGTGGCAAATATGCAGTGTCACGTAACAAGTATCACCTTCATCCTTGGCAGAATATTCAGTCTCCTAGCACCACTGCGTTTCTATCATATGTTGGAAACCTCCCCCCAAACTTTATTTCTCCTCGCTTCCATACCATATCTCTTTTTCAACATGATCGTTAGTTACAATTTCTGAGCAATTACAACGTGCCTAGCACTATGCTAAGTACCTTTTGGGCAGTATCTCATGTAACCTTCATAACAGCGCTATGAAAGCAGTGCTATTATTACTCCCATTATGCAGACTCAGAGACTACATTGCCAGTAAGTGGCAGAACCAGGGCTCAAATCCAGGCAGGCATACTCTGAAGCTGATGTGGTGTCTAATCACAACAGGATAGCATCTATTTTATTCTGAATGTTGAAGGAAGAAATCTTCAGATGGAAGAGATAGAACCCTATTAATGCATGGTAATGAGAGTGGAACTGCTCAGTTTCTATCGGGTTCTATCTCAGTTGCCAGGGAACAAAATTCTCAAATTGTTGGAAGCAGAATATTGTTGAAAAGGCCATAAAGCCCAAAGTAAGGAAGAAAAATTAGCCCTTCAAAATGTGTTTGAGAGCTTTCCAAAAATTCTAAAATACCAAAGAAGAATGTTGAATCAAATCTGAAGCCTTTGAGAAATCATGGAGAGTAAAATAAATGCATGATAATAGGAAATAGACAAATACAGATTTGAAATTCAAAGAAGAGAAAGTAAATTTTGAAAATTTATATCTAGGTATATTTATCAAACATGAGCAAGATTCCAGGACTGATTATTGAAAGCATTTCTTATTTGAAAACAAAACAAAAATCTCTAGACAGAATTACAGATTTCAAAGGGAGAAAATCTGTTTCTTCTCCTTTTTCTCCTCCTCCTCCTCCTCTTCCTTCTCCTTCCTCTTCCTCTTCTTGTTTTTTTATGGACCAATGTATCTTGACATTGCTGAAGTCTCTGACTACCATTTTTCAGAAAAGTATTTAGCAAAAGCTTTCACGATGGAGGTACACAGACAGAAAAATACAAGGTCAACGACATGGAGTTTGGGGAAGAACTAATTATTTCAACCATAAAACATAAGACTGTTGGTTAATTGTCCAACTATGTCCAAAATAAGAGCCAGTTGCAGCAAATCCAGTAGGTAGCCGAATCAGAATTTAGTTTTCTACAGGATGTTGAGGCCTAAATCTAGAAAGATAAAAATTAATGTGAAGAAATAAAACTATCTGAGACAGTTTATTTCTCCAAAAACTTTGGATACTACTTCCTAATGACATGATTAAGCATTCCTGATAATATCTGAAAAATGGGACAAGCAAAACAAAGTTCTACCACGATGTTTAATTCAATTGCTAACACTACATTGGTCATTATAAAGCCTTAAGTAGATAGAGTTCATAAAGATATAAAAACAGTTGGGCAGTCTCAGTCAGTATGACTCAGTCACTTTACTGCAGCCAATGTTTCATTTCTTTCCTGTGCTGGAAAACAGTTTTTATTACTTTTTGTTCATCTTTGCTTCTTTTTCTATTAACCCTACTTTACTGAAAACCTACTGCAAATGCTGACTTGTGTAAGGCAGACTATGTGTACTGCCAGCCCACTTGCCTCCTTTACATGCTGCCAGGGTCCTGACTTGTTCCGGAGTTTACCCTTTCCCATTCAACTCAGAAAAACTCTGAAGGGTCACAGTCGATCACAGGGTCTCATCATCCTTGTTTACGACTGCTTCGGGGAAAGGGCATGCAATCCAGTTTGGCCAACAAGACATGTATACATATATTCATGAATTCATTCCACAAATATTTACTGAGCATCTATTACATGGCAGACACAGGGGAAAGAGCAGCAGACAAAACAGAAAAGTCTCTGTCCACACAGGCCCTCGATTCTATTTGAAGAAGGAATAAAATTAATAGAAAAATGAAGAATGTCGAAGGACTTTTGGAAAAAGAATCTTCATTTTTAATATTTTTTAATGCCAAAGGAAGAAATTGTTCTTAATCTTTGACACTGATGTATAGGACACGATGCTTGGAGCTTCAGCAATGTGGAGAGGAGCTAGCCCACCTCACTAGGACAGCAGTACAGAAGGATGGAAAGTACCACCACTGAGCTGCTTAGCTAATCAACCTGCTCACCATAATATTTAAGCGTTTTATTACATTCTGTTGAGTGTATCCTAACTGATATGACATGGTATACAGGGTTGATAGAAAAGACTCCAGAGCAATCTACCCCTTCTCTGACCTCTTTTTTAGAGGCCAAGTTGACTAGGAGATCCGTCACCGCCTCGGTAATAGATGACATTAAACCAAAAAGTGAACACATGCCCCGTTTCCTTGTGCACTGGCCATGGAGAAAGAAAAAAACATGTAGAATTAAGGCATACAGATTACTAGCCCACTAACATAAATATAACAAAGTATATTTATAAATCTACTTTGGAATAGGTTTAGATTGTTGTTTTCTGACACTGAAAAAGTAGGTATTTATCATCACAGAAAGATTAACGTTATTTTGAGGCTTTACTGATCTGTGTTCTTATTGTAAAATAACCCATCAATACCTTTTCATTAGATGGAAGAAAAATATTCTTTTTATGAGTATAGAGATGGAAAATATAGCTAACAGATATTCCCAAAAGCTTGGTGTGAAGAAACTGTTATTTTCCTAAATATTGAGATGATGAGGCTAAGAGCTAGGCTATGCTTCCCATGATCACAGAGAGCAAAAATCCCTCATGGACACAGAAAAGGAGTAACTTATTGAATGAATGAATATTTAGGCATCTCCAGTTCTGCAATGCATTTTCATGGCTTCTTTTCACCCAAGGACATAGCCTTTACCTTTCAAAAACTTACATTCCTGTTGAGACAGGAGATAAATCTCTCTCTCTCTCCCCACCTCCATCCCTCCCTCATTTTCTCCCTATTTTCTTTCCTTCCTTCCTGCCACTCTTTTTCAGCAAACATTGAGCACCTTCTATGGAGCAGGTATTGTATGCAAGCACAGGAACAAGACAGATAAGAAAGTTTTTGCCCTTAAGCTTATTACTCTCCAAAAAAAAAAAAAAAAAGAAAGAAAGAAAGAAATACATTTAAAGTTTTCATGTATTTGCCTGGTGAATGTTGTCTAATAAACAGTGAATGCTACCGAAATCCAAAATAAGGAGACAGCAAGAGCCATGAGGGAATTCATGTGGAGATACTTAAAGCAAAAAGTGATCTTTAAATTGGATTTAATAAGGTAATGAGTATATAAAAAGGGAAAGGAAAGACAATTAAGGCTAGAGAAAATGTAAAAAAAGAGTTAAAAGGCTATTGTAGGGGCAGTGACTTAGCTTGTTCTGTGGAAAGGACACATTTCCTATAGAAGAGTCAGGAGAGTTAAGTTAGGAAGGGTAGCATGAGATCATGTAATAGAAGTCTTTGAAGGACAGGCTAATATTGGGTCTAAAGCTACTGGCAATGAGAAGCTTATTTAAGCAAGACAAGAGATACAGAACAGAGCTTAAGAAAATTGTCTATCATTGATGTAGGCAATGGAAAACAATACGTGTATCATTACTGGACTGTGATGTTTGGGTTGAAATAAGATTTATTAAAAGGAGTAAACAATTGTGGGCCAGAGTACCTGGGACACTGTGATTTATATTAAGAAACATGGATGGATTCAGTCTTCATCCTGGTTCCTGTGATAAGGACAAAGGTGTCTTCTGTTATGTTAATGAGGTGACTTTTGGAAAGCACCTAAGAATGGAGGCTGGTTGTCAATGGAGCTGACCCTGCCATTAGAGGGTTAGAATCTCCCTATGCGCCCCCCACCTCTGGGTAGGAGAAAGGGACTAGAGATTGAGTTCAGTCACCAATGGCCAGTGATTTAATCAACCATGCTTCTGTAACGAAGCCTCCATAAAAACCCGAAAGGATGGGGCTCAGAGAGCTTCCAGGTTGCTGAACATGTGGAGGGGCTGGGAGGGTAAAGTACCTGGAGAGGGCAGGGAGGCTCTGCAGCCTTTCCCGGAACTTTGCCTTGTGCATCTCTTCCATCTGGTCCTGAGTTTTACCCTTTTATAATAAACCAGTAGTCTAGTAGTAAAATGTGTCTCTTAGTTCTGTGAGTCACTCTAGCAAATTAACCAACCTCAAGGAGGCAGAGTCCTTGGAATCTCCAATCTATAGCTGGTCAGTCTGAAGCACAGGTGACAACCTCAACTTATGAAGGCGTCTGAAATTGGGGCAGGGGAGTCGGGGGTGGGGGTCATGTGTTGTAGGACTGAGCCCTTAACTTGTGGGATCTGACACTGTCTCTGGGTAGATAGAGTCAGAATTTAGTTAACTTCTTGGTCGTACTGAAAAACCCCCACAGTGGAAAACAAGAAGGATACGGTGAATATTTAAAAAGTTTACTAAATCTAAGACCCCCATAATAATAATGAGTGACAATACAAATATTTTTAACTGCTAAAGTTTGATTATAGCATGGATAAGAACAGGAAATAATGTAAGCAACAGAATCACCAAACCCATCATTATTTCAGAAAATGTGAACTTTTCAATTTCAAAACCATAATCAAAATGTGAGTTTAAAAATGCACATTCTATTTAACTCATTCATCAATTGTTTCAAAATATAATATTATAAATGCTAGTTTTGATAATAAAAATCCTATTAATGAATTGAGCTGTTTCCTAGAAAACCTTTTATTAATACAATCACATTCTATAACCATTCAAAAGGTTGGGAGTGCTAATAAGAGACAAACTGTTTTAAGGAAATGAAACATCCTAACTCAAAGCCACCCAGATTATGCTGCTTAAGAATCTCAAAGGAGAAATGCTAAATATTATCAAAGGTCTCTCCAACACCAAAGCCCTGGGGCATAACACACTCCTCCAAGAATTATGTTCTAAATTACCTCATCTTCTCCTAGGTCGTTCATTAGAACTTTATTACCAGATCTGGAAATTAAAAACCATCCATATTACACACTCTGTCAATATTTTATGCACTGTATGAAGAAGGAAGACTGCAACAGTTTAAATTTCTCATTGGCTCCCTGCCTCCAAAAACATCAGTTTGGAAAGTATGACTCAGATTCTCACCTGGCAGGTAGAATACAAAATGTTCTCTTTTCACTCATGAAGACAAGCCTGGACTCATGCCAGGAAGAATCTCTCTAGATAGCACATGAACATTCATTGATAATATTTTAAACACAGGCCTTTGTCTTGATATGACATTTTTTTTAATATTTAGTGAAAATGAGTACTTACATGGGTTAAGCTTACTTAAATGACTCCCTTCAACTTGAAAACTGTGTGAAAGTTTTCTCAACTGCTACTGATTACATCCTAAAGGAAAGCTAAGCATGAAAGATGATGACACACTGAATTTTGCAAAGGTGAAAGAGTATACCTAGTATAGAGGTAAGAAAATTGAAGAGAACTCACAAAGAAATATATTAGTATTCTGTCTAAGTTTCCCCTCAAAGTGTATAATTATTACACCCACGTAAATTAAAAGAATGATGACGCTCTTCTTTTTACACCCTGCCATGTTTCCCTTCTCACGTGCTTACCCCTGGGTCAAGCTGAAAACTATTCAGTTAGAGTTAACAATTCATGCAGCTTTGATATCATGCAAGTTTAAGTCTTTAAAATAATCTGCTGTAAAGGATGGGATGAGAGAACAGGTGACAGCCCTCTCTGGTTCTGGTTATTCCACCAATCACAAATTGTGAATGTACACAAGAATACACAGAGCACTGTCCCTGCTGGTGGAGTTTCTTCTCCCTTTCCTGTTTCCTCCAGCATAAATGGGTTTATATGAGCCCCTCATCCAAGGCTGGAGTGTAATTTTAAGCTCATTCATCAATGTGAGCACCTCATGTATCAGTTTTAGGCACTACCTACCAACTCAAGGACAGGTGTGGCACATATTACAGGACAAAGTGAGACTACAGTTCTGCACACACAGTACATCAAATACTATGTTTTTAATATCCCCTGATTTTTCTTTTTAAAAAGAGTGATTATGTGATCATCTTTTTTTTTTAATTTAATTAAACTTTACAACTACCAGTTGGTCTTAAGGGAATTATTAGGTACAATGAAATCAAGGGCAAATTCAAAAAGAAAACTTTTCAGATAGAAGTTAAGAATATGGAAGGCATTTATTCCTTAATAGAGAGATGACATTTAATTAAATTTTTTTCTTGACTTATTTTAACCTCTTTAACATTATAAGGGATTGCCCATAAGCTCTGACAAGCACAGAACTCAGAGGCTCAACCTGAACGGCTGTTCAGCGATCTCTGTAAAGCCTTAGGAAAGGAACTAGGAATAACTGAAGCTCCAATCTGGAAGCTTGTGTGTTGTGTTGTGTTGTGTCATGTTGTGTTGTGTTGTTGTGTTGTAGGGGGGCGACACAGTGTTCTGTGCACCAGGAACATCTGAGATGGCTGAGGACTGAGAGAATAAGACCAACGGCAGAGTTGTGAAAATAGAAAAAGAAAGAAAAAGTAAAATTCTTCAGAGAAGGGTAAGCACATAAAATCCCTTTGAAAAATAACCATCTGATACACAAAAATGTGCATAGCTTCTTCCAAAAGCCAAGATGTGACATATATTTAATCAATCGTTTATTTGAGCCCTCTCAGGAAAAAGATATATCCCAATAATATTTATTCCAACAAACCAGTTCAGCTTTTTACCCACTTGCAGGAATTATAACTACTCTCTGTACATGCTGCCTTCAGCATGTCAAGAAAAAGCCTTTAATATCCTCATTTTAAAATATTTACATCATTGCTCTCACTCCCTGGGATGCTGTCGTTTTCATATACCCATTGTTAAATGAACACTGCGCCCCCAGTTCCTTTTTCATTTTCAAAGGAAGACTAGCCTGGGCTTTATTAGCATTTTAAATCTATTTTTCTAAAGGGAAAAAGATACCAAAAATCAGTGAAACTTTCCCCTGTAATATTAAAAATCACTAGGTGGTCTTAAATTTCCTGCCTTTATATGCTTCTTTCATGTCAGCAACTGGAGACGTATTTTGAGTTGGCTTTTACCCAAAGAGAACTTGAGTTGGCTCAAACTTGAATAAGGCAAACTGTGGTTTCTTTAAAAAAAAGAAAACTTTTTGTAACACTCATACCTGACAATTCACCAAAAAAGAATGTTAATTCAAATTACTATTCAAAGACGCAAAATAAGTGAAGGCAGTATGTTGCTTTCTTAACCTTTTTGCATAAAAAGGGCTGAGACTAAAAAATTTATTCAGAATCACACAAATAGCTAAGGTGAGTAAACCAAATCAGAAGACAGTCTAGATTGGACAGATAAGTCAGAAAAATGACAAGAAACGCGAACCTAGAAGGTGATTATATGTGGCAGACCAGTTGGTTTCACCCAGTTTGCCACAGATAACTTAGTGGTAGCCAACTGTCATACAAATTGTAGTCTATGACACCAGGAGCCTCCAAATGAGAATGGACAGAGCTTAAAAAACCCTTAGTGTCTCTGGAAAAAACTCAAAGCACACAACTTACTAGGCCATTAGCTTCAAGTCTACGTGAAGGTTTCTTCTCAATATCATCTATACAACATTCAAGGACACTGGTCCAAGTATCTTGTTGATCCAAGACCGTATTCTTCATGGAAAACTCTTAGCAATAAATAAATTTATGAGACGATATGCTGATGGAAATGCTAATTTCCTTTATTTGTATGTGTTATTCTAATACCAGATAACAGAGTATAATCATAACAAACCTTACAGTTCATTTGCTCTAAAATTGCTATGGATTAAGTTGAGCGTGGTTTAACACATTGATATGACTTTTATTTTTGTCGTTCTCAGTATTTCTCTTTGGGAGCAAACTAAAAAATATGTACATTTTCCAATCCTGTATTTATAAATGAAAGGCTTTGTTACCAAGCATTAGATGTATTTCTATCCAAAAAAAAAAAAAAATCTACTTTTGAAATCTGTTTAAAAACAGACCCCTTAAAAGTAAAATTATCTATCTAAAATACATTACATATTCAAAGTATAGGAATTTTTTTGTTCAGATTGAAAGTCCTGTTTAGAGGCTATCTTATCTAAAATTTCATAAAAGACAGTACTTGGGTAATGAAAACATGTATGAGATTCATCCAATCCTGGGTTTGAGTCCTAGCTGTGACTTTGGAAGATTTATTTAATCTTCAGTTTTATCATATGAAAATGAAGATAATAATCTCTATCTTGGCAGGTTCTCATGAAGATCTTATGAAGATAATTATAACACCAATTATAGGGCTTCGTCACAGGCAGTGTAGCATAGCAATTAAGAGCACACAAGTCTAGAGCCAGACCATGTGGGCTCAAATCCCAGCCCTGCCATTTATAGGTTGTAATCTTGGGCAAGGTACTTTAATTCTCTTTGCTTCAGTCTTCCTATCTGTAAAATAGGAGTAAAGATAGTATCTACCTCATAAAGTTGTTATGAAGATTCTTGAATAATGCATGTTTATTATTAACTTATACACTTGAGACAGTATCCAGCCAAGAATACATAATATGCAAATATTCACTGCTACTTTTAAAAAGTCTAATAAATGACAGCTATTATTATGAGGAGGAGGAGGAGGAAGAGGAGGCCAAGAAGAGGTAGATATGAGAGGAGAAACAGATCAAATGGCTCCATTTCAAGACAGCTAGAATGATCCAAAAACAACTTGTGCCACTATGAGAATTTTTTTTTAAGCTCTTTATTGGAATATAATTGCTTTACACTGTTATGCCAGATTTTGCTGTACACAAAGTGAATCAGCTGTATTTATACATATATCCCCACATCCCCTCCCTCTCGCGACTCCTTCCCACCTTCCCTGTCCCAGCCCTCTAAGTCATCATCCATGATGGAGTTGATCTCCCTGTGTTATGCAGCAGCTTCCCACCAGCTATCTGTTTTATATTTGGTAGTGTATATATATCAATGCTATTCTCTCACTTCATCTGGCTTCCCCTTTACCTCCCACCCACCCCCGCCTTGCCCCATGTCCTCAAGTCCGTTCTTTACATCTGCATCTTTATTCTTGCCCTGTCTATCAAAGTAATTTCCAGTGTCCAGAACCTGAAGCATTTTTTCAAATCTATCATAATTTCTAACACACTTTTGAAATTGCCCTTTTTATATAACCAATGGTCTAATATGAAATTTTGAAGCTTCTTGATTCCTCATTCAAACCATGTTTTATCCTTTAATGACCCTTTCTTTGTTCATTTCTTTATTTTTCCTGCCCACTTTTTTCCCCTCAACCAGGTTATCAGTTACTTTGATAAGAATCTTATGTTATTCACTTTTATAGCCTACTCTGTCCCAAGCCAGGAAGAGCGTTGTGAAACATATACATTATTAAACTTACATATGCTATTAAACCTAAACAACTAATCACAACTAATCACGGCTAATATTTTAGATTCCTGTGTGGGACACAAACTTTTATCACTGTTATCCATGTTTAATAAATCAATGCTTTGTCTACTGCTTTAATTCAAATTTAATTCAAATTTAATTTAAATTTACAAACCAACCTAGATGAGATTTTAGTCATCGGTGTTTAAACTTTGCTTGGTGCATGTCTATGTCGTTGGCACTGTGTTAAACATTTTAGACGTATTGTCTAATCTAATCCTCATAACCATATGGAAGAGGTACTGATATACTGGTTTTAGAGTAATGGAACTAAAGCTAAAAGAGATGAACTAACTTGCTCGAGGTAACTTAATCCCATGACTCCAAAACCGATGTCTTAATCATTTTATTCTCCACGTCTGCATCATTTTCTCCAACTTCTCATAGTTTCCCTTCATTAAATTAAAGTCAACACATAACATAAACAGATTCATATTTAATTAAAATAATGATTCAGTGAAACTAGTAATACCCACCAGTTGCCAACCAATTTCATTTCCTATAAGTTGAACCAGATAAGTGAGAAAAATTCAAAATTACTCTCAATCAAATAGATACAAATATACTATGAGCTAGAAATGAATCGTTTAAGAGAACAGCAGAAAATTCATTAAAGTAACACAAATATACAGCCTTGGCTTCTCCTCTGAACAAAGCAGCCTTCCCTGTAAAACTCCCTTAATTTTCTTGTATTTCCACTTAGTTCTAGTAGTAACTGCAATTTCTACAGAAATAACGTCTACAATCTCTAGGTGCTCTGTTTTTATAAGTACTGCAACCAATGTTTTCCTTTACCAAGGGAACAAAATCACCTTTTAAACTCATTCCCTTGGAACAAGGGTCTATAAACTTTTTCTGTAAAAGGCCAGATAGTAAATGTCTTAGACTCTGTATACCATATGGTCTCTGTCACAACTACTCAACTCTGCCCTTGTAGTGCAAAAGTAGCCCTAGACAGTACACAAGGAAGTGTGCATGACTGTGTCCCAATAAAACTGCAATTATGGACACTGAGATTTGAAATTTTATATAATTTTTACATGTCAACAGGACATTCTTCTTCTTTTGACTTTTTCGATCATTTAAAAATGTAAAAGTCATTCTTAGTTCACTATTTCCTTTGTAGCATTGTTCACACTTGTGTGTAATTGTTTTTTGTAATTACTTGAATAATACTATGTTCCTCCATTAGACTATAAGTTCCATGAGGACAGGGATCAGGTCTCTCATTTTTGTTGCTTTCATGGGTACCTAATAGGGTAGTGCCTGGCATTCAGTACATAACTGTTTAATGAATTAATCAATTAACCAGGATTCAAGCAGTTTAGGTCTTCTGACTGCTTTAATCTTGGTCCAAGCAGTTTAGGTCCAAGATTCAATTTTTAGGCATTTGTGTGTTCCAGGCCAAGTCATGAATTCTAAAGTTTGATCTCTTTGCTATTTTGCCTCAACTTGTTTTGGAGGAAAATAACTTATTTTTGCATCATTTTTTAAAAGCTGTTTGTTACATTGTGTTAACCTAGATACACTAATTCTCCCTTTGGGTTTTTATCCCCTTGGAATTTCTTCAAGTTACTGCTTCACATCACAAAAATTCCTGATTCCTGGGTGTGGAATCATGATAACTACAGAATCTATAGTCATGGGAGAACAGTTGAAAGGCCAAGCCACGAGCAATCTGATTACCAAATATAAGCAGGGAAGCTTCAAATGTTAACTGAAAGTGGGGGAAACAAAGGCATGAAAGGGAATCTATTGGTTATAAATCTTTATTCTCAGAGTCTTTAAGAATTTGGGGGAACCACTTTTAAAATTTTACTGTATGGCAAAAGGTAGCTGAAAGTATGATTACTAAAAAGCCAATGATTATGTAGTTTAAAAACAAAAATGAGCACAATTCCCTATAACTTCAAAATGGAAAAGACATTGCAGGGGAAAGAAAGTGTATTTGATAATGGAATTATATGCCTTTTTAAAAAAAAGCAATGGAAGCATCAACAGAAGAGCATGTGAAGGGACTGAGAGACGTGAATATTACCAAATGGGTAATCCCACCAAATTAAATATAATGTTCCGGAATACCCTTTCTCCATCTATTAGCTCTAATTCTGTAACCCTTCAGAGGAAAATGGAACTGCAAAAGAAAACTCCAATTATGTCTCTGAGCCTAAGGCATATATTCAAGCCTTAGTGATCCGATTGGAATGGCTTTATAATTCAAAGGTAATCTGGTGATGTCAATCAGAGCTTTCTCATCATCCTGCATTTTTCCTCCATCAAAGAAAGGAAAGAAAAATGCCTGAATGTGATACAGCTCTAACAAAGAAACATCTAACACAGAGGAAATGCTATTTCCCCTTGACGCACTGTCATTAACCAACAAAGGGCCAACTAGAGAGGCAGGTGTTTCCTGGGGAATAGGATAGATCAGCAAGGGCATAATCAGAGATTTAAACAGGAGGATGACTTTACCTAGAGGTATGTGTTTTTGTTTTGTTTCTTTCTTTTATTCCCTTGAAAAGAACCTGAAAGTGCAGTATTCCTTCTCATCTTTCCTGTCAAGGGTTCAATGAAAATAAGCAATGTCTTGGTTCATTTTTGCTTCCCACAGTCTTTGGGGACAGAGAAAAGTGTGTGGAGAGAACCAGACTTTTATGAAGAAGACACTCCATGAAACATCAGACGGATATCTCAGAACATGGAAAGGCAAGCCCCTTAGCTGGGGTTCTTTGCTGGATATGCTTCATTTCAATCCAGGTTGCAGTCAGACAAAAATAAGAGCAGACCTGGTTTTCTTCAGTGGCTAGAAATTGGTTGAGATCAGTGTTCTCACTGGCAGGGACATAAGCTACAATTACAGTGTGCTCATGAATTTGAATTTGGTTCCATTAACTCCTGTTTAATTAGGTATCTGTTTTGCTTTCTAAATTGCAGTTTGGTCTTTCCCACCACTGTTTTGGTCCATGCCTCCCTGCATGAGGATAAAGGGAAAAGGACCATTCCCCTCTGACTGGACACTGAGCATATGACACTGCATGTCCTCATCAGAGCATCCGGGCTTTCCCGCTCATGGGTTCCTGCAGTCAAGGAGATGCTGAACAGTAGACACAGTGCTGGTAAAAGCCTCATCCTTCTTCCTAAGAAACCACTTCCTCCAAGCTTTAGTTCCTCCAGGCAGGGCCCAGAGAAACCATACAGCAAGACATCCCTCTCTGAAAAGATTTCATTAATCAAACAGGCTTAAAGAGAAGTAAAAAGAGTGGCTTGCTTTTCAACCAATCTGAGGCCCATTCTTTTGGATGTTTTTGGATGTTAGAATAAGAACTTTAGCATTGATTGCTTAGTTCTTTTCTGAGCATTAAAAGGTATTAAAAATTGTAAAGCTTTATTAACCTTTTGATGTAAACCTGTTTTCACATCAAAAGTGCTTCCTTATTTTGAACTATGAAAAGTGGGCAAACATGTACTCTAAAATGTTTACCACTTTCCAAGACATAGATTTAATATTATGCAACATTCAATACCCAGGACAAACTGATCTCTTTGAGTATAACTATAATAATTATAGTATATTCTCATAATGCCATGAAGATAAATCCAAATTGATATGAATTTCATCAATCAGATAATTGCTGAGACATGGGTTGATGTTTACCTTTACACTCTCTCTTGACTAGAGGGCGAGCTAAGCAAATTAGGATGGCATGAGCAAACCCATAAGGAGAACGCTTACCTAAGTGAGTCCATTTATATACAAATTACGTAATTGCAATGCATGAGCTGGCTGTTTTGATACATTACTTCCAAATCATTAGTATAATGCTTCCCATAGACAACACTTGGTTAGCATACTATTAGTGACTGTGAGAACTTGAATAATTTAATTTCTAGGGGGAAAAAAAGGATTCAGATGATGTTTTTTCCTTGAAACTTGAAGCCAGGAGACTCAATTTAAATCCCTGGGCAAGGAAGCTCTAGCTTACTGATGCTCACTTTCATCATCTGAAAAGAAAATAATAATATTTTTTATAGCATCGCTGTGGGGATTAAACTGGATGAAAAATAAAGCAACTGCCAGAGTGCCTGGAATATGGTAGGTTCTAAATCAACACTTTTTGAATAGGACTGTGAACTCTTAACTAAATCAGGCTTTTCCCCCAATATTGTAATCACTCAAGGGATTTTATTCTAGAAAATATAGAAAACTTCTCTTACTCTCATCCTTTGAGCGTTCTTTTAGTAATATTCCCTTATTTACAATATCTCTTTTTTAAAAAAGTTTATAGTACTCTATTAAAACTATTTTTTAACATAGAGGGATTTTTTTTTGTTATGAACACCACTTCAACAGTCTTGTGACAATGGGGGATTTAAGAGTATATACTCTAACTCCATTCCCTATATACCTACAATCCAGAAATATGAAGTTCAAGAGCATTGCTGGCTTTGGAATTCCTGGAGAGGGAAGGAAAGCAGTGAAAAGGTGGAAAGGATTCATTCCAGATGTGCACAAATTCCCAATGCTACCCACCACAGCCATTCTAGAAATGTCTTCCTGTTAGTTGGGAGTGAATGGCTTTTTCAATATGAATGATTAAACATGGAATTCTTGAAGGCTCTAGTTTAGTGGAATTAAAAATATTCCTTTCATAGAGGTTTGCTTCTAACATCTTAGTTAATTTAAAGTTAGTACTTTGGTCAGGGATGGAGAATTTTAATTACTATAATCAACATCTGTGGATTATAAATCCCCAAACCACAGAACATTAGGGTTTAAAAAAATGGCTAAAACATCTAGTACAACATTCTTATTTATCAGAATGAGAGAATGGAGGCCTGGAAAAGTTCACCACCTTGTCAGACATCTAGTTGAAGTTCCAATTCTAGAATTTATAGCTACTGATTGGAGTCTAAGTATCATTTAACAGCACTATATTTCTTCTATGAATGTAATTCCTTGAAGATGTAGCTCTTAAGAATAGCTTAAGAATAGCTACCTGAAAAGTAAGGCTCTGTCCTTTTGTCAAAATGACACCATTAATAATTAATAGGGATTCTCATTTTATAAATGATTACAGAGGTAAGGGACCCCAAAAAGCAAAGAATAAAGAAACAGTAAATACACAGAAGGAGGAAGGAAAAACCTAGTTTTGCATGGACATTTTATCAAGTTTTAAGACAGACATTTCAATGTATGAAGAGAAAGTCACTCTTCATAGTTACTCTGAGGATGAAGAAAGGGAAGGAACGAGGCCAGAGAAATGTTTGGTGGAAAACAAAACGATCCCCTTTCCAACCAACAAACATAACAGCTGAGACGTCTTTTCATTTTTTCCTGTTTGGGAGTATTTCAGCTACCCACTCTGAATCTTGGGATACCTAGCCAATGTCCACATTACAAATTGAGAGTCAGAAATAAAATCTCTGGAGAAAAACAAAATATTGAACAGAACCTGCAGAGGATGCAGCTGGTTGACCAGCCAGCACACCAAACCCAAAATCTCCCTCAATTTGTTTGTCAGAGTGTTGGAAAGAATTCCATAGTCAGAGAAGGCATCTAAGTCCTCTTGGCCTTAGCAAGAAATAAGGAAGAAGAGACCCATTATTTCTGCTTCAGTTTTAAAATACAGCTAGGACATAGCTCAAGAGTCCATCTTGGGAAGCTGTAATATGTAACTCAAAGCTCTTAATAGAGATTACTCTTATGCTGATGTTTGGTGCCTGTTGAATGTTACATTGTTATTAATTTTACATTAAATGTCTCCTCATAGTTGCTTCAGTACCTACCAAGTCATCATGCCTAATCTTCAATTGTTTCCATAAACCTCCCTGAGAATGTTTTCCAAGGAGGCCCAACATCTCTACAAAGCTTCCTTGGAGGTGAATCCCTGCCAGTTACTTCCTGTTCATATGACCTGCCAGGAATAAATTTCATATGGGGTTGTTTCAAAGAGGCTTGATAAGTGTGTGTGTGTGTGTGTGTGTGTGTGTGTGTGTGTGTGTGTGTGTGTGAGTGAAGGTGGGGTCTCTAAGGCAAAAATCCCTGCTGTGTAAAACCCTGAGAGGCCTATTAAGCTTCCCAATATTACCCTTTCTGAAGCTGATTAACATCTTTCACAGTAATTATCCTCAATAAGCAAGGAGATTGACATGGTAAAATGTTAGGGCCGTAAATACTGCAATCCAAAGTGGTTCTGCAAAAAAAATGTACTTCTAATAATTCAGCCAAATCTCTCGCAATTCAGAGATTTTCTCCATTCCATGAATGGGTGCACCTCCCTCATACCCTGGCTCCTGTCCAATTCTAAGTTAGTAGGTGTATTACTGTCACAAGCAAACACAGGAGCACTGTCACTGTAGCCTAAAATGGCAAAAAAAAAAAAAAGCAGGCCAATTTTACACTGCACTTTCCCTTTTCACATTCATCCAGAAAGTAAAGTAACCTAAATAATATGAGGATGACTGAAAAGGCAGGAGAACACTTCTGAAATCAAAGAAGCAAACCTATCTGAGTAGCCTAAATACTGAACAATTGTGTTATTTTGGACAAAATAAAAACCATTCCTCTTTGGCAAAGGGAAGCAACTGGCATGAATGTTGAACAAGCTGAAAATTCTTGCATCAGTATTAAAATTCTCCTAGATAGCTCTTTAAAAATCTCTGACTTCTGAAATGGAAGCTGAATTGATGGAATACGTGTCCAGTTCTCAATGGCTTCTCTTCCTTTACTGTCAGGACAGCAAGATTTTCTGCCCATATTCAAGCCTGGAGATTGACATGTTGCTGAAGGTCTAACCAAACCACTCTAAAACAACAGAAAGAGAATGAATACATCTCCATCAAGATCTGGTACTGACCAGTTTACCCAACACCCTGCACTTTCCTTGGATCGCTTCCTGCACAACAACAAAATCAGGTTTAATAATGTACTTTGTACAAGACAGCAACCCTTGTCCAAAGGCTGGATTTGTGACCAAGAAATAAAACCTCTTCCTTCCAGAGAGCGAACCAGTCAGCTTAGTTCATGCCATGAATATCTTTCTTATGCAAAGAAAAGTATGAACTCATTAGTAATGAATTATAACATGAACTTCCCTATTTCAATTCCAATTTCAACAGAGCTGCAATTACAAAGGGAATTATCTAAAAATAAGGGAGAGAGAAAAAGGGGGTTAAAAAATCATCTATAAATATATTGTCATGAGGATAAAAAGAGAACATAGGGAAAATATGAACTAAAAGAAGACACAAAGACACGAGATACCGTTTAAAATATATAGAAAAATGTATAGAATAAGAAATAGGAGTCTAGTTCCAACCTCTAAGATCACTGAAACATCTAGGGCCGCTCATCAACTCTCACATTTGCAACCTTTCTCTCAACAACAACAAAAAAATCTGCTTTCAGCCATCGTCAGGTTCTTTGGAAAACCTAAATAAAATGTCTAAAGAAGTCTTTCATAGCTTACTCTTTCATCCTTGGAAAGATACTGATCGTCTGACTCAACTCCCCAAGAGAGAAAAGACCAATTCATCTTTGTATTTCCAGAACCTAGGAGAGCACCTGGCATACAGTAGGCTCTCAATCCATGCTAGGGAGATTGAACTCAACTAAATAAGCCTGACTGTAGACCAGCCCTTCACCCTACAGAGCCTGAAGACCCAGCTCCCCATCCTGCCCGGGGGAGAGAGGCAGGGCCCAGGAAAGGCATGCCCGCTGTCACCACCAGCACTGTTAGTGCTAGCTATTGCAACATCGGAAGTCTTAGGGCTCAGTTGTCTGGTGCCAATGACAATACCAGTGCTTACCAAATATGTTATGATAATAAATATAACTTTACAGGTCTCACAGATTTCTTTGTATCTGTAACTCTAAACCTGTTCCCAACCCCCAGACTCCGGAAACCCAGTTAGCCTGTCGTCTGGTGAAAATAGCAGTGGGCATCAGGGGTGTGTATTTGGAAATGGGGCAGAAGGATGGACTAGTGCCCGGACCTTGAAGTATCCCTCCTGTGTTTTCAACAGGAGCCTGCGTCGGGGGTGCAGTCATGAGAGAACTGTTCTGCATAAAAGAAGGGTAATGTTTACCTTAAACTACCCTCTTTTTTTTTTTTTTACTTCCAGGAGATGTAACACAGATTGCCTGTAACCATAGCAATCAGTTCAGCTGTGAGAGCTCTCATTTATTCAAAGCACAGAGGCAGTATAGGAGAGAAAATACTATTACAAATAGGAACAATAGGGTTTAATTTCAGATGCCAAAACACGATTGGTTTGGTATTGGACTCCCGGCCATAAGAAGCACATTATACTTTCTGGGTTTCATCTGCTCTCTCCTGGTCCTCAAGAGTAATATTAATTTCAGTTTCTTCCAGAAATAATGATTAACTTGCTTCCAGGACTATCTTGAGAGTGAAATAAAAATTTGGAAAAACATATTCTCGGCAATGCGCTGTGTGCAGGAGAGCTGAGATAACCAGCCAAGGACCGTAAAACAATGTCAATGTACACTTGTTTTTTACACTTTTGATGCAGTTTTTCTTTCAGGGTAGCATCCAACTTCCATTGGTTAAGTAATAAAGGATATGCTCCCTGATTACTGCTTCTTCTCTCTATTTTAGTCTCTTTACATTCCTGGAATTTAAAATATCTTATGGAGGCTGCTTTACCTATTCTAGAAGCTGAGTGACAGAAAAAAGTATTCTTGATTTTCAAGGCAATTACTTTTGACATTAATTAGCTAAACTTCAGTGATTCCAAAGTTTGTTAACTGTATCCTGGTATCTCCACTGACAAAACTCAATTAATGTATTTCAAAGGTACATAGATACCAAACATTTGGGAGGAAGAGGGAAAACTACAACAGAATTTCACTGTCTGTGAGGCAAGCACTGCCACTTTCTCAATTAGTCATGGAGTTCCTGCCATGTGCAAACAATGTGAAACTTACAAAGATGGGGTGGATGGGTATCCCAAGTTTCTACTATGTGTAAAGCAATGGGAACTATATAAAGATGTGACAAAGATTCTTATTTCAAAACACTTCTGCCTAGACGGGAAAAAGTCATTGGAAGCCACAGAGGAAATACTTTATCAAAACAAAGACTTTGGAAATAATCTACTTAATCAGAAAATTATTAAAGCTGTTACGTTTAGCTTAGTGACAAATGAATCGGTTTGATTAAAATGTCTAAAATTTTCAGGGCAAAATTTGAAGCTTCATAAAGCTATAATTTGAAGACTACTGCACTTCCCTAAAGCTCAGCCCATCTATCATACTTTCAATTCAAAGAGGATTTTAAAATAATGAGAAATAATTCCTTAAATGTACTGAATGTCTGGTTTGATTTTTTTTTTCCCCTTTGGGTCCTGTGCCTTCCACTAAAGCTTCTTTTCTCAAACTTCTAGGCCTGGGTTATAAGTGACCACCAGCCAATCCCAGCATTCAGCTTGTAAGGTCTTAGAAGAAAAATTCAAAATAACTTTGCCCCATGATAACCTAAAAGGAAGAGATACACTTTCAGGGAACTGTTAGAGGCATCTAAGATTTGTTCATACTCCTCACCATGAGAAACCATCACTATTTTTAAATAATGGTGGTTGCTGTTTGCTTAGAACTGAAATCTACTATGGCAAAAGAACTTTTTTGCTAAAGCTGGTTATCAACTACTTATCAAGAAAATTACGTGACAAGCTTCACACCAATCCCTTTAACTTGCAGTAAGCCAAAACCAGCCAGGACTACGAGTCACTTGTTACTCCACAGGAGTTTCTCCTTGTGCCAAAGAAGTCTGTTGGTTTTTGGTGTGTGTGTGTGTGTGTGTGTGTGTGTGTGTGTGTGTGTGTGTGTGTGTGTGTGTGTGTGTGTTTTCCTATTTAGGCATTTCCTGGTAGTAATTATTTTAATATCCAAGTTTGAATATACTAACCACTGTTTAGTAGCTATCCCTGTAAACTGAATACTTCCAGGCATCCTTTCTATATGAGGTCTCAGTAACATTACCATTCAAACTACAGCAGCTCTTTGTCCCCATCCTCATAACTGCAGGACCTTAGGCCTCCCACAGCCTACCTTTGTTATTTCTAGGCATCTTATGATGGCTTCTCCTGAGTGCTCTGCTCACGTTCCTGTGTTCTCACCCCCTCCTCCAGGCACCTTGACACAGCCCGTTCCCAATGCCCTCTATGGAAACAGTGAAGTCCAAGCCAAGGGCATGCATTGTTTCCAGAGCCACAGTCTTTGGAGAAGCAGAGCCACTGGCAAGTGTTCTATCCGTGGGGACTGAAGCAGGACTGCGCTCTCAAAGTCCCTCCTAAAAACTTTTCTACTCGCTGCTAGCCCTTTTCCTTTCTCAAGGTGGCCCTAGGCCCATCTTTCAGACCAAGAATGTAGACTTTATGCCAGCTCTGTCTATTGTCTCTATATACGTAAAGTTCGTTCTTTGTGCTTTAGCACACACAAAAAAACAAAATCAATTCATAATCTAATAATATCATGAAGGAACGCCAGCCCACTGGTCCTACAGTCAGACACGAAAGGCCAGTTCATTTATGTATGCATCATAAACAAATATGTACCTATATATACATAAACTATGTATCTATGTGTGTGGGCACACATACATATACATATATAAGCATGTATATGTATGTATAAGCACGTGTATTTTAGGCTTCTATATTATATATGGGCTCATATTATATATGCCAAGATCCATACATAATAAGGCAGAGACTGGGTATGATAATTCAAAAAAAAATGAATAGTTGCAGGTGAAAATATACTTACATGGTCAAAACTGTTAATTAGGCTCATTGCTGCCTTTAGCTCCAACCTAAGACTAAGGCCAGCATTTACGGTTATGAGCAAATACTTAAGTTACAAACATTTGCTCTTGGGTTGGTGAACAAAGGCTGGAGCAAATTACCTACTAAATGCTCAGAAATAACATTCATGCAATGAAGGTATTCATTTGAACTAAAACTTATAGATTATCTATTACTTAAAAGGCACTAAGGACACAAAAGGGATTAAAGCAACAGGACATCCCTGAAAGAACATGACATTTGCACTCAGAACTGGGTTCAAGCTCTGGTCCTACCCATCACTTGCTCTATAACTTGGAGACTCCTGAGGACAGAGTTCTCAAAAAGCACAAGCATGACGATGTACACAGAGCTTCTTGCCATCAGCACAGTGTCACACAGATGTTTGTTATACATCTGTTTGTGAGTAAGCCTTCACTGAGTACCTACTATATGCCAGGCATTGTCCCAAGTATTGGGGTTACAAGCAGTACACTAGAAAGATCTCTGATTTTATCAAGCTTATATTACAGCGGAATCAGCCAGGCCAAAGGAAAGGTCTCTTGCCCTGTGCCACTCCGAAAGATCTTATACAAATACTAATGTATATTTTCTTTAATTTACAAAAAATAGATTAAATCAGCCCAATACCCTAACCTAAATCACTATTCATTCCAGTTGGAGAAGAGATGAATTGGCAGCTTAATAATCTATCTCACCTCACCCCTCATTCTGCTCTCTGCTCTCTCCCTCAATTGGTTGTTACTGTCCTTGCTTGTCAATAGTATTTGCTCTTTCCAGGCAATTTCATGTAGACAAATTATGGAGTATGTGTGTGTGTGTGTGTGTGAGAGAGAGAGAGAGAAAGAGAGAGAGAGATGGCGGGGGGGGGGGGGGCGGGGAGAGAGAGAGAGAGAATGGGAGGGAGCCCGTGAAAATGATGGTAGAAATCCATGTTCCTTTGAAGAAACATAACCTGATGGTTAATTATCAAAAATCTTTACATTCAGAATTTCCTTTATTCAAGCTTTCTGATCTTCTTGTGCTCCAACAGCCCACATCAATACTTGAAACCCCCTTTTCATGTATGGAGGTAAGAACACTTAGCATGAGATGATGTACCCTCTAAACAGATATTTTAAGAATAGCTTAGGATTTACAGAAAAGTTGTGAAGATTGTAGAATTCTCATAGACCCCACACCCAGTTTCCCCTCTTATTGACACCTTACGATTTTTACAATTAATGAACCAACGTGTATATTTAATGTCTATACTTTATTCAGATCTCCTCAATTTTTCCCAAATGTCCTTTTTCTGTTCCAGGATCCTTTTTGTCATTGTTGTTGTCATGATATTTTGTTGTCATGTCTCTTTACTTCTTGGTTGTGATAGTTTCTCAGACTTTCCTTGATGTTGATGATCTTGACATTTTTGAGGATCAATGGTCAGGTCTTCTGTAGAACGTTCCTCAACTGGAATGTGTCTGAGGTTTTTCCCATGATTAGGCTGGGATTTGGAGGCAAAAGACCACAGAGGTGAAGTGTCATTCTCATCACATTATATGAAGGGTACATACTGTCAATATGACATCACTACTGATGTTAACTTAGATCACCAGGGTGAAGTACTAGGAACCCTTTTAATTTTACAGAAATTTTTACCAATTATTATATTTGTATTCCTAAAATCACTCTGAAGATATTTGTAAGGCAATGTCAAAATAACTTCTTATTTTCTCTAAAAATTCATTTATTCTTTAATTTTCACTAGGAAAATATATTGAATATATACTAGTCAATGCCAGGCACTGAAAATATAGGCATAAATAAGACTCACCCCTACTCTTAAGAGCTTTTGATCCAGTATAGTGCAAGAGAGAAACTTGCAAAAAGATGAATAAGGCCTACTCTCACCACTTCCAGTCAACATAGTACAAGAAGCCCTTGCCAGAGCAATTCAGCAAATGAAGAAATAAAATGTATCCATGTTGGAAATAAATAAGCGAAATTATCTCTGTTCACAGATGGCATGATCTTAGACATAGAAAACCTTAAAGATTCTACTTAAAAAACCCGTTTGAAATAATCAACAAATTCAGAAAGATTTCAGGATACAAAATCAACACTCAAAAATCAATTGTGTTTCTTTATACTAACAATGAACAATCCCAAAAGGAAACTAATAAATTTAGTCCTTTTACAACAGCATAAAAAGAATAAAATACTTTGGGATAAACTTAACCAAGGAGGCAAAAATTTGTACGCTAAAAATTACAAAGTATTGCTGAAAGAATTAAAGACACAAATAAATGGAAAGATAGCACTTGTTTATAGATTGGAAGACAATATTGTTAAGATGTCAGTACTGCTTGTAGCAGTTTGGTGGGGATGCCATAACAAAATAACAGAGACTGGGTGACTTAAACAACAAAAATTTGTTTTTCCATAGTTGTGGAGACTGGAAGTCTAAGACCAAAGTGTCAGCAGATTTGGTTTCCCCTGAGGCCTCTCTCCTTGGCTTGCAGGTGGCCAGTTTCTTGCTGTGTCCTCAATAAGGTCTTTTTTCTAAAGCATGCATCCCTGAGGTCTCTTCTTCTTTTTCTTCTTATAAGGACATTAGTCATATTTGATTAGGGCTTTACCACTATCATCTTACTTAACCTTAATTACCTCTTTAAAGAATTTATCTCCAAATTCAGTCACAATGGGAGTTAGGGCTTCAGCATATGAATTTTGGAAAGACATAATTTAGTCCATTACACTACCCAAAGTGATCTACATATTCAATGCAATCCCTATCTCAATGACATTTTTTGCAGAAATAGAAAAATCCACCTTAAAATCCATATGGAATCTCAAAGGGGCCTCAAATAGCCAAAGTTTGAGGTCTCACACTTCTTGATTTCAAAACATTTTACAAAGCTACAGTAATCAAAACAGTATGGTACTGGCATAAAGACAGACATATAGACCAATGGAATAAAATAGGGAGCCCAGAAATAAATACTCATGTATATGGTCAAATGATATATGACAAGAGTGACAAGACCACTCAATGGGAAAGAACATATCTTCAACAAATGTTGTTAAGAAAACTGGATAGCCACATGCAAAAGAATGAATCTGGATCCTTACCTCACTCCATATACAAAAATTAACTCAAAATGAATTAAAAACCTAAATGTAAGACCTAAAACCATAAAACTCCTGGAAGAAAACACAGGGGAAGTGTTTCATGACATTGGATTTGGCAATGTTTTCTTGGATGTGTCACTAAAAGCACAGACAATAAAATAAAAAATAGACAAATGGGACTATATCAAAATTAAACTTTCTGTGCATCAAAGGATACAATCAATAAAGAGAACAGGAAATTTGTGGAATGGGAGAAAATATTTGCAAGTTGTATATCTGATGATGAGTTAATATCCAGAATATACAAAGAACTTCTACATCTCAACAACAACAAAAAAAGCAAACAACCCAATTCAAAAAATGGGCAAAGGACTTGAATAGACATTGCTCCAAAGATGATATAAAAATTACCAACAGGCTATGAAAAAATGTTCAATATAACTATCAGAGCAATGCAAATCAAATCCACAAAGATGATATCAGTCACACTCATTAGGATGGCTATAATTTATAAAACAAAGAAACAGAAAATAAAAAGTGTTGGTGAGAATGTGAATAAATTTAAGCCATTGTGTACTGCTGTTGGGAATGTAAAATGGTGCAGCCTCTATGAAAACCAGTATGATGTTTCCTCAAGAAATTAAATATAGTATTACTGTATGATCAAGCAACCCACTTCTCAGTACATACCTGAAAGAACTGAAATAGAATCTCAAAGATATATTTGTTCACTCATGTTCATAATAGCATTATTAATAATAGCCAAGAGGTGGAAGCAACCCAAATTTCTACTGATGAATGAATGTGGTAAACAAAATGTGGTAAATACATACAGTGGGATATTATTCATCCTTGAAAAGAAAGGAAATCTATCATGTGCTACATCATAGATGAACCCTGAGGACATTATACTAAGTAAAATAAACCAGTCACAAAAAGACAAATACTGTTTGACTCCACTTATATGATGCATCAAAAGTAGTCAAATTCATAGAAACAAAAAGTAGAATGGTGGTTGCCATTCTACTTCCTTCCTTGGCAACCAGGGACTGAGGGGAGGGAAAAATGGAGAGTTGTTTAATGGGTGCAGCTTCATATTTGCAAGGTGAAAATTCCTGGAGATTTCCTGTCCAACAATGTGAATGTACTTAACACTACTAAACTGTACACTTATAAATGGTTAAGATAGTAAATTTTATATGTTCTTGATCACAATTAAAAATTTATTACATGCTTATATACATATAAATTTATATACATATGTGTCTTATACATATATGAATCCAGTGGGTTAAGGGAAGAGATTTATGGAATAAGAGGGATTTAAAGGAGGCATGTATATCACATACATGTGGTTCTCGGAGAAGAGGGAATCTCCTTCCTGGACAAAGTGACTCATAAGCTAGTTGGAAAGATAAACAGGATTCTGCCAAGCAGACAAGAAAGGAAGGAGACCCAAGGGAAAGTGCATAGCATGTGCAAAGCAGGCCTGTGTTCATGGAACCATAGGCAGCTTGGTTTTAGAGAAGTAGCGGGGAAGAGGATGGAGTGGTGGCCAAAGAGCCTTGAGAGCCTGGGTGTGTAGTGAGCAGCTTCGCCATGACTCTTTAGGATGCTGGAGGCAAAGTACTAGAAGACAAAGGCAGGCTTCTGGCAGGCTCTACTTCTGATGCAGGGGTGATCAACTGGTCAAATGGTATTTCCTGGAGGGTGGGAGACAGGCCACTGTAGTGCCACACACCTACTATGGGCAGGATCTGTGCTTCTGCTCTGGCTGGCTCCTAATTCTCTCTCTCTCTCTCTCATCCTCCCCCTCTCATAAACACACTCACACGTGTGCACCACTATTCACTCCCTAAAAGCAGCCAACCCAAATAGGTAAGACTCTTTTTCTACAGCCTGGCAGTGGATGGGAAGCCATCAGCCATGGCTTAGGAATGCAGCAGCCTACTCTACTGTTATCAGAAGGCATTCATGTGGTTATGCTATTCCTGCCTATCAATGGCCCTTGAGAACGGTCAGCACCCAAGCAGAGCCAAAGTGCCTCCTTGTTAGATGCCTGTTATGCACTGTGAAACCTGCCTGGATCTAGTGGGAAGCTGCTATTTCTCAGAAAAGGCCCTGCTCTTGGCTTGTATGGACACTTTAGCTTAAGAATCCACTTCACGGGTTTCATACCCAGAGACATGAAACTCTAATTTCCCATTGATACCAGCAAGAGCTTCTCCTAGGACATCACCAGCCCTAAATAAGACATAGTCAATGAAGTCTAAACATTTTATTAGAAGATTAAAAAGCCATTACATTCTTCATGTTCTCCTTCATCCCAACATATCTCTGTCTTCAAGTTCCAGAAATTCTAGAATATAATATATGATGTACAATGTGTAGTAATATATAATATCCCTCAGAAGCACTCTATCATCAGAATAACGTGTAAATCCTGTTTAGCATAAAAGTCCTTTTAGAATCAGGATGCTATTCCCTCTCTAACCTCACCATCGACACTTGGCCATTTGTTGCTCCATCCTTCCTAATCTACCTACCAGAATTCAGCAATCAGGCCATGTTCTCTGCTGCTGCTCTTCCTTTGCACATGCTGGTGTCTCTCTTGGATTCCTTTCCTTACAGGATTTTTGTACCTACCTTGGTCTGAATAACTCCTGATCTGCCTACTCCATCTTTTGGAATTCTGAGAAGGGTATTCCACATTCATGTTGTCTTAGTCCCTTAGGCATCCTCTATATGGCATATGTAAGTGTATTGCCATTGTCTATACCCCCAATCTCACTAACAGGGACCATCTCTTTTTCTGGAGGGTTGTAGTTCCATGTTAAATGCAGCAGCTCAGCCTTCCTGCTCTGCCATCCACAGTGTGTAGACTTTCATCCTCTGGCTTGTTACCCTATGAATACAAGACAACTAGTATACTTTGAGAAATCACATCCTTACTTCAGTATCTCAAACAAGGATGAAGAAGGCAGCAGGTGGAAAGGGTTACTATTTTTTTAATTAGAGAAGGGGAAAAATAGCCCCTCAGAATTCCTCTTGGGCCTCACCAGGCAGAACTTGTCCTATAGCATCCCTCACTGCAAGGAAGTCTGGGAAAGCAAGAACCTGATAAAGCAGAAAGGATTGTCACAACTGGTCCAATTATAATTCATTTCTTGGAGAAGGTACATGGCCTACCTGAAAAGAACTTGGGATTTTGCTAGCCAGAGAGAGGCTATAGCTTTTGGACAGCCAAGTAATAGTATATGCCACACTTACATTTTCCAAAATAAAAATATTAAATACAATCTTGAATATTATACCAAAAGGAAGTCAAATATAAGGAGCAAGAAAAACTATATATGTGGTGATAAAATGTTACATTTATTTCTTGGGGCTAAGATGGGTATTTTATTCCAAAATTATCTCAAATTATAAGACATTTAAAACTGTCTACCCATACTTATCCATGTATTCTGATTAGGATAATACATGGAAAAGATAGGCCTAGCTTCACAGAACCACATGCATATAAAGCCTTGTTTATACAATATAGATTGGAAACTATCCTTATGGGCTAATAGTGTGTTTTGATATGTGTGTTTAGAAATTTGGCATAGCCTTAGTGATAGGATGGGGGGGAAGCATCAGAACTGTCATAATTATTGTATCCATTAGCCACATATTTAGAAAATATTTGTTTCAGGTGTTTTGTGAGTGACTTCTCTGAAGATATTCAATCTCAAATTGCATATGAAGGCATTTCCATTACAATGCATAAAGGATATGGTCAGATGTGACTCTTGTACATGTATTTCATCCTTTTCTCTATTGAAATGATTTCACCTAATGTGAAAGTATATCGAGGAGAGTTAACTGGGATGAGTGCACTGGAGGAGTAAAGACAGCATGGTGAGTTGGGTGTGTCCATGAAATCAACACACGTTGCTCTTCGATAACTAAGCTAACAGCTTCCCTACCCGCCTCTGTACTAGCCTATCTCCATTTCCACTACCCTTAATCCATCCACTATGGATATTTCAAGAGACAAGAACATTCATTGGTCCCTGGGCTAATAATTATCACAAGGTTGGGTAGAAGTTAAAATCTGAGTGTGCCAGAAGGTAAGGAATGGGGCATACAGGGCTCTAGGACTTACTTTTTCATAAAGAACACAAACACCCATCTCTTTGGATTTGCTTCCTCCCTGCATGGTAAAATAGAATCAGGCCTTGTCCTTATTGAAGAATAAGTGTCTTCTTCTCTCCATTTCCCCTCAGAAGCCAAGTACAAACCTGAGAGAGGCAGAGGGAAAGGAGGCAATTCGGGGTAGCACCTGGCCTAAGCACGAGTTTAGAGGTTCTCACAAGGTCCAGCTTAGATCCCCAAAGAAATGCATAAAACTGACATGCATAAAAAGCACAGATGTTAATCAAGTGCCAGACCTGATCTTCTGTGCATATATATCCATCAGAGTTCTTTCAGGCAAGTGTGGTAGGCCAAGGGCTAGGTTTGGGAGTATATATATCACCTAACCAATTACCATTTCTTTCTCAACCATTTATTCCTAACTCTCTCCTCCCTCAAGGCCAGACATCTTGCAGTGTGTGTCCTTCATTATAATAGGGGAAGGTCGCATAGCACCCTGATTTAAAGAAGCACATACAGATAATGCAATAAAAAGAACATAGCTTAGCAACCCACAGATCTGGGTTTGAATCTCAGCACAGCTACTTTCTCATTCCATGAACTTAAGTAACTTATATAGCTTCTCTGAGTGTTGGTTTCCTTATTGAGTTAGTAACACTTAGGAAGTTATTATGATGATTAATGTATAAATGAAGCAATTAATAGTTTATAAAATGTGCCAGACATCTAAAGTCCGTTCAAGTTTTAACCTCACAAGTGAAAATTATTACTAGAAAACTAACTCAAAACTCTGTTGATAAGTCAATAGTAAGATATTCTTAAAAAAAGGTATTTATTTTATTACATAAACAATAGGAAAAGATGTAGATGATGAGTGTATGTTTCTAGGATAGTTATGTCACCATCACATAAATTAATTGAGACAGAGTAGATTAACAAGGTATTTATTATCTTTATTTCAGCATTTTAAAAAGCAGCAGAATTAAGTGCTGACCATATTTGAAAGACTCTAGAATAGCACAGGATTGATTAAAGGTCTGTCACCACAGATTGGATGTGTTGATTTCATTTCCCCAAAAGTATCCACATAGCAACTTGGCAGTACACAAATATTCTGAAAATTCTAACAGTTTTTTACAGAAAATAATAATTGCACCCTTACCTAAAATGTTAGGTCCCATTTTTATTTTAAAGACTCATAATGCTTTTCAAAAGCTAACAATTTTATTCATTCCAATCCTGTCGTGAATTTGAAAGAAGGTCACAACAAATAGGCACTTAACCAAAGTAGGAGCTTTCTCTGTTGGTTTCATAAATCTAAACCTATTGATTGAAGGCATATAATACAAAATCAGGAACTCAAGGAAACTACTGTAATCACAGCTCACTTTTTTGATTCTCCTGTTAGAGTTAATTTAAGGTCATGCCCTATGCCTTAAAATCTCTTATACCCTTTGCAGCACTTGTCAGGATGCCTTATATATTTGGTGCCCAATGAATGTTTGCCGCATTGCACTGAGTTGATCATCCATCTTATGCAGTAGACTTGGCTTTGAATAACATGCTTTTTTTTTTTTTTTTTCCCCCAAACAAAGAAGTCCACCCACAAGGGAAAAAGGCAGAAGGATACTGTGGCAGAAATGCTACCCTGGAAAACAGATCTTGGTTCTGGTCTCAGCTTTCTGTGACTTTGGACAAATCACTTGAACTTCCCAAATCAAGTTTCTCCATAAAATGAGGATGCTACACAAGATGTATGTGCCGGACTGTAAGGGCCATGATAAGATATTCGAAGTAATGTACGTGGAACTACAGATACTTGCAGAGAGACAGCAGAAAAAGTATCAGGTTAAATGCTAGCATTCCAGAATGACTGCTCCAAAGGAAATAACACATATTCACTTTTTCTGGAATGTTTTGAGGGTTTCCTTAGGTTTTTCTTAAGTTATCTTACTTTAGAGTTACATGTTATATAGTTGTTAGGATACAATTCAAGAGAGTAAATGTCAACAAAGTTCTGAAGTTGCTTGGTATGTTATCATATCATTATTTAGAGTTTCCTCTTTTATTTTTTGCCTTAATGTATCTGGCCGAGAATGCAGATGTTTGTGTGATGTAATGAGAAAGAAACAAAGGAAGTTTAATGTACTGCTCCTTCAAACTTAGCCACTGAGCACTTACCTCCTGACAGACCCTGACGCTCTTAATGAATTTCCAAGGTTACCAAAGAACTTGGAAGATCTTCGATTTCTACAAGATGATTCCAGGGGCTCACATTTTGCCAAATCACATGCAGGTGGCTAAAGAGTGAGTTTACTTCCTATACATTTCATGTCACACTTGTTCTTGTCTATAAATGTTTTTTAGTAGTCATGCAAGCACTCAGGGGGTCACTCCCCACCAAAATGATTGTTACATACGTGACCCTGCAGCAATACTTGTTTATGTCACCTCAGACCCACCTCATAGAAAGGTCCAAGTTCATATAATCCACTCTCCAGTAGCTGGTACAGTTTTAAACGTGTGGGCCTTTACATTCTGGGGGTTTGGTTTTGTTTCCTTTTGTTTGTGAACCCTGCACCGTAAGTGCACTTCCTTTCTCCCCTTGTAACATATAAGAGAAATGGAATTCTTAGCTCACTCACACAGATCTCACTGTAGACCCAATGAATGGCACAGATCCGACACAAACACCCACACACTTCCCTCCGTCAGGATCCGTGCTCAGGACCAGAAGTTGGCCATGGCTCTGCTGAATACATACTTTCGTTGGATTTCCATGGAATCTGGTTTCATTCGATTGTATGTTCAATGTGTTTAAAAAAAAAAGAAAAAAGAAAAAAGTTTCAGTCTTCCTACCTCAAGGTTAAGGTGAGTCAGAGAGTGGAGTGGAGCTGCCACGTGAATATTCTGACACCAGAGAGGAGCCTCTCAAGCCACCTCCAAGCAGCCGAGCCCCAGCCTGCTCCGGATCCTTGTGGAGCAGAACCAATTTTTAAATGTCTTCATCTGGTCCCTCCTACTTTCATGGTTGCTCTGGGGGTGGTGAGAATCAGGACGCACTGAAAGCTGCTGGGACATCTGACTCTTTATTTTCTTGGCTCTACGTGTCTTAACTCTGCACCAGCCCTCCCGACTGTGCAGCATTTCACTTTTGGGAGCAGAGGCAAAAGGAGACATGCGGGGGGGTGGGGAGGTGGCAGGAGACCTCAGTGCTGTTTAGGGAGAGGAGAAAAGAGCCACCACCCACGCCCCGCCCATGCTCCAGGTGTCCTGCCAATCAATGCCACCTTTCCCACAGGTACTAACCTGAACTTCCCCTCCACAGTGATGGGGGAAGTGCTCCTAAGAGGAAACTGATTTTAAGTATCCTTACATTTTCAGAAAGTACTTCCTCATTCTCCCTCTTTTAAAAGTGCATTTGGATTTCATGGATAGATGTGGTGTTTGAGGGGCAGGGGTGTGCGGAGAGATAAGGGACTCAAATAATTGAAAATTACTTGTATGATTAGACCTGCTCCTTGCTGCTCTAAGAACTCAATAAAGTATTGACACATTGTGGAAGACAAGGGGTAGATTGGGCTTCACATGAGAACTTCCTACCAGGATCATGAATCACACAGGCTGCTAGGAGCAATGTTCAGCTTCTGAGGGCACTCAGGCAAGTTCTAAGAGTCACTTGGTGTGGAAATTATGCAAATGATCCCACTGTCAGAAGCGTACTCTGGTGTTGGGGAAGAGAAACATTTCCTCCTCCCCCCACCATCTCTGTTCCAAGAGGAGACAGCGGCCCATGCTTTAGCCCCTCCCATCACTCCATGGAAGGAGAACAATCCACTCTGATTGGAAAGCAGCTGGCATCTCTGGCACCCATTTTAACAGAGGATCCTGTTACTGTATCTTGAGAAAGACCTGGCATGTCCTGCTTCTTCTTCTACTTCCTGCATCCACTTAAAGCAGGTCATTCCCATTTTCTCTATAAATTTTTGCTTCAGAAGGCACAGCTCCCCTTCTCTACACTCTAGGAAGGCAGGCCTGGCAGTGGGATAAGCAGTCTAGGCCAGCAGGAAAGGAGCTCAGAGTGGAAAGGGGACTGCCCTTGCTGCCGTTCTGCCTCTTCCCGGGTACAGGTGGGTACAGCGGACCGGTCTTTGTCACATTGCAAGGATGAGAGCCGTGGGGTTTGAGACTTCCTTCAGAGGAAGCTAGAGGCCTCATCTAGGCTTTCAGGATTAAACTGTGTTCTCAACTCTATCTTTGAAGAAAGCTCAGCAATAGGGGTATTTCTATTTGCCCTGCCATTAACCAAGCTGGTTCTTCCTTTCCCACTCAGCTATTATTTTTATATATACAATCAAAACCCCAAACAAAACCCAATCAAAAATGGCACACTTACTCAGAGTGGTCTAAACAGATTAGAGGTTTTCCATAACATTACTAAAGCATAAGCAGAATTTTATAAGTATATACAGATTATCTTCAGGAAAGAATCCAAGTGTTTTCACTGCAAACTGTGAGACAGAATAAATGAAAATGTGAGGATCATCATATAATTCATAATGTCTTTTAACCCTGAGGTCTTAAAATTCAGAAAAATATAGTGTTTTCTATTTAGTTTAACACTTTCTCAGTTCAATCATCATCTATTACGTTCAAAAATACAACTAGAATTTCAACAGATTCACAGGTAGCACTGATTTTATCTGTTGGTAACTTCTACCTGTTGAATTAATCAATGAGAATTCTTTGGAACCTACTGTAGAAAGTGTAAATTCCAAATAATCTTCAGTAATAAGTCATCAGCATACCAGTAAGACTGGCTTTGGTAAACAGGAGGCCAGTTGCCCTGTGTCACAAATAAACAGTAAAAAGACACTCTTTGTACCTTCTGACAGAAAGTTCTTCCTTACCTGAAACAAACTATTCCTATAAAAATCTCTCAAGTACTTTTCTTGCGGTGTTTCTGATACCAGTACAATCAGGAAGCAATGTAAGTCTTCGCTGAAAAGCCAGTTTTCACTGACCTCTTGCAGACCAATGAGAATGAAGATTAACTCAAATAAACTTTGGAATGCCGAACTCCTGAAACTTGTTAGCAATTCACCCACTGAGTTGGTTCTCCTTTTTGCAGTACTACCTTGTCCTGAAATGACTTGATAGAAAAGCCAGTGTCAGATGACATATGACATCAAGTGTTCAATGAGAATCCTGCTGGCATAATATCCCGTTTGACTGCTTATGCTTTTTGGCCTTCCTCAGCACTGAGAGAGGACTAAGTCCCCTTTCAACCTCCAGCAAAACTTGCGAGAAGGAAATTTAATTCCTTAGGGAAGTAACTCAACGGCATTCATAGATTTGATTTTGGATTGGAAAACAGTAAAGCCCTAATTGAAGTATCTTTTTTTTCCCCATAAAGAGTCTTTTTTGACATTCATTTCACTTGTATATGAGAGCCATTCTACATTTGATTTTGTTACTGAAGATACAAAAGGGCCTATATTTCACTCAAAACTGAAACTGGAAGCGTTTAACTCATTGAGTGTTCTCTTTCTCCCAACGAACATTAACTCAGTATTTTGCCTAGCTTGACTTTTCAAATGTGGTGTTTTATAGCCCCTGGATTTATATCTGGGTATAGGTAAAAGTTATGTCAGCATTTACATCATAAGGCCATGTTTTTGTGGGTTGATAACTAAGTCATAAAAAATAATTCTGAATGAAATTTGCAGTGCCAAGTCCCTGAAACACAAGTTTGTTTCTAGATGTACTACACACACACACACACACACACACACATCAGTATTCAACAACTACTGTTCTGTAAAATACATTCATTCAATATGTTGCCTTCATGAAAATGAACTGAAAGAAAGTCAAGGCTATGAAGTAAAATCAAACATAGCTGTCATCCAATGGTAGCCACTTATATCCTAAGACATATGTAGTAGGTTTGAAAGATAATTTAATGACAAAAGAATTGATTGTATAATTTTAAATAGTTAAAGATTAAAGGACAGAAAGATGAAATAAAACCTCCACAAAAAAAATTAGCTTTTTTTAACCAGAAATGTTTGCAGCTTTCTTCCAGAATGCACAAAAGATATTCTCTGAATCTCTTTGCAGATGTGATCTCATGTCCTTGAACACATTTATTACAATTCACCATCTACATAGCAACAGACAGGGCTGTACTCATAAACCAGAGCTGGCACTGGATCTGGTAAGTCATTAAGCAAATATATTCCTAAGTCATACGAGGCTTGCATGTCCACTGCCTGCCTATAAATGGAAGATAGGATTTCTGATACACAAATTACTTTTAAGACTTGTAAAGCTGTTGTCTTTAATTCACATCTTGCTCAGTTTTGCATGATTTGACTATTTTCAAATGCTAAAACATACCTGGACACGTTGTTGTTTTTAAGATTACAGTATTTTTCATTGCATGGTCATGATATCTGTTAGCGAGTAAGAAACAGAAGTATTCTCACAGACATTTTTAAAATTAAGAATTAGCGGGAAAATCTGAGACAACATCAACAGCAAAGGCTAATCTTATCAAAAGGATAAGGTAGTTGGTATATCTGAAAAATCACTCAATAACCACTTAATCACAGAACTTATACACCCACATAGGACTCAAAAAAGAATAAAGAAATTTAAGAGAAATTAGCGATAGTTGTAGTACATGAGTCTTATTTAGTTGGTGAAAAAATGTTATAACTCGGAGGTTAAGAGCATGGACTAAAGTGCTAGGTTGCCTGGTTCAAATCCTAGCTCTAATACTAGCTTCATGACCTTGGACTATTTTTTCAACCTCTCTGTGACTCAGCTTCCTCATCTAGAAAGTGGATTTAAAATAGTATCCGCATAGTAGAGATGTTTTAAAGTTTAAATGAATTAATAAACTAAAATCCATTCAATGCTTGGTACATCATAAGAGCTACATAAGTATTAACTATTATTATTATTATTATTATCAGACCAGACTCAGAAAAATTCTGTAGGAAAGTAGTAACATTGTTTAATGTATCAAAATTATAAATCATCCTTCAATCCTGGTTCTTTACATTTAAGAAAATTTGACAATTAGAAAACCTAGGTACTCTAGAGAAAATGGATAAGAACAAAGGCAATATTGCATTACTTGCTATGACCTAGTAAAATAAAACTGCTTGAAGAAATATACCAAACTGTGCAACGTTTAACACTGACCCATGATTGGATTTACTGGGGAAAAACTATAGTATCACATGTGTCACCTGGTGAGTGTTGTATATAAAAACATGGAGGAACTAATTTGTCTCAACCTCTGATGTTGCTTGAGAGAACAAATAAAAGTAAGATCTTTAGGTATGCTCTAAACTGAGGAGCTGGTTTCCTGACTGTGGAGGTGGGAAAGGTTGAGGTTATTGTATTCTCAGAGGAAGCACCCAAGATTCTGAATGTCATCTGGCCACATTAGAAAATGGAAACCTCTCTTCTCTGGGAGAGATGGGAGGAATTTGAGACTGCACAGTTCAGCGAAGAGAGTAATTCAGGATGATTTTTGTGCCATCCAGCTTAGAAGCAGGTACAGAAATTATATCTTACCTCTCTTTACCATAACAGCTTGGTCTGGACTCTGCTTTCAATTTGGCTCAAAAGCATGTTCTAGAAATTAGGAGGAAGTCAAGACATAGAGTAATTTGATTAAAGTGTTCTCAGCTGAATTAAAACAAAAACTAAAACCTCTTCTTTTCACAAGTTTCAGAGTAGCTTGGAGATTTATTTGAATTAATGCACCCTTCAGAATGCCAGAGATGTTGCTTCCTGGACATAGAAAGACAAATCTTACCCTGCTATTCTCTCATTATTTTCCCGTCAGCTCAGAGTCAAGTTGAAAATAAGTTTCTGGATACCGTCAATAATCACTACCAAAGACGTTTTGGTATGACCACTTCAAACAAACAGAACTTCTTTCAGGGAGGAACCCAGGGCTGATGTTTACCCAACAGAATTACTGCAGCAATACGGGTCACTCCACCCTTGTGCTACACTCCACCTGCAAAACTGAGCCTTACGTGTGTGAGTTCACTTGAATACACCCTCTTCCCCAAGGTCCTCTGAGCCATTCTGAATGAGAGCAATGACAAAAAGAGGCAAGCCTATGTTACTTTCTGTGCAATTTCAAAGCTTGTTGTGTTATAAATGGAATCTGTGGTTGTTCTTCCCCTCCCCAACCCCTTATTCAATTTCACTACATATTTTAGGGATTAAAGCGTTCAGTTCTCTTCCCCTCTCTGCTGTGTTATTCGAAAATAAGAGAATTGGTTTTTAAAATATTAGTTTCTGAAAACCCTGTTTGAGGCTAGGACATGGCAATGAAATCAGTTCTACTCATACAGAAGAGTGAGGATGCCTCACTACATCTCTTTAGGTGTCAGGTACACCTAAAGCCTATGAATCAGTCCTCTCCCAGCTGATGTGATGTCTGTAATAGCAAGTGTCTATTTCATTCCAGCACTAAATGACAGCAGTTGGCCAAAGTCTTAATGAAGCTTCTTCTGGAGACAATACCTCTCCTATTTCACATTCATTTGACCCCATAATGGGAATATTAAAAGACAGCAGATTTACTAGAAATTTGCCTCCACTTCAGATGGTCTGAGGACTTGCATCAGTATCACCTTTAGGCCTTCTAGGTTGGAAAACCTCTGGTTCTGCCCCAGACCTTTTGAATTACAATAGAATCTGCATTTTAATAAGACCTGGGGTGATTAATCTACATACTGAAGTTTGAGATGCAGTGGTTTTTAAAACAGTCAGAAATTCTACTAGAAATCATAACAAGGCAGCTTCCCAATAGAGGTTTTGGCAACAAATCAAAATAATTTCAATGCAACTTAACCCAAAAAATTTTGATAGCTTTTTCTTTTGTAATATGAAGTTAATCTATAATACATGTTAATTAGTTTGAAGATGTTTTAATGATTTTGATAGCCACCATATACAACCTCCACAGAATATGTAAACTCAGAATTTTAAGCATTTATTTGCACATAAATTATAATTAGTTTTGAGCATTGTTGCTAGAAAAACTGAAATCTGCAGAGAATTCTTAATTTGGCATCCTTCTATAAAGTCTTTTGTCTTTCCCCCAATATCTGGATATACATTACAGATTGTTAGTAAATTAAGGTATTATATCATGTTGAAAAAGTAAATAATGAATACAAATTTTTAAAGTAAAATTATTTCTATAAGGCATGTATAATTTTATACATAATTTACATTATATATAATTTATATATAAATAAAATATATACAACACTATATGGCTTTATTCTATATTTTTCTAATGCTGATTTTCACTCATTCAAAAATGTGCTAGGATTGTTCAAGGCATATAGGGTGTCCAGCAACGACCAACAGAGACAAACTCTCTCCCCGCTTTACAGGAGGGGAGATAGGCAATTGGTACAAATACAGAAATCAAAATTATGTTGTGTATTACAAGATATAAGTGCTATGGAGACAATGAATCAGGGTGGAGTCAGGAGTGCCGGAGGGGAAGGGGTTTGTAATTTTAAACAAGTGGTTCAGGAAATTCCCATGGGGCAAGTGCCATTGCATCAATGACCCTGAGTAGGTGAGGAGCCCAGCCTTGAGGCTACCCAGTCAGGTGAAGCAGCAGGTGAGATGGTCTGAGCCAGGAGTGTGTATGGTGTGTTCCAGGAGCAGCAAGGAGGCCAACCTGGTAGAGTAGAGTGAGCAAGGGCCAGAGTAGTTGGTGAGTTCATAGAGACGAAGGGGCGACAGGAAAAGCAGGCAGAGCTGATAGGCCATTGCAAGGACCTTTTTGCTTGGAGTGAGATGGAAAGATATTGGTGTGATGTGATCCAGCTTACGTTTGAAAAGCATAAACTTGTCAGCTGTCTGAAGGTATGTGTACCTTCGGCTATAGGGGCAAGGATGAAAGCGAGCGGTGCATACCTCCCCTCTCTCCAGCAGTATCCGATCCCCACCCTCTCTGTCTGCAGATGCATTTCTCTTCATTAGTATGTACATTTCTTCTAATCAATATGCACAGAATTGTGGATCTGAAGTGAATTTAAGGTTCAGAACAGACAACCACCTCATTTTAGAGATTAGGAGACTGAGGCCTGGAAATGTATATGATTCGTTCAGGGTCACAAACTGATTTTATAGCCTAGGCTGAATTAGAGCTATGACTTCTATTCTCATGCGGGGATTTAGTGAGGAATAGCTGAAAGACAAGGGCTTTGGTGCCAGACCACCTAGGGTCTCCGCTGGGTCACAGACTAGCTCTACAACCTTGGGGAATTTACATGAACTCCCCAAGCATCAGTAAACTGGGAATGATAATAAGAGTGCCTGCCCACAGGATTGTGTTGCTGATCGAATGTATGTTAAGCAAACCAGTACAGTGTTTGGGAGGTAGCTGGTGCTCCAAATAAGGGAGCCTCCACTCTCCTTTCCCACTATCACAGCACGTATAGAGTCAGAGTGGCATTGTTTCAAACTGGTGTTCAGCCCAATACAATGCTCTTGGCAGTACTGATGTTATCAGACAACCCTAATAATGATTGAAATAGAAAAGTGATAAATTCACAGACAGCTAATTTGTTCACGACCCACTATTTTTCTTTATAGGAAGAGGCTATGGAGAAAAGATAGACTCTAAACAGTGAATGATTTTATCATATGAGATAAATTCTGAATTATAGTAATTGTAACAATAGTAACTACCATTGAGTTGACTCCTACTATATGTCACTGTACTAGGTACTTCACACACATACTTATTAAATAATTTATGCTCCCAATAAAAGTGTATAGGTAGGTATAAAATATGCTCATTTAACAGATGGAAAAACTGAAGCTCACAGAGCTGAAGTCACTCATGACGCATGTTTACAATAATAATATTGATACACGATAAATAAGGGAAAGGAAACCATGTCATCCACAAGAAGCTTCCTCTCAAGAGGCTCACACTGAATACAATAGTAGCTTTATGAAGCATACACACAAAGTAGCTAATCATTTCCATTTACTGAATGCCTACATGTGCCAAGCATTAAGGCTGTCAGTTTACTTACTATGCTATTAATCCTCACAGCAATAGGTATTATTTTCCAATTTTATAAGCAAGGAAACAGGGTCAAAGAGGGATTAGGTAACTTTCCCTGAGTCACCCTCCTCCTTGAGGCAAAACCAGGATTTGAACCCAGGCTCTCTGACATCAATACCTGGGTTTGACCCACTGCTGTGACACATAGGGTCAGATCTCTGGTAGCCATCTCCTCAGCTAACTGTTCTGTTGATTATAGCAGCCTCAGAGGGCACCTGGAAGGACAACTATGTCTTCTTGGATATTATCTTCAAATGTTGTCTATATCTCAATTTTCCCAGTAGCCATTGAAGGCTCAGTCATTCAGAAATGAGAAAAAGGCCTTCAGTTTTACAGTGGTGGTAATTTAACAGACTTTAAAGCAAAATGCATGGTCAGATATGCTTCAATCAGCACGTCTCACTTCTATTTCCTTTACGGAGAGTTTTGATTCTTATTTGAATAGGATGCATTTCAGGGCTCAGTTTATTTTTAGGTGGTTCCCCAGGTTGGATCAGCTCCACCAGGGTCCCAGTCCCCAGTATGTGGCTGCTTGTTCAAGTGGACAGCCCCAGCTTCCATCACTGATCCTTATCCCCTCAGCATCAGCATCTCAGCCTCTGCTACAGAGGTGGCAGGCACAGTGATTCTCGGAGGCAGGTACAAACTGAATGGACCTGCAAAGGCTTTAACTCCTCTGACATTTCCAAGGTCAAATGATGCACCACATCGTGATGTACAGAATCTGTTTCCTCAATTATCACCTGGAGGGGCAGGTGACAAAGTCTAGAAGTATTAATGCCCCATGGGGTGAACTTTGACCAATGAGGAAGAGAGACAAGAAAGAAAGGTCAAGTAAATTCCTCTCCCTTTTCCAAGACAGGGATTGGCAAACTATAGTCAAAGGGCCAATCTGGCCTGCCTTCTATTTTTGTAAATAAAGCTTTATTGGAACACAGCCATACCCATTCATTTACTTATTGTCTATCACAATCTTCACGGCATAACAGAGTTGAATAATTGTGACAAAGACCAAGTGCCCTGCAAAATCTGAAATACTATTTACTCATATTTGGTCCTTTACAGAAGAAGTGTGTGGACCCCTGAGCTAAAGGTTTGCTCTGAGGCAGGACCTGCTTGGAAAACACTATGAACCAAGTCATCAGGTTTCTTATGAAACTGTGGCCAGTCTATGTATCTTTTCATGTTTGCATCCCTTCCTCCCTTGTCTCACTTGCCTTTTTGCCTCAGACCTGCTACTCTTACTTATCAGTAAGGCCTGAGCACCCCAGTTTCATCACAGATTTCATTTTCTAGAGAGCTTGAAATAAAGACAGCTATGGATCTAAGACCTAGATTCATGAATTCTGTTCTTCCTAGATGTAGTGGCTTTCTCATAAGTTTCATTAACACATCAAAAAGAATATAATCATTTTCTAATTCTTCCAAGTGAATTTGAATGAGTTTTATAAAGCCATCATAACCTGTAAGATTCCTAATGAGGATGTATTCAAAATTCAGACCAAGTTTACTCATATAGTATATCTTTGGGGGTGATTTTGCAATGCAGGATTCCTCTTGACCCTAATATCATTTCACTTGGTAGCACACAATTAGAAGTCACTACAGTGTTTTCCAAGGTCATATTTAATAAGTATTATGGATGACAACCTGCATCTGTTATGGCTCAATGTCATCTCTCTCCCTTTATATTCTGAATCCCCAATAACTAAGTTCTTAGCTGTTATATTTTTCCTATCAATTTTAAACATTTACTTTACAAGCTCTATTAAACCACCAAGATAGCATTCATTTTCAATTTAAAGAAAAGAGTTAATACTAAGACTGACAAGAAATGGAGCACACATTATAGAAAACTGTTATATGGCCAAGAAACCTTCGAAAGTGCATATTGTATCTTGCTCTGTCTTTCCCCACACCCTGCTTACTAAGGAGCTTTCCTTGAGGAAGGAGTAGTATAAAAGGTAACATCAAATTGAATTTAATTACCACTGTTGGTCTACCAAAGATGAAAGAGAAAACTGCTATAGGTATACTGGAGATTTAACCTAGATCTTCTTTCATCCCCTCTCTGCATCTCTGGTTAAGGTGACCTAGACCAGATCTGATCAGAAAGTGAGTGACTGACCCTATTAGGGATCATTTGCTGAGTCCACCTTGGAAAGTGACAGTATTTTCCAGGATTTCTATTTCAAGTACAATCTTGACTGATCTTCTTGGAACAAAACTGTGGAAAAGGAATTGCCTTGGTTCCATCCTCAAGTTCCCCTCCACTCTCTTAAGTCAAAATGGGTTATCTGCCATCCGACTACTGGAAGAACTTAACAGTTGTTTGTTATTGGTTCAAAGTTTTTAGTTGTAGACGATCACAAAAGCTATCCTGATCAGACTTCGGAAATAAAGATTAAAATGGAATGGGGTGGTTATATAGAAATCAGGGACTGGGCTTCACTTTACAGTGATTGCATTCTTTCCAAGCTTCCCATCTTCTGCCTTTCATGCTTGGGGAAACTCATTTGCACATTTGGAAAGTGAAACAAAACCTAAACTTCACTAAAATGTTATAATGCTTTGATTTAGTCAGAGAACTTTCTCTTTCAGTTAAATCCTGCTTAAATATCCACAGCAGCTCTATCTTTGAAAATAGAAACTAATTCACAGATCACTGCCTTAGCTTACTTACATTTAGGTACCAGCCTTGAAGAAGCCATAAACATTATAATTAATAAATTAAAACATTTCTTTGGTATTATTATCAATGCCATACATCTGCCTCAGTTACAAAAGTAAACCAGCAATAATTATTTAGAATTATTTAGGAAAAGTCTAGAAATGTGTAAACCAAATGTAAGCCCTTAAAATTAAAATTTGGTTAATTTTGTTCTGTGTGATTAAAATCCAGTATAGATCAAATAAGAATTGGTGAAAAAAATGAGTATTGGCTTTCCTCATATTTATGTATAGCCTAGAGAATTAAAAACCCAGGCAAATCAAGCGAGAAAAATCAAGTACCTATTTTAATTTTGCTATCACAATAATTACCTCTATAGGTCTTGGATTTTAAAGCCATGTTTTAGAGGTCTACTTTGGGATCTAAATATCCAGATTATTACAGACAAAATATTATTATGCTTTCCAAATAGTATCATTTTTTATCCAGATATTTGAATAATGAGTATTAATATAGTCACAGTTTATCTTCCTCAAACTAAAACAAAACAAAAAACAAACATAAAACCCTAGCTTCAATTCCTCCTAAACTTCATTTTAAATCCTCTTATTACATAACTCTGAGCCCCTTCCAGAGTATTCAAGTCTGTTATAAGTTTTAGAAATAGTAGTCTCATTAAAAGTAGTGTTAGATGTCACAGGGAAATTTTTATCACTCCAATTAAGAACTTACTATTAATTATAAAATTTTCCAAAGCAAATGGATTATAACAGCTATAGATATTTATGCAATTAGTAACAACACTTTACGAAAGATCTTAAAAGACATACTGTTTTATCTATAAAGCTGACTCCTTTTATTCTGAAAAAAATGTCTGTAATAGTGGGCACAGCAATTTCTAATCTTTCACAATGCTTTATTTCTACCTGTAAAAGATCTTTAAGGAGATCAGATTCCCAGACTTTCAGAGATCTCGTTCCACTCTACTGCTTCACCCTGTGCACTAAGATAAACTGTGTCCTGCCAACATGGCAGTGCTGGGGCTCAAGTCCTTCACTCTTTAGACCACAGTAGACTCAGTGGGCCAAGACTCCTGAGGAATTGCTGCTCGGGTCATAGGTTCTGCTTCCTGATAAAGGGATACCAATAGAACCACGTTCACTCTTCAATGACCCCATGATACCTGCGAAGAAACCCTACTGCTTTGAAAACTGGAAGAGCCAAGGATGGCAGCAGATTTGACCAACCATTCTCTTTGGCTTGCTGGCCCAGGAGCAGTGTGAACTGACTGTGCATTATGGCTCTTTTCTCTTAGCTTTCTCACTGAACAATCCAAGTGGTACCCCTCTGAACCCTCGGCACTAGACACCTGAAAGTTGAAGGAATCTTCAACTTTCATTGTTTAGCTAAGTATTTCTCAAGTTTTGTGTGGAGGGAAGCTATATAGAAATATCTGGAGAAAACTGAAGGCAATAAAGACCCCAGTGACGAGAGTTTCACACTTTCCCTCTCCCATATTGAAATGCTTCTTTCTTCTGCTCGGCCCCATTAAATACTTATGTATCTCCAAAGCCTTAAGAGCCTTATCCTGTACAGGTACATTGAATTAGATAACATGGTTAGCACAGCATTCAGAGATATAACATCCATAGTTTCGCCAACAGTGAATAACCTTGAAGAATTTGGGTTGAACATGCTGCAAGCTGGAAGATCTGCTATTTTCTACTTGTCGCCATGTACACAGTAAAAATCATAAGGTGATACAAATTTTGTTTCCCTGTGGGAACTGCCACTGCTAGTGGCAGAAATGAAAGAGAATAAGAAATGATGTAAGAAAGTCATGGGTCTTAGAGTATAAAAAGTTTCATGGGGAAAATAATTCGTTATTGTGATATTTATAAATTTGAATATTTATGAAGCCTGGAGATGGCTCTGTCTTGAATTTAAGGAGTCTGTTGTAAATCTAGGATTTTTAAAAAATCATAATATTATACCACAAGCAAATTATAAGACTGAAAATTGAAGAAACCAAGCATGACCAATTCAGTCACCAAGTCAGCAAAGAAAACAAGTCACAAAAATAAATGGTTTATGAGGAAACCACATAGGGATGGAATATCAATTCAGTCTCCATTCAGCATTGGCCTGATTTTCACTCACCACAAGGTTTTGGAATCCTGTGTGTTAATACAAGTGAAGAGACTAAACTACAGGTGTTTTCCATCAAAGACGTCTCATACATTTGGACATACTTTTAACTACATCTATAGGACTCAAAGCCATTTATAACTACAAGAAAAAGTCAGCATAAAATCATCTTACAATCTGACTGGCTTATTTTCTTTGGCTCAAGTGGTTACCAAGTGCCTTATTTTTTTAAAGTACTACCAAAAGCACAGCTGTCTTTCGATACAGGATGTATATGATTCTATCAATGCTAAGCCTCAGTCCTGAAAGGTCCTGCAGACAGTTACAATGGAGGACAGAGAGTGGAGAAATTCTCCAGAGAAAGGAGAGCATTTCATCACTCTCTGGAGGGCAGCCACAGCTGACCAACATAAACCTTTCTGTGAAGCGGCACCCATCTGGCCTTTATAGACAGGCACTAAACTCCCCACAGGCAGTGTCATCCATCTGGCTTTTATGAATGTATGATGTGGTAGGGTTCAATTGAGATGATAACATCTGTCTCTATAGATAAACCAAAGCCAACCTATAAAGTTATACCTAACATATCTGTATGAATTACATAATAGGATGACATGGCTGGTAAAGGTAACTGGTGGCACTGTTGCTTTATCTCCCTCCCACCAGCATCTACAGTTATTTCAGTGTCTACCCTTAGCCTTCACACATGCTTCAGGAAATACATAATATCTAATGGCTGGTTGTGTGTGTGTGTGTTACACGTAAAGTAAACCTTTATAATTTTTTTCACCTGTTCAACGATGGCTCATCTGTTTCCAGCTTAAAACAAACAAACAAACAAACAAACAAAACCCTTGCAATGATACAAGGTTAACTTTCCAAAGTCTATGTTAATTTTTAGCAATCTTTCTGGAAATACATAATGTTGAAGAACTTGTTTGGCATGTAATAGTGAGGTTACTTTCATCAACTTGTATGCTCTATGCAGTGTCAAGAATCTAAATCTTTTCAATTTATATGCCTGAATGCTTGAACAATTTATCAAAGAACAAGCTCATTTCCAGAGCAAGAAGCAATTAGTCACATTAAATATTCAAGACATCGAATGAAACAGAACACCTTAGAAATTATTAAGTAAACACACAAGGATGAATTCTTATTACTCTAATAGTTTAACTGCAGGACATCAGGGCTTTCATTGGATATAATACGCAGTGTTTGCTTTAGTAACTAAACCAAAGCTTTTGAGCTTACAGAACTACTGCAGTGTTAAGTAAGATTAACCATTTGTATGAGCACTGAATTGAATTCTTTTGTAACCCTCTTGAGTTGGTGTCAGAATCGACTGTATTGGGCAGTCTAGTGTTTTCCCACAGGGAAACACACTGACCCCAAGATACCAAAAGGAAGTATTAGTAACAGCAAGCAGAATGTGCTCTGAGATGAACAACAGTCTGATAAACTCTTGAGTCACTGCTCCAGACCTTGAACCAATAAGAATTGCTCTGAGTGTACTGACATGAATGATATATCACACTCCCTGGTTTTCTTCTCCAGAGTAGAAAGAAAACTGAGATGTACGTTGCTCACAAATTCTGCTCTTGACTTAAGGAGGCACATTCAAGTACCTTTCAGTACTTTCTAGCATCACTTATTTATCTCCTATCTATGCTATGCCAGGCTATTACACTCTGCTAGCTCTCTCAGAAGGGTATTTTGTAACTAAAATGATAAAGCAGAAGGATTTACTTCTTAAAGGTTTTCCTTTGATTATGACACAATTATTATTATGTATAATATACAGAGAATGTATCCCCCTGTACAGTCACTATCTGGGAGAGTCAGTGTCATCGGTTTCAAATCCATTTAGGGAAACCATTGCTTTACCCCATCACACCCTGGTATCCTTTCAAACCACTGGTGAGGTAGGCAGAGAATCACTCCCAAAATACATTAAATATTTCTAAACCACTCTAATAGTCATTAATTCATTTCCAGGAGGCAATAATATATGTCACACAAATTAAATACACACACAAACACAAACTTACACATGCTTACATACGTGAGCCACAATTAATTATATTTTAAATATAAAATTCTCATTTTGTACAAGTGAAATATTTTTCAAATTCAGACCAAAGAATTAAGAAGAATGATGATACAGTCTCTTGCTTTCAGGGGCAAAAAAAAAAAAAGGGGGGGGGGATATATTTTCTGAATTATCTCACAAATTTCTCTGTGATTTTTAGAAAGTGAAATAAAATTTTAACATTGTCTAATTTTCTGTAAAATCACAATAGTACAGGTAAGCATGATACAATTTTTAAGACCTTTAAAAATGCCAGGAAGAGGAAATGGACTTTAGTCACAAAGCACAGTCAAATTAGCTGTGGAAAGAGCGTTAAACTTAGGTTTTGAACGTGGGTTCTAACGTTGGTTATTTAGTTCATGAGTTGACTTTGGTCAAGTCATTTTACCTCTCACTTTTTTATATAACGGGAATAATAATTAAAATACATGATGGTTGTGAAAATTAAATGAAATAATGCATATGGACAAGCCAAACATAATGGCAGACACACTGCAGATATTTGGTAAATATTAATACCTTTCCTCATTTATCTGGGGTTTTACAACCTTTAGGATATAGTTACACACTTTAGGTTATATTTGCTGTAAAGCCTTCTAAAAGCGATGAATAAAAGTCAATCCAGACCCTAGGATTTAAAATAGAAGTTAATTTCAAATATCCAAATGAGAGGTAACATTGTCCTTGATTTACTATTATAAAAACAGTAATTTACTTTAATGACTGTAGAGAAGGGAGAAAAGAAGCATTCATTTCAGGTTTGGAGGATTTCAACAAAGGTGCTCACCATTTTACATGTAATAATCCAAGAGAGTAAGGAGATTCCTTCCTACTCCATGTTAGCTCGTTCATTTATTTCACCAAATTAAGGTAATTTTCACATTAAGGTCACTGACAAACGATCAGTTAGTATACCTAACACTTTGGTGTTAGGTATAAACCGATGAGTTAATTTTTCTGGGCAAGTTCCATAATTCTTTTCTCTTGAAAAGGGAAAGGATGATGTTGCTGGACAGGTCCCTGGGAAGCAGACTCTGAGAGGGCTGAGGTTTGCAAGCACGATGTTTACAGGGGAGTACGTTGGCATTACCATCTGTGAGAGGGTAAAAGAAGTAGGACTGGGCAGAGAGAGAAAGTGGGCACCACAAGGACCTCAGCCAATCTCATGGGCAGCTCTGGAGTTGGGAGTGTTGACAGCACAGTTGTCAGAAACTGGGCAAAGGAGCTAGCCTTTCTATTCTCCTCATGAACCATGAGATTCAGGCTCTCCTGGGAAGGAGATGTGACCCAATTAATGAAGAGAAGGAAATTCAGCCTTGCACTGTTGGCCTTCAACAACCCCAGAAGCTGGGAGAATGAGAAATTCAGTCCCAGGAAGAAAAGATGGGGCTGAGAGACTGTTTCCAAGGCTTTTATTTTCCTTACCATGACTGTTCTTACCCACAGGCTTATTTAGGCTTAGGAACAAATGTGAGATCTTCCTGCTACATTTGATTGTATTTTGGGGACTGGGGAAATAAACTTTGGGTGGGTCTCTGGACCCCTTGAGTCAAAACTGGGCCAGGAATTTATTTTTATCTTTTCCCAATAGGCTCTGTGTCCTCCACTCCTAGGTATGTTTGAGTAGTCCCCTTTCCTCACTACATAGTTACTAAGTAAATGCCCATAGGTTCCTTTGTTGAAGAACCGGGGAATTTAGTACCATATAAACTTGTCGTCTTCTTGCTGTGTCTTCCCTTCAGGGGATCTGGTCTCTCTTGTGGTGAGCGGGCTACGGATTGGAAATCTGGCTCAGATCCAGAAAAATGGTAAGGGATTTTGATATTTATTGGGGAAGTCATCTAGCCTATGGTTGATCTACTCTTGGTTGATTTTTGTTGTGTAGATTGAGCAATTCTTTTGCAGGCTTCCCATCTATCTTGCCTATAGAGATGCCATATTCGATTAACCATCTCCAGAGCTGTCTGTATCTCAGTTCTCCAAGCTACCACTCCAGCCTTGCTGCTCATTACAGGAAGTGTGCCTGACTGGCTTTTGACATTTAATAATTATAGTCTATTATTTTAGGATCCTGTCATTCTTCCTTGCTGTCAAAGAGTCTAGTTCTGTTAAGGCAACTCCTACCATCACAGCCACCATGGAGCTTCTCCATGGTGCCTAGCAACAAAGCATGCCTTACTACTTTGATAAATGGAGAGTCCTTTGGGACTTCCTTTAAAACATAGACATCAAGCAGATTTTTCCAGCCTTACCCAGTATAGTTAATTCCTTGAGCCTTCCTCATTGTCTGTCCCATAGAGTTGGCATTCTACTTCAGTGAATATGGCCATTATTTTCCTCAACCTTTTAAGAGTGATTTCTAACTGTATATAGCATCAAGTCTCAGGATCCTTTATCCACCGAGTTCTTCCATATTGATAAATTCTCCCTCAGGCAACTTTATTCACCTCTCTCTTTGGGCAACACAACACAATCACATTTTTGAAAATTTGGGAGCAACCAAGAAGCAGAGGATCCTGTGCTATCAGAAAATTCCCCCAAATGAGATGGCTTTTCACAAAATAGACTAGAATTCCTAAGGTGAAGCAGTGTTATGAGAAAAGCATTCTGAGTTCAAACAATAAAATCATTTCTAATCTAATACTATCTCAAGGAGATGAGATGAAGTAGAAAAATATAAATGGTTCATATTTTTTCCCTGAGATTTTCGTATTTTTCAGATATTTTTCTCTTTCTTTCATTCAAAGGGACAAAAGAGAGAATCTGGTCTGACAACAGTTTGCAGGTGAAATAGCTAATGTGTGTAACCACTTAGCTGGATGCCTTTCAGGGCACAGTTTCCAACTGAATCTGCCTCGGTAGAATACAAAAGGAAGTGTGCAAAATCTGTTATCTGAGGTGGAAAGTAAGCATCTTCCTGAATTTTCCAAGCATAAAAAAGGAGGGGTCATTTTCATGGAAGCCATTCATGACTGCACTTAACTTCTTAAATGCTGTCCTGAGCATTTCTGCACTTTTTTTCTCTTTGATGCCAGCTGATCCTACCGCCCCAAAGCCCGGACCACCAGCGTGGCCTATCTTTCTCGTATGCTAGAATCAGAACGTGAATATGGTTGCTGTAAGCACGATGGGGAAAAACGTAGTTTTCCTAAAGGCCAACGATATCAAAAGTAGTTTATCTGAACTCACTGAGTAAACCAGATAGTTTCTCTGTGAGCAACTGCACTTAGCAGCGACTAAACCACTAAAACTAAACTGACCTCCTGCATACATATTTATTAGCATACATCCAAAGTAAATTAGAGGTCATTTGTCTCTCAGATCATAGAGAGGTCCTTTCCTTTCCTTTTAACCTTGAGACAGGTAAACACAACTAGGGCAGGGACCTTCTGCATATTAATCAGAGAAATTCTGAAATGTTTGGTAAGAACAATATATCTGTGCTCGTTACATATTTCTTTTTCTTTTGCCTAATATTTTGAGAAATTCCGTCTATATGCTTTTGAATCACTTACACTCAGATTATTAAAAAAATGTTTTGTAAGATCTATTTGTCATCCAAAAGCTTTAGAGGTATTTCTTTTCCCTTCAGGCTCTTTATTAAAACACATACGCAGAGGAAATTATGATTTGCCAAGTATAAACAAGCACAGACACCAAATGTTTCAAGTAGACTTGGAATCCTGACTCTGAATTTAGACTAAAATTTGGTCCTTGGTTTTTGTTAAAGATGTACCTACACCCACTCCTGCCCTATCCCTCCAATGGCTTCTGTAACACAATTGCTGCTTTTTTATCATGGACCTTTTCCAGCAACTAAGACTCCCCCATGGATGACTCCAATTTGGCTCCACAGGTTGCCACACTCTTCTTCCACAAAATAGCAACCTGGCCATCAATCATGGCTGGAGAAAGGGGAGCAACACACGTGGGAACCTCTGTTGGTAAGGAAATGCCAACTTATCATGGACGGCACTCCCTACACGTACACCTTTTTTTCCTCATTCTTATTTACATTTTCCCTGGCTCCCTTCCTTTGCTCTTATTGTCTTAGGTTTCCTTACCCTTTCTCCTTTTTCACTTTTTTTTAAGCATACTGCTTTTCTTATGACCAGGTCTTAGGGGAGCTACTTAGGACATTTGTGTTTGGGGCCCTAGATGTACAAAATGGTTTAGGGATGGCTGAAGGGAAGCGTCACAAAATTGATTGGAATACATGTCACCTCAGCCCTTAGTGGCCAAAGCACTGGGACCTCTAGATTCAGCCCCCAAGGGTGGGTAAATAGACTTTGTCTTTTCTGAAAGAAGAAACTGCTCCTGCAGTGGTCATTTCACTGTGTGTTCAAAAGCGGTCCACCCAATTCTAAGGACAAATGCAGTCCAAATCTTGTCTGCAATTTCTCTGTCTGAGGTTGATATGAAAACTTGGAAAACTTTACCAAGAGCACATCGTAAGCATCTCAGTTCAAACCACCACTAACATTCACACAGACAACCACAGAAGCCTCTTAACTTTGAGCCCATAGTCAATGCTTGCACCCTCCATTCTTCATTCTATACAACATTTAGGGTATTATTTTCTGAATGCAGGTTAAATCTCGTTGCTCACTTCTCCCTCATAAATCTCATCAAGCCCTTGAGTAGTCCTTGAAATAGGGACCAAAGTCCAGCCCCATCTTGCCTCACTTTCCCCTCACTGTCCACACCCTACAGCTGCCCTTCTTTTCATTCCTCAGCTCTCCCTGCTCCCTCCCACCGTGGGGTCTCTGCACTCGTGGTGCCCCTTTGAGTACAATCCATCTCCCCATCTCTCAACCCCACTGCCAATCCTTCTCCCCTATTCCTTACACAGTTAACTCTTACTCATCCTTTAGCTCTCAACCCAGACATTATTTCCTAAAAGGAATTTCAGTTCCTCTGTTAAATGCCCTCATCATACAATATTCCATTACCTTGGAGTTCCCACCTCAGCTTTCATTATACATTCTTGCAATTTAAATCACCAGTGCACCACATAGGGCCTAATGCATAATACTTAATAATTATTTATTGAACGAATAAATGAATTCACAGAGAATTATTTATCGCAACATGCCCTCAAATATTGTATTTTGCCACCGGCTGTTATTATCTGTATACTGAAGTAGATATGGGGCTATGGTTTCTATAGACTTGGCAGTTTAATTTACATCTTAATGACAGTCTTTATATAATAGACACCAGTGTTTTCCCTCTGGCCTTGTTCACAGCATTGTTAAAATGATGTTTAGAAATGTAAAACTTTTGCTCTGTGAAAGTACATATGAAGAGGTTGAAAAGACAAGCTACAGAATAGGAGAAAATATCTGCAAACAACATATCCGACAAAGAACTAGTATCTAGAACATGTAAAGAAGTCCCAAAATTCAACAGTAAAAAAAAAAATCCAATTAGAAAGTAGGCAAAATACATGAACAGACATTTCACTGAAGAGGGTATACAGATGGCAAATAAGCACAATAAAAGATATTCAATATCAGTAGCCACTAGGGAAATGTAAATTAATCCCACAATAAGATATCATTATACACCTATGAGAAAGGCTAAAATAAAAAATAGCTGACAAAACCAAATGCTGCAAAAGATATGGTGAAACTGGAAAAATGTGATCACTCATATGCACCTGATAATATGGCATGGCACCTCTAGAATGTATCTTGACAGTTTCTTTAAAAACTCAAGATGCATCTACCATACAACCCAGTGACTGCATCACTGGGCTTTTATCCCAGAGAAATGTAAACATATGTTAACACAAAAACCTCTACACAAATGTGCATGGCAGCTTTATTTGTAATAGCCAAAACTAAAGTCAGCTCAGATGTTCTTCAATAAATGAACAGTTAAACAAACTATAGTATATATATATATATATATATATATATATATATATATATATTTTTTATGGAACACTACTCAGAAACGAAAAGGAAGAAATTCTTGATACACCACCATTTAGATGAATCTCCAGGGAATATTCTGAGCGGAAAAAAAAAATTCCCAGTCCTCAAAGGTCTCATATTGTATCATTCTATTTATATAACATTTTTGAAAGGACAAAATTTTAGAAATGTAGGGTAGTTTAGTGGTTGCCAGGAGTTAGGAATAAAGTATGAGGAGGAAGGAGGGAGGTGGGTATGATTATAAAAGGATAATGAGAGTCAATGACCATGGATGGATACACAACCTGTACAGGTGATTAGTTGTGTAGAACTTAATGCACACATGAGTATAAATAAAACTAGGGAAATCTGACTAAGATTGGTGATTTATATCAATATCAATACCCTGATTGTAACGTTATACTGTAGTTTTACAGATGTTACCATTGGGGGAAACTGGGCAAAGTGTACAAGGGATCTCTTTGTATTATTTCTTATAACTGCATGTGAATCTACATTTACTTCAAAAATTTCAATTAAAAATGATAACCAGAGATTTTTATTATTTTACTTGTTTCACCAACACATGAAAACCTCTGAAGACCCAGTGGATCCAAGGCAGAACACATCCCTAGTTGTTATGGTGCATATATTTCTTGTGCAAGAGTAGAGAGGGAACCAACTTTCAGAGGCTAGTTCCATGTCTAGGGGTTTGGACTTAAGGGTAGATGAGGTTACTGCTGCTTTAGCACTCCCCATAGCAGGTTTTATAGCCTTGTGACTTCCAACACATGGAAAAGAAGTTCCAGGAATTATGGTGGGGACAGGGCAGGACTTCCAACGTCAAAGGAAATAGTAGCTGGAGGAACAAACCAATCAAAGGTGAGAATACTGATGATGGGTGGGTTCCCATGGACCGAGTAGCGAGGAAATGGGAGGAAAGGGGAGGGGGGAGCCTGGAGAAGGTGCTGATTTATATATGACTTGATGATAAGGTAGATGTAAATTTCACTAACTTATATCTCCATTTCAAGGCAAAGTCTCATCTGCTGCAGATGTGTATATTACTGTGTATGTGTGCGTATGTGGATGTGTGTGTAAATTTAAAATTTACATAATAGTAATCTGTATCTGTTTTGGCTTTGCTAACTGTCTTAACATTTTCATAAAGTGGTTGCAGCTGTTGATGTTACAGTGCAGAATTTCCTCCCCTCAATTACAAGCAGGATGGTGGGGCTTAATTATACTGCAGGGATTTTTAATACGGTATCCCCAAAATTATCATGAGATCTCATTAGGTTCACCATAAAACTTTAAATATCTGTGATAACACTTCTCCTGGGCTAGATTCTAGAATAATGCTCAAGAAAATTCTGAGATTTTACCAGATAGTAAATCAGCAGTGAAATAGCCCCATTTAATTACTGGGAAAATGACTGATTATTTTCTCTCCAGAAGTAGTTACATGAAGTGAAATCTGATGGTGTGGTCTTAAGAGGCAAAAAAAAAAAAAAAAAACACATACTGCAGAAGAGCTGAAAGCAAGATTGAGACCATCCAACAGGATGCAGAGAAAACACGCTAATTAGCAACTCACTGAGATATCTCACTGAAGTGCTCTCTGAAAGCTGCACCTTTTTTTCTTCACAGAGCATCTGTAGCCCTGTGGGTACAGACTGTCAAAATGAGGTTCAGGAAGTTGGCAAAGGGCACACAATGATTATGATGTCACGTCCATAAATATTAAACAATAATAATAAAACACGAAAACATTAGGGTGATACACACAGAGCCAGGACAGGATTTGATTTCTCAAGAGCCAAATGAGAGCCAGATGGGAAAAACGCCCAGCCCTAGAGAAAAAGACAATAATGAAAAGAGGGTACTGTTATTATACTGAGAGAAGCTTTGCAAGTTGCACCATACCTTCATGGCAGGAGAATCAGGTCACCTCAGGAAGGAGGCCTGTGATGAACCTTAGCGAGCTTAAGTCTGAAATAGATTCAATAACTGTTGATTGTAACCCTGGTGGATGCTTCAAACTCTCTCTGTAATGAACCCAGCACACACCCAGTGGTACATCCTGTCCCAAGAAGTCAGCGGTCCATTACTTAACCTACAGCACATGTTGCACAAAAACCTGCTTTTGTTTTCACCGCAGATCCTCTGCCAATTTCCTTTGATTGACCTGGATTAGAGTGCTGACCCTAAAAGAAGAATCTAAGCAGCCAGAGGCCCACGTTTCTCTTCAAGGATTATCCTCAATTTACAGAGAGAAAGAGGGTCTGGCTAGATTTATCAAGCGTCCAGTTATCCAGTTAGACTCCCAGCTTTGTCACACCTTAGACTTTTTTATGGCTCTGATTACATTTCCCGGGTTTGAAACTGACAATTTTAGAATGATTCTTTCCTTTGTTTTTCCTCCCCTTTCACACCCATAACTTCATTTGAGCGTCTGAATCTAACCTGATATGGGTTTGTCCACAGAAGGGCTAAAGCTTAATAAAATTTATTTCTGTTTTGTTGGGGTATTATCACTCAGTGACAACTAGCATGGTCTTTTGCATTGTATGTGATGTCTCCTTCTGAGAAATCATGCGTGTTCAAACCAGTGTACAGACACAAGCTCAAAGACATGGGCATACAGACAGGGGAACACACACACACGCAAGCACATGCACACACACACAAGAACACACATATTTATAGAGTTTCGTCATGAAAAAGAAAAAACTCTGAAAGTGTTATTGCTCTTTGGTTTCCCACTAATTTAAACATTTACACTTTGGGTCCTGGGACTTGTAATAATAATAAAGTTCCTCTGCAGAACCTTCCTGGGATCATGATTCTATCGTTTTATCCCCAACCAAGGAAGCTGTGATTTCTTTTCCCAGGCCCAGTAGCAACCTTAAGTTTTTCCAGGCACCAGTGATTCTCACTCTCAGTATCTCTGAGAATTCCAGATTCTTGTGCGTTCGGGAGCACCAGGGCTTTATCCTAAAATAAGCTATTGTTCTTATTTATATATTAGCATTAAACTTCTTGGGTTTTTGTCTTTGATGTTGCTTAAATATTCATAAGATGCAAATGGCCAAAATCATATTCTTTCTTTAGAGCAGGTATTCACGGGGCAAGGATTTAGGAAAGGAAGCAGAAAAAGGGAGACTGGGAAGACCAAAGATAAACAGTGACAACTTTGCCAAGAACCAGCCCCATGCTTCATGAGAGCTGAGGTACATTTACATTTGGCTTTTAATTTCTCCATCAATTTGGACTGTGTTTTGTGAAAGTGAGATAATATATGTGAAAGTACCTAGCTGAATACATGGGACATGGCAGACACCCAATAAATATAAGTTTTTACTACTATATTAAGCATCTTCTTGTCATAAGTAGAATCTACCCAGTTGGTATAGAAAAGTTACAACTTGGTTGAGCCAGTTAGAATAAAACACACACTGAGAACACATACCTAATGTTAACATAAAAATTCTAAACCTCACCTTCATCCAAGAATATCAAAACTATTGAATTCAATTCTGCAAAACCTAAGAATTCCCATGTTCCATCTCTAACTCTCCCTACGCTGTCATTCCAAAAGAAACCAGGCAGATTTCCAAGTCATTCCATTTTTATTTGTTCCACATTATCTCCCAGTTGAGACTAAAAATTGTTTAGCCAATCCCATATATGATAATCTCTTAATAAATACCTACAAATTTATAAGGAATCTTAGCAAAGGAAAGTAGCAAGTGTGCTTGTCTAAAAGCAAAACTCCATTTTGGAAAATACGGAATGTTTGTGGTCTGTGTGTACCGTTCATTGGCTATTGACAAGCATGGTGACAACCCTGTGTATTCAGTGTCACCATTGGTAGAGTGGCAATAATTGCCCATCTTTGAGGGGTTCTGTACACTGGCTGTTTTGGATGCTGTTATGCAACAAGTGAGCAGCAAATAAAATAAAAATGAAACCCAAGACTCTTGCTCCTAGCCCATGCCAATTCATATGCTCTAATGGTCTGTCTAGAAGTTAAAGCATGGAGTAGTGCTATAATAAGTTATTTAGCAATGCCATTGGGAGGTCTCAAATATTTTTTATTATCATACTTTTATATTTCTTACATTCTTATTTCTTATATTCCTTATGCTAAATTAGAAACTTTCATCTTTTTAAATTAAATCTCTGTTCTATTTAATTCTAGTACGGTTTAAGGTCATTCTTACAGGTCTGTCTCTAGATATAGTTATACATAAAAATTCAGTAACTGTTATACAAGATATTAAATATATCTAAAATATATAAAAAACTACACCACCAACTCATCATTTTTTTAATCTTTCAAAATGCCTTGAGGGAGTCATTTTTCATTTTCCATTGATTCATTCCACTTTCAGCCAAGCGAATCTTAAGTGACCCACTATCTAGAGATTATGGGAAAGAACTAACCATCTTAATCACTGTGAAAAGAAGAATAAAAGTGACTTTTTCTAGAGCTTAAAAAGGTGCAAACAAAATCTGCAAGAAGTACTTTATTCATTTCCTATGTGGCTTTTTTGTATGGCAAAATTTTATATGCACAATATAAAACATCAGGCCAAACATCCATTTTTTTTAATTTAGTAAATTGAGATCCCAATATCATACATTACTTGTTCAAAGAAATTATTTCCGTAACTAAGAAAAAACATTTTAGCTCCCAATCCAGACACTCAGCTTTATCCACTACAGGAGACCACATAATTTCTGAGTATCCCCTGGAACATTCAGGTCACAAGGTCAATCTCTGCCTTGTTCACAGTGATTTAAAGTCATTAGCAGCTAATGATTATTTGTGTTGAACAAGAGTCCAATCACACAAGCTGTCATAGCTGGTACCAATTAACAGCCTTGGTAGCAGCAGCAAGTTTGGAAATTAAACAGTCCTACCAAGTGCTATCTCGTTAATAGGAAGCTTCCTGGTCCATCACTACCTGTTCTGAGAAGGGAACACTAATGTCTGCAAGACTGACCACCACGGCGTTTCAATATACCTCCAGTCATTTTCACAAAACAGGGATAAATTTAAAAGGACATGAGAGAAAGAAGAGAAAGTTTGTTGCTCCTAATATTCAAAAGTATGATTCAAGGCAATATTACTAAGAAGAACTGAAGGCTTGGTTTAATCAAAAGCAGATTAAGCATGTCACTGGAAGCACAGCTCCAATATTCAGTTATTAATAGGGAGTGCCAGTAATAATAATGTACCTTGATGTTTAGAAAAGGGGCATGCCCTATAGGTGAATCAACAAGATGGAAAGCCCCTGTAAAAATTAGAAGTGCTAACATTTCCATGGATAAGAAATAATTGATTCCTATGACTCTACAGAAAAATAATTTACTTGAAGAATTTTATCTCTTATTTCAACTTATAACTCTTCTTGACATTTTGTTTCAATATTCAAAATCATGTCAGAGCAAATGAACTATTATAGGAAAAACTGTATTAATTTTACCCGTTGATATAAGCAAAACAAATTGCTTTTGATTTTTATGAATAGGTAATTTTGTTTTTCATAAATACATAATGAACTCTGGGTTTTTTTTCCCCATGGATGGAAAGGGGCTTTTGAATACATAAGATACAGCTACAAGGATGCCAATCTTTTTGTTTATGTCTGTTCAGCCAACACATTTGAAATGTTCTAAAGCTGATTTTTCTTTTCACGTATAACAAAGTCTGTCACCAGCACAGTGTTGACAAGACTCACAACTGACCCACTCTTTATATTAAAAGTCTGCAACCTCAACTGGGCCTTCAATAAAAAGTTTGTGGTTAATATCAGATTTGAGGCATTTCTGGGGAAGCATATTGCATTTAGCAGTAGTATGTATCATTTCTTGCCCTTGCAGTTGCCTCAGTCTAACTGAATAGGAAAGGGAAGAATACAAAGAGCTACATCATTTTAGAGCTTTTCTTGGCCCTGTCTTAAGAAAATGGAAATGGTACTTCACCTGTACTCTCTCAAGGTGAGAAGTGCCCATGAATCTATGACACTGAGCTTTTGGGGGAAGGGAGAGGAATGGTACCTTTTAAGAAATCTTTCTCCATCTGGCCACTCTGCTCTGACTCCATTCGAGTCCCATCTGAGGTGTGACTGGATGAGCCTCCCATCTGAGGGGGCTGCGTGCAGAGGCCTTGCCCTTGATCAGAGTTCCCAGTGCAAAACGGCTGCGCCGACACCTCGGCTCGGCGGGCCGTGTGCAGAAGCACTGCAATCGAGATGGCAGCGGGGGCCCTGTGCAGAGACGCTGCGCCCACACGGGCACTGGGAGCTGGAGCATGGGCAGCACAGCCTCGACCTGAAAGAACCCTGCCCCCTCCCCTCCCTGCTGACCGGATCCCTATAAAGCAGCCCCAGCAAAGGCCTTTAGAAAGAGTGTGTACTCTAGAGCACAAGCTAGAACCTCTCCATTCTCTGATCCAATTATAAAGCTTTCCTCTGCTTCTGAACAACAACAAAAAAGAAGTACCATATGCCAATCTTTTCAGATATGTTACCATTTTACTCTGGTATAAGAGATTCCCTTCAGCTCTCTGGAGTATCAAAAAGTACTCACTGAGAAAATTATAAATTCTGCCACCTCCACAGAGAGATGGAGTCCCTTAGTAGTCAATCCAAGTTACTGACAGCAGCAGAAAGTTGCTCAGAACTCTTTCTATCAAAGCTAGAGGGCTTGAAACAATGGGAGAAACAGTGTGACCAAAGGATGAGGTGAATCTAGGGAAGCATGATCCACAGGGTCCCACAAAAAATCTGAAAACCACTTTCAAGTTCAAAGTGCCCAGACACATTCTACTCAGTCTAATTACTAATTAATAAAACACCTAGAGCCACCTAAGCTTGAGAAGACCATATATGATTGGGTTATTCTGAGTTAACATTGCCTCCCTGATGATGAGTACTTGGCCATCAAGGACAGTGGTGCTTTTGTTTGTGATTTGTTCCATAAATATATAATTCACTTTCTCATGTATTTACCAGCATTGGTTAGTATCCTCTGGATACAGTATTTAACTAGCAGCTGTTTAAACAAAGTAAGGCCATCTGTCTTCTCTTATAAACCCTGAGAGATTAGAGATATGACCCTAAGGCTGAACTACTTTACTCCCAAAAGCAGGCTTCGCACATTACCATGGGCTTGGATCAAAGCGAAAAAATTCTTTGGCATGCCCAACCAATGCAAACATCCCTATAAGTTTAAAAAAAATCATAAAATGCTTAAATTACACATGAAAATATATTTTACGTATTTTATCTAGGATCTCTGAATTACTGACATATGTCAGTATCCACAATTCATAGCTCAGTTTTCTGAACACTGTTTCCCAATTTTTTAAATTTTCACTTCTACTAGTTATTTTCCACTTTTTAACTTTGTAACTTATCTCTGTTTCTCCTAACTGATTTTTACAGCACATTTTATCAAGCTTTTTTAAAAACGTTGTTTTCCTTTTTATACTTTTTATGGTGGTATTGTTTTTGCTATTTTCCATTTTATTGGTTTCTTCCCTTCTGTATTGCTTCTTTCGTTTCTTTGGATTTATTTTAATGCTCATTTTCAAGCTGCTTGAGTTGAATATTCAGCTACTTTGTTTTGCTTTCTTTGTTGTCATTGTTATTTGCTTTTTGATAAATATATCTAATGTCAGAAGTTGCTTTTGGTAAGGATTTAACTCATCCCACAATTCTTGATATGTGCTCTTCTCATAATTCTCCAAACGATTTTCTTCTTGCATCAAGAGCTATGTAATGTATAAACTATGTTCACAGTTTCAAATAAACAAAATATTTTAGCTTCTTGCTATATATTTTAAGTTTTATTCTTCTATAATTATATAATATTCAAACTATTAACTCTGGGGAAGGCATTGAGCTTAATTTTTGGATTAGTACTCAAGTCGATTTTTGTGAATGTGTCATGTGTGTTCAAAAACAATGTATTCTCGGGAAAAAAAGATGGCAGCGAAGTAGAGGGACGTGGAATGCATCCCTCTCCACAGATGCATTGGGAATGCACCGAAGGACACAATAATTCCCACAGAGAACCAGCTGAACACCAGCAGACGGCCTCGGACACCAGAAAGGACCGCAAGGAGCCCGACAAAACCGGTAGGGAGACATCTACAATGGCTCAAAGAGGGGGAAGCGGCGGAGCTGTGGCAGACCGTAGGGCGTGAGAAACATACGGAGGGTCCACACCGCAGCTCAGCATTCCCGGGCCGAGACGTCGATTCACAGCTGAACAGAGGGTCCGGGAGCAGGAGCATGGGAACCGGAGAGCTGGTTCAGGGTGAGAAATATTGTTGCCAGTAAGGTGACGGACCGAGAGGACAGGAGGGAAGAGGTCCATGGCGAGGAGTGCCTTCCCCTGAGAGCTGCCCGGCCATGATGGCAGCTGGATGCTGCGGGCTCACAGGCGGGGGGGACGAGCCACACGCATACCCTCTCTCTTTCTTTCGGGGCCTCTGCAACAGGCAGTGGAGAGACACCCTGTGGGCCACCTAAGGGGCTTAGGGATAACAAGGACCCTCTGGCACTCAGGCGGGGCTAGATTAAAACCCCTTGGAACACCAGCAGCAGGGAGGCTGCCGAGAAAAAAAAACAAATAAACCCGAGAGAGGCCCAACACTGAGACTTTCTGTTTACACCTGAGCCATCAGTGTCCCTCTGCAACAGGCACCTCCAAACCTGACTGAAACAACAGTGTGCCACTGCTCACTCACTCCCAGGGGAAGAAGCCACTATTGTAGCCTCTCCCTCCCCACACACTGACATTTACAGATGAACAATAAAGGAAGCTCTGCTGGTCACAAAATAATGCAAAAAAACCCAAGGTGAGTGGAAGGACACTTACAGCTGAGACTCTAAGGAAACAGAAATACTAGTATCAATCCTATTGAACTGGTCCATTCTGGCATCAGTTCTGGATTTTGTTTTTTTTTTCTTTATTAATTACAATCTTAGTCCTAAGGGATCTACAAGTTTTATAACATAATTCTTAATGATATTTTTATTTTATTTTTATTTTTTTGCCATTTTATATACTTTTATATCTAGCTAAGTTTTTGGTAGTATGGACAATATACCTCTCATACTTTCCTTTCATCCCTATCTTTCATACATCTCTATTCCTTTCTTTTTATTTGCATATTTCCAATCACACTATGCTCTTCTGTTCCCCTTTCTTCCAGCCATTTTAAGTTTATTTTAGCTTAACATACTTATAAGCAACACTATCGGTCTGCTCAGACTCCTTGCTCTATTCTCCAGATGATGCACCGCCTTGGTATTTAATATTAGGTTTTTGTCTTTATCTTAGTTCTTAGGACAGTTGTCTAATTTCATTCTGAGAATCTCCATTCTGTCTGGTGGTACTCTAGCTCTTTTCTATATTTGATCCTAGCTTACAAAATCTCCCTGGATTAATGCTTGTATGTGTAAGGTGTTATTTGTTTGTTTGTTTGCTTTTGCTTTTGTCTCTGATTTGTTCTGTTTCAGTTGTCAATTTCTGTTGGGTTTCTCTTTGAATATCTGATAGCACATTGGGCTTCTGTCAGGTCGTTCCAGAGCCTTATGCCCTAATGGATTCAGTAATTCTGTGTCTTATACATGTATGTGTTTCCTAGACTTAGTATTTGTTTAATCCAATATTTGGACATTAGTCTGAGGCTTGGACAGTCTTCTATAAACACCTCTATCACCAGGACAAGCAACCCCAAAAGACTGGACAACCATGAGGAAACAAAGAAACACCATGCAGGCAAAGGAGCAGGAAAAAAACCCACAAGACCAAATAAATGAGGAGAAAATACGAAAAATGCCTGAAAAGGAATTCAGAGTAATGATAGTAAAAATGATACAAAATCTCGATAACAAAATAAAGTACAAGAAACAGTTCATAAGAACTCAGAAAAACAAACAGCAATGGATAACAAAATAACTGAAATTAAAAATACTCTAGATGCTATAACCAGCAGAATGATGGAGGCAGAAGAACGAATAAGTGAGTTGGAAGATAGAATGGGGGAAATAAACGCCACAGAGCAGGAAAAAGAAAAAAGAATAAAAAGATTAGAAGACAGTCTCAGAGACCTCAGTGATAACATTAAATGTACCAACATTTGAATTATAGGCATCCCAGAAGAAGAAGAAAACAAGAAAGGATCTGAGAAAATATTTGAAGAGGTTCTAGTGGAAAACTTCCCCAACATGGGAAAGGAAATAATTCACCAAGTCCAAGAAGCACAGAGAGTCCCATGCAGAATAAACCCAGGGAGAAATACACCAAGACACTTATTAATCAAACTAACAACAATGAAACACAAAGAAAAAATATTAAAAGCAGCAAGAGAAAAGCAACAAACAACATATAAGGGAAAACCCATCAGGATAACAGCTGACCTTTCTACAGAAACTCTGCAGGCCAGAAGGGAATGGCAGGATATACTGAAAGTCCTGAAAGAGAGAAACCTACAGCCAAGAATACTCTACCCAGCAAGAATCTCATTCAGATTTGACGGAGAAATCAAAAGCTTTCCAGACAAGCAAAAGTTAAGAGAATTCAGCACCACCAAACCAGCCTTACAACAAGTGCTAAAGGAACTTCTCTAAGTAGGAAACACAAGAAAAGGAAAATACCTACAAATACACACCCAAAACAATTTGAAAATGGTAACTGGAACACATATGTCAATAATCACTTTAAATGTAAATGGACTAAATGCTCCAACCAAAAGACACAGACTGGCTGAATGGATACAAAAGCAAGACCCTTCTATATGCTGCCTACAAGAAACCCACTTCAGACCAAGGGATACATATAGACTGAAAGTCAAGGGATGGAAAAAGATATTCCATGCAAATGGAAGTCAAAAGAAAGCTGGAGTAGCAATACTAATATCAGACAAATTAGACTTGAAAGTAAAGACTATTACAAGAGACAAGGAAGGACACTACATAATGATCAAGGGATCCATTCAAGAAGAACATATCACAATGGTAAATATCTATGCCCCCAACATAGGAGCACCTCAATACATAAGGCAAATGCTAACAGCTATAAAAGGGGACATCGACAGGAACACAATAATAGTGGGAGACTTGAACACCCCACTTACACCAATGGATAGATCATCCAAACAGAAAATCAATAAAGACACACAAGCTTTAAATGACACATTAGACCATCTCGACTTAATGGGTATTTATAGGACATTCCATCCAAAAAGACAGGATACACTTTTTTCTCAGGTGCACACGGAACATTTTCCAGGATAGATCACATCTTGGGTCACAAATCAAACCTCAGCAAATTCAAGAAAATTGAAATCATATCAAGCATCTTCTCAGACCACAACGCCATGAGACTAGATATCAATTACAGGAAAAAAACTGCAAAAAATACAAACACATGGAGGCTAAACAATTCACTATTAAACAACCAAGAAATCACTAAAGAAATCAAAGAGGAAATCAAAAAATATCTAGAAACAAACAACAATGAAAACACAACAACTCAAAGCCTATGGGATGCAGCAAAAGCAGTTCTAAGAGGGAAGTTTATAGCAATACAGTCCTACCTTAAGAAACAAGAAAATTATCGAATAAACAACCTAACCTTACACCTAAAACAATTAGAAAAAGAGGAACAAAGAAACCCCAAAGTGAGCAGAAGGAAAGAAATCATGAAGATCAGAGCAGAAATAAATGAAAAAGGAAGGAAGCCATAGCAAAAATTAATAAAACTAAAAGCTGGTTCTTTGAGAAGATTAACAAAATTGATAAACCATTAGCCAGACTCATCAAGAAAAAAAGGGAGGAGATGCAAATCAACAGAATTAGAAATGAAAAAGGAGAAGTCACAACGGACACCTCAGAAATACAAAAGATCATGAGAGACTACTACAAGCAACTATATGCCAATCAATTGGATAACCTGGAAGAAATGGATACATTCTTAGAAAAATACAATCTTCCAAGACTGAACCAGGAAGAAATAGAAACCATGAACAGACCAATCACAAGTACAGAAATTGAGGCAGTGATTAAAAATCTCCCAACACACAAAAGCCCAGGACCAGATGGGTTCACGGGCGAATTCTATCAAACATTTCGAGAAGAGTTAACACCTATCCTTCTCAAACTCTTCCAAAATATTGCAGAAGGAGGAACACTCCCAAACTCATTCTATGAGGCCACTATCACCCTGATACCAAAACCAGGCAAAGATGTCACAAAAAAAGAAAACTACAGACCAATATCACTGATGAATAGAGATGCAAAAATCCTCAACAAAATATTAGCTAACAGACTCCAACAACAGATTAAAAAAGTCATACACCATGATCAAGTGGGGTTTATCCCTGGGATGCAAGGATTCTTCAATATACAGAAATCAATCAATGTGATACATCATATCAACAACTTGAAGGATAAAAACCATATGATCATTTCAATAGATGCAGAGAAAGCTTTTGACAAAGTTCAACATCCATTTATGATAAAAGCTCTCCAGAAAATGGGCATAAAAGGAAATTACCTCAATATAATAAAAGCCATATATGACAAACCAAAAGCCAACATCGTTCTCAATGGGGAAAAACTGGAAGAATTCCCTCTAAGAACAGGAACATGACAAGGGTGTCCACTCTCACCATTATTATTCAACATAGTTTTGGAAGTTTTAGCCACAGCAATGAGAGAAGAAAAAGAAATCAAAGGAATCCAAATTGGAAAAGAAGAAGTAAAATTGTCACTCTTTGCAGATGACATGATATTATATATAGAAAACCCTAAAGACTCTACCAGAAAACTGCTAGCACTCATTGATGAGTTTAGTAAAGTAGCAGGATACAAAATTAATGCACAGAAATCTCTTGCATTCCTATACATTAACAACGGAAGAGCAGAAAGAGAAATTAAGGAAACTCTCCCATTCACCATTGCAACAAAAAGAATAAAATATCTAGGAATAAACCTGCCTAAGGAGGCAAAAGATCTGTATGCAGAAAACTTTAAGACACTGATGAAAGAAATCAAAGACGACACAAACAGATGGAGGGACATACCATGTTCCTGGATTGGAAGAATCAACCTAGTGAAAATGAGTGTACTACCCAAAGCAATTTACAGATTCAATGCAATCCCGATCAGATTACCAATGGCATTTGTCACAGAACTCGAGCAAGAAATCTTATGATTTGTATGGAAATGCAAAAGACCCTGTATAGACAAAGCAATCTTGAGAAGGAAAAATGGAGTTGGTGGAATCAGGCTTCCTGACTTCAAACTATACTACAAGGCCATAGTGATCAAGACAGTATGGTACTGGCACAAAAACAGAAAGGAAGATCAATGGAATAGAATAGAGAACTCAGAGGTAAGCCCAAACACATATGGGCACCTTATCTTTGACAAAGGAGGCACGAATATACAATGGAAAAAAGACAGCCTCTTCAATAAGTGGTGCTGGGAAAATTGGACAGCAACATGGAAAAGAATGAAATTAGAACACTTCCTAACACCATACACAAAAATAAACTCCAAATCGATTAAAGACCTACATGTAAGGCTAGACACGATAAAACTCCTAGAGGAAAACATAGGCAGAACACTCTATAACATCCATCAAAGCAAGATCCTTTTTGACCCACCTCCTAGAGTCATGGAAATAAAATCAAGAATAAACAAATGGGACCTCATGAAACTTAAAAGCTTTTGCACAGCAAAAGAAACCATAAACAAGAGTAAAAGGCAACCCTCAGAATGGGAAAAAATAGTTGCCTATGAAACAACAGACAAAGGAGTAACCTCCAAAATATATAAGCAGCTCATGCAGCAGAATACCAAAAAAGCAAATAATCCAATCCACAAATGGGTGGAAGTCCTAAATAGACATTTCTCCAAAGAAGACATACAGATGGCCAACACACACATGAAAAGATGCTCAACATCACTCATCATCAGAGAAATGCAAGTCAAAGCCACACTGAAGTATCACCTCACACCAATCAGAATGGCCATCATCACAAAATCTGGAAACAACAAATGTTGGAGAGGGTGTGGAGAAAAGGGAACTCTCCTGCACTGTTGGTGAGAATGTAAGTTGGTACAGCCACTATGGAAAACAATTTGGAGGTTCCTTAAAAAACTACAAATAGAACTACCATATGATCCAGTAATCCCACCTCTGGGCATATACCCAAAGAAAACTATAATCCCAAAAGAAACATGTATCGTAATATTTATTGCAGCGCTATTTACAATAGCCAGGACATGGAAGCAACCGAAATGCCCATCAACAAATGAATGGATACAGAAGATGTGGCATATATATACAATGGAATATTACTCAGCTATAAAAAGGGATGAGATGGAGCTATATGTAATGAGGTGGATAGACCTAGAGTCTGTCATACAGAGTGAAGTAAGTCAGAAAGAGAAAGACAAATATTGTATGCTAACTCACATATACGGAATCTAAAAATGGTATGGATGAACTCAATGACAAGAACAAGGACGCAGATGCAGAGAATGGACTGGAGAACTCGGGGTTTGGAGGGGGGCGGGGGGTGAAGGGGAAGCTGAGATGAAGCGAGAGAGTAGCACAGACATATATATAGTACCAACTGTTAAATAGATAGCCAGTGAGAAGTTGTTGTATAACAAAGTGAGTCCAACTCGAGGACGGAAGATGCCTTAGAGGACTGGGACGGGGAGGGTGGAGGGGACTCGAGGGAGAGTGAGGGGGGGAGTTGAGGGAGGGAGGGAATATGGGGATACATGTATAAAAACAGATGACTGAACTTGGTGTACCCCCCAAAAAAAATAATAAAATAAATAAATAAATAAATAAATATAAGCTGCTGATTAAAAAAATAAAAAATAAAAAACAAAAACAATGTATTCTCCTTTTGAGGGGTGAAAAATTATATGTATATATATAAATTCACATATAATATGATACTATTATTTCAATCTTCTATGCTATTTTTTCCCCTTCTGTATCTATTAGTAATTATCCAGCGACAGTTATTGATGTAACTATATTTTTATTTTTCATTTTGCTGCTTTCTGTATGTTGAGGTTATATTAATAGATGCATACATCTTTATTATTATTTTATCTCCTGCATATAACATGCCTCCTTTCCTTTTATATTTTAGCCATTAAATTATATTTGCCATTTCTCAAATAGCCACCCAACTTTCTTTTCATTCATATTCACCTTTATATTTCTTTATATTCAAATTTTATATACCCTATTGTTTTAAATATTTTCTTTTGTAGACAATGTATTGCTAGGTATTGGTGTATTTTGATAAATTAACCTGAATCTTTGTTCTTGAATCGTGAATCGTGATTTTAACTCATGTATATTTATCATCATTACTGATATATTAGGTCTTATTTGTGTCGTCTTATTTTATATTTATTTTACAATTTTACTTCATTTATTTTTTTTCTATTTTATTACTTCCCATTGGCTAAATCAAATTTTATTCTGCTATTCTGCTATTTTAAAAGTTACCTTCCTATATTTATACTTCGGGTGAGCACTGATTATATAAAACGCATGAAGTCTTTCCCCCTCAGTTCTGCTGATGTTTATAAGTAATGACGTCTTAGTCACGAACAAGAGAAAAACTTCTACAACCTCACACCTCCCTCTGACCTATTCCCTATGACATACTCATTTTCCTACTGCTAACTAGAATTTTATTTTTAGATTGTTGTGGCTATACATTTTTGGTGTTGCTTATTTTTATAACAAAAAACTTGTCCTTATTTTCCATGTATCATCACTTCCAGATTCACCTCTCCTGTTACTAAAGAATGTCTTCTAGGGATTTTTTTAAAGTGTCCCTATGAGGTGAACCACCTAAATCCATACATGTCTGAGGATATGTTTTTTTCATATTAATATTTAAGTAATACTGGGTTGGCCAAAAAATGCCTTTGGTTTTTAAGTAAAAATAAAAGACATTTTTCATTTTCACCAAAAACTTTATTGAACAACGTATTCACTCTTTTGTTCCACTACCTTCTGCCATTTTTCAGGCAACTTCATAGTTCCATCTTCCCAAAATTTTTTATCTTTTTCAGCAAAGAACTATTCCAGCTGCCTTTTACAGTCTTCCAGGGAATTGAAAATTTTTCCATTAAGAGAATTTTGTAAAGACCTAAATAAATGGAAATCCGAAGGTGCAATGTCTGGTGAATACGGCAGGTGAATCAGAACTTCCCAGCCAAGCTGCAACAGTTTTTGCCTGGTCATCAAAGAAACATGTGGTCTTGCATTATCCTGATGGAAGATTATGTGTTTTCTGTTGACTAATTCTGGATGCTTTTCGTTGAGTGCTACTTTCAGTTGGCCTAGTTGGGAGCAGTATTTGTTTGGATTATTCCTTTGGTTTTCCGGAAGGAGTTCATAAGAGAGGACTCCCTTCCAATCGCACATATACACAACATCACCCTCTCTGGATGAAGACCGGCCTTTGTTGTGGTTGGTGATGGTTCATTTCGCTTGCTCCACAATCTCTTCCATTCCACGTTATTGTACAGTATCCACTTTTCGTCACCTATCACAATTTGTTTTAAAAACAGAACATTTTCATTACTTTTAAGTAGAGAATCACCTGAAGAAATATGGTCAACAAGGTTTTCTTCATTTATGTGGAACCCAAACATCAAAGCAATTAACATAACCAAGCTGGTGCAAATGATTTCCAATGCTTGATTTGGATATTTTCAGTATGTCGGCTATCTCCTGCGTGGTGTAACATTGATTGTTCCCAATTACTGTCTTGATTTGATAGCTATCAACTTCAACTGGTCTACCCGACTGTGGAGCATTGTCCAGCCAGAAACCTCCAGCACAAAACTTCACAAACCACTTTGACATGTTCCATCAGTCACAGCACCTTCTCCATCTTCTCCATACACTACACAAATCTTTTTTTGCGATTCAGTTGCTTTTTTAACCTTTCTTGAAATAATAAAGCATAATATGCCAAAAATGTTGCTTTTTTTCTTCCATCTTCAATATTAAAATGGCTACATAAAAATTCACCAATTTTGATCAGTTTTACTTTAAATGAACCCTGATAAGACAGCTGTCACATACAATCTAACAAAATCGTTTCTAATAAAGTTAAAGACAACTAAGTGCTACTAGAGCCAGCTTAGGGAAAACACCAAACGAAACTTTTGGCCGACCCAATAGTTAATTTGCCTGTAGAAGTCTAATGTTCAAAATGCCCTTCCTTCAAGATATTGCTCCTGTTTCCAATAATCCTGTTGAAAAGTCTGATATCAATGTGATTCTTATTACTTTGTAGGTGATCTGCTGTGTTTCTCTGGAAACGTTAAGTTTGTCTTTGTGTTTTATGGTACAAAAGTTTACCATAATATGCAGGGTTTTTTTCCACATCTCATCTTTTCAGTCTAGCACTCTCAGTGCCTTTTTTATCTTAAGTTTTATAACTTGCTTTATTTCTGGGGAAATGATGGTCATTATTTTTCAATTATTCTCCCCTTTATTTATAATTCTTTCCTTTGGATATCTGTGGAAAACTTTATCATCCACATTTAACTTTCCTCTTGTTCTACTCTCTCTTCTTTATCAATGCTGTATCTACATTATATTAATTTGCTTGTCTACATACATTCTATTACTTAAATCATCTTTTATTTTACATTGACAATTAAATATTTTATATCAAAGATCCCCATTTGTTTATTTTACACAATTCTTTTTCCTGTATTCACTATTCTTCCCTATCCCTCTCAGGATATTTATTAAGTTTATTTTCTATATTTTTATTTCATACACTCTATTATTTTTATTTCTTTTGTTATAGGTTGTCCTGTGTATTGCCTTTTTTTAAAATAATGCTTGCTCTTCACGTTAGCCTTGTTATTTTTTCTTATACATTCATCTTTTATTACCTTGGGACAAACAGATATTACCGTGGCTAATACAAATGGCAACATCTATTTAAACAAACACCTGAAACAACTCCATCTATTATCTTTGAAAAGGTAAGAGCATGCTGTATGCTCAAAACTATAGGCTACTCTCATGTCCATGAACTGCTACTCTCACCAACTGAGTACAATGACTCAGATTAGTTTGACTTGTCCCCAAACCTACTTATGTCAGTTGCTGTTATTATTGAACATAATTGAGTTAAATATTATGTAAGTTAATGAAATACAAATGACAGGAAAAAATCTATCCCTATGAAAAGACTGGGGGAAAAGAAATCAATAATTCTGAGTTTTTTTCAAAAATAACCCACACAGGACAAAGAGAGAGAGTAGCATAGACATATATATATACTACCAACTGTAAAATAGACAGCTAGTGGGAAGCTGCTGCATAACAAAGGGAGATCAACCGGATGATGGGTGATGCCTTGGAGGGCCAGGGCAGGGAGGGTGGGGGGGAGTCGCGGGAGGGAGGGGATACGAGGATATGTGTATAAATACAGCTGATTCACTTTGGTGTACCTCAGAAGCTGGTACAAGAATGTAAAGCAATTATATTCCAATAAAGAGCTTAAAAAAAAAAAAAGGAGAGGAGCTTAAGGTCTTGATTGTGGTGATGTTTTCAGATGTGTACTTCTCTCCAAACTCATCAATTTATGTATATTAAATATACAGCTTTTTGTGTATCAGTCACATATCAATAAAATGGTTTAAAAAAATAATCCACACAAAGTAAATACAGGTATTATAAATATTTTTAATAATGGGGAATTATCACAAAAATCTAGGAGTCCCTTTCAGATTGCTTCTCAGATATCTTAAAATTTTAATTTCAATTTAAAGAATCAAAAATTGAAATGACAGATATTCATAGGAGTATGGTTTATGCAAGAAAGATGTTAGAACTCTAACCTGGAAACCTATACTCAAAGGAAAATCCTTGGTTAATAAATGGACCTGTGTATATTTTTAATTAATAATACATTTGAGATATACCAGTCAATTTGTATGATTCCTCTCTTCAGTCAAATGTTTGAAATTAACTGCATAACTGCTGTAGCTCTTCTTTGGTTGCCACACTCACAGGGCAGATAGGCTGGTGGGGCAAAGAGGAAACTGGCCCTCAGCTGGCCAGCCCCATGCAGCCAGGCCCAGCTCTGCCATGACATCGATGTTTCCTTGTGCTTGGCTGGCACGGCAGCTCTCCTGTCCCACAGTTAGAACAAGGCAGGACAGTGACTTACCCAAGGCAACATGAAGAACAGGAAAGGGTGCAACCAGAGAGCTCTTTCTCAGCCAATCCCCCTGACTGCCTCTCCCACCAGGCCTACATTTTCCACCTTCACACCAAGACCCAACTATCTTCCGCCTCCCCACAGGTTTCCTGAAGATTTTCTTTACTTTAGTTTAGTTTCTGACATTACAAGTTCCATACATCTCCCTATATCTTCTGTGGAATTTGAAATTCTGTGGAATTTGGTTCATCTGGGGGGAGAATCCAAGAACTGTGCTGGTTTAATCTCTTGCCTCACCATATAATACTTATTTAGCTTTTTAAAAATTCTAGTTAATTAAAAAAATAAAAAGGACACCCCTCACCTACACATTTTTGACACACATAGCTATTTCAGAAGTTTTCCAAGGATTAGAAAAGCTCAGCACCACATTTGTTTAGTTTCATTACTAAATCATTAGCTTTACTAGACAGAATATTTTGTTTGCTTTTTCAAAAAACCCCATTTTATTTCTAGCAACCACTCCCATCCACCTGCCTCCTTACCCAGCCCAGCAGACGCCGCCCACTCAATGCCCTCCACCTATACTCCTCCGTAGCCAACCTTCTGTACCGTGTAGAATCGGCAACGCTTCAACATGACTCCTCGCTAATTTTGAACTTTTAAAATGAGACCCACTAACAGAAGGTTAAAAACTGTGGCCCAGGAAAAGATACTTTTACAGAAAATTTTAGTATAGAAACAGGATCTTTCTGTTACTGAACTATGAAGACAAATGTTGCAAGATGTGGAGATATCATTAATTTCTCTTCCCTGCAGACAAAGCACTTGCAGCTAATGAGGTGTTACTGAACTTGATACCTCTCTGCTTTGAAAACCCTTCTACCTTTATCAGCACTTCCTTCCAGTGAGATCAGATGTTCCAACAAATCAACTCTTTAAATGCTGAATTCACTTACATTATGTGATAGAAATTATATACAGTCTCCTACATATGAAATTCTTCACAATCACCAAAACGAACATACTGGAGCCAAAGTACTTCCAAATAATCGTATTAGCATAATCAGTCAGTTAGGAAGAATTGCTCAAAGTAGTAAAAGATGCGTCAATTTATTATTTTATATATAATTTGTGAAAGTACTGAGAAGTCAGGTTCTCTTGCCTCTTTTCAAATAAATCTTCAGTTTGAAATAAAATTTAATAGAGACTCTAATTTGGACCTTCTTACGTGAAACATCTGGGGTCTTCCATCTCTATGGAGGCCAAATACTTCACAAATAGCAGGGTATAGACAAATGCTTGTTGAGAAAAACTCAATCTATTAACTTTAGTAGATGAACTACTAGAAATTTTATATTTGATGACTATTAACAATTTCACTTTTTTTCATAGTCCTTAATTTACATACATCAATCAAAATATTAGTCTCAGGCCACCACAGAAGATCATTATTTGGGGGCTTGATGGGTAACTTGTTTTTTTTTGCCCAAACTGCATGGAAAGAAATATAGCAAGAAGTGACCCCTGTGAACCTCTGGGTGATAGGATCCAGAGAGCTGGCAGAGGTTGTCCAGTCTTGAACATGACCACAGCCAAGTCAAAACCTTTCACTGGTTCCCTGTCCCTCTCTGAATTAAATCCAAGTTCATAATCCTTTTACATTCATTTGAAAAATATTTAACTATCTACCATGTGGCAGACACTCTTGATAGCCTGATAAGATATGAATATAACATAATCAAATGTAAAAATTCAGAATTAGTTAGGGGAAAAATTGTTTATTTTAGAAGCAACATACAGTCCTAGTACAGAGCCAGCCTCGTTGTCTACTACAGGGAAGCTCAAATCCTAACACATTCCTACGGTCCCCAAGACCTTTGATAGCATACTGCAGTAATTCGGGGTGCATCCATTCCCACAGGGCCCACTCTAATAGACTGATGGTGCATCAAACAACTCTGAAGGTGTAAGACTACAAAAATATTCTTCTCCTCACTTCCTAGCGAGTTTTTCTACAAAACTTCAGTGTCTCAGCCATAAATGATAACTTCAGTCTATATGGGCTTTCCAAAGGGTCTTTTTTTTAAGTTTGTTTCTCAGGTTCATGCTTTCCTAATAGTGGCTGTCCTACAACCAAAAATAACTGAAAATCCAGAATATTATGACACATTCAGGACCTCTTGATGGTTACCCAGTATGTCCAAACACACTGCCTAAAAACAACAATCCAAAACACCCTCATGCCTTCTACTATTAGACCCCAAAAGGTCGTCATCTATTTGTCATATTTCCAGGACAGATAATTTCATCACCATCCTGTTTCACTCAGCCTGCAACAGTAACACCCCTAAATAATACTGTCTCAGATGCCTCTCAACTTTCACAATTGTCCCCTACCCCAAGCCCACCTTGCCCTACCCTGCTAGTGAAAAGAAAACTGTCAACAAAGGAAAATAAGCAAAAAAAAAAATAAATAAATAAAAAAAAAATTAAAAAAAAATTAAAAAAAAAAAAAAGGAAAATAAGCACCTAAGACCTTTGATCTGGCTTCCAATCTTGCTCTTTCACAAAAGCCAATTAGAGCGAGAATAGAATCATGTAACAGGCACTTGGAGGGAAATAGGTGACTGACCTTTTATTTAAGCCAGGTGTGACATTAAGCCAGCTACTTAATCTCCCTTGGCCTCAGTTTCCTCATCGGTAAAATCAACAGTTAAACTAAGTGATCACTGTTTCCTTCCAGCTCTAAAATTCCAGGGTTTTAAGTAAGACACTGTAGTTATCCCTCTTAGGAGATTTCCAGGCTATTAATGTAGTCATTTACTAAATGACATTTTAATTTTGGCCCCAATTGTCAGAGACTCTGACATGTTCAACAAATGGTACAATTCACTCCCTAAATGCCTTTAGGTTTGAACATAGATTGTCAGAAGTGAGTTACAGCCCTGAGTCTGTGATGAGAAGACTGGGGACTTATAATTGAAACAGACAGCCAGGCTTCTGGAGTGCCACTGGGGGAAACGAATCTATTCCAAAATGCAACGGGCATTACTGGGTTTCTCAGAAAAATAGCCCAAGTCACAGCGGCCAGCCTATTAGAAACTCGACTTACTCTTGCCAATTTTTCCAGTGACTGCTCTGTGCTATCGTGGTCTAAAAAATAGGGCTGTATTTTCTTTCTTTTTTTTTTTAACCAAGAGAAAACAAGATGCGTTTGGTCATCAAAAGCAACCCTTTCAGAGAAGGCAATTTAGAATGTGGTGGGGAGCAAATGCATGCCTGCTAAAGCCACAGTTATTCCCTCTCTTGCCAGTCTCCGTTATTCCAGAAACAGCTGCTCTGAAGGTTGGCTGAGGTCTTGTTTGGAGAATCAATTAGCCAGAGAAGTTTGGGCCAGTGAAGAATGTCACTCAAGTATAGAAAGATTTGGAAAATGCTTCTACTTTTATGTTTCCTGCAAGAAAACTGATCCACGCACTACACCACTAAAATGCAGAGTAACGTAACAGAGAAACAGATCTATCTAAAATGGGTTTCATTGATGACTTTCTTAGCAAAGAAGATGCTGACCAAACCCAAACTGGGGCCCAATAAAGAGCAAAAATCCACAGAGTTATAGGAACATGGCATGATCCTTAGAATGGGTTTCAGTTTTATTTCTACTTTCTTTAAAAGAATGAAATGTTTAAAAGTTCTAGTTGCAACATAGCCTTCTTATTTAACTAAGAAGTGTCTTTCAAGCAACGGAAATATTATGTGCACACATAACACAGGCAATCTTTGGAATGTTTCCTTACGCTTAGTTAACTCATACAGACAACATATATTTGACTTTGAGGGAAAGAACAAGCTCATCCAGTTTCAAAATACTTGATTCTATACCTCTGTCATCAATATCACTTGTACCCTCCTCCCCTCCAGGAGGCAGATGAAATAAATGTGTGTGATATGATTACACTGGTGACTATGTGAAAAAAAGGGTGGAGACATTCACACATGAGTTACAGATAACAACTAAGAGGCTCTTCTAATAATCCAAGCAAAAATGAGAAGATACTGAGTAAAGTTGTTGGTAGTAGGAATGAGTCCCATATGGTAATTACCAACTATTTGAAACAACATTTCATCTCTACGTTGCCTAGTTCTTCTTCTCAATAGGAGCAGATGGCTCTAAATATATTTTATATTGCAATAATTTTTTTTAAAGTTTGGGATTATACTTCTCATGGTAACTAAAGCTGTGTAACTGGGGAGATCATCAAAAGAATAAATCTAGACAGAAAAGAAGGGACAAGATAAAAGAGGAAAAGAGGAGGGGGGAAAGATGGAGAGGGGAAGGGGAGAGGAGGGAAGCGAAGAGGCATAATCATTCAACAAATAATTTGTGTACTTAAAATTCTAGTGATAGGACTTACTGGAGAACAACCACCAAAAAGCAAACAAACAACCAAAAAAACCCCAAAATACTCTGCCTTCCCGGAACATTTATTATGCATCTTAAACAAGCAAAATATATAGTATGCCACATGTTCATAAGTATTTTGGACAAAAATTAAGCAGAAAAGTCAGACAAAGAATGTGGAGGTGGCTGCAATTTCAGATATGATAGAGACAGAATGTCTCCCCGAGAAGCTCATTTGATGGCAGTGAGGGAGAGATATCCGGGGAAGGGTGTTTCAGGCAGAGGAAACAGCAAATGCAGGCACCTTGAGCACACAGCGGAAGGCCAGTACGACCAGAAGGAGAAAAAGGAGTAGTAAGAAATGAGGCCACCAGATCATGTTGTCTCCTGCAGGCCTAGATAAGGACTTCAGATTTTGCTCTGAGTGTGCTGGAAAGCCAATGGAGGGTTCTTAGCAGAGGAGTAACATCTGATTTACTTTATAACAAGATCACTCTGGCTGCTCTATTGAGAAAAGAGCAGAGGCAGGCAAGAGTAAAGCAGAGAGGCTACTGTCAAGAGACAATTGCAATCATCTAAGTGAGAGATGACCTTAGCAGTGGAATAGGTGAAACACGGTTAAGTTCTGAATACATTTTTAAGATAGAGCCATAGGATCTGCTGACAGATTGGATACAGCCTGTGAAAGAGAGAAATTAAAGACGAGATTCTGGCCTGAGTGAGATAAGAAGAAATACACAAGAAAAAGTTTGTGGTGCAAGATCAGGGGAAATTTGAGAAAAGACAGAGGTTGGTTTGGACACGTTAGTGTTAATATGCGTACTAGAGATCCAGTAAACGTGCTGACCTGGCAGCTGGAACTGGGAGTCTTGACAGAGGGGAGCCTGGGACTCTAAGTTTGAGAGTCATCAAGATACAGAAGGTGACACAGGCAATGGGACTGAGGAAATGATGTAGACAGACAGGAGAAAAGGTAAGCCCTGGCTCTGGGCACCAGGTGCCTGAGAGCCTAGGTGGGATCAGCGCAAACCCCGAGAAGGAACAAGCAGAGGAGCATTCTGAAGTGTGTGTCCTAGAAGCCAAGCCAAGAACTGCACAAAAGAGGGACTGGTTAGTTTCGTCAAATGGTTAGGTCCTAGGAGGCCTGAGATGTGTGGCCCCTGGACGTGAGTTTTGGTACATTCGGTACAGGCAAAAGGTAGGCTGGGGAGGGTTCAAGGGAGCGTGGGGAAGAGAAATTAGATCCAAGCAGAACGGATAAGCTTTTCAAGGAATTTTGCTGGAACAGTTGATAATTAAAAGAAGAAATGAGAACAAGAATTTTATAGAATCCATTCATGTCCTTTGCCATAGTGCTTTCATGACCTCCTTGATCACTTCCTATGAAGAATCCAGTCAATCCCCTTGATTACTTCTGCTGATCTTCTGTTTCTCAAGATGAAAAAACCAGAATCCTCTGCAGCATCCCAGGTGTTGACCTATCAAGGCTTTATGTAGATTTGTTCAGTTTATTCTTGCTTTAGAAGATTAGGCAATGGTCAGGAAATCTAAATCTCTTTTGGAGGATAAACAGTGGTCATCCTCAAAACCACATAATTTGCTATAATTTCAATGGATCTGTGCTAAAAACTGAGTGACTGTTATTGTTTTTAATCCATTTAACAGGCACTGATTGAGCATCTGCCCTGGGTAGTATGGGGGCATCACTAAGATCTAGTGGGAAGACATCTTTCCCTTAAGGAGTCTGTGGTGTATTAGCAAAGATAAGAACCTGTATAACTGTGATATAAATACATACATTTTATCAACATGGAAATCCTCAATAGCCAGGTTAATCTGATTTTGTTCTCATCACCACACTGAGAGCTAGAATGGCCAAACTATTTAAAAAGAGTTTTCCATTCCCCTGATCCATTTCTTCTTTTTTCATGTCACTAAACCAAATGCCATGAATTTTTTTTTATAACTTAAAGGATTTGGGGAACATGTATATTTAGATCTGAGTAATGCCCTTCAAGTGAGGAATGGGATTGAGTGCTCAGATTGACTAAGAGAGGGGATGCTATAACAGGTGCCTGGAGATTTCTGGCTAGAGGAGACAGTCCTTAAGAGAGTGTACACAGGAACTTCAGAGTCTTTTCCTAGCTTCATTTCCTAAGGATCCATCTTTCAACAAATGTTGGCCAGGGGTGTGGGGGGGGGGGGATGATGATAAGGAGCACCAAGGCACCCTCTTGTGTGCAGATTACGTCGTTTCTTGATCTGCGTTTTGGTTACACAAATGTCTTCAACTTGAATTGTGTTCTCCGTGTGTGTGTGTGATATATTTCAATAAAAAATTAAAAAACAGCTTTGTCAGATGCTTAAATGCTTTTAAAAATAAAGTGTTGTTTAAGCAATTGAAGTAAAAAGTCTTGGGCCAGTGAAATTGGTACTTTACATTTTATATCACAATTGAGATGAAGAGTTTTATCAGTCAGGGTTCTACCAGAGAAAGAGACAGAACCAGAGATAGATAGATAGATAGATAGATAGATAGATAGATAGATAGACAGACAGACAGACAGACAGACAGACAAAGAGATTTATTTATTTCAGGGAATTGTCTTATGAGATGACATGGTTGGGCAAAGTTCAAAATTAGTAGGGCAGGCCTACAGGCTGGAAACTCTGGGGCAGGAGCTGACACAGCAGATCTCACATGGAATATCTGCCTCAGGGACACCTCAGTTTTGCTCTTAGGCCTTTCAACCAATTAGATAAGCCCCATCTCCATCATCAAGGATAGTCTTCTTTACTTAAAGTCAACTGATGGCAGATATTAACCACCTTTACAAAATAACTTCATAGCAACACCTAGATGAGCGCATGATTGAAAAAGTGGGTAATATAGCCGACCCGACTTGACAACAAAACTATCCATCATAATGGGTTATGTGAGGATTACGGGTTGCAACTGAAACTCATCCTTCATTTTGTCAAGGCTATGTTGTCTCACTGGGAGTCTGAAAAAAGAGAAATATGTAAAATAACCAGTTACAGATGAGAGGAAACTTTTTCTGTGCGCTACGTGCACCAGCTTGGTACTTTCTGAGCTTCCCCCAGCATGACCCTTGAGGAAGAAATTCTTCATCCTTATTGTCTTCTCAGAAATGAATTTCATTTAGAAAGGCTGAAAAAATCTGTTCAATCGTTTGGAGTGATAATAGCATTCCAACAAGCAAAAACGTGTTTTTTTAACCAGCATTGAAATTTGCCAGAATTTATGTGTATGCAAAAAAATTAAAGGAGTTTGAATTTTAAAATTTCAAACTTGGCACATGTATCTCTCAAATGAGGCATGTGAGTTTTGCAAGTTTGCGGGGGCAGGGAGGGAGGAGAGGACGGATTTATTTGGGAATGAATTTTACCAATAAGAAAAGAACTGAAGGTTCTGGTTAGGTCACCAGCATTTTAGGGATATAGTGATACACTCCCCCTCCTCTTGGTTTTCCAAGGTTGATCCCAAGCACTAGGACGAGGAGGCATCATTTGGTAGAGCCCATCAATGATGTATTCTTCCTTCTTCAAACCCCTGCAATGTCAAGGGCACCAGTTAAAGAGCCTAATCTTTTCCTTTTCATTGTTTATCATCTTCATATTATGATAACAATCCTCCTGAGCTGATAATAACAATAGTTTTTTATTACTGAGCACTAAATAGAGCTCAGGAACACTTTATATATTTACTAATATAATGCTATCAACAGCTGTGAGAATAGGTCCTATTATTTTTCCCATTTTATAATTAGGGAAACTAAGGCATAGCAAAGAAAGGCAATGTGTTTCAAGTCACATAGTTACCGTGAGGCCAAGTCAGGATTCAAACCCAAGCTGACTGTAAAGACCAGCTCTGAACCACTCACTAGACTAATTCCCTGGCATCAACAGGAATGTGCTTGACACAGACACAAGCTGGAAAGTGATTCTCAAAACCATTCAACTGTTAAAATATCTTCTTTTTAAAAAAAAAAAAAAAAAAAAACAGAGTTGAAACAGAATCTCTGAAAGATAACACATCCCCAAATTTGAACTTGGTAAGGAAACCCACAGTGCTGAATGGACACTAGCTAATAACATCTACTAATCAGACATGGGGCCTGTATGTTTTGAGTTTTGAATGAGTAGGGCTTCACGTGACAAACACAATTTGCAGTGGTTAAGCCTTACATTTGGACTTCTGCCCAAGGAGAGCTTACCTAGGATTGAAACTAGGTAAATAATTCTCAGTTACTTTATTCCAAAATACTTTGAGCAAATAATTAGGGTTTTTTTCTAATCTATTAATTTTTATTGGTTTATTTAAAAAGCTGTAGGATAAGATTCTATAGAAGAGAATTCATAACTTCATTTTGGTAAAATTCCATTTTCTCCAATATTTTGTCTCTAGACCAACAAAAAGAGCAGTGATAATATCTTTTCAGAGGCAAAATTGGTGTGGATTTTTTTCCTCTTAGCAGAACTTTAGACTCTGAAGAAGTATTTTGGTATGCTTATTTAAAGAACAGCTAGATTTACTGCCAAACAGCTCTTCATGAAAGACATATGTAAATACAGCAGAGTAAACGAGATAATTCTATTTCATTTGAAAAAACACTTTCCTAATTATGTGAACTTGTTTGAAAGAATATGAAATGCTCTGTATTTAGTTCTGTAAGAAGTTTGGCTGTGATATTTATGATGTAATCATAGCCAGGAGCTGAAAAGTATATTAATATTGAATGCAAAACTATTTTCTTTTCTCTCTTCTTGTATTTTTAATAAAGGAAAATGCTAATTAAAAAATTGATCGCAAAAAATATCCTCTCTGGCACTAAGTACTGCCATTTAGCTTTATTTTATTTTTAATGTGTCATAATTTACATTTGCAATGTCCTAGTCTCCAAACTATTATGTTAAAAAAACGAAATAAATATATTCTTCTGTCAAAGGTAGCATTAAAATCCACAGAAGCCTAGTCTTGTTTACATCATAGGGTAATCCATCAGAAAATGTCTGCCCTAATGCAAATTTCCAACAAATATCCAATATTTTGTTTCCCGACATTCCAGATATGAAACCAGCATATGGAAGCAATTTCATACCAGTTATCTAGTTCAAATCTTAAGACTGAAATAATTTGAAAGATGATATTATCTATCTTTTACAAATAGGGAACTGAGGAACCAAATGACTAAGTGCCTTGCCCCAAATCCCACTGTTAATGAGTAAATTCCGTTCAAGGATATTAATTTCCTGTCTTCCAAAGCTAAGCTCCTTCTCATTCCCCCATGCTCCCAACTCAACCCTGATTTGAATACTAATCTTGCTGGTTATTTTCTCCCTTTTGTTGGCCTTAACAACAACATACCACAATCCAAATAGTTTAAATAGGCAGTACATACATGCTAAAAATTTAGTTCATCTTATCCTCGGAAACATTTTTGGTTTGCTTGTTCCACTAAAGTTGAAATTATCATTGCCTGTGTAGAAAATTGTCTATCTGAAATCACTAATGAAATTCCAAAGTTGAATTAATTATCACACCATCCTGGAGCTCTAACAAACCGGTTTATTTTTAGTCAAACTCATTGATCCTGTAACACAAATCAAATGCATAAAGATCATTCTAGATTCCTGCCTTCCCTTGCCTTCTACTCTAATCACAAAGTCTTTCATTTTCCCTCCAGGATGTTACCTTTTTCTTGCCTGGACCATTGCAATGACTTGCTATGTGCTCTCTCCATCAGGAATCTCCTCCTGTTCCAATCAAATTATTGCCAAAGAGATCTTTCTGTCCCACCATGTCATACACCTGCCTTAAACATTTCGATACATCCTTCAAGATAAAGTTAAACTCCACGGGCAGGTATATACAGTGATGAATCCCTTGGCCTCCTCCTCGGCTTGATCTTTTCTCATGCTTTTCTACATGCAGTCCATTCATACAATCTGCTTATAGTCCCGGGCTCTCCCACCTATTGGCCTATATACATGTTCTGTCTTCCAAGAACACTATACCTGCCCTCACACCACAGATAGAGATGCAAAGTTGTAGCAGTAACATTTTGAATATTAATCAATGTTCACATCAAATTTCTTTACTAGCACTCAAGAGAATTCCCCTCTTCTGCTCATCCTTCTCTCACTAATCCTTCCTACTTTTCTCCTATTAATGAACAATTTCAGTAATGTTTAACAACTGTCAGATTTCAAGTGAAGGGGTATTATGTCAATCCCATATACACACTACTATATATAAGATAGATAGCTAATAAGGACCTACTACATAGCACAGGGAACTCTACTCAATACTCTGTAATGGCCTATATGGGAAAAGAATACAAAAAAGAGTGGATGTATGTATATGTGTATGTATAACTGACTCACTTTGCTGTACACCTGAAACTAATAAAACATTATAAACCAACTATATGCCAATAAAAATTTTAAAAATAAATGCATAAATAAAATGAAGGGGTAATGGCATATTGGAGTATGAGACCAGAGCCAAGAGCAACAGAGACAATAACAACTCTCAGAGCAGTTCAGGGGACTGGAGTTTTAAATGCACTTTCCCTAACAGAGGAGGAAACATATAATGCCTGAAGTCGTTCAGGAAAAATTTCCTTCCACAAGCTTGCCACAGCAGCAGGAGATTCCTCTACAGTCCAATAGAGCTGATGCTGCTCGAGTTACCATGACCCTCCAAAATTCAGCTTATAATTGTGCACATCATCCAAATATTAGCTTAAGATCTAACAAGAAACATCTAAACACAACTAGCTAAGTGGCTTAATGACAAACACTGGGCTTGAATTACTCTATTTTATTCAAGAATGGGTAATTACAACTTTTAAATAATAGAAAATTTGAGGAGATTCTACATGGAAAAAAATAAAAAGATACACTCAAGGTGTGGAAGACTTACAGTTACAAGAAAGCATCACTTGATGTTAGCATTAATTTCCTGAAAGCACACATTCTATTAACTTAGAGAAACAAATGAAATGATATACATAAACCTGAAATAACACTGAGCATGACTGAAATGCAGAATAGAGAGAAGGTCGAGGTATAAGCTTTGAGTTGGATGAAATAAGGGAATGATGGTATAAAAATAGCATTTCAACAGAATAATTAAAATCTGTATTAAAATCAGTATAGAGTATAATGAGCACAGAAAAATAAAGTCAGTGATGAGATGTACAAATCTGAAAAATAACCCACCATGTAATGACTAAAACAAAAATCATAAGAAAAAGACAAAACATTAAAACAGAAGAAAAAATCAAGGATATAACTGTAGAAAACCTTTTGAAACTACAGTGCAAGCACACTGAGTACACTGGACTGCTGTTTATATCTACATGCTGCAGGGAGTTTCACTGAAAAGATGCCAACTATCTAAAAACGCTATTGAAGAAAATTTTGAATTACAAAAACAAAGAACAAGTATATAGGCAGAAAAATAGTATGCTACATAAAAAGAAATTAGGAAAGTCAAGGATATATATTCAGGAACACAGAATATGAAAGACAATGAAGTAATTAATAAGTATAAATGTATCAAAATAATCATTTTACGTGAGGATAACAAAGTGATAATCTAAGATATGCAAAAGGTCAAATACCAAAACACAGTCCTCCCGGTCAAAATAAGCAGTATTCTACCATCTGAGTAATAACTCAAAATTAAGAATTATACTAAAAAGTAACATTTACAAATATTTTTAAGGAAAATAATTTTATAACTCCCCAAAAACCTATACCCAGCTAAAATATCAACTTACATACTAGCAACAGGAATAGAGCTTTAGATGTATACCTATGTGTGTTTATGTTCATTTGTATGTGTCTATATGATTTAATAAAGAATATTATTGATGAATCCGTGGAAAACAAAATATTATTCCAAGTCTAATTTGAGCTCACTAACAACAGAATCAAAACAAAGACCTGTAAAATACAGAATATGTTATCTACTAACGCGACATAGATTGTTAAAATTAAAAAACTGTGTCTAATGTAGTTTTGGAGATGAATACAAATTTCATAAATAACAACTTAAATTAGGAATATAATGCCAATTCAAAACAACTTTACAGCAATATCAGGAATAAAATTTCAGATTAAATAGTTTTGACAAATTGAATAATTTAGAAAATAACTGTTCGAAAACAATATGTTCTCACCAAATAAAGTCAAACTAAGAACTGAATATAATGTATAAAATGTTTAAAAATCTGCAATAATCAAAACATTGTAGAGGCACAGAATCAAACCAAACAATGGGAACAGGAAAGTGTGTCCAAAAACAGGCCAAGTACCAGCGCACTTAAGAATTCAGTGTGGGATAAGACAGTGCTTTAAATCAGGGAAGAAAGGACAGTTTATTTAATAAATTGAGCATCTTGTCATTGAGGAAAGAAATTGGATCAGTACTGCCAAGATACACCCCAGCACACATCACAGATTGCATAAAGATTTATATTGAAGCAATACATAAAATATTTTATTAGAAATTATAGGAGAACATTTACACAAATTTAGCATAAATACTTTCTAGACATGCTATCAATGTATCCAGGGGAAAAAAATAAGGAAAATATCAACATATTTACCACATATATACTTAAAATGTGTATTTCCTCTAATTAGAGTCATATTAAAAACTGGAGGAGACGTTTTAGCTATAAATAAGTACATGCTTAATATTCTTCATATATAAAAACGTCTTAGAAATCAAGACAAAAACTTCAATTCAAAAAAATGGCAAAAATTATCAAAAACCTATGAAATATGTGATTTGAGCATTTTTTAAAGGAGATAACATCTTTTATCTAACAAATTGTCAAAGATTGTGTTTATTTGTAATATCTAAGGTTAGCAAAGGTATGAAGAAATAAGCTCTTTGTACACTTATTGGTAGAGTTATAAATTAAATCATCTTTTCTTGGGGGCAAGTTAGTACCAACCACTTAGAAACCTGTACCCTACGACCCAGAAATTTCACTTATAAAAATAATCACAGACATGTGCAGGTATGTATGTATAAGCATAATATAAGTTGATCTAATACTCACCCATCAGATACTCCTCAATACTTGAAATGCCTATGTCCTGTAGTGATAGCTGCACTTAACTGGAATTAAAAATGTCTTAAATATGGCATTCCCTAAGTGTTATCTCTTAATAATTAAAAGCTATGCTTATGTAATTACCCTTGGAATATCTTCAGGAAAACATGTATGAAGAGAAATAAAGAAATTCTAAATGACTGGGTTAGACAAACAGGAAAAGAATGGAAGATCTGTTGAATAAACAGGAAAAAGTAACTAGGGACTTTTTAATAAAGGATGGACAAACTAACAATTCTGATATCATTTCCCCACCTCTGCACAGACAAGTTAACCACACTGGAAAGATAATATCCCCTTTCCTGTTATTAAAAAGGGGAGAAAAGCATGATAGATTCAGTGCAGTGGGTGCCTCTTGCCCAACCTGGCCTAAACCCATTTATCCATTTTGTCCTCAGGACGAATGACCACGGGAGCTTACTACTGTTCAGAAAATTTGAATTTGTCTGTGATGAAAACATTGACATTTTTCCACATCAAAACAACACAAAAATTTTGAAGGCTGTCTTGCCTACAGGATCAAGGTACGGTAAAAGCACATGGGGTTTTATGTTTGAAAGATACACTTAATCAGTGGTTTTCCTTTTTAAGAGCCTGGTTGTCAAGTGTACTTGTATTGCTCATCCTCATTCAAATCAGTAAGTACTGTGAGTTGTTAATCTTCCTTGATTGCAAATTCGGACCTAACAGGAATCATTCATTATTGTAGTAGACTTTGTCACTTTCCTGATACTCCTATATATGGGAAATTTCACATCTTATGAGTCTTGATAAGAGATCAGTTGGACCCCTTTAGAGAAGCAGATTGTCTCACCACCTTACAGACATTATTCTGGTTCATGGGAAATAGTAAGAACCCTAGGTAAAACACACCTGGGTAAAATATACATTGGCAAGAAAACAGGAGATAAAAGCACAAAACTACAGAAGCCTAATATTAACTTCTCTAAAAGATGTTTCCAGGGCAACATGGGCTCTTCCAAACAAAGTGGATGATAAGATACAATACTATTTTATATCCACTACAAAAGGGCATGACACTTGGGCCATTTTTGTTTTAGGAGAGAAAACATAACCACTTTTGAGTATGCCGTCTGAGCATTTACGAGACATATTAAAGGGTGCCAGTTTCAAGTAAGATCCCAGAGGAAGAGAAGGCTCTTCAGCTGACCATACCCTTCCGGAGGTAGCTTCAGTACTTTGCGCTTATACTCGGGAAATCTAATGGTTAAGTTGGTGGCCACACCCAATAGGGGAATCACAGCAAAAATCTTTAAGATTTGTGGGCAAAGCCATTACCCTTTTCTCAAGTGTCTGTGCTTATTTTGAACAATAGATCCTGGTTTGTCTACCAGTCTACAAGTAAACATGTGACCACGAGACACGCAATGTCACATTATGAATTTGTGTATTAATCCACCTGTCTATGAAGTCAGGTGTGCCCCAAAATGCTCCATTATCAAATGGAAATGGATATATAGAACTAGACTTGATTAGGTTCTGAAGGCACAAGTGAGTTTTGGAGTCACATTACTAATCCCTACTTTTATTTTTCCCTCAGCTATCATGGAGAGGTGGCTATAATCAACTGACCGAAAAGGGATATAAATCCTTGATTTCAAAAGGCCTTGCACAAAATACAGGCATTCTCAAAATTTAGCTTTCCATCCATGAAACTCTGGGTGCTGTTGGTTTGGTTGTCATAGTAACCAAGGTACGACTGCTTCAGAAGATACAACAATGGAGTCATTAATTGGTAAATTGACAATACCACCAGGCCAATTCAGGCTCTTCATGCACTAAGTAAACAGGCAATAAAGGGAATTATTGTGTTGACTTTTGAGATTGATCCTGACTGTCAAGAGGGATTAGAATTGCTGCTGCACAATTAGGAAAGTAAGAAATATTGATGGAACTCAAAGAATGCCCTGGGATGCTTCCTGCTCTGATTTGTTCACTGATGAAATTAATTGGGACACCAGGGCATCTTATGTAGGAAAGACAGCCAAAGACTGAGATTTCTCAAGAATGAAGGTTTGGGACACTACATCAAGTAAAGAACCTTGAACATTTGAAGTATTGACTAAATTTTTTAAAAGATACATGAAATGAGCAGTGAAAGAGAAAAGTCTCAATTGCCAACTTTCAGCCTCATGACCAGTTACAAAAAGAGGACTGCAACAATGTCCTGTGCTTTCTTCCTCTCCTGTGTTTATATATTTAATTAACTTCTCTCTTTTTTCCTACCCTTTCCTCCCTCTATTTTGTAGAGGGTACACTGGTGCTGAACAATTTTCACTTTGGCCCATAGGATTACAATGGATTATAATCAACTAGAAGAAAAATGGATTTGTCAGGATATAGTAAGGAATGAGACTTTGTAGTGTTCCCCTTTGGGGGAGGAGGAGAATGCATGTGGAGACATGAAGGTTAGTTGCATTAAGTTGGAGGAAGAAATTTTTAACTATTGGAGGAAGAGTTCAAGTCAATGTTGCATGTGCCAATGTGGATTTCAGGAGATGTTTGGTACTCTTTCACTTATCAGTATCTAAACCCCGTTGGTGACAGACCCAACCTATCTCCCAGGAAAGAAATTAAAATTGCCAAGTTCTCATTTTTCCCTTCTCCCTTGAAGGACATGGGCCTGTGACAAAGGCGCCACCAATCACGCCCATCAACCCCAGACTCAGGAGTCAGTATCAAAAAGAAACAGAGACCAAGAGAATTCTCCCAGGCAGTTGTGACAGCTGAAACAAAAATTCCCAGGGCAGTATGGCAGTGGTGCCAGCAGGACCAGTGCATGTTGCTGGTGTGGGATCAGCATTTACGGTTTTGAGGTGACCTTAACTTTCCTCATTGGACTGTTTCTGTGGTTTTATTTGGATGCATTCTGCAGCTGTTTAGACTCCATAGAGCTATACAGCATATTGTTTTTCCATTTCTTAAAAGCTTTTGTTTCGTTTTCTTTTGTTTTTCAGGGTTGTTTTTTTACTTTTTATTTTGAAGTCATTTTAGGTCTAATACCTTTTTAATAATTCCTTTTTCTGTTTAAATCGGCAAGAAAAAGTTTCTGTTGCTTGCAAATAAGTATCCTGACTACACAGCTGTATAGTTCATCACAGGATTGTTAATTGTGAATAATTAAATAACCAAAATTTGGTATTGGGGTTAAAGGAATTATATTTATACCACAGAATGCTAGCAGTCATTTTTAAATCATATTATGGGGTAAAACCTAAAGACATACAAGTCTTGAAGGATATACCAAGTGGCAAAGCGTGTTGCAAGCTGAGTGTTAGGTCACAGGCTTGTATTTTATACCTTCTTTACAGTTTATATATCTGTCTATCATCTAACTATCTATCTATCTATCTATCTATCTATCTATCTATCCATCCATTATCTATCTATCCTGTGTTAGTTATCTATTACTGTATAACAAATTACCCCAAAACTAAGCAGCTTATAATCTCGGGGTGGGGCTTGAGATGGATGCACAGTCTGTTATAATCTCATATTATAAGTGATGTCCTACCCCTAGGAGCAAGTCACTGAGTTCAGTCCACATTCAAGACTAGGCTAATTAAGCTGCACCTCTTGAGTAGATGAATGTCAAAGGATCCGTAAACACATCTTTAAAACTACCATGTACATATACACATACAGATAAAAATACTTAAATACATAAAATATTTCATGATCACACACCCACAAAAGCACTTGGTATAAAATATTATGCATTTTATAAAAATTATCTCACAATTGTAAAAGTGTATGTGTGTGCGTATAACCATGTATTGTCAATATCAACTTCCCTCCTAACAGCTATAAAGAATTACAGCAGGACTGAAGCACTCCCTGGGGAGGGCTATATTTATGATTTTTTTTTAACTTTCTACTTTATACTGAAGTATAGCAGATTTACAATGTTGTGATAGTTTCAGGTGCATAGCAAAGTGATTCAGCCATATATACATACATATCCATTCTCCTGGGAGGGTGTTGCTTTTGAATTGTATCTACAATTAAATTGCACATATACACAGACATAACTCTCAGACCATGGGAGGTGGGGGGATGACACTACAAAGGCCAGATTTCAGGGCAGAACTATGAGGTCCTGGAGAGAATCCCAGGAACAAAAGGAGCTCATTAAAGTAAACTGGACTGAGCTCCCAAGTGCGCAAAAAGTTGTGGTTCTGGGGACTAGAGCATGCAGCTGATACCACACCCACCCACCAGGCTTTTTCACCTCAAAAGAGCTGCTACCAATAGATGAATGAGAAGCAGAAGCAGAATGACTAGCATTCTAAGGTGAGGAATGCCCATAAATAACTGGAGAGGGTGGGGACTGGAGAGAGAACTCTCCAGAAGAGCTACTGAGATTTGACTATTCATATCATCGTGACCTCATTTCCACCAAAAGCTGTTTGATAGATTCAGAATGGATAAATACCAAAAAGTTAATATTATTGTGGCTGCTTTTTGCTAATCTATATCTTCTAAATTCTCAACAATTAATGCATGTGATTTTATGGCACTAAAACACTAGGTTTTTAAAATACCTCAAATATGAAGAGAGATTAAAATATAATCGAAAGTGAAAACAGGATATTAAACTGTATACAGTAGAAACCACATTCATTTTAAAATGCAGATGTATGATAATGTAAAGTATTAATCAGATTAAAATAATATATAGATACATGCATATATATATACACATAGATAAAATTACCTCTATATAGCCATATATCTATCTATATCTATTCAGCAGAGAACCTAGAAACAAACATACAAAACTGTAGGAAGCTCTTTTTCAAGAGATTACAAATGGTTTTGTTGTCTTCTTGGTACTTTTCTGTGTTTTCTAAATATCTTTAATGAGTAGATATTACTATTATAATCAAATAGAAAAAAAATTTAACCAATTAAAAAAGGAAATAAATTATGACACTTCTATTAGATAAAATAATATGAAACACTTCCAAAGAAATGTAATGGCATGATTAAATGCACATGATATAATTATAAGTTTAAAAAAGAAGCACTACATAAGTAATGTGAAATCAACTTTGTGTGTGTGTGTGTGTGTGTGTGTGTGTATATATATATATATATATATATGACAGGAATTTGAATAGGACTCTTCCTGTTGTCTTAGAATCTTGGCTGAAGCCCCAAAACTGAGAACAATGGGTTATAAATAACTGCACATTCTAAAGAGAGATGCTAGACCTATCCATGGAGATTCAGTGAAAAGAGGAGAACAGGTCCAGCAACTAACTATTAACCCCCACCACCACCTCTAACCAACTTAAGTCTAAAGTTCAAAAGTAGATTAAAGAGCACCTTTAAGAGAGAAGATCGGTCAAACTCACAGACAGTGTAGTGGCATTTTCCCTTCCCTTCAAACCCTCCCTCAAATGCTCCAAAAAGAAACATCCATAGAGGAATAATAGGACAGCCACAAAATAGAGAGATTGGTATCACTCATATGCCCCAGTCCCATGAAATGATAGGTCCTATTGCTGTATGGGGCTGAAATAAAGTAAGAGTCTTGACAGAGCTAGATGTGTATCTCTTGGAATTTGAGGAGACTGCAAACTGCTTCTCGGTCTCTAAGCAGGCAATGGGCCGGAGTCATCTAAGTTAGCAAGGTAAAAACAAAGCACAGTTGTAAGGAGCAGCTGGCACTTCAACCATTTAGCTAGGCAAGGATGCACAAGATTCCTGAGGGCTAAGTAGTATGAGGGATGTGATCCATCCGAGAGGGACTGTGGGAGCTTTGGGTGCAGTGAGAAGGACATGGTAAGAAGTTAGAGGTGTCTGAGGAAATAGTGTAGAGCACAACCGTGTGTGTGTGTGTGTGTGTGTGTGTGCGCACGCAGATGCAAATTAACTCTAAAGAACTAGAAATCCATCCCGACCAGTGTAAATATTTGGACACTTCAAAATGACGGACATGGATAACCACCAATACCAGGCAAGAGGGAACTAAACTAGTACTAAGACTTTGTCTCTTTTTCTCTAATTTTCCCTCCCGTGTGGGGAGGAAAGAGTGGGGATTCCAAGAGCAGGCTGAGGAGGGAAGACTGATAAAAAAACATCGTGCTCACCTTCCTCGCTGGGGACCCTTGCGCCACGTGGGTCAGAAATAGGCCGAACGGACGGGTGGCCTGGAAGCCTGTGCGCGGGAGGGTCACCATGGGAATCGGATTGGAGGAGAGGTGCGGACTGAGCTCCAGGGCCCTCAACCCTGACAGGCTGCACCAGGTCTCTAGTCTGGGCGGCTGCTGCCATGTGACCACGCTCTGTTGGGCGGGGCTCACCGCCCAGACACCCCGCATTCCTTGGCGACAGCGCCTGCGCAGGAGGTAGGAGTGGGGGCGGAGCTCAGCATCCTGGGCCGCTGATTGGCTGCCTCCACTTCCCTTTCGCCTTCCGGGCGGCAGAGTTCGGGTGTGAAGTGACTCTCGGAAGAGCTAACCTCTCTCTAGTGAAAGACAAGAGTCCTAGAATTCATCCATGTTTTTCTTCTGCTGACTGGAACTTCTTGAGCAGTGAAGCTATAGTGTCTCTACATATTGAACTGAAAGCTCTTACATGGTAGATGTAAATTTTTGTTTGTTTAAATCAGTATAGAGACTAAAAGTGATACAATTTTAAAATGGTTACCAGGTGTAAGGGCGAAATCCCCCCACTGTGCCATTAATCCAAATGTTGTATATGTTTTAAGTATTTTAAACAGATGTGTGTGGAAGCCTGAATAAGTGTAGTATCCTGGACTTCTCCCATTACTTGCCATTTATAATTGTAAAAACTGTGGAGTTTGGTTCCTGGTGATCTGTGAGGTCTACTCCACGTTTGTTCTTCCTTCCTCAGGGTAAGTAATGAAAATAAAGTAAATGTCTTTTTCATGTGACCATTAGAATGCTTGACAAAACTATTTTTAATTTAAAGCAAAAGAGTTATATCGCATATCTAAAAACTGCACACCTTAACTATATATTTTAGTTGGTCTTTGAACAGAAATTCTCTCTAATATTTTTAATGTATTTTCTAGTATTCCTTGACATTTATATAGGAATCTGGTTTACACTGGCATCTTGAACAGAGTCACAGGAAAATTATTGTAATTATTATCTTATTTGCAGTCCTAGAATTCACTGGAAGGTGCTATGATTTCCTATTATGTACCTTCTAAGTTGTGCTCCCCTTAATATTATAGCCTCAACCAAACTGAATTCTGCTTTTCAATTTTGTTCTTAAGTATGGTTTACCATGAAGTTTGACATGGTATGGGTTACTGTGCTTAAAGTATTTTGAAATATTTCTCATGTGACTTCCATACCTTTGTTACCCTGTCCCTTTTGCATTCATAGGAAAATTGAGGAGAGATTCCATGCATAAGCCACTATCAGAGTGGATAAAGCTTAGAATTCTTTACTGGTGATGCTACTACAGTGATTATCTAGAACTGACTTGATTCAGGAAGAATTAAAAACAAAAACAAAACAGTTGACATGCTTAAGCCCTAAGCCAGGCAACTCCGGTGGGTCTCAACCATTGGTTTTCAACTTTGTGTAACATTGGAATCACCTGAGCATCTTTAAAAAAAAAAATGCTTGTGTCTGGGCTTCACCCAAAGATTCCAATTTACCTGGTCTGGGGTACAGCCTGGGTATTGGGACTTTTTAAAGCTCTGGCTGCCCCTTAGAATCAAGTAGGGAGTTTTTAAAAACACTGTTGCCAGGGCCCCTGTCTAGACCAGGTAATTCAGAATGTCTGAAAGTGAGGCCCATGCATGGGCTATTTTTAGGAAGCTCCCTGGAAGAGTCTAGTGTTTAAACAGGTTGAAAACTACTAAATAAAAATCTCCCTATACAAATGTCAAATCATTATATGGTACACTTGAAACTAATCTATGTCAATTACAGTTCAATAAAAAAGATAAAGAAAAAAAGAAAAGTTGAATGGAGATAAGAAGCTTTGATTTGAATGGGAAATTGAGGTTTTGATTCAGATATTAACTTAGCTTTTAGGACCTGATTGTGAATTATTTTTCTTTTTTTTTAAATCTTTTTATTTATTTATTTATTTATTTTTATTGTCTGCATTGGGTCTTTCTTGCTGTGAACGGGCCTTCTGTAGTTGTGGAGAGCGGGGGCCACTCTTCATTTCAGCACACGAGTTTCTTATTGCGGTGGTTTCTCTTGTTGCAGAGCATGGGCTCTAGGCACAGTGGCCTAAGTAGTTGCAGCTCAGGGGCTCTAGCGCGCAGGCTCAGCAGTTGTGCCACATGGGCTTAATTGCTTCATGGCATGTGGGATCTTCCCAGACCAGGGTTTGAACCCGAGTCCCTTGCATTAGCAGGCGGACTCTCAACAACTGTGCCACCACAGAACCCCCTGAATTATTTTTCAAAAAGGAATGTATTTTAATAATGTAAATGTATATAAAGATGTGGACTAGCCAAGAATACTCTTTATATTCTTTTTATTTTATTCATTTAACAAAATGGTTGTATATGTGTTTGTGCACGTGCTCAAATATACATGTACCTGTATATTCGTGTTGAGGAAGAGACAGATGAATAGGTGACAGACAGGTAAAGGTACAAAGGCACATAGATCGCTATATCTTCAAAAAATAATTTGAAAGCAATGTCAAAACTTTAACAGTTGTTATCTGCCGGAGATGGGAATAAGAGATACCATTTTTGCATCTATCCTGTCCATCCTTTTCTTTTCCTGTATTGTGCACTAACACTATGTATTAATTTTATACATAGTATAAAAATGTATCTAAACAATTCTGATGAGGGGACATTGTACTGTTCTACTAAAGTCCACTAGACTGAAAACTCTATAATGACAGGGACCAGTATTATCTTATTCATCACTCTATCCCTAGTACAGTATCTGGTGCAGAACCTTTACTCGGTAAATGCACAATGAACCCGTTAATGAATTAATTAAGTAATTAGGTTCAAACACCTACCATTAAAATTAAAGTGGAAGAAATACTTTTGACAAAGATTGTCAAAAGAGAATGCGACATATAATCTGAACCCAAGCTGTACATTTAACATAGCCCAGGAATATTTTTAATGGTTTTTTAATAATCAAACTTTCTGTACAGAAGCACGGATAATTATTTAAACAGCCATTATTCTCAATAAGAAAAATCACTTCTGTAAACTTAGAATCTGCATCATAAATATTTGCATCTCAGTTTGTTTAAGATTCCAATTTTATTTTGATATTGGCTGATTTGGCTTTTAAAATTGCATTTTACCCAGTTGCAGAAGAGAAGCTTTCTAGCCACATTCTACCCCAAAATATACTTTTACCGCTCTTGAGCCGATCAACATATTCAATCACCATACTCCGTACCACCCCTCATGTTTCTATCCACAGAGATTGCCTTGTTGACCTGCTTCAGTGCTGTTTCTGAGAAAAGGCTTTCTTCTCCCAAGGGAAAAGTAAGACCCAGATGTAGTAGAAAGAGCTGTAGACAGACCCAGGAAGTTGCTCGTGATGTATCAAGAAATGAAACAAGACATGAAGCAAGAGTTCAGCTCTTGACATCTCTTGTTCTCAGTTTCCTCATCTGAGTCTCCATTTCATTCTTTCACACTCGTCCCCTGAAATCCCACATCAGTAGTATTACCCAGACATGTATTTTTGCTTTCTAAGCTTTCAGTTTCCTCCATTCTATTGAGGCCTTTCCTCAGTGGACCTCCTCCTATCTTAGAATTTTACAGTAAACTTCAGTGCTGCCTCTCTGGCTGCAATTTCCATAGATCCTGACATTTCAACAGCAGGTTGAAAATGTAGGTCTTCTGGAGTCTCTTTGGTCTCCAGGCTTAGAAATCAAATGTAGGTCAACAGGGTTGTCCCTTTCCTCTCAGTCTGCACCCCACACACTTATCTGTCTCCCAACACATTGCTGGACCCTCTGTCCACTGGCAGAGCTCTTAACTGAGTCACAGAAGAGGAAATCAGGTTTCATAAATAGAATCAATATAGACTTGAATCTGTCAGCAGTAACTAGTGAAAATGTAATTGGTACACATTTCATCAGTTTGTTTTCTCCAACCATAAAAGAAGAAACATTTGCCTTCCTTTCCTCTAACATCAAATAACCTAGAACATTTTCCCTTTTTTAAAGATCTTCACCTCTCCTTCACCATAAATTAGGAAGGTCTCAGCAGTTGCATACTGGGTATTATATATCCCCAACTGAAGTCTGCATTATTTCTCAAGTGAAAACCTTGACTTTCTGGGATATTAATGGTGTCAAAAAACAAGTACCATCGTTCTGATTCATGTGACAAATGTGCTTCCACCAGGTAGTGAAAACATAATAGACATTCCATTGGCTACAAGTAAGATACAGGATTCCTTGAGAAGAACTTGTTGAAGTCGCTTCGTCCTGACTCAATGAAAATACATGTAAGAGGTAGTACATGAAGGGCATTTGTCCCTTCAGGAAGATTTTTAGAGCCAGCAGAACATGAAATACTGTAGAAACAGCTCTTCTACCAATTGTCACTTAAATTTTTCTTCTCTAATTTTCAAGCTCTTTAAGATTAAAAGAAATAGAAATGCACTCTCTTAGCCCATCTTCACTGTATAAGAATTGTATTTATACCTAAACAAATGGCATTGTTAGAATCTGTATACCTACTATGAATGAAACTACTGTCGGCATAGTATACATACACATTTATTGTAACATCAGCTAACATTTTATACTGCTTTTATGCCTGTAAAACTATTTCATACTTATACTTAATTCCTAATGGTTGATCAGGGTTTCCTTAAGATGGCTGCATGGAATGCTAGCTATAGGACTCACTCACAAACAGATAGAGCATTTCATGCTGGAATAACCTCAAACTAGAAAGAAAGAATCTTGGATCTTTGAAATTGTTTTAAAAATTCCTTAGGCTATAATTTTTTAATAAATTCAAATAATACAAAAGTATGTAGGTTACAAAGTAAATGCTACCTTTCATTTTGCCTGAGGCCCTTCCCTCACTGCTTCTGATAGATCCTTCCCAAAGGACCTCAGTAAATGTTGTCCAGGCTTTAGCATATGCATTTAAATATAAAATTCATAGGTACACAGTAAAATTTTTCATAAAGAAAATTATACCATACACATTGTTCTGAAAACATCATTTTTTCTCACTCATATGTCTTACAGATATTTTTTATCTTTTTAACTGTGGCAGAATATCTATTTCATAAGGCTGATATTTAACAATTCCATTATTGATTTACATTTAGGCTAATCTCGATTACTCTTTTTTTTAAACACTCAACAGATATATTTTATTTTATTATTATTTTAATTATTTATTTTTTTGACTGCACCCTGCAGCATGCGGGATCTTAGTTCCCAGGGATTGATCATGTGGAAGCGCAGACTCGTAACCACTGGACTGCCAGGGAAGTCCCTCAATTATTCTTAATTACCAATTCTGCTTAGGTGAATATCTAAGCAGATAAGCCTGTACCTATATGTATGAAGGTTAAAATTTGGCTCAAGTGTTAAATATATTTTTTAAATTTTGATAAAGATGTTCAGAGGGTCTTCAAAGAGGCTTAACCAATTTATATTCCCACAAACAGTATACTCAGAGTCACCATTTCCTGACAAATTCACCAAACCTGGATATTATCACTTTTTCACTTTCCTCTCATTTTGGGAAGATGTGTGTGTGTGTGTGTTGTGTGTGTATGCATATATCTGTATATAAAACAGTTGTTCTAATTTCATTTCCCTGATTTTCATGGCAGAGTTAGTATTATTTCAAAAGTTCATGCATTTATTTGTATTTCATATGGCCTTGCCCTTTTCTTTATTGGGTGATTTAAATTCTTATTGGTTTTTATATATTCTTTGTTATATACACATATGTACATATTTTTTGCTAAAGCAATAATTTTTATTATATATGCATATATACATCTTTTTATTCTAGTCTACAGCTTGCCTTTTAAATTTGTTTACCTTTTAACATAGTGTTTTTGTTTGTTTCATTAGTTTATAAAAATCAAATCTCTCTGGCTTTTTTCCTTTTTAAATTCTAGATTGTCTGCCTTATTTAGGAAAACATTCCTCAAATAAACTCAAAGGCCACCTTTATTATATATATTAAATTCTTACATATACATGAATTTATTTGGAGAGTATGTTAGAGTCCCGTTAGTCTAGTCATTTCTTTTGCATCAATGATATTATATTTATATTTATTTTATATATTATATTTATGTTATATATAAAGATTTATATATTATTTATATAATCATGTATTATACAAGTAATATGAAAATTATATCACGTATAGTATAATATAAACAGTATGATAAAAGGTAAACCTTATATGATTTCTACATAATATAAATTTTTTAAATTTATTGAATTAAACAGGATTTCTCATCTAATGTGGAGTGCTACCAGTTGTAGTGAACGTTTTTGCCTCGTGCTTGGCTCTAATGTGAACATTTCTAGTATTTTACCATTAAGTAAAGCTTGTGCTTAAGGTCTTTTATAAATACACTATGCTTGGTTAAAGGATTTTCTCTTTGTATCTATATTGCTAAGAGATTTTATCAGGAGTAGGAATTTTTCAGTATCTATTGAGTGATCTCTTTCATACACACATTTTAATGTATTGGTAGAATGAGTCATGCTGGTAACTTTCTAATGGTGAACAATAGTTGCAAACCTGGAAATAAACCTCCTTGGTTACGATGTATGCTGACTGCTTCAATTTGCTATTGTTTTACTGAGGACTTTTGCATCTGTATCCATAAGTGAACTTGCCTTTAGTTATCATTTTTGGGTTATCTTTTTCTGGAATTAATAGCAGGATTTTGCCATCCTGTCTACATTCTAATGAGTTGGAAAGCTAACCAGTTCTAAGCCCTGGAATAGATGTTATAGAATAATAGAACTCAAAGCGTACTGAAAGCTGTGGAGTTCACTATGCATTTAATTTAAACACATAAAACAGATATCATATATTTGGGTTATGCTATTTACTATCCAGTCCCACCTCTAAGGATTGACAGAAATCATTAATCAGTGTGACTAGATGTTATGTCATGGATGCCAGGTATTTATAAACAAACCCCTGACTATGTCATTTCTGGAATTAAGTGTTTGCTCACTAGATTAGTTAGGATAATGTTCAGATGTGAATAACAGAAACCTAAAATAACAGTGGCTTAAATAAGCTAAGAGTTTATTTGTCTCTCAGGTAAAAAGAGGTAAACAATCCAGAGAGACAGCAGGGCAGCCCTGTTCCACAAAGAACAGAAGGACCCAAGTTCCTTCTAACTTTCCACTCTGCCATCCTCTTGTCATGGTCTTCACTCATGGACTGAGACAGAGTTACACCCATCACGTATAGTCTAGGCAGCAAGTTAAGGGAAAGAGATAGGGAGGCTCAATGTGTCCATGCCAGTTGTCTCATATGGAAGGGTCCCGGAAACTGTCACAGGGTATTTCCCCTTATGTCCCTTTGACCAGAACATAATTATATTTCATGCTTTCCTACAAAGAAAGCTGGCCAGTGTAGTCTATTATTATAGGAAGCCATGTATATAGCTAAAAACCCTCTTGTGTTGGGAGAAAAGTAGAAGTAGGTATTGAAAGAAAACTAACCATCTCTGTCACTACCATTTCACACACACTTGCAAGAAGTCTGCATGTGTATTACCTAATCTCCTGTCTCATGAATGCAAGCGCCTGGGAACAAATGTTCCTACCGAGAGGGTAGAGATAGATCAGTACAAGTTAATCAGTACTGATGGAGGAAAGAACTTAAAGAGCATGATTTACTGCCCGTGGACTATTGGTGTCATACTGCTGGATAAAAAATATAATATTCCTTGAATGAGGAAATTGTACCCTAGTCTTTCAGTTAGCCAATATATTCTGGGGACCAGTAATGTTAACCCCACTGTTCAGGTGCCATGCAGGTCACAGCAAAGTCATCTTAGGGAGTTTTTATTACAGTTGGAATGGTGGCACATGCAAATAAAATGTTATACAACTAATAATTATTAATAACAAAGTAAGAGATGTGACAGGTCTCCATATGATCAAGTGACACCGTAATTAATATAGGCAGAAATGGGGATTTCTGCTTCAAATATTATGGTGGCTAGGAATTTGGAAGGCTTGATTATCTTTCTGAAAACAACTAACAATACTGGAGAAAGGTAAAGGTTTTGTTTGACATTAGAATTTGATGTGTTAATTATTCACATTACAATTTCTAGGGAAACCACTAAGAGAAAGGAAACATAATACAGTATACAATTTCCAAAGTAGGAGAAGGGAATGATAAAAAAAAATTAATCAATTCTGAAAAGGCAAGAAAGGAGAGGAATAACAGGACAATTTGAAATGTTAGTAATTACCCTGAACCTAAATGCACTACATGTTCCAGTTAAAGGACACAAAATTTTAGACATTTTTAAAATTCCAACTATTTATTAAGTATAAGAGATACAGCATAACAGAAAAAAGCCCGAAAGGTTGAAAATGAAAAGCTTGGGTAAAGCCATATCATAAAACACTAATCAAAACAAAGTTGGTATATTTTCATCCATTACCTTCCCAAGTATTGCCTCTTCCTTATTCTCTCTTCTTTCCTCCTAGGAGCGTTGATAAAAAAATAAATGTATGATATAAAAACAAATAAAAAAGTAGAAATATACAGAAGATTTGAACAAAATCGACAAAAAATGGGGGGTCCCCCCTTTTTACCTACATGTGTCTCTATTGTTTCAAGTTTCAAAACAAGCATATTTTATTCTTATAATTTGATTTTTGTTTAGTTAAAAGAGCTATCACCAGCTACTCAAGCACTTATTTGTTCAAGCAAACATTTCGCTCTTCCCTATGTTAGAACACATAAGAGACGCTCTTATTCACAGGTGCAAGAGCAGGCTCTAAGACCCACCCCCCATGCCAAATATAAGGGACACCTAGCCTCATCAGTGACAGCAGAGGCAAAGTCTCGAGGGGCACGAGAACCAAGAGCAAGTCTAAGGTCTGTGGAGTTTGGACTCGATTTACTGTGGGCACTGTAAAAAGGCCTACAACCAGGTAAATCTCATGAATACTGGTCAACATCCCTGAAAATTTCTGGAAGTCAGAAAAGGAACTCAAGGAAAGGAACTTCTTGGTTTAAGGAAATGTATATTAGGATTTATCAAGATTTGGCTAAATATGTTAATGAAATAACATCTGTGTTCACCAGCTGCCTTCACCAACTTCCCTAGAATGTATTTGGAGACATCCCAAATTATAAAACTTAAAACTATGGGATGAAAATGTAGCTCAGTCTGCTTGAGCAACTAAGGTGAAACGTATTTGATTTCATTTTGTAATTGGGATAAAACATTTGCAATAGCAAATTAATGCATTTTGAGGTGTTTTTTTTTTTTTCCTTAATACATTTTCCCCTCACATCCTTCACCTCCAAGTTGGTGCAAAGAGGCTGATCTTGGATAGCAAAAGTACAGATTAGGACTAGGCAGGTGGAATAAGAACCTGTAGACACTATAGCGAGGCAAGAAATGACATAGGACGTTTAGGCTAATACATAGTTTCAAGTGCTTACAACACGTGGCAAAGCAGTTACTAGAAAGAAATAGAGCTGCAAACATAGGAAAAATAGCCTAATGCAGTTGTTTTGAAAGACTTTGCTAAACTATTAGGTTTTTACAGAAAGTGAGACTGGTCCCTACCTCCATTTCAGCCAAACAAATGGTGGGATTTCATCTAAAGAAAGCTTGCACTGCTTTGTAAGTGATCCTTCAAAATTTTAAAACCATTTGTGAAAAGTAAATAGACCTAGATAATTTTTAATTGCCCCACTGACTGTGGAACCTAAATAAAATCACATTGAACTCAGCATCACCATTTTTTGTACCTTAGAAAATGTAATTCCCATGACCATGAGCTCAGCAAAATGTTGGTTCTCTTACTGTGTCCTAGAGCCCTTTCAAGTGCTTTATGTGCATAACTGCAGCTAATACAATAGCCTTTGGATATCAAGACCATTTTTGTACTCACTTTATAGATAATGAAAGTTAGGCTTAGAGTGTTTTCAAAAAATAGTAACTGTCAGACTTAGAAAGAGTCCAGGTTTTCTCCCTTCAAAGCCCATGTTCTTAGCAAAGTCACAATACTTGAAAGCAATTAATAGTTGGTTTATCACATTTAAAGCATCTGGGCTGCATAAGAATGCTGTTATCCATCCCATCATTTATACCAGATCATGAATTTAAGTTTCACTGAAAGAATAGTAATATTACAGGGTCAATAGAAATTGGAGCCAAAAATAAAAATAAAAATCTTCATCAAAATTCTAGATTGCTTACTAGTATTACTAGCTTTTTTTTTATTTTTTTTGAAGATTACCATGTCCTTATGTATGTAACTATTTTTCCTTCAAATTAAGGGTTTGGTTTTTTTTTCTTTTTACACTTTCCAAACACTCAAAGAAACTGAACAATCTGGAAAAAAAAAAAAAAAAAAAAGCCAAAAGGATGGAAGAAAGAAAACTTGAGAGAACACCAAATGAAACCCCAGCAGGAAATTTGAACAGTGTGTTTTGTTGTCTTTGGAGGGGAAAGGGAGGGTCTTCCAAAATGCTAATACTGGTACAGCTTTCTGACTCATGCCTTAATCCCCCACAGCACCTGGCATATTGCTTTGCATAATCAATGTTTAAATGAATGGGAGGATGCATATGAAGCTCAGAGCTCCAAAAATCTATATTTCAATTCTCCCTCTCAAATCTAACACCATACACTGGCTATATATCTTGAAGTCTCATTACACTGAAATCAAAAACAGGCTTTAGGCCTTATTAAGGGCACAAATTGCTTAATATTTTGAGGTTTAACATAATAGACACCCCATCTTTTTTTTTTTTTTAATTTTAAAATGGAAAAATATCTTTACTTGCATTTAAAATATCTTACTAGCTTTTTCTTTTTCTTCTTTAACCATATTCTCATATTCACATTTATTGTTGGGAAATAGAAGTTACATTAAGGGAAATTAAATCTAGCCTGGTGGCTCAACTTAGAAATTTGCTGCTGAGGTTATTGTCCATGTTTTTTTTGTTTGTTTGTTTGTTTGTTTTTATATATATATATTTTTTGGGGGGTACACCAGGTTCAATCATCTGTTTTTATACACATATCCCCGTATTCCCTCCCTTCCTTGACTCCCCCCCGCCTCGAGTCCCCCCCACCCTCCCCGCCCCAGTCCTCTAAGGTATCTTCCATCCTCGAGTTGGACTCCCTTTGTTATACAACAACTTCCCACTGACTATTTTACAGTTGGTAGTATATATATGTCTGTGCTACTCTCTCGCTTCGTCTCAGTTTCCCCTTCACCCCCTGCCCCCTCCCATACCTCGAGTTCTCCAGTCCATTCTCTGTATCTGCATCCTTGTTCTTGTCACTGAGTTCATCAGTACCATTTTTAGATTCCGTATATGTGAGTTAGCATACAATATTTGTCTTTCTCTTTCTGACTTACTTCACTCTGTATGACAGATTGTAGTTCTATCCACCTCATTACATATAGCTCCATCTCATCCCTTTTTATAGCTGAGTAATATTCCATTGTATATATATGCCACATCTTCTGTATCCATTCATTTGTTGATGGGCATTTAGGTTGCTTCCATGTCCTGGCTATTGTAAAGAGTGCTGCAATAAACATTATGGTACACGTTTCTTTTGGGATTATGGTTTTCTTTGGGTATGTGCCCAGGAGTGGGATTACTGGATCATATGGTAGTTCTATTTGTAGTTTTTTAAGGAACCTCCAAATTGTTTTCCAGAGTGGCTGTACCAACTTACAGTCCCACCAACAGTGCAGGAGAGTTCCCTTTTCTCCACACCCTCTCCAGCATTTGTGGTTTCCAGATTTTGTGATGATGGCCATTCTGATTGGTGTGAGGTAATACCTCATTGTGGCTTTGATTTGCATTTCTCTGATGATGAGTGATGTTGAGCATCTTTTCATGTGTGTGTTGGCCATCTGTATGTCTTCTTTGGAGAAATGTCTATTTAGGTCTTCTGCCCATTTGTGGATTGGGTTATTTGCTTTTTTGGTATTAAGCTTCATGAGCTGCTTGTATATTTTGGAGGTTAATCCTTTGTCTGTTGTTTCATAGGCAATTATTTTTTCCCATTCTGAGAGTTGCCTTTTACTCTTGTTTATGGTTTCTTTCGCTGTGCAAAAGCTTTTAAGTTTCATGAGGTCCCATTTGTTTATTCTTGATTTTATTTCCATGATTCTAGGAGGTGGGTCAAAAAGGATGTTGCTTTGATGGATGTCATAGAGTGTTCTGCCTATGTTTTCCTCTAGGAGTTTGATAGTGTCTGGCCTTACATGTAGGTCTTTAATCCATTTGGAGTTTACTTTTGTGTATGGTGTTAGGAAGTGTTCTAATTTCATTCTTTTCCATGTTGCTGTCCAATTTTCCCAGCACCACTTATTGAAGAGGCTGTCTTTTTTCCATTGTATACTCGTGCCTCCTTTGTCAAAGATAAGGTGCCCATATGTGTTTGGGCTTACCTCTGAGTTCTCTATTCTATTCCATTGATCGTCCTTTCTGTTTTTGTGCCAGTACCATACTGTCTTGATCACTATGGCCTTGTAGTATAGTTTGAAGTCAGGAAGCCTGATTCCACCAACTCCATTTTTCCTTTTCAAGATTGCTTTGTCTATTCGGGGTCTTTTCCGTTTCCATACAAATGATAAGATTTCTTGCTCGAGTTCTGTGACAAATGCCATTGGTAATTTGATCAGGATTGCATTGAATCTGTAAATTGCTTTGGGTAGTACAGACATTTTCACGATGTTGATTCTTCCAATCCAGGAACATGGTATGTCCCTCCGTCTGTTTGTGTCGTCTTTGATTTCTTTCATCAGTGTCTTAAAGTTTTCTGCATACAGATCTTTTGCCTCCTTAGGCAGGTTGATTCCTAGGTATTTTATTCTTTTGGTTGCAATGGTGAATGGGAGAGTTTCCTTAATTTCTCTTTCTGCTCTTCTGTTGTTAGTGTATAGGAATGCAAGAGATTTCTGTGCATTAATTTTGTATCCTGCTACTTTACTAAACTCTTCAATTAGTGCTAGCAGTTTTCTGGTAGAATCTTTAGGGTTTTCTATATATAGTATCATGTCATCTGCAAAGAGTGACAATTTTACTTCTTCTTTTCCAATTTGGATTCCTTTGATTTCTTTTTCTTCTCTGATGGCTGTGGCTAAAACTTCCAAAACTATGTTGAATAATAGTGGTGAGAGTGGACACCCTTGTCTTGTTCCTGTTCTTAGAGGAAATTCTTCCAGTTTTTCCCCATTGAGAACGATGTTGGCTTTTGGTTTTTCATAGATGGCTTTTATTATGTTGAGGTAATTTCCTTCTATGCCCATTTTCTGGAGAGCTTTTATCATAAATGGATGTTGCACTTTGTCAAAAGCTTTTTCTGCATCTATTGAAATGATCATATGGTTTTTATCCTTCAATTTGTTGATATGATGTATCACGTTGATTGATTTCTGTATATTGAAGAATCCTTGCGTCCCAGGGATAAACCCCACTTGATCATGGTGTATGATTTTTTTAATGTGCTGTTGGAGTCTGTTAGCTAGTATTTTGTTGAGGAGTTTTGCATCTCTATTCATCAGTGATGTTGGTCTGTAGTTTTCTTTTTTTGTGACATCTTTGCCTGGTTTTGGTATCAGGGTGATGGTGGCCTCATAGAATGAGTTTGGGAGTGCTCTGCCTTCTGCAATATTTTGGAAGAGTTTGAGAAGGATAGGTGTTAACTCTTCTCGAAATGTTTGATAGAATTCGCCCGTGAACCCATCTGGTCCTGGGCTTTTGTGTGTTGGGAGATTTTTAATCACTGCCTCAATTTCTGTACTTGTGATTGGTCTGTTCATGGTTTCTATTTCTTCCTGGTTCAGTCTTGGAAGATTGTATTTTTCTAAGAATGTATCCATTTCTTCCAGGTTATCCAATTGATTGGCATATAGTTGCTTGTAGTAGTCTCTCATGATCTTTTGTATTTCTGAGGTGTCCGTTGTGACTTCTCCTTTTTCATTTCTAATTCTGTTGATTTGCATCTTCTCCCTTTTTTTCTTGATGAGTCTGGCTAATGGTTTATCAATTTTGTTAATCTTCTCAAAGAACCAGCTTTTAGTTTTATTTATTTTTCTTATGGTTTCTTTCCTTTCTTTTTCATTTATTTCTGCTCTGATCTTTATGATTTCTTTCCTTCTGCTCACTTTGGGGTTTCTTTGTTCTTCTTTCTCTAGTTGTTTTAGGTGTAAGGTTAGGTTGTTTATTCGATCATTTTCTTGTTTCTTAAGGTAGGACTGTATTGCTATAAACTTCCCTCTTAGAACTGCTTTTGCTGCATCCCATAGGTTTTGAGTTGTTGTGTTTTCAGTCATTTGTTTCTAGATATTTTTTGATTTCCTCTTTGATTTCTTCAGTGATTCCTTGGTTAAGAGTGAATTGTTTAGCCTCCATGTGTTTGTATTTTTTGCAGTTTTTTTCCTGTAGTTGATATCTAGTCTCATGGCGTTGTGGTCTGAGAAGATGCTTGATATGATTTCAATTTTCTTGAATTTGCTGAGGTTTGATTGGTGACCCACGATGTGATCTATCCTGGAAAATGTTCCGTGTGCACTTGAGAAGAAAGTGTATTCTGTCGTTTTTGGATGGAATGTCTTATAAATATCAATGAAATCGAGATGGTCTAATGTGTCATTTAAAGCTTGTGTGTCTTTATTGATTTTCTGTTTGGATGATCTGTCCATTGGTGTAAGTGGGGTGTTCAAGTCTCCCACTATTATTGTGTTCCTGTCGATGTCCCCTTTTATAGCTGTTAGCATTTGCCTTATGTATTGAGGTGCTCCTATGTTAGGGGCATAGATATTTACCATTGTGATATGTTCTTCTTGCATGGATCCCTTGATCATTATGTAGTGTCCTTCCTTGTCTCTTGTAATAGTCTTTACTTTCAAGTCTAATTTGTCTGATATGAGGATTGCTACTCCAGCTTTCTTTTGACTTCCATTTGCATGGAATATCTTTTTCCATCCCTTGACTTTCAGTCTATATGTATCCCTTGGTCTGAAGTGGGTTTCTTGTAGGCAGCATATAGAAGGGTCTTGTTTTTGTATCCATTCAGCCAGTCTGTGTCTTTTGGTTGGAGCATTTAATCCATTTACATTTAAGGTGATTATGGACATGTGTGTTCCAATGACCATTTTCTTAATTGTTTTGGGTGTGTATTTGTAGGTGTTTTCCTTTTCTTGTGTTTCCTACTTAGAGAAGTTCCTTTAGCACTTGTTGTAAGGCTGGTTTGGTGGTGCTGAATTCTCTTAACTTTTGCTTGTCTGGAAAGCTTTTGATTTCTCCGTCAAATCTGAATGAGATTCTTGCTGGGTAGAGTATTCTTGGCTGTAGGTTTCTCTCTTTCAGGACTTTCAGTATATCCTGCCATTCCCTTCTGGCCTGCAGAGTTTCTGTGGAAAGGTCAGCTGTTATCCTGATGGGTTTTCCCTTATATGTTGTTTGTTGCTTTTCTCTTGCTGCTTTTAATATTTTTTCTTTGTGTTTCATTGTCGTTAGTTTGATTAATAAGTGTCTTGGTGTATTTCTCCTTGGGTTTATTCTGTATGGGACTCTCTGTGCTTCTTGGACTTGGTGAATTATTTCCTTTCCCATGTTGGGGAAGTTTTCCACTATAACCTCTTCAAATATTTTCTCAGATCCTTTCTTGTTTTCTTCTTCTTCTGGGATGCCTATAATTCGAATGTTGGTACGTTTAAGGTTATCACTGAGGTCTCTGAGACTGTCTTCTATTCTTTTTATTCTTTTTTCTTTTTCCTGCTCTGTGGCAGTTATTTCCCCCATTCTATCTTCCAACTCACTTATTTGTTCTTCTGCCTCCGTCATTCTGCTGGTTATAGCATCTAGAGTATTTTTAATTTCAGTTATTTTGTTATCCATTGCTGTTTGTTTTTCTGAGTTCTTATGAACTGTTTCTTGTACTTTCTCTATTTTGTTATAAAGATTTTGTATCATTTTTACTATCATTACTCTGAATTCTTTTTCAGGCATATTTCCTATTTCCTCCTCATTTATTTGGTCTTGTGGGTTTTTTTCCTGCTCCTTTGCCTGCATGGTGTTTCCTTGTTTCCTCATGGTTGTCCAAACTTTTGGGGTTGCTTGTCCTGGCAATAGAGGTGTTTATAGAAGACTGTCCAAGCCTCAGACTAATGTCCAAGTATTGGATTAAATGAATATTAAGTCTAGGAAACACATACATGTATAAGACACACAATTACTGAATCCGTTAGGACATAAGGCTCAAAAAGACCTGACAGAACCCCAGTGTGCTATCAGATATTCAAAGAGAAACCCAGCAGAAATTGACAACTGAAACAGAACAAATCAGAGACAAAAGCAAAAGCAAACAAACAACATATAACACCCTACACATACAAACATCAATCCAGGGAGATTTTGTAAGCTAGGATAAAATATAGAAAAGAGCTGGAGTACCACCAGAGAGAATGGAGATTCTCAGAATGTAATTAGACAACTGTACTAAGAATTAAGATAAAGACAAAAGCCTAATATTAAATACCAAGGCAGTGAGTTATCTGGAGAATAGAGCAAGGAGTCTGAGCAGACTGATAGTGTTGCTTATAAGTATGTTAAGATAAAATAAACTTAAAATGGCTGGAAGAAAGGGGAACAGAAGAGGGTAATGTGGTTGGAAATATGCAAATAAAAAGAAAGGAACAGAAATGTATAAAAGATAGGGATGAAAGGAAAGTATGAGAGATATTTTGTCCGTAATACCAAAAACTTAGCTAGATATAGAAGTATATAAAAAGGCAAAAAAAAAAAAAAAGAATAAAAAATATCATTAAAAAATTATGTTATAAAACTTGTAGATCCCTTAGGGCTAAGATTATATTTAATAAATCAAAAAAAAAAAAAAAGAGAGAAAGAAAAAAAAAAAAAATCCAGAACTGATCCCAGAATCGACCAGTTCAATAGGTATTGATACTACTATTTCTGTTTCCTTAGCGTCTCAGCTGTAAGTGTCCTTCTCCTTGCCTTGGGTTTTTTTTTGCATTATTCTGTGATCAGCAGAGGTTCCTTTATTGTTTGTCTGTAAGCGTCGGTGTGTGGGGAGGGAGAGGGTACAATAGTGGCTCCTTCTCCTGGGAGTGAGTGAGCAGTGGCGCACTGTTGTTTCCGTCAGGCTTGGAGGTGCCTGTTGCAGAGGGCGCTGGTGGCTCAGGCGTACACAGAAAGTCTTAGAGTTGGGCCTCTCTCGGGGTTTTTTTCTTTTTGATGCTGTTTTTTTTTTTTTTTTTTTTTTCCTCTTGGCAGCCTCCCTGCTGCTGGCATTCCAAGGGGTTTTAATCTAGCCCTGCCCGAGTGCCTGAGGGTGCTTGTTATCCCTGAGCGCCTTAGGTGGCCCGCAGGGCTTCTCTCCACTGCCTGTTGCAGAGGCACCAAAAGAGAGAGAGAGGCTATGCGTGCGGCTCCTCCCCCCCCCCCGCCCGTGAGCCTGCAGCCTCCAGCCGCCATCATGGCCGGGCAGCTCTCAGGGACGGGCACTCCTCTCCACGGACCTCCTCCCTCCTGTCCTCTCGGTCCGTCACCCTACCGGCAACAATGTTTCTCACCCTGAACCAGCTCTCCGGTTCCCACGCTCCCACTCCTGGACCCTCCGTTCAGCCGCGGATTGATGTCTCGGTCCGGGAACGCTGAGCTGCGCTGCGGACCCTCCGTATGTTTCTCACTCCCTCCCGTCTGCCACAGCTCTGCCGCTTCACCCTCTTTGAGCCCTCGTAGATGCCTCCCTACCGGCTATGTCGGGCTCCCCGCAGCCCTTTCTGGTGTCCGAGGCCGTCTGCTGGTGTTCAGCTGGTTCTCTGTGGGAATGACTGCGTCCTTCCGTGCATTCCCAGTGCATCTGTGGAGAGGGATGCACTCCACGTCTCTCTACTTCGCCGCCATCTTTTCTCCTCTAGATAACCCATCTTTATATGAACATGTTTGTTTGAGTACCAGATTTTTTCGTTATTTTGCTGCTCTGGTTATCTATATTTTTGTTCCATAACAAACTACCCAGAACTTGGCAACTTAAAACAACAACTTATTATTTTCTCTTATGATCCTATAGGTTGATTGGTTCTAATCTGGGCGTTCTTACGTGGTTACAGTCCAGTGGCCACTGGGACTAGAGTCATGTAAATCCCTGACTGGGCTAGAGGTGCAAGATGGCTCATTCTCATGGCTGGTCACTAATAATGGCTAACAACTGAGGCTAAGCTAGAGCTCCTACAAGTCTTCTCCATGTGTTTTGGACTTCTCACAGCAAGGCAGATTGATTCTGAAAGGAAACATCCCGGAAGATCAACCAAGAAGATATGAAACTCATTATAGCCTAGCCTCAGAGGCTAAAGAGCATCACTCCTGACCCATTTTATTAGTCACACTAGTCACTAAGGCCAGCCCAGAGTCACGGGGATCGAAATTAGACTTCACTTCTTGCCATGAGGGGCTGCATACCTGTGCAGAAAAGGAAGGAACTGGTAGTGGCCGTCATTGGATACTATCTACCACAAATGCCTAAAACTTACAGGATTTTTGAAAGATTAAATGTAAATTGCTACCTCTGAGAGTTGTGTTGTATTAAAACTCATCAGAAAGTCCTTCTGGCATAATTGTGAATTTAATTTGCATGGTGAAAAAAGGGTTTGGGCTGTATACAAGCTTTTCCAAAAAACACTAAATTTCAAAACTTCATTCATTGAAGCAATTTGGCAAGCTATAGAATAGTTTCTATGGGTAATAAAATTTCAATGAGTATATTTCAGTTACTTCTAAGAAAACAGATGAAACAATACTGTTATTATTTATCTCCTTGTACTAAATTATCTCCTAGTACTAAATCCTACTTCTTCTGATTGGCAACTTTATACATTGTGAAAAGTAAAATATAGTCTTACCATGTCTCCCAGATCTTAGTGGAAAAAAAAGTAAAGAATGGCTTGCTTTGCCTTGCTAATGTATTCAACAATTAGCAATAAGAAGAAAAGAGATACTTTTTTATTACCTATAATTTTTCAGGATCTATTTGTTTTAATATTCATAAAACCCCAGAAAGGTAGATATGATTAGGTATGATTAATTCCATTTTGCAAATATAGAAACTGAAGTTCTTTGAGGTTTAGAAACTTACCCAAAGTTAATGGAAAGTATAGCGTTAGGGTCTTGAATTTTTTTTCTTGCTCTCTCTCTTCTGATGAGGCAAAGTGAGTATACGTGTGTGTGTGTGTGTGTGTGTGTGTGTGTGTGTGTGTGTGTGTAGAGAGAGAGCATTTACACATATATACCTTCATAAAGATGGAGGCATTTTGGTGACAATATATTCCAATATAAAGGAGGAAAAAAATGGAAAAGGAAAATGTATTTACATTCCATTGGTTCATCTGATATATGAAAATTGAAAAAAAAACTACCTATATTTATATAGAAATCCTAGAAGAATTGTTTCATTTTCAGTGATTTGGGGAATGAAGTAATTTAAATCAGTGAGGAATGACATGAAACAAATTTCTTTATAGGCACATATTTGATGATGTGGTCATTCTATACTTCTATCAAATATACTAAAAGAATGTTACAGATAACATTGCTTTATATTATTTGCCTTTGTGACTAAGTCTTGATCTAACCTGGTAAAATAACTCAGTGGATGAATCTGAGTAAGATTTGCACAATTTTTTTAGTTGAACAAGGTTTAGAGCAATACTGTCACCTTTCTGGGAAAAAAAAAGATTAAATAAATTTAGAGCTTTCAACAAAAGCCTAAAACCAAAGAAGACCAAGACATGGAATCTGAGTCTGAAAGATAAATGTATTGTGTTATTTAAATATTAGCACAGATGCGCTCTTGAATGTGAAGCACTAAAATTTAAGTTGTTTATCTCTAAGATTTAATTTAATATCATCCAAGGCAAATAGACCTTTGCTTGTTCTGGTAAAGTAGTGCTGAATCAGTTGTAGCCAGTGCCTGTTAAAAGAGGGAAAAGAAGAAGAAATGTAGCAGCAATCATATGTGTATGTCTGAAGAACAAAGAAGGTTTTAAATGTTTATGAAACAGTTTTTTAAATTTCATATGATTGTAACCTAAAAATATGCAGGTCTGTTGCTATGATGGATTGATATCTTCTAGAATAGGCAGTGATGGCTGACATGACAACCAAGGTCAAATAATCCTATTTTGTGTGGCACAGTCTGTCTCAATAGCAATGTTGGATTTAGTAAATACTCTTCTTTTTAATAGTAAGATTGTTTTCCCCATATCTAATCCATAGTCACATCTGCAATGTCTGACATAAAATAAGGACTCAGTAGATAGCTTAGGAGTAAATTGAATGTATCCTTTTCTGTATTACAGGGAGGCCAACATCAGACCACATCCAAGGCTTCGTACTAATGCTAAACTGCTTTGTGAATTGTACATATACATATTATCCCTAGATATATCAACATGGGTAATTTACATAAATACTTTGGCTATTTTGACTCACTGGCTCAATCAAATCCTTCAAAACCAACTGGCTCACTTATGAACAATGCAGTCTTACATATGATTTTAACATTGCTGTTTCCCTTAACAACTTGCACAGATATGTCATCTTTACTACAGCTGTTCGTAAGGGTTTTCCAACAAAGCTGACTTATAGATAAAATCACAAAGTGTGTAGAAGAATACATCCTCCTCTTCCTATGTTTAAAACTCATACGGCTCTATCTGATTGTCATGTTCTATGAGCAGCCAGTGTTTTTAGAAACAAGTCTTGTCTTTCACATAAATCTCTTATCTAGGTCTACGTTCGAGGCTCAGGTCTGCAGCAAAGGCTGACGTCTGATGCACAGCCCCACAAACTCTAAAGCTGGAGTCATTTAAAGGTTTGTCCATGCCCTCTGTGAGATAAGAGATCGGCAGTGTTAAATTCATAGATAACCATTAAGGTAGTAATCCTCAAACACTATGTTTCTTAGCAACCTCTATTCAAGTAGGGTGGCATTTGCTGTGTGTGCTCTACTCCAGCTAATCAAATGTCCTGCCCCTAATAGTAATCAACAAACAGGTATTTCAGAGGAAGAAACCATTCTTTTTTTTTCTTTTAACTTCTTAAAAAAATAATATAGCATAAGAAAAAGCACTACATGGAAAAGATTCTCAATCCTAATTCCCATGGGCAATAAATCCATATTCAGAAGCATTAAGTAACCTTTCTCTTCCATCTCCACTGACCAGGCTACAAGTGCCTCATGGTGATCATAAAATTTTCCAGCACTTTTGAAGACCCAGACACAATAATTGCCTCCATAAATCTCACTCAGGTCACACAGCTTGCTCTCTAAGAACATTGCTTTCTCTTTTTTTAATCCACTTTTGCTTTCTAAAAGATATTCTGGGCTACAAGATGTGGCTTCTCAGGCTAATAGGCTGCTAACTCCATTCTTCAGCTTGGCTCATGCCTTGTTCACGTGTGAACCCAAACACTCACAGCCTTTTCTTTAAGGGCATCAGTCGACCACATATGCCCTCTTTCAGTCTCCGTAAGTGGATACCAGTGACAATGAAAACGCCATCATCTCAGAAGAAGTTGCAGACACTCATTGGCTTTGGCCTTGTGACTCCACGAAAGAGTTCTAGAGTGTTGAAGATTGAAGATATCTAAAGTTGAAGAGTAGCATATCGTTAGTAGGACTGACTGACTGCCAATCTCAATTACTGAAGGAGCATTTAAGATTTCTACTTAAAATGCTTTCCTTTTACCATCTGGTAATATCCTCACTGCGTTATAGAGAAAGGTTCAAAATGACAGTCTTACCCATCCTCACACAATATTGTATACAAGGAATCTACTCAGTAAGTTTTTTTTTTTCGCTTGAGTCGAATTGTGTGGGCATTAACTTCCTACAGGGAGTCCAAAGAATAAGGCACCAATTAAACGATCTAATGGTAAAACCAAGCAATGTTTACCACTTCTTGTTTTCAAAAGCTAGGATAATCTCCTAAAAATCTTTCATTAAACTTTCCCATGTATGGATTTTTCAAAAGTATTGATAAAACTAACAGAAAAACTACTGGTGGTGTGGTTTATATGAAATTGATATATTTGTGAATTTAATCTGTTTTTCTTTAGCAGGAGACATTCTAAAAGAAAGAATTTAGTGACATTGAACAGGATTCAAATCCCACCTTTTCCACAGACAAAAAATATTTCCTAGTGTTTATTGAAATGACAATACCTTGCATCAGGATTTTAGGATTAAATAAGAAAATATGTTAAAAAGTCCCTAGTAATATGCCTAGCACATAGATCTCAATAAATGTTTATTGGCCTGTACTTAACCAAATGTGAAGATGGAAGAAATATTAAAGATTCCTCATTCCACCCAGGCAGCAAGGCCTTAGAGAGCTTGCCAAAAAATTTGCACCATGTGGGATTTGCCAAAAATATTTCCACCATAGATTAAGATACAGGTGGGAATAAACCCTATTCATCCTGAAGAAATAGCTTCAGATTTACGTCACTCTGAGGAAACATATTAAAATTTCATATTTCTTTCTGAAGTCTTATTCCTACCGAGTTAGTGAGCTTGTCATCTGTATATAAAGAAGACTCACATTCAAGGAGAATGAAAAATGGTTCTCTTCTATAATCAGGGACTCACCTCTGTATCCTCCCTAGTAACATCAGCTATCGTGACTCTGGCTCCCTAGCAACCATGTCTTTCTATATCAGACAGCTTTATTTGAAACAGTCTTCACTGGAGAAACAGGAGTAGAAAAGAGTCCACATAAATTTTTTTTTTAAATGAAATATCCATGAGAATCAGTACAGTCAGTGTTCCCTTCAGATGCTAAGCAATTTTCCTTGTATAGTTTTAATAAATTAAAACAGCATGGATTTGTCAGAGACCTGAATATATATATATTTCTTTGTCCCAAATATGATACTAAAAAAAGCAGTACTATAAGAAGTGGCAATTCTGTCACACTACAAAGTTCCAAAAAGCAACACACCAGATATTTCACGAGAGCTTTGGGTTTCTAAACACAATTTTGATGCAACAGTCTGTACTTTGAGTCTTTCTGCCCTACAGCCGCTGGGTGAGCTAATTTCTATATTGAGTTGCTTCTCAGAGCCAAAGGTCTGACAGAACGTAGGAAAGTTTAAGCAAACAGTTCACTTTATTTCAAACGGATTTACTACTGTCATCAGGAACACGGTGTCCCTCCTGGCCTCATTTTATGGCCCCGGCACCTGATGGGCTGGTTCCTGACACACTCACTCCTCGTCAGCACTCACAACCTGCCTCAGCTTTCCTCACCGGCCCTCTGTACAACCTTCACCTCAAATCCACTATTTCCTCAGCCAAAAGTAGTGATCACAAATAGCCAAACTTCATTCTCTGATTGCTAACAGAGTAAGTTATGTCTTCTTCATTTGAAGAAGATACAAAAAAACAAAAAAAAAATCATGCTTTACAAAAATGATTTGATATTCTAAACCCAGAAATAGCTCATATGGTTATGAAGCAAATAGTATCACCTAAATTATGTATTATGCCTTTAAATCTTATTCTCAATGTAGAGGTATGATATCTTAGGGAAAGTATTTAAAAAAAAAAGCTTTCAGTAATGTTAATGTGTTTACAAATATATAGCATCTTAAGCTTTTAAAACTATTCTGACAGATCTTATACGGGGTTAACTTTAAAAACTGTCAGAAAAGAGGCAAACTTTTATTATCTGCATGTTATAGACAATGAAACTAAGACAGTAACTTGCTCAATGACACATAGTAAATTAGTGACAAAACAAATCTAGAACCAGGGTCTCCTAAGGAGGAGCTCAGGATGCTGAGGGAAGTCCAGTGCCTCTTTGAATCAGAATAGACTAGAGCAGAAATCCCTCTTCACTGTGCTTCTGTCTTTCCAGGTCTCAGGTCAGTCCGACTTTCATTGATGTTCTTTCTCTCCTTTCAGGCCAATGCTTATTTAATTGCTCTCAACTCACAGCAAAACAGGAGAGACCGTGCTCATTTAACTATCTGGCTCTGCAGCTCTACTTACAGGGGAAGGAGAATAGCATGACCATAAGATATATGCCACCAACCAAGATATTTAACGAAGGACCCAACAATTTAGACAACACTTAATTACTAACACTTCCTAACCCCCAGGCACTTTTAAGGCCTTTGGGGGAAAAAAGAAACGAAGAGAAGAGACAACAATCCATCCTCATGGGGCTTACACTCTAGGAAGAGGAGACAGACAATAACTTAAACGTAATACATAGGTGAATTATATAGCATATGAGACCATGATAAATCCAAGGGGATCAAACTAGGGCAGGGTGGAGAGTTGGGGAATGCTGGTTGGTGGGTGGGAGTGGGACTGCAATTGTCAGTAGTGTGATCAGGGTATATGTCACTTCTCTGAAGAATCCAGCAGGATCTTGTGAAGAGAAGAGGAGCAGAGCAGCAAGGACTGACCACAGAGTATTCGCAAATAACATGCCTTCATGAACACGTTTTAATACTCACCAGATAGGCTATGTCTAGACAGGAAAAGTCCAGGGATTACCTAACATATCAAACTCAAGTTACATCCCCTACAGCCTCTGGGGTTATTCCCTCCAGGGACTGACATGAGATCTCAATTTACGTTTGCGTCTCTGCTCAGGCTGAACAGATTCCCATGTTTCTTCATGCTTTGTATGTATCCTGTCCTGACTCCTCCTCAAGACAAATTCTGGATGTAAGAAATTCCCTCTTTAAGAAATGTCCTTGTAGTTAGCACCCACCAAGTTCTGGTGCCAAGTTCAAGTTGATTTCAGATAAACTGCTGTCTCTCCTCTCTCTGACTGTCGGACTCATCAGTCAGGTGCTCCTCAGCCAATGGGCTCTAATTAATTCCACTTATTCTCCATCCAAGGCTATTTTACCCCAAATCATACTCCTTTCAAGAGGGAGCAAGATACCTTAGCAGTCTAGTGCACTTTTTTCTCTCTCCGGACTGTTCCTCCAGGGTATCCCACACTGTCTTATCCAGAATATCAGTTCCTTCCTCTTTTGGTCTTTTTCCTTTTCTGCAGCCAGTCTGTAGACTCTGTCTCCCATAATAATTTACAAATTTCTGTTTTCTCTTCCAGATTTATCCAGATGGATCGGCACTGCTGAGTGCTGCCACTAATGGCATTTGAAACTTGATAGTTCTTGGATGTCTTGCTGCCTGGTAGGAAATCTCTCTCCATAATAAGAGTGCCCTCCTCAGCCAAGTTAAAGTAGAAGGTCAGGTTCCAAGGTAGCCAGCTGATTTAAGCTCAAAATTCAGCTTCTGGAAAATTAAAATGAAAACCACCAGAGAAGCTAAATATAGTTTAAACCTCTCCTGTCCTTTGATTGTATAGGCGCTATCAAGAAAGTCAGTCTGTAGCCAACTGGGTAAGTCAAGTGTAACTACCAGAGATGAAAAGAGAAATTTAACCATAAATGGAAAAATAAATACAATAAACTGTTACATATATATAATTCTTGAAAGGTTTGGTTTTAAATATTTGAAGAGCAAGCAGATACATTTAGATGAGGATTCTTTTTACCAAAGGAATTAGAATAAGAAAGAATGAGTATTCCAAAAGCTTGTTTTAGTGTGCTTTCTTTCCTAAACATCAAAAGTAAAAAATGATATTCCAAACATGACATAATTTATTCCTTAAAAATAAAAATATAGAATCTACTTTAGTCTATATTATTATATTTATTGTATGTTATATCTATTTTTTATGCATGATGAATATTTTTACTTTAATAATGTCTTCTAAAATTAACTTTTTATTGTAAAATAGCATATGCTCATTATGAAAACTTTGGAAGATGCAAAAAATCATGTATTACTTATTACATATATAAAAGTATTGGTTGGGTGCCAGAGGGGCAAATTTATGCCCCAGGGCAGAATGTATGCCATTCCCACTAGCCTGGCTTCTTGGTTACCTTTTGGTCTTAAGCACAACAGAATTTATATGCCAGTGATGACAGCAATAATAAAATTAAACTGGAATTCATAAGGAAGGAAATATATAAGGTAAACAACATATATATTGGGGAAAAGTTCTGCCCTGGCATCCTCACTGCTAGGTTCTACTGCTGGCTCTGCCATTAACTAACTGAGTGATGGGGAACCTTTGCATAAATCACTTGATGTCTCCTAGTCAAAGTTCATCAGATTGATATTACTCAAAACTAAGTATCAAGGATTCAGGTATTTTAATCAAGTACATTAAATAAAAGTCAGTCCTTCTGGAAAAAATAAAATAGTAATAACAATTATAAAAATTCAACTTTTACATCTCACAAATTATCTATGCAATTTATCTGATAAACAGTACCCTTTCATCTTATCTGAGAAGAAACTAAAATATCTTATGAATTTTTTCTTCTTATTGCTTTTTTCTCATTCTGAGAAATTTTTGAAAGAAAGCTAATTAAATGTATTTTCTTTCTTGAGGACAGAAATAAGTACGAAACTATATAATCCGAGCATCTATAGCTAGGTTGAGTAAATTTAAGCAGAAAGAATTTAATCATCTAGATTTACTGAGAGTGTTGACAGGATTAAAGCTAGGCTGTTTGAATAAAGTGATCATGCAGAATTACAAGAACAGCAAAATATAAATTGGATTTTTCTCAAGACCATAGTGAATGTCTTTGCCTACACCCTTCGTTCTAAAAATGTTACATAAAAAAGATCTATCAAAGATTAGATATCGATACAATGAGAGATCATTCTTCCAGTCTTTAAAATTCATTTCACTTTCAGGATATCTCTAGAAACCAACCTAACCCAGCTCAATTTGAAAAGCCAAATTCTAGCAATTCTGGGACTCTTCTAAATTAGATAGTCAGCAAGAGATTCATTGATATTGGGTACTTTTAGCTACATCTAGGCAATAAAAGTAGCTTACTCAAGAAGCTCTGATGGAATTTGGTCATAGATTATTTTATCACTTATTCACAAATATTTCTTGAGTGTCATCTATGGAGGCACTATTTTAGGCCCTCGGGTCAAAGTTCCTTGTCCTTTTGAGAACATTTTATTCTAATGTGGAGAGACAAACAATGATACACGTTATAAATGAGTAAATCACATAGTGTATTAGAATATGGTAAATGCTGTGAGAAAAAGAAAAAGTGGAGCATGGTAAGAGGGATAAAGTAGACCAGGGTGAGGTGGTTCCAAGTGGGATTGGGATTCCACCAAGCTTTTTGTACTGAGTAACTGGAAGGATGGTGTGGCCATCAAATGATACTAGGGGGCTTCCCTGGTGGCACAGTGGTTAAGAATCTGCCTGCCAGTGCAGGAGACACAAGTTCAAGCCCTGGTCCAGGAAGATCCCACATGCCGCGGAGCAACTAAGTCCATGCACCACAGCTACTGAGCCTGCGCTCTAGAGCCCTCGAGCCACAACTATTGAGCCCGCGTTCCACAACTACAGAAGCCTGAGTGCCTAGAGCCCGTGCTCTGCAACAAGAGAAGCCATCGCAGTTAGAAGCCAGTGCACTGCAATGAAGAGTAGCCCCTGCTCTCTACAACTACAGAAAGCCCACACATAGCAACAAAGACCCAATGCAGCCAATAAATAAAAAATAAAATTAATTAATTAAAGAAAAAAATTTAAAAATGATACTAGGAAGATGAAGGGAAGAGCAGGTTTCAGGAGGGGAGGGTCATGGGCATGTGGGCTGAAGCTTGGAGATTAAGAGTTCAGTTTGGGGTATGCCAAGATGAGATATCTATTAGAAATGAGTATCTGATGATACACTTGATTCTACATTATATTAAGATAGGAGAATGATTTTTGTCATACTCATTCAGAGGTTGAGGGGGAATTTGGAAACTTCTAAAGAAAAACAAAGATACAGATGTCCTAATGAACCATTAGACTTCTAAGGGAGAGCTTAGGTTTTGATATAAACAAAGTTAAAATCTTTCAGTCTTGTCAGGACATGTCCATATAAGAATAGTCATATTTTACCTTCAGAGGTGTAATAAACTTCATAGGAAATATACACTTGGATCTTAAAAGAGAAAAACATAATAAACTATAAGCCACATGGAGAGGTTTCACAAAGGGAAGAAATAAACTTCCTTCGGAATATGGAAATCTAAAACAAGCTACTTTTCCTTCTCTGGTTGCCCAGATTCCCATTGTCCTGAGACCCAGATTCTGAAAAAAAGAAGCTATAACTAAGGGATATCAGCAGTGGACAGTGACATCTCCTGCTGAAGAACAAATGGCATTGAACTTAGCTGCAGAAAGTTGTAAAATGCTTCATAAGAATATCTGATTTTATGAAACCCACATAATATCTAGAATAAAAATGGTTATATGATATTTTAACTAAATGGTTTTAATTTACCTAATTGACTATATAATGACATTTATTTATTTATTTTAAATTTATTTATTTATTTTTGGCATCGGTTCTTCATTGCTGCGTGCGGGCTTTCTCTAGTTATGGTGCATGGGGGCTACTCTTCATTGCGGTGTGTGGGCTTCTATCTCTTTGCAGTGGCTTCTCTTGCTGCGGAGCACGGGCTCTAGGCGCCAGGGCTTCAGTAGTTGTGGCACTTGGGCTTAGTTGCTCCACAGCATGTGGGATCTTCCCGGACCAAGGCTCAAACCCATGTCCCCTGCATTGGCAGGCGGATTCTTTACCACTGTGCCACCAGGGAAGTCCCCTATAATGACATTAAAAAAAATGATCTTCCTGTAAGCTGAGTTGGAGACTTTCAAAAAGTGAGGGAGTAAGTGGTTGCTCCTCCCGCTGAATACACTACACCTTTGTTTAGCTAGAGCATCTCGTTCTCTTTGTCACTTTCAGAACTTCCCAACTTAGATCTTGCTCATCTCCATCTCAGTCTTTGTTCCAAATCAGGTATCTGAAGGTCACGCAACATGAAATAATCCTCTCATATCATGTCTGGATTTTATGCTTCTAAAGTCCTAGATCCATATTAAGCAGCTTATAAAATCACAATGGGTTGTGTGTGTATATATATATACACACATATATATGTATATATATATATGTGTTATATTCATACACACTATACATATACACACATTAATGCACACACGTATTCCTTAGTATCTCCAGATCCTTAGCATCCTTATCTAGATGCATTAGTAGAGACTCAGCAAAAGTTGCCAGTCTATTGACTGTTCCCCATTGTGTCTGAAATTCAGCTTGACTATTGAGACAACACTTGAGATCATTTAATACCCATTCTGCTTTTCTCCATAGGAAAATGACCAAGATGTTAAAGGTGATGGAAGAGATTAATTTTACAGTATTTTAAAAATTGTTTCTAAGTCTGTTCCTCAATAACCATAAACGGATTTTTAAAAGATAAAAAATGTAATTAAAAAAGAAAACGCCTTTTGCTTCATATCTATAGCAGAACTGAATCATATTGCTTGGATTTGGTCAAGATTTCTGCTTGATGAACATTTTATGATTCATTAAAACGTCATGTAAATTGTAGAGCACTGCTGAGCCAAGCCAGATTTGATCTGTGAGCATTTTATTATATCTGACAAACCCTAATTTGGTTTGTTTTCATTTCTGCAGTATTTAACTAATGCAAAAAAACCAAATTACATGTAAATGATGATTAAAAACTTGTTATCAAAAGTTACCATCATGTTGCTTTAAGCCTGTTTACTGGAGTATAATCCTATTCTCTAGCTTTTAAGGAGAAGAAGCAAATATCTCAGTTAATTACTGTTTCGTTGCTAGTACCCCAGAGCAAGCACAGTTAAGTGTTCAATGTTCCAAAGTAATTTAGAAGAACCAGGACATATAAATTTGTACTAACAACTTTAGCTAATTGGCAAAATGGAAATAAATACAAGAATTTAGTGATTATCCGGCACTGAAATAAAAAGAACGTCTGACAGTGAGCACAAGCCAAGAACACAAGTTCAACAAAACTTGTGATACTTACAAGACACTCTGATTGGGATTTCAAATGAAATAATGTACTCAGGTCACTCAGAGCGCCTCTATTTAATCACCATGCACATACCTGAGAGGGAAATATCTGTACCGACAAAGGGCCACCATAAGTAACAACTCTTTATGGCTACACTTTCTCTACAGTATACACTAGGAGAGCAGAGGAATCTCTTTGTGGATGCAGAAGTATGCCTCAAAATGTTTGTCATACAAATTGGAAAAACTGTCTCTGTGGCATTGAAAAAGCCCCAAATGCAGCACATTCCCTGAGTGATGTTCATCACTAGGTGATGTTTCTACCTGTGTGGTGACCAAATGCCCATATGCCAAGCAAAGCGCGAGAAACCCTAGATCAGTGGCACGCCTCTAAACATCACCAATTATTATTACTGTGTTCTTAGCTTGGTTGTCTGAAGTTCTTAAATAGAGCATATACTCTCCAGAACACAGTTGAGGGAGGGGGATTTTTCTCTTCCTTGCAAAGTTCAAGCACGGCAAATCATTAAAAAAAAAAAAAAAAATAGTTGGTGGTTGAAACTCTGGAGGTGGAGTCCAGCAATAAACTGAAACAGATGCTCTGCAGTGAGGGAAGGACGTTGCAGTGAGGCAGTAATTGTTTACAGGGTAAACACGGCATCAGGATGGAGGTGCAGCCCGCTCCTTTGACGGTAGCTCTCAGCGTGGTAGTATTATACATGCTGCAAACAGGAGCAGGGAATTCATACACAATGCCAGTATCTTAACTGTATATTTTCCTTATTGAAATACACATCAGTTGTATACTTTACTCCTCACCTCCATCCCATCCCCAACCCCTTTACTTCTCCCCAATCCCAAGGATGTGTGGTAGCTGGCCAGTAGTAGAGAAAATGGTGACTGTGGCATTCTTAGGATCTGGTCCCCGTTCTGCCTTCCCAGACTCATCTTCTACCCCTTTCCCACTGTGCTTTCACAGTCCCTTTGTCCCCACTCCTGGGTCCCCCACATCCTTTTATGACATCTTCTCTCTTCCAAGAACATCCTAGACCGGTCTACCCATCCTAGACCGAGATCAGCTGCCAACTCCTCTGTGAAGTCCTGCCAGTTTCTCCTGACGAGGAGTGGTGCAGTCAGAGATATACTTGAAAAATCCAGTTGTGCCACTTATGAGGGGTATAACTCCTGCTCACAGATGAACCATTTTCTCATTTGTAAAACAAAGCATATTAACATGTGTCTATCACTGTCAGCTGCCTCTCAGGGTTATTACCAAAATTAAATCTTTAGTACAGTGCCTGGCACAAAGTATCCATCAACGGCTGCTGTAATTATTATCACCTGTTCTGCCCGAACACTGTCTTGATTCTATAACAGTGTTGATCAGATCGTATAATAATTGTTCACTTGTCAATCTCCGAACTAGATAAGCTCTGCTCAGCTATGTGTCTCCAACAACCAGAAGGGGCCTAGCACCTAATATGTAATAAATACACATGTGCTTTTGGCTTCCTAGGTGGTGCAGTGGTTAAGAATCTGCCTGCCAATGCAGGGTATGTAGGTTCAATCCCTGCTCCAGGAAGATCCCATATGCCTCAGAACAACTAGGCCTGTGTGCCACAAAAAAAAAAAGAAAAGAAAAATGAATATAAAACACATGTGAGCTTAGTTAATATCCATCATTAATGCTCTTTATGATAATGTTTTAAAATGTCCTTAATGAAATCTTTCAAATATGGCTTTTTCTTATCCACAGCTCTATGGTGAAATGCAAATAGAAGAATACAGCTCAATAGTACAGTTGTTCAGAAATCGGTGACAGCAGGCATTTCTGGAAGTAGAGGAGAAGGCAAATCTGAAGGTAGGAAAGTGCGAGAGAGTGTCTTGGGGAAACTGGGTCCCACTGAATATTGAGTCTCTCAGTCAGAGCAGGTGGTGGAGTTTGCACAGAAGAGGAGGTCACAGTCAAAAATTACAAACAAAAGGGAACAAACCACCACAGAAAAGTACCTCAGCAAGCCAAGCATGATTCACAACCTAAGAGTTACAGGTAAAAAGCAACCTAAGATTGCTTTCAATGTAAAAAGAAACGAAGACAAGACAAGCAGATTTTAAAAGCATCTAAACATAAATACTAAATAATCAGTGCAGTAACAATCTTAATGGACGGATTAAAGAACCATCTGGGCCCAGGTAGGGAAAGAATTAGTGCGTTGGAGGACAGATGTGAGAAAGAGAATAACCTAAACTATATCTGGAATCCCTGGGCTTAAAAATCATTGTACAAGTTCAATGCTTAGGAAGGCAGCTGGATACACAGATACTGAAAGTAAATTAAATGTGTAATAAATTCTTCAGTATGATTAACTCTTTTCTAATACCATGTAATACTGTATATTCAACAGCTCTCAAGTTATTTATTATATTTTGGACAGAACTATAGGAATTGATACTTGTGACTAATATTTATGTGAAATAGTTGTCCATGTTTTGCCTAATATTAAAAATAATGAACTTTCATAGTGGTAAATAATGATTACAGAATTACTTCAGAATCTAGAGAGGATATGTAGTCAGATTATCCTCCCCAAAACACGTAGAAATTTTGCTCAGCCATACAAGTAACCTCTAACTTTGTGATTTATGGTTTAAATTGTGAATAAAACATGATTAGACCTAAACCCAACCTTTCATGCTGTAGCACATTTCAAACCTACGTGTTAAAGGAAGGATTTTCCTATATCTTCTTAAGACATACAACCAATAAAATGTGGGAGTAAGTATAAAGGGACACCTATGATTTTCTTCACTGGTGAGCAGAAGGCAGGCAACCTGAGGGCAGTGATTTTGTCTTTCGGTCTAGGAAGTGGAGGTTCTCCAGCAATTTCCTGGTTGCAGCCCAAGGCTGCACATACAACCTGTGGATGGTGGTGCCACTTATAGAACTAAAACATGCTGACAGCCCATCCAGGAGAAGCACACACTTCAGGAGCAGCTTGTCGGGAGCACAGGATGAAACAAATCGCCAACGTGACCAACACAGGGACAAAAAGATCCATCACAAAGGTAAGCATGAAGGAGGGTGTGATTACAGTCCTTTATTCACAGATATCAGAAACACCTTTTGTATGAATGTGAAGTTAGAACATGGACATTTGATATTATCTACCAAGAATTGTGAAAGAATCTACTGGGAAAGGTTCTCCTAGACCTGCTTGAATGAAATAGTAACAGTAACTCCTTGCATCTGTGTAGTGTGATGACATTTAGCATTCCATTTCCAGTTCCTTCCCTGTGGGTAGGTGGAGCTTGTTAGTTGTCCTCATTTTACCGGGAAAGAAGCTGAGAAAGCTCCTGCTTAAGAGACTTGCCTCAAGCTGCCCCATGAATGGATCTAACAGCTTCTTTTCATCTCACCATTAAGGTGGTTGTTTTGAAATGGCCCTTGCCCTTAGGGAGGACAGGAGGCAGAGCAAGAAAACCCACCTTTGTAAGAGTTCTCAGCTGGAATGAACACACATACACACTGCTGTATTTAAAATAGATAACCAACAAGGACCTACTGTGTAGCACAGGGAATGCTGCTCAATATTCTGTAGTAACCTCAATGGAAAAAGAATTTGAAAAAGAATAGATACGTGAATATAACTGAATCACTTTGCTATACACCTGAAACGAACACAACATTGATAATCAACTATGCTCCAATATGAAATAAAAATAAAAGTAAGATAGTTTCACTCTCTCAGTGCCCAAAACTGTACTCACCATCTTCCTGCCAGCCTTTGCTATCTGTCTGGCTGCTCAGCCTTGACTTCTCCTTCTCCCTCACTTCCAATCTAGCACCAAATCTTGGCACGTCTGCCTCCTAAATGCCTCTCAATCCTTATTTCCACCCCCCTCCAACCACCTTCATAGCTAGACCTCCAATATCTCTTGCCTCGATTACAGGCACCCCAGCCCACTGACTTGCCTGCTTTAATCTATTCCTTGTCCTGCAGTGACAGTAATTTTTCTAAAACTACGTCTGATCAGGACTGCACCCTGCCTTGTCCCCCTCAATAGTTTTTGAGTGACCTCAGCGTAAAATATAGTCCAACTCCTGAAATGGTTTATAAAGGTCTTTCTGATCTGGCCCTGGCTTATCTATCTAGTCTCATCCTCCATCACTTGCCCCTCACTCATTGTATTCCCATCCCACCAAATCATTCCGTTCCTCCATCCTGCCATGCTTGTTCATCCTCTGAGCCACATTCATGCCGTTCCTACTACTCTGGACACCCTCCCTTCCCTCATATTAGCCAACTCCTGTTCACACTTCAAATCCCTTAGCTGTCATTTTTCTCCCAGAAATCTTGTAAATTGTATTTGCTCTCTCACTTTCCTGCATTCCCCATGTGACTGCAAATACTAGGAGGGCAGGGTACATGTCTGACTTATTTACACTGAATTCCTAGCGTCTTGCAGCACCCACAAAATTAAATTTTTTCTTTACATTGTTTTTCAACGTTTATTGGAATATAAAAGTTACAAAAACATGTCCAAATCATAACTTAAAAGCTCAGTAAATGATCACAAATCAAACACACTCTGGCACCCAGATTAAGAAAGAAAACATGACTTGCCTCTCAGAAGCCCCCCACAGCGCCGCTTCCAGTCGATACATCCCAGTGTTGATTATAATGCTGGCTTCTAATAGCATCGATTAATTTTGTATTTGCTTTTACTTTACATAAATCATACAATACATTTGCTTCTGTCTCATTCATTTGTTCAAGATTATGTTAGGAAGATTCATCCATATTGTTGCATGTGGTTATAGATCATCCTCATCACAGTAGTGCCTGCGTCCGATAAATATTTTTAAATGAAGATAATGAATGAAGCAATGATCCAAAAGCTAAAATCCCAAAGAGGAAACACATCTCCACATGTCATGGAATGAAGGAAACACACCCACCTTAGTCTTCAACCTGAGTCTCCAGAGATTTCGGGAAATGTAAGATATGCTCTGATGATATGTGCCCAGTGCCCTCCCCCATGTCATAATAGCACATGGAAACATCAGCAGCAATAGGGTCAATCATTCCTCTTCTGTGGTTTTATTTGTAAGGTGTGTCACCTCCATAATCAGAATCACAGAGCCAGGTGCAAAGGGCATCATTTGAGTTATAGGACGGTGACTAGAACACAACCTTCCTGGAGGTTACAAGCAAGCAACACAGACATTAAATACTGAGTGACTTCCTGCTTTTTGTGCTTTACAGTTTCCTTTTTCATAGGCCAAACGGTCTGTGAATCCCATCTGTCAGGAATGAGGGATGTACAAAGCAAGTAGAGGAAGCAGCAAATTGGAAAGTGATAGAAGAGGGCACAGGGAGAGAGGGAGGGTGCGTGAGAGCCTTGGGTGGGGAGCCCAGAAGGAGGGCCGTGGTTCTCAACTCCAACTTCAAGTGAAAATCCCTTGGAGAAAATACTGATGGCTGGGCTCCATCCCAAGGCAGTTATTTCAGGGTCACTAGGGGTGCAGCTCTGGCATCAGCATTGTTTCAAGGCTTTCCAGGGTGGTTCGTACAGGCTACCAGGTTTGAGAATCATTGTTTTAAAACAGGGACTAGAGTGAAACAATAAACAGACACACCTGAAGTTGTTCTCAAACTTTATTATGGGAGAAAGTCACCTGGAGAGCTTGTTTAAATTGTGGATTCTCTCAAACCCACCCCACACTTCCCCCAGAAGATCAGATTCAGTTGGTCTGGATGAGCCCTAAGAATCTAGATTTGTAACAAGCTCCCAGTGATCGCGAGAAGATGGGGAGGAGATGGCGGATGGGGAGCAGAGGAGAGGTGGAACTATAACCGTGAGGATAATTCTTCCCAACCTTGGTCCAGAGTGAGTGCACTAAAACTCAGTCCTGAAAGAGGTAACAATTTTTTTTTCTTAAAATGAAATTTGGTACAGGATAACAGAAAATATGACTTATTAAAATTTTGTTTGCCCTTAAATTTAAATTTTTCTAACAGGACTTGAATATTACTTAATGGGCACCAGTTACCTCTTCACCTTCCTTTACTTTACACAGAAGCAAACCTACCATGCTAGTCTGAAGAGGACACACCATCTGAATAAGCTCTATAATGCATGATTTTCTAAAATGGACTGTGCTTTGATATGATGATTATCTGATACTTAGTAAGCACCCTTTTAAAGTAACAGTAGGCAGATTTTAAGAAAGCCAGTACTGTACGTACAAAGACTTTATTTGAATGACCGTATCGGGGAAGATCAATTAAATGGCCTCTGAGGTTTCTTTCATTATGAGATGAAGAATTCAAGTCGAGAATATCAGTTTTTATCCCCCTTAACACCTGCTAAATCATCTTTAGTTATTACATTGTCTGTTTCCACATTCAAAGCAATTGCAGTGTACAAAATACCACAGAAAGCAACTGTTGCACGATATATTATTCAACAAAATGTAAGAGAAGGGTGCGTCCTTGAGCATGCTCAGAAAGCCCCAGCCATCTAAATCAGGGCCTGTGGATGAATCAGATTGCCCACAGTTGTGTGATCTTCAGTACGTAGCTCAGCCTTCCTGGACCATAGTTTCCTTGCTTATAAAATGAAGCTGCTAATAATAGCTTCATTTACTGAGTTCCTGTGTATTAGGACCTTCCTGCATTCCTTTATACAATAATATCTATGAGATGTTATCCCACTGTACGATAAGGAAATGGACACTCCAAGAAGTTAGGTAACTAACGCAAGGTGAAGCTCCTACATGGCAGAACAAGAAGCCAGTTTTACTCTCCTTGAAGTTCCCAGAGTTGAGGGCCCATGTGTTGCTCACCATTGTGTCACTTGGTTCTAGCACAGTGCCTGGCACCTAACAGGAAGGAGTTCAGTAAATAAGTCGCTGAATTAACATGGCTCTTAAAACCATGTTCTTTATCCTCCTAGTTATTGTATTATGTGTGCATCAAAAGTGGGTGCTGGTTTTAAGATTCCCAAATAAATTTTCTGACTCAAGATTAGAAACATTTGAGAAGCTCAGAATTTTGTTTCCAGGAAGTTAAAAGGAGGGATTACAAAGTAATTGGGTGGCAGTTTGCCATGGTAACCAGAAAATAAGGGCAGAAGTCTCGGTATTACTCCCCTCATTGTCAGTTTTGTGATTTTTAAGGCCAGTTAGCTAATCTCAATTTCCTCATCTGTAAGAGCCAATGTCAGTCCAGTGATCCCTGTGTTTCATTCAAATGCAAACTTGTATCATATACACTTTTTTAATAAAAAGGCAATCCATCACCCCTCACACACATAGTAAGAATACAATACAGACTAAATGAATGAGAAAGAAGTGGAAGAACAGGCTGTTGAAACAGATGATAGAGAAGTAACTAGTATTGAAACAGATGATAGAGAAGTAACTAGTACCTCGAGAGTTTAAATGTCACCCAACATCCCCTTACCTAAGGGAAAATCCAACTGCCTAATTTGCGAAGGACTATCTGTAAACGGGGCCTATCAGATCTTTTGCAGATCATATTTATCCAAGGATCTGCAGTCCCTCTCCACTCTATCTTTAGTCTGTAGGTAGTCTCTTTTTCAGATAACAAGGAGGGGCGGATCCAATATTATATTCAGAATGAGCAAAATAATTCCATTTCATTCAACAGTCCTTGAGTTTTCTCTTACCAAGATCAGCCCACGAAGCATTTAGAAAAGTATAGAAAACTTGGTGCAAGTAAGAGTGTTGTTAGATAGCATGTTCAGGAAATGGGGAGGGCAAGTCAAAAATTATTCTAGATTTAGAATCTTACGCTTAACAATTATGGTCATTGGAAAGCTACACAATAATTCTTAGTCCAGTCAGATAAATAGAAATGGGAATCTGGAGATGCCTACAGATCACCCAGGAGAGCGAATAGTAAACCTACCTTAGGTCGGAGGTAATTCTTTTGCAATCTGACTTCACGAGGTACTAGTTACTCCTCTATCATCTGTTCCAACAGCCTGTTCTTTTTCATTCCACTTCTCTCTCACTCATTCATTTAATCTGCATTGTATTCTTACTATGTGTATGAGGTGGTGAAGATCAAAGAAGCAGTAGAAAAAGGGACTTAACTTTTTGGGGAGGGAGACATACAAACAAAAACTCAAGTGGCATAAATGAATACTGATCCTAAAATCTCAGACTTTGGACACAAACAAACCTGAGTTTTAATCCCAGCTCTACTGGCTCTGTAAACTCAAGCAGGTTATTTCACCTGAGTTTAGTTTTCTCATCTGCAATCAATCAATAAATAGTGATGATGGTAATATTTACTTCACAAACCTGCTCTAATTACTTAAACAGGTAATATATGTAAAGAAGGTCATAGTGCCAAGTATATATCTGATCCTTCAAAAATAGTAGCTGTACAGCGTGAGCAGAGATGAACGAATAATTAATTTTAATCAGGGTTATGGTCTTAGTAGCCTGATTCAGTGTTCATCTCAAGATCTTGTTACAAAGCCCACTGGTCCTTTGCTGAGTCCTTTCTCTCTTTCCCTTCCCAAGTTCTAGTTCTTGAGTCGTGAATCTCCCATTTGACCATATTCCCTCTCACGGGTCAACAGCCAGATCTGTGCTTCTGACACCTTCATCCCCACCTTCAGAGCTGAGTGGACCTCCCAACTGGAAGGGCAGAGCATACACCAGAAAAAGCCAGACACAGCAGGGCTATAACATGCTCCAGAGAACACAGTGCTGGGTATCAAAGGGGAACTTCTGAGCTCATCTCAAACACAGGCCCTCTTTGCTAAGGTCCACTCTCATGTCACCTCCCTGGGCTGGGGGAGACACTGCTGTGCCAATTTCCTAAAGCACTGCTTTTATTAGTTTTCTTTCCCACTTCAAGGTCTCCCTATTACCTTGTGCTTCAAGTGTTAGCTTCTCAGCAAGGACCCCTTCTCTGTGCTCAGCCATACACTAACCACCTCTCCCCAAAGCTGCTCTCATCAAGCCATCTCCTTGCTGACAAATTTGGTAGCCTGTTTATTTTAAAGTAGTCATAGATGTAAAAGTACCTAACCCTTTACCAGGCACATAGACTGTTCAATAACACCTTGTGTTTTTAGAGACCTCAGGGAACAGTTCTGAGGGTTGCGTGATCATGTACATGCATGTGGGCCTGGTTTTGCCATTTCCATGTAGTGACTCCACACGCTTGATGTTTTCTTCCCATGGAGACCCCTAGAGATGGAACCCTCTTTGCTTTCTCCTTTACAGGGAAGACTTCTGACCTGCCTCTGCACAGTCCCTCAAATTTCTAGACACAAAGTAGAACTATCAGAACCACGGGGGAAAACAACTGTAGCTATATTGTGGTTCTGGATGCAGGATATTTATAGAGTATTATATACTACCTTAATGGAAATTTGTGAGAATTACTGAGCAATGGTCTAAACAGCAAACTTGCTTCTTTCTGTAGAACACAGAGAGTATGTTTTTATTGCTCAATTAAATCTGGGCCTTTTGGTTTGAAAGACTGAGATTTATGTTTTCCTAAGAGCTATAGCTTCTCAAACTGCACATCTGAAGACTGAACTAACATTCACAGAAGGAGAACTCGTGCTTTCATTCATTCACAGCCCTGTGCTAGGTCTTTTATGGGGAAAAAACCCTCAAGAAATCTCTAATCAATTAAAGAACACCAGACAAGTATGCAAATTATGCAAAGAATCACATTTTGGTAATATATAAAGAGAAAAGTTATGTGCTATAAGGATTGAGGAAATCAGGAGATTGAATGTGTTTGGAAGGATCCCAATATCTTTACGAATATACTCCTATTTGAACTGGAACAGTAGGTAAGATTTTTGACAGGTAGAGATGAAGGGGGAGTTTTATAGCCAGGATGGCATGAGCAGAGAAGGGCATGGGGGTCTGTGTAGGGAACAGTGAATAGCCTAACAGTGAATAGCCTAATGTGACTAGTATGTACAATATGTTTGCAAAAGTAAAATATGACAGGGTTGAGGAGGGAGGCAAAGATTCCGACATGAATGACCTTCATTTTCTAGCTAAACCATTTGGTTATAGTTTAAAAGTAAATGAAGGACTTCTGAATGGCCATGATCTGTGCTGTGTTTTATGAAGCTAAACTCCCAGATGATCTGGGGGCTTTGCCTATGAGTTGGTCAAGGTCCTCACCATTTTTAATTAATTAATTTATTTATTGGCTATATTGGGTCTTCATTGCTGCACGCGAGCTTTCTCTAGTTGAGGTGAGTGGGGGCTACTCTTTGTTGAGGTGCACGGGCTTCTCAGTGCAGTGGCTTCCCTTGTTGTGGAGCACAGACTCTAGGTCCTCGGGCTTCAGTAGTTGCAGCACACAGGCTCAGTAGTTGTGGCACACAGGCTTCATTGCTCCAGCATGTGGGATCTTCCTGCACCAGGGATGGAACCCATGTCCCCTGCATTGGCAGGCGGATTCTTAACCACTGCATCACCAGGGAAGTCCTTGTCCTCACCATTTTTTTGCTAGAGCTATTGGCATAGTAACTAGTCTTCCAACCAAAACTAATTACCTGGGGGTATTCATGAGTAAGTGTGTGGTTATTGTGTGATATCTCTATTGTCTGACCTACTGAATTCTGTTCTGATCATGTCATTACCTAATTTTCTCTCCTATTATATGGTGATGTAATATTACAATATAATATTGTTGATGACAGAGACCACATCTCACTGGTCTGTGTATCCGTGCTGATTAACATAATGTTGACACATAGTAGGTTTATCATGACCTTGTATTGTATTTGTGGAATGAATGAATGAGGGCATGCAGGCAGGAATGCCACCCAGAGGGTTATTGGAGTGAACCAAGTGAGAGACTACTGAGATTTGAACTGAGGTTGCAGCATTTGGAATGGACAGGAAAGACGTTGCAAAAATAACAGGTTAAGTCCTAGAACATTTTCCAAAATAATAACAAAAAAGCACAGTCTTGTTCCTCTTTTGTGAGGTATATACCACCACAGTAAAAATTTAGGCTTACTAGTCTACGTATCTAACAAAGGAAGCATGGGTCAGAATAGTGCTCACAGGAAATATAGGAACTGTCTCTTGTTCTCCTGCCTTGTGTGTGGATGCGTAGGTGCACAGTACACCACACAAGCAGATGTGTGTGTGTGCATGCATGTGTGTGCACACACACACACCCCATCCTTGATTTCTGGTTTTATTACCAATTAAGAAATAAAATTTTACAAGAGTAGCAACGAACAGAAAAAGCAATGAGAACCTAAAGAAGCAAATACGCAAGTTTTTCAAAACAAGTAAGTCCAGACCACTGCAATGCTGGTGAGGATGTGGAATAAAAAGTACCTCATTCATTGCTGTTGGGAATGCAAAATGGCACAGCAACTTTGGGAGACAGACTGACAGTTTCTTACAAAACAAAGCACACTCTTACCATATCATCTAGCAGTGAATGCCCAAGCGAGTCGAAAATTCACCTCCACACAAAAGCCTGCACACAAATGTTTATAGCAGCTTTATTCATAAGTGTCAAACTCGAAAGCAAAATATCCTTCAATATGCAAATGGTTAAACAAGCTGTGGTATATCCATGTAATGGAACATTATTCAGCAATAAAAAAATTTAGCTATCGAGCAATAAAAATGTATGGAGGAAGTTTAAATGCATATTACTAAATAAAAGAAGCCAGTCTGAAAAGGCTGTATAATTCCAACTATGTGGCATTCTGAAAAGGCAAACTATAAAGACAGTAAAAGACCAGGAGCTGCCAGGAAGAGGGAGAATGGAGGAAGGAGTGAAGAATAAACAGGTGGGACACACAGGATTTCTCTATGATACTATATTGGTAGATACATATCATTATATATTTATCAAAATGCATAGACTGTATAATAAGAAGAGTGAACCCCAATGTAAACTATGAACTGTAGTTAATAATAATATATCACTATTTGTTCATCAGTCTCATCAAATGTACCACATTAACGTAAACTGTTAATAACAGAACTAGCACCTTGAGGTGGGAGGGGATATATAAAGAATTCTGTACTTTCTGCTTAGTTTTTCTGTAAACTTAAAACTGCTCTAAAAAGTAAAGTCCATTAATATAAAAATACATAGTATAGAATTTCTAAACATAGTTTATGTATTTCTATGCATAGTATAGAAAGTTCCATAGTACAGAATTAGTTCTATACTATCATAACACACTTTTCTCAAACACTGTCTTAATCTGATAGCAATCTATCAATCTGTATCAATCTTGGTCCAAACAGAAAAAACAGAAACCACTGTTAAGTTTTTAAACCAGAGGAAATTTAATACCAAGCATTGGTTGCATAGCTGAGGTGGGACATGAGAATCAGAGGGGGTGCAGACAGTGAGCCAACTTGGTGATTTGTGATAGCAGGAAACAACTACCACACAGGGAGACCTATGATAGCCAGGGGCTGGGGCGGAGAGGAAGCTGGGACCACGATGGCCCACGGGAGCTGGGGCCACAGGGAAGGTGCTGACACTAGCAAAAGTGATACCTAAGGAGGCAAAAGAGGAAAGAAAACTCATGCATCTCCCTTCCACCCACCCTAATCATTTATGGGTACTATTTATTAGCTAACCCAGGCTACCGTAGGAAACAGATAATGGGGCCACAGAGAGCAGAGCAAGAGAAGGGAGAGGAGAAGATGGGGGCAGTCAGACCCAAGACCAGCATACCATCAGGAAATAATAATAATAATAGTAGTAATAATAATAATAGAACAAAGATGCTAGTGAAGTGAATTAATCTGGTTTTTAAAATGCTTTGTGAAAGTATGTTAGAAAAAAAGATTATAGATTAGATATTACAACAAAAATTCTGAAGGTAGCATTAGTCATATATCAGAAATATCATTATTTCTGCCTAGTTCCTTTGCCTCTTCCTGTGCTATCTGCTCTCACCACCCCCCAGCTCTAAGAAGGGTGACCTGAATACATGACATCTGAACCCATCTGGATTTCTCTTCAAGGAATTGACAACCAGAGACACTAGCTGAAGACACTACATCTATAGTGACAAGAAGAGGAGAAAAGAGGCAAAAATCCGACTTTCTAGCTCCCAGTGAAAGGTCATGAGACAACCCCTTTGTTCACGCTGGCTTGAGTGAGCTTGCTTTTTCTAACATCATCCCTAAGATAGTCAGCTATAAAAAGTCATATTTCAAAATTTTAGATTGAAGCTTTTCCTTTATGATTCCTGTGATAACATATATGAGACACATGGATGGGACATTTTATCATGATTTAGTATTGATTAGGCCCAAAGAACTCTGCAGAGGGCCCATGGTACATATCTGTACCAGATTCAGAATAGTGCAGTAATCCAAACAGTGAGCTCGGAAGAACATAAGGAGGTAAAAGTTGAGGTTAACAGCTGTCATACCACCAAAGGAAAACATTTTCTAAGCCAGTTGTAAGAGAAAACACAGGTGCAAGGAAGATGTCCAGGCTGTAGGAGGAAACATAGAAGATATTCAAAGGCAACTTTTAAAAAATATCTACTGAAAGCTCTGTATTAGTCCTTTTCCTATACACCAGGGCTTAAAGAGGGCTATTGATTTGTAATAATTTCTTTCAACAACAGCTTTTTATACTCCACATATTTCTGTTTTACTTCCCTTGAAATATTTTTCCCCTTCGTCTACAACAAAATTCTGGAGTTGAGGAGGAATAACTGAGCCCTCAGCGTCCATCAGTGTGGTGTCCGTGGGGAGCTGTACAGAAATACACGTTTTCTCGTGTGTAAAGCAGTGTGGGCTCAGGAATGCCAGGCATATCGACTAACTTCCTAAAAGGGTTTTCATTTGACTCTATTTGGAGATATAATACAAGCTAACTTATTTGTGTGTTTTTATTTAATATCAAATTCTCCATAGCTATAAAACCATAAGAAAGCCTACACTTTGTAAAGATTCAATCAAAAGGAAATTATCATTGGAAAGAGAAACTTGACATGATGATGTGATGAAAGTTCAGATTTCTTTTGCAGCAAGTGGTACACTATATATTGCAGCAAGGTATGCTGTATTTTGCCTTGGAAACACCCACTTTTAAAATGTCACTCATCCCAGTTCTGTTCTTCAATAGGTCTGAGAGGAGCCTGGGTTGGAACTAAAAGCTTAGTGTATCTTCCCGTTGTAGGCTGATTAATAGTGACTGTTAAATCAGGAAATTCTACAGAAGTATCAGAAATAGCTGCTGCAAAAATAAATATGAAGACTATAACATACTTTTACACGGATGTTTTGAGGTAATTTATCCCCTCCAGAGTGCTGTTTACAAACTGCAAAGGCTTATGCTTAGGTTAAGAGACCTAGAGATGATCTGGTTGCTCCTTTTTAATTTTTTGGCCATGTGGCATTTGGCTGAAACACGGTTGGAACCTAGGCCCCCTGCAGTAAACAGGCCAAGTCTTAACCACTGGATCACCAGGGAAGTCCCTAGTTGCTTGTTTTATAGATGAGGGAATGCAGTTCCAAAGACTTCTGAAATGAACAGGTGTTTTGAGTATCAAACTGAACATAATACATCCCAGAGTTGAACTTCTTCAAATATGCACAAGTCTGTTTTCATCCAAAAAAAAGTTCTTTACATGCAGTGAAAATTAGCCATAGACCCTCCGCCTCTTGTCAGATTGAAGATTTGCTTGTAATGAGCATCAATTTCATAGAAATCTCCTTTATATCGCTGTTACCTAGAACTTCCTAAAAGAACTCTTGTAAAAAGAAGTACTCTTCTTTTAAGAATTATATTGCTTTAATCGGTCAGACTGAACATGTACCACCTTTTTTTTGTTGTTGTTAACAGAAAAAAACACCACCCAAATGGAGTTGTTCTTTCTCAAAGATCTTCATATAGAAGTTTTGGAATTAAAGCCTCCTTCTTACGCTATCTGGATTCTGGATTGCCTTTATACATGAACCTATTTTTAGTAGAGTATAGTATTCTGTAGTCTGTCAGGTATTTAAATCATCTTTCAACAGATGTCATTTAAAAAAATCATAATTTTGTATACATTATCTCCTCTGATTCTCACTAAAAAAAAAAAAAAAAAAAACCCTTTGAAGCAGGATACTATTTTAATCTTTATAGTTTCAGATGAGCCAAGTGAAATTTCACAAAGCTAGAGTAACGGACCGAGAGACCCTTAGAAATCCTGACTCACATCAGGATCACTTAGTGAGGGGGAGACATAAAAAATTCAGATTCCTAGGCACTGCCCCCAGTGGTTCTGAATCAGAATCTTTGAGAGCAGAGCCCAGGAACCACTGAGATAATCTGACAATATCAGACTGTTTTCTGAATCCTAGAGCTCTGCAGAGGTGGTTCAGGGACTGCTATAAGAGTGAAGAGAAAGCTTAATGAGCATCCCCACTCAGCTTTAAATCTTGTATATATTAGGTTTCTATTTACAATTTCATTTGAAGCAAAAGTGGAGTGGGTGTTCCACTGTTGAAAAAAGAAGAGACACCTGCATTTTTCAGATGAAGAACCCAGTCCCATAAAGGCCCAAGGTCAAACAGCTCATAAGGACAAATCCAGGTTCTGATGCTTTGATGTTTCTTCCAGGGTTTTTTCCGTTACACCACAGTGAATCTTCCTGCTATAGAAATGTGCTCCGGCCAGAGCCTCTGCTGTTGCAGAAGATTTACAAATACCAGATGCATTCACATAAATACAAAATCAGCATTTTAATGGAGCTTTTTCAAACCAGACTGTGATGGTTTTCACATGAACCATGTGGTTAATGAGGCAGGCTGCAGGAACTTGAAATCAGGTAGACTGGAACTTGATGGTCTGGATCCCTGACTTCCACGTGACCATCCATAGATGCCCTTACTCTAGAAGGAGCTTGGTCTCTTACTGTATCTTTCTACATGTCCTACTTCTGCAGTTTTGGGCCTTTGAAGCACAGAGTGATGGAGGCAGACCTCCTTTTAAAAAAAAATTTTTTTATTGAAGTGTATTTGATTTACAATATTATGTTAGTTTTAGGTGTATAACACAGTGATTCAGTTATTATATATATATTCCTTTTCAAATTATTTTCCCTTATAGATAATTATAAAATATTGAGTGTACTTCCCTGTGCTATACAGTAGGTTCTTGTTGTTTATTTTATACATACTAGTGTGTATTTGTTAATCCCAACCTCCTAACTTATCCCTCCCCCCACCCCCGTTTCCCCTTGGTAATCAGAAGTTTATTCTCTACGTCTCTGAGTCTCTTTCTGTTTTGTAAATAAGTTCATTTGTATCTTTTTTTTTTAGATAACACATATAAGCGATATCATATGATATTTGTCTTTTTCTGTCTAGCTTCCCTTAGAATGATAATCTCTAGGTCCATCCATGTTGCTGCAAATGGCATTATTTCATTCTTTTTTATGGCTGAGTAATATTCCATTGTATATATGTACTACATCTTCTTTATCCATTCATCTCTCCATGGACATTGCTTCCATGTCTTGGCTATTGTAAATAGTGTTGTGATGTCTTGGCTATTGTAAATAGTGTTGTGATGAACATTGGGGTACATGTATCTTTTTGAATTATGGTTTTCTCCAGATATATGCCCAGGAGTAGGATTATAGGATCATATGGTAACTCTATTGTTAGTTTTTTAAGGAACCTCCATACTGTTCTCCACAGTGGCTGGACCAATTTACATTCCCACCAACAGTGTAGGAGGTTCCCTCTTCTCTACATCCTCTCCAGCATTTATTCTTTGTAGACTTTTTGATGATGGCCATTTTGACTGGTGTGAGGTGATACCTCATTGTAGTTTTTTTTTTTTTAAGAGCTTTATTTTATTTATTATTTTTTTGGCTGTGTTGGGTCTTCATTGCTGCGTGCAGGCTTTCTCTAGTTGCAGCGAGTGGGGGCTACTCTTCATCGCAGTGCACAGGCTTCTCATTGTGGTGGCTTCTCTTGTTGCAGAGCATGAGCTGTAGGTTTGCAGGCTTCAATAGTAGTGGCACGTGGACTCAGAAGTTGTGTCTCGCGGGCTCTAGAGCACAGGCTCAGTAGTTGTGGTGCACAGGCTTAGTTGCTCTGTGGCATGTGGGATCTTCCCAGACCAGGGCTCAAACCTGTGTCCCCTGCATTGGCAAGCAGATTCTTAACCACTGCACCAGCAGGGAAGTCCCAACCTCTTTGTAGTTTTGCTTTGCATTTCTCTCATTATTAACAATTTTGAGCATCTTTTCATGTGCCTTTTAGCAATCTAGATGTCTTCTTTGGAGAAGTATCTATTTAGATCTTCTACCTATTTTTGATTGGGTTGTTTGTTTTTTTGATATTGAGCTGAATGAGCTGTTTGTATATTTTGGAGATTAACCTCTTGTCAGTTGCATTGTTTCCAAATACTCTCTCCCATTCTATAGGTTGTCTTTTTGTTTTGTTTATGGTTTCCATTGCTGTGAAAAACCTTTTAAGTTTAATTTAGGTCCCATTTGTTTATTTTTGTTCTTATTTCCATTACTTTAGGAGGTAGATCCAGAAAGATATTGCTACGATTTATGTCAAAGAGTGTCCTGCCTATATTTTCCTCTTGGAGTTTTATAGTATCCGATCTAACATTTAGGTCTTTCATTCATTTTGAGTTTATTTTTGTATATGGTGTTAGAGAATGTTCTAATTTCATCCTTTTACATATGTGTCCAGTTTTCCCAGCACCACTTATTGAAGAAACTGTCTTTTCTCCATTGTATATTCTTGCCTTCTTTGTCATAGATTAATTTACCATGGGTTTATTTCTGGGCTTTCTATCCTGTTCCTTTGATCTATATTTCTGTTTCTGTGCCAGGACCATACTATTTTGATTGCTGTAGCTTTGTAGTATAGTCTGAAGTCAGGGTGCCTGATTCCTCCAGCTCTGTTTTTCTTTCTCAAGATTGTTTTGTCTATTCGATGTCTTCCATGTTTCCATACAAATTTTAAAATTTTTAGTTCTTGTTTTGTGAAAAATGCCATTGGTAATTTGATAGGGATTGCATTCAATTTGTAGATTGCCTTGGGTAATATAGTCATTTTGACAATATTGATTCTTCCAGTACAAGAACACAGTATATCTTTCCGTGTCATCTTTGATTTCTTTCATCAGCATCTTATAGTTTTCAGAGTACAGGTCTTTTGCCTCCTTTGGTAGGTTTATTCCTGGGTTATTTTATTCTTTTTGATGTGATGGCAGATAGGATTGTATCCTTAATTTCTCTTTCTGATTTCCCATTGTTAGTGTTTAGAAATGCATTGGATTTCTATGTATTAATTTTGTATCCTGCAGCTTTACTAAAAATTCATTGATGGGCTCCAATAGTTTTTCTGGTAGCATCTTTAGGATTTTCTATGTATAGTATCATGTCATCTGCAGACAGTGACAGTTTTACTTCTCTTCTAGTTTGGATCCCTCTTATTTCTTTTTCTTCTCTTATTGCTATGGCTAGGACTTCCAAAACTATGTTGAATAAAAGTGACAAGAGTGGACACCCTAGTCTTGTTCCTGATCTTAGAGAAAATGCTTTCAGGCTTTCACCATTGAGTATGATGTTAGCTGTGGGTTTGTCATATACAGCCCTTATTATATTGAGGTAGGTTCCCTCTCTTCCCACTTTCTAGAGAATTTTTATCATAAATGGATTTCAGTTTTATCAGAAACTTTGCATCTGTTGAAATGATCATGTGCTTTTTATTCTTCAATTTGTTAATGTGGTGTAGCACACTGATTGACTTGTGGCTGTTGAAAAATTCATGTATTCATGGGATAGATCCCACTTGATCATAGTGTATGATCCTTTTAATGTATTGTATTGTATGTAATATATTGCATTCAGTTTGTTAGTATTTTGTTGAGGATTTTTGTGTCTATGTTCATCAGTGATATTGGCCTATAATTTTTTTGTGTGGTATCTTTGTCTGGTTTTGGTATCAGGGTGATGATGATCTCATAGAATGAGTTTGGAAGTGTTCCTTCATCTGCAATTTTTTGGAATAGTTTCAGAAAGGGAGGTGTTAACTCTTCTCTAAATGTTTAATAGAATTCATCTATGAAGCCATCTGCTCCTGGACTTTTGTTTGTTGGGAGTTTATAAATCACAGATTCAATTTCCTTACTTATAATTGTCTGTTCATATTTTCTATTTCTTTCTGGTTCAGCCTTGGGAGAGTGTATCTTTCTAAGAATTTTTCCATTTCTCCTAGGTTGTATATTTTGTTGGCATAGTTGCTTATAGTAGTCTCTTATAATCCTTTGTATTTCTGTGGTATAAGTTATAACATCTTTTTTATTTCTAATTATATTGATTTGGGCCCTCTCCCTTTTTTTGTGATGAGTCTGGCTAAAGGTTTATCAATTTTTTTATCTTTTCAAAGAACCAGCTTTAGATTAAAAAATTTTTTTCATTTTTTACAGCATGTTTGGAGCAGCATGATGCATGAATTGCAGTGAAAACTCTTAACTGTACCAGGGATAACTTCAGTGTTCAGGTTGCCTCTTCCTAGGAATTCAAATCTAGGCAAGTGAGAATAGTTAGGAAAGAGGAGGACATCCCAAGGAAAAATCTGCTAAATATAGTCAGTGGAGGAACCCCTGACTTCAATGGTAATCTGATAATACCCACCAAATATTTCTACCTTTGTATATATGCATTGATCAAATCAAACAAACATTTGACAATTTGAGTTCCTTTACCCTCTTTTAAAAAAATCCATGTATTCTTTACCCCACCTGCTCCGTCACCCCAATGAAACTGTAGGTAAAAACTGCTTAGATGTGGTGATATGTAACAGTTGTATATGTTGAGATTCATGCAATGTGTCTGGATTACATAAAAATACTGTAATAATATCCAGCTAACAGATTCATAAAAAATACCTTGGGAAACTATCTTAGACAGTTGTACCCTATATATACTATCACTTTTGACATCTTGGAATTATCCAGTGAGGTCCCCAATAACTATAATTTATGATGACAATATGAACATGGTAATGTATATGTATCCATTTGTCATTCTTGGTTAAATATGTACATAAGTACCTATTTGTGCTAGAGATATAAGGAACTCTGCAATCATAACTGATACTACATGACCTCACTGCACCTATCTGAAAACCAGGTGCATCAAGGTGGACATCACTGTGACCTATGGATGAATGTTTTCTTTTCCCCAAGGATAAGGGGGAGATGAATAGTCATGATGTATAGGGAAGCCAGAGAGACTGTAATGACACATTGAAGTCAGGAGGGAGCAAAAGGTTTAAACAAAAGAAAATGCTGGAAGGAAGAAAAGAGTCAAAAAAGACACCCAGAGAGAAGTTAAAACTCCATGAGTGAGATAAAAAAAAAGCAGTTCAGTTTTCAGTGGGTTTCCTCTTCTAGTTCCAGACCACAGGCATTCTCCCAAAAAGCCCCCATTGCTTGGGTTGTTAGAAGAGCTCTCTGTTCCTTTCAATCAAAGCAAAAATGCCTAACTAAATATTCAGCAAGGAAAAGGAAATATCAATAGCAAGAAATATTAAATTTGTGTCTTATTTCATAAAGGACCTTAAATTTGAAAACTCCAGACTTTAAAGTTTTCAAACTATCTACCGAAATACAAGTTTCTGTGTGTGGTTCTGTTATTGTATGTATTACTATTTGTTTTAAAACAGGAAAAATAAGGGTCATGATGCTTATTGGTGTTTTCAATTAATTAAAAATTAAGTGGCCTATAATTTTTAATCAACTATTTTATGATTTTTTCCAATTAAATGAAGAATTTAAAGAAAGTTAATTTAGCAGTTAGGTGTTAAATAAAAGCTAAGAAGAAGTGAGTTTTTACTAGTTCTTTTCTTCTTTAACTTTCCACTAATCTGATGTATCTCAAAAGAGCCTGCCCAAGTTTTTCAAAGTAAAATTACCTCTGGGCTTTGACCATGCATTTTTCAAGCATGGATAACATAAATCTAAAAGGGATTTTTTTCAGAAGGCTTTGAACAACGGGACGGAATGGCTTATAATGAAAATCACTTTCTTCTTCTAACGCAGCATTGTATTGTGATATGGAATTCTCAGGTACTCAAATGTAGCTATTTCTGCATATTCTCCTACACAAAATAGAATCTAAATAGGAGCCATTATGGTTCCAGGAACTGGGCACTGGAATAGGTATCAGAACTGAGGATCCAGCCTTGGCTCTACTTTTAACATGATACATGAACTGGATCATGTCACCTAATCCACCTAGTTCTATATTTATTTCCCTGAAAAGCAGGAAATTAGACCAAATCAGGTATCCCTTATTACACTGAAGTGATACTTGCCTTTTATCTGAAATTTTCTGGAAGCTCATTTAGATATGGGAGTGACACTAAATATACTGTGTAGAGTAGCTAAGCTTTGTAATTAGCTGTATTCCTTTTTATAACATGAGCATGACGGGAACAACCTTCTTAGAGAGCCACAAGAAAATGACTCTTTATCTACTTAACAGGGACAATAATACTAGATGATCCCTAAGGTCAATTTCTGCACACAAATTATATGATTCTCATTCCACATAGACAAAGTATATCCTTCCTACCAAGTGATACAATTGGAGTAGCAACTGGGGCTTTGACCCACCAAATGTTAAAGCACAGATTTTTCAGCGCCTGATAAAATGGCAAGTAGCATGGTTGGTGGCTCTCTCACCTGAACTGAAATGTGGAGAGAAACCAACATACAATATTAAGGAGAAGCACAGAATGTTGGTAATGATAAACCAGAGTAGTTGTAAGTGGGCAGAAGTGCTCATTTAGTTCAGGAGGAAATGGGATACAGAAACTTAAAAATGAATAAGGAAAAGAAATTTAGGTGTGAGCCCTTATAGGTTAGGAGGAGTCTCCCAGAAAAAAAAAAAAAAAAAAAAAGAACTTTAAAGTCAAGAAAATGCAACAGATAGAAGACAGGAAAGGAAACAAAACAGAAGCAAACATAGGAAATACAAAATAACTTGAATGTATATTTTAGCAGTAACTGCAAAATGTAAATTTTTTAATTCACAGATCAAAAGAAGGACTTTTAGATTGGACTAAAAAGGATGATATCCAGCAATACATCCAACACAGGAGGCACACTAAGAGTAGGAGAATATAGAAAAGCTGAAAACAGTAAAATGGCGGGGTGGTGGGGAGAAGCATCAAAAAAAGATGTAAGATATAAGCTGAACTTTGTTTCAGCTACAATATGTAAGCCTTGTCCTCACAACAACAAGAAGCTGAACAAACAGAAAATCAATAACTTTTCTTGAACAAATCAGAGAACTGAGTTTGCAGGGCAAACTCAAAATCTAGAAAGACAGGCACAGAGAGTCACAGATAGGATCTGCTCACCTAGAACAGAAGCCATAGAAGACACAAACTGGTAGGAACACTTAAGTGGCAATTTTGATTAATTTCTGGACGTTGAGTGTGTACTAGTTTAAGAATAAAAAAAAGTCCTAGGGCCACATGGTCTTTATGTCCAGGAACCCCACCAGGTTATCAAGGTAAAGGTCCAAGGAAGATCCCCTTGTGGCTCTAAGGGGAGTGGAAGAGTAATCTTTGGTAAATATGCTCAAAGACTTCTCTATTTAAAATAAAGGCCTACTTTCCAGGAAGAAATACTTTACCAGAACCTGTGCAATAGTTTTAGGGAGAAGAATGTTCCTTTCCCTCCAGTCCCCTCCAGTCTCCCTGTCTCACCTAAGGGGAGTGGGGGAGCTATACAAGAAGAAATGCTTGTGAAGGTCACAAACCGAAGACACTGGCCCACCACAAGACTGAGACTTACTTGGAGTATTATAAAACATTCTCACACTCCTGAACCTTATGACCATACCAGTAGAGTTCCAGTAGCAGATTATAGCTGAAAAAAATAGACTCTTTCTGAGGAGGAATACTAATGGAAATCAAAAGCCAAGAAAAGAGACAAAAAGGAATTCCCTGGCAGTCCAGTGGTTAGGAGCCCACGCTTCCACTGCAGGGGTCACAGGTTCAATCCCTGGTCAGGGAGCTAAGAATGTGCATGCCTCGCGGTGCAGCCAAGATAAATAAATATATAGATAAGTGTGTTTTAAATGTTTTTAAAAAGAAAGAAAAGAGACACAAAACAGCATATAGAGGTATTTGTACCCTCTGGCACCTGTAGTTACAGAAAACATTAAATAAAGCCCAACTCCTAGCCAGATGACCATATGTTCTTAAACTAGAGGCCTTTTTACCTCAGTTTCTGTAACTGGTTACAATATGTCCAGCTTTTAGCAAAAAAATTACAAAGTGTATCAAGCAAAAAAAAATCCAAGGAGACAAGCAGTCATTAGAACAAGACCTAGATATGACACAGGTTTTGGAATTATCTGAAAGGAAATTTAAAATATCTGTGATTAATGGGTGAAGGGCTCCTATGGAAAACAGTATGTAAGAACAGATGGATAATGCAAGCAGAGAGATGGAAACTCTCAGATAAAAAAATCAAAAGTAAATGGTAGACATCAAAAACACTAACAGAAATGAAGAATGCCTGTGATGGGTCCATCAAAGTCTACCCATAAGTAGACTGGACACAGCCAGGAATCAGTGAGCTTGACCATATGCCAATAGAAACTTCACAAACAGAAATGCAAAGAGAAAAAATGAATATTAAAAAAAAGAAAATATCCAAGAACTTTGGAAAGTTTTTAACAGAATTAAATTACCAGAGAAAGAACAAAAAGAAAAGAAAGTAAAAGAACTATTTGCACTAATAATGGCTGAGGATGTTCCAAAATTAATGACAGACACAAAACCACAGACCTGTGGTGCTCAGAGACTGAAAAGTAGAATAAATACCAAGAAAATAATTTTTAAATACATCTACATATATCATATTAAACTACAGAAAAATAAAAATAGAGAAAGAATCTTGAAGCCCAGTTAAAAAAAAATGTTGTCTATGGAGCAATAAGGATAAGAACTACAGCAGACTTCTTATCAGAAACCATGTAAGCAAGAAGAGTTTGGAAAAGAGTATCTAAAGTGATTGGGAAAAAAAATCAACCTAAGATTCTATATTCATCAAGAGTCTCTCAAATAAAGATTGAAGGAATTTATTGCCAGCAAAACTTCCCTATAAGAAATGTTAAAATATTTTCTTCAAGCAGAAGGAAACCTGGATTTATATAAATAAAGATCATCAGGGAAGAAATAAAGGTAAAATGAGATTTTTATTTTTATTATTAATCTGGAAACTAAAGTAATAATAGTAACAATGTGTTGGGTGATTATAGCATATGTATGTGTGTGTGTATATATATATGTATATATACATATATATATATATGAAATGAATGATCACCAAAAAAGTCACAGAAAGACAAGGAAGAATAGAAAGACAAGGAAGAATAGAAATACTCTGTTATAAGATACCTGCATCACACATGAAGCAAAATAGCATTATCTGAAGATGGATTTAGAATAATTGAAAAAGTATATTATAAATTGTGAGCAATCACTAAAATTTTTTTAAGAAATATAATGTATACACTGAGAGGAGATAAAATGGAATCATAGAAAATGCTCAATTAAAACAAGGAAGAAAAAGAAGTTTCTGGCAACCAATGTAAAACAGTTACAAAAACATAGTTTATAGTAACACAATGTATTAACAATCACTTTAAATATGCATGGTCTAAATACACTAATTGAATGACACAGAGTATCAGCATAGATTAAAAAACAAACAAAAAAAAGAGCTAACTGTATGTTGTGTACAAGAAGCACAATTTACATATAAAGATACAATTAAATTAAAAGCAAATAGAGAAAACTAAGAGAAAGCTGGAGTAGCTGTATTAACTTCAGACAAACTAGACATCAAAACAAGGAACCTCATGAGAGACAAAGAGCAGAATTACATAATAGAAAAGAATTAATACTCCAAAAAGACATCACTTCTAAACACATATGTACCCAAACACAAAATGTCAAAATATATGAGATTAAAAACTGATAGAACTGAAAGGAGAAACAAACAATGCACAGTTATATTTGGAGGGCTCAGTACCTCCCTCTCAATAATTGATAGATCAAGCATGCAGAAAATCAATAAAGATATAGTTGAGTTGAACAGTACTATCAGTCAACTTGATCTAACTGACATTTGTATTCACTCTGTCCCACAACATCAGATAACACATTCCTCTCTAGCTCACATGAAACACTCACTACTATAAACCACATTCTGGCTATAAAATACATCTTATGAAATTCTAAGAAGTAAAAATCATACACAGGATGTTCTCAGAGCACAAACTAAAAATCAATCAAAGAAATATCTGGAATGTCTCCAAAAATATGAAAATTAAACACTTAAAATTAGCACATTGGTTTTAAAAATTCTCAGTGAATTTTTTAAATGTTTTGAACTAAATGAAAATGAAAACATAAAGATTTGTGAAATGCAGTAAAAGCAGTGCTTAGAGGACAATTGATAGCATTAAATGCATATGTTTTTATAAATGAAGAAAAAATTTAAATCAATAACCTAAGCTTCCACCATAGGAAAATGGAGAAAGAACACTTAAACCTAAAGCAGACAAAGTAAAAGAGATTATAAAAGTGAAGCAGGAGTCTACGAAATTGCAAACAAGAAAGTAGAGAAAATCAATGAAACTGAAAGCTGGTTCTTTGAAAAGGTCAGTGGAATTAATAAACCTCTCACCAGACTAACCAGGAAAAAGGGAGAAAACGAAATTACCAAAAACAGAAATGAAAGAGGGATCATCATTACTGATCTCATAGCCGTTGAAAGGATGATCAAGAAATATGTATAACTCTATACCTACAAACTTAATGATTTAGATGAAATGGACCAATTCTTGCAAAGGCACAAATGACCAAAACCCACACAAGGAAAAATAAATAGCCTGAATAGTCCTGTATATATTAAATGTATTTCATATTTAATAACCTCACCAACATAAAATGCTTGGTCTAGATGGTTTCACTGGTGCATTTTACCAAACATTTAAGAAAGAAAGAGCTATCAGTTCTCCACACTGTTTTCCAGAAGATAAAAGCAGTGGGAGTACTTCCTAACTCATTTTTTGAAACCAGAATTACCCTACTATCAGAGTCAGATACAGACATGAAAGAAAGAAAGGAAGGAAAGAAGGAAGAGAGGGAAGGAGAGAGGGAGGGAAAGAAGGAAGGGAAGGGAAGACAGCAGACCAGTATCTTTCAGAAACATAGATGGAAAGATCCTTAACAAAATATTACCAAATTGAATCCAACAATGTATACAAAAGTTACTACAACCAAATGGTATTTATTCCAGGCATACAAGGCTGTTTCCACATTTAAAAATAAATCAATGTAATCTATTACATCAATAGATTAAAGAAGAACAATCATATGATCATATCAATTAATACAGAAAAATCATTTGACAAATCCAATTTGATAAGAATTTGATATATGATGAAAAACATTCAGCAAAGTAATAATAGAGGGAAATTCCTCAATTTGATAAAGAATATTAAAAATCTATAGCTATGTTGTACAGCAGAAACTAGCACAGCAGTGTAGAGCAATTATACTCCAATAAAATCTGGAAAAAAAAAAAAACCTACAGCTAGGGACTTCCCTGATGGTGCAGTGGTTAAGAATCTGCCTGCCAATGCAGGGGACACAGATTTGATCCCTGGTCCAGGAAGATCCCATATGCCGAGGAGCAACTAAGCCTATGCACAACTACTGAGCCTGTGTGCTGCAACTACTGAAGCCCACATGGCTAGAGCCCGTGGTCTGCAACAAGAGAAGCCACCACAATGAGAAGCCTGCGCACCACAACTAGAGAAAGCCCATGTGCAGCAAGAAAGACCGAATGCAACCAAGAAAAAAAAAAAAACCTACAGCTAACATCACACTTAATGACTTAATGGTGGGAAATTGGATGCTTTCCTCCTGGGATAAGAAACAAAGCAAGGATGTCCTCTCTCCCACTCCTATTCAACATTGTGCTGGAACTCCTAGCTAGAACAATAACATAAGAAAAAAATAGAAGTCATATAGATTGAAATTGAAGAAATGAAATGGTCTCTATTCACACATAACATGCTTGTCTACATAAAAAATCCCCAAAATCAACAAGAAAAACCTCCTAAAACTAATGAGAGTATAGCAAAGTTGCAGGATACATGGTTAATACAAAATGTTTAATACAGTGCCTTCCTATATACTAGCTATGAAAAATTGGAATTTGAAATTTTAAAAAAAAACAGCAAAACTGAAGGAAAGAGAACATAAAGTTTACTCCATATACTGCAGGGAAATCTAGCATCATACGAAACTTTGTTTTCCCTCCCAAAGGGTAAAAATATTAAGACCATGTAACCTAAACAGTATTTTAGATTTGACAGATTTGGCACTATATTGCCATAAGAAAAGATTTCAAATGATAAATAAATGCATTATTTTCACATGACATGATCATTAACTGAAAATAAACCTGAATAGCATATTTTAGTTGGAAATGTATAGAAAATTTAATTTCATGCATTGAATAGATTCCATTTACAGTACTGTTCCAAAGGGATATCTGACCTAATAATGTGTCCTGTCCTTTACATATAATAACACAGTATGATAGCAGTAAAAGAAGGATTGAATCAGCAAAGAAAAAAATTATTATAGCACCTAACAAACTGAAATACTAAGGTATAAATCTAACAAAATATATGTAAGACATATATGGAGAACTATAAACTACAAATCTGATAAAATCAAAGACCAAAAAAGTGGGGAGGGGAGATATTCTGTAATGGGGGGAAGATATTCTGTGTTCATGGATTTGAAGACTCAATGTTATTAAGATGTCACTTCTTCACAACTAAATCTATAGATTTAGTGCAATCTTAATTCAGATCTCACTAAGCTATTTCGTAGAGAATAAACCGATTCTACAGTTTATAAGGCAAGACAAAGAATGGTAAATAGTGGGAGCCAGGTTTTCTCACTGCTAGAGTGATGTTACAGATTAGCAAGGGGAGAATTCCAGGGAGACATCAATGTGAGCTCATATTTAGCTTAATCTAGATACAGATGGTAACATAGAATAGTTATGTGTATATAAATGGTTAGAATATACACATACATTTCCTGTTCTTTCCACTGTGAGAGCCTAGAAGCAATAACACCCATTAGCAACAAGAACACCTAGCACCAAAATCTTAGTTTATAATACCATTCTCGCAATAAAAGAAACTAGATTTCCTTGGAGAAATGGCTGATTCTAGGACTGGATCAAGAAATATACAAGGTGAGCCAGAGATATCTTTTAGCTCTGGAAAGTAAGAAAATGCTTTTTAAAAAACCTGTATTGATAAGATAACATCAAAGAGATACAGGAGCCAATTGAAAGGTCTCTCAATGGCCAGAGTTAGAACAATTTTAGTAACAAAATAAAGTAGCATTGGATTATAACACAAAGTATAAATATCCTCGAGTCTATACCAATGTAAATAAATAACTGAACAAATAAATAGAGAGAATAGGTAAGTCTCCCATGCAGAATTCCAAAGAATTTGTGTTGATACTCCATCCTTAAGGAAGTGGAACATAACTCTCTACTCCTTAAGTGTGGGCTGTGCATAGAGAGTACCGTATGGAAAGGGAGAGAGGAAAAGAGTAATTGTATGGTGCAGAAACTTGACAAACACTACTTCAAGGCAGGTGATCAAGGTTAATACAACATCAATAAGTCATAGTGATAGAGTGTACCCTCGGTATGATGTGATGAGAATGGCACTTTACCTCTGTCTTCCTCTTAGAAACACGTTACTGAAGTCTAATCATGAGAAAACATCAGATAAATCCAAATTGAGGGGTATTCTATGTCATACCTGACCAGAAATTCTCAAAACTGTCAAGGTCATCAAAACAAGGAAAGTCTAAGAAACTGACACAACCAAGAAGAGCCTAAGGAGACATGGTAACTAAACCTTGGATGAGATCCTTGATCTAAAAAAAGGACATTAGGAAAAAAAGCAGAGGAAATCTGAGTGAAGTATGAATGTTTTTTAATAATAATGTAATCAGTATTAGTCCGTAAATTGTGAGGAACATACTATACTAGTGTAAAATGTTAATAATAGGGGAAACTGGATGTGGAGATATATGAAGAACTCTCTGTACTATCTTCACAATAATTCTATAAATCTAAAGCTATTCTGTAATAGTTTTATTTTTTAAAAAAGTTGTAAGCTGGAATGTCAGTCTTAATATCAGACAAAATGGAACTCAAGACCTAAAATTATCATAAAAGACTAAGGGCTATTAGGAGAGCTACTATTAAAAACAAAAACAAACCAAAAAAAAACAGGAGAGTTGTTGGCAAGGATATGGAGAAATTGAAACCCTCATGCACTGTTGGCAGCAATGTAAAATGGTACAGCTGCAATGGAAAACAGTATAGTAGTTTCTCAAAAAAAGTATAAACGGAATTAGTGTATGGATCTAGCAATTCAACTTCTGGGTATGTACCCAAAAAAATTGAAAGCAGGGTCTCAAAGAGATTTGTATACCCATGTTCATAGCAACATTGTTCTCAATAGCCAGGAGGTGGAAGCAATCCAAATGTTTGTCAGTGGATGAATGGATAAACAAAATGTTGTGTATATATATATGATGGCATATTATTCAGCCTTACAAAAGGAAGTTCTGACACATGCTACAACATGGAATACTCTTGAGGGCATTATGATAAGTGAAATAAGCCAGTCACAGAAAGACAAATACTGTATGTGTATGATTCCACCTATATGAGGTACCTAGAGCAGCAAAATCATAGAGATAGAAAGTTGAATGGTGGTTGCTAGGGTGAGAAATGGGAAGGAATGGGGAGTTACTGTTTAATGGGTATAGAGTTCCATTTTTACAAGACGAACAGAGTTCTGGAAATGAATGATAGTGATGGTTGCAACAACAATATGAATGTATTTAATACCACTGAACTGTGTACTTAAAAATGGTTACGATAGTAAATTTTATATATATATATTTTATTGAAGTATAGTTGACTTACAACATTGTGTTAGTTTCAGATATGCAGCAAAGTGACTCAGTTATGTATATATTTTTCAGATTTTTTTCATTATAGGTTATTACAAAATGTTGAATATAAATCTCTGTGCTGCACAGTGAATTTTTATTGCATGTCTATTTTATGTATAGTGGTTTCTATCTGTTGGTCCCATACTCCTAATTTATCCCTCTCCTGTCCCTTTCCCCTTTGGTAACCATAAGTTTATTTTCTATATCTGTGTCTGTTTCTATTTTGTATATAGATTCATTTGTGTTATTTTTTAGATTCCATGTGTGTGATATTATATGTGTTCTTGTCTGACTTACTTCACTTAGTATAGTATTCTCTAGGTACGTCCATGTTGCTGCAAATGGCAATATTTCATTCTTTTTTATGGCTGAGTAATATTCCATCGCATATATATGGAATGAAATATTATATATACCTCACATCTTCTTAAACCATCTGTTGATAGTCACTTGGGTTGTTTCCATGTCTTGGCCATTGTAAATAGTGCTGCTGTGAACATAGGGGTGCAGGTATCTTTTCAAATTAGACTTTTCATCATTTCTGAATATATGCCCACAAGTGGGATTGCTGGATTATATGGTATCTCTATCTTTAGTTTTTTTAAGGAACTTCCATACTGTTCTCCATAGTGGCTACACCAGATTACATTCCCACCAACAGTGTGGGAGGGTTCCCTTTTCTCCATACCCTCTCCAGCACTGTTTGTAGATTTTTTGTTGATAGCCATTCTGATTAGTATGAGGTAATACCTCATTGTGATTTTTGACCTCCATTTCTCTAATAATTAGCAATGTTGAGCATCTTTTCACATGCCTATTAGCTGTCTGTATGTCTTCTTTGCATCAGTGTCTATTTAGGTCTTCTGCCCATTTTTTGATTGGGTTGTTTGGTTTTCTGATGTTGAGTTGTATGAGCTGTTTGTATATTGTGGATATTAACCCCTTGTCAGTCACGTAAGATAGTAAATTTTATGTTGTACTTCACTGTAATTAAGTGGTTTTCATTTAAAAAAATAAACATGAACTAATAAATAATTCAGCACAATTACAAGGTGAAGATCAACTTATAAAAGTGAAAACGATTCTTCTATACCTCAAAATAAAGTAGAAAACAAGAAAACATTTGCAGTAGCAATAAAAACAATAATGCATTTAGGAATTATCCTAGTAAAAGATGAAAAAGACCTTTACAGAGGAAAAGTTTAAACTCTTTTAAGGATTGAAAAATGAGTAGAACTAAATAAATATAAAATACAGTGTAACATTATAAAGATATCAAATCTGCAAGGAATTTTTCTTGAATTTGATTCAATGCTAATAAAGATGCCAGTAGGAATTTTTTTTTGTAAACTTGACAAACTTTTTCTAATATTACATGGAAAAATAAAACTCCATAAATAGTTGTCAATTTTGTTTTGTATTTATTTCTCATTTTTACAAATTTCTTTCCACAATGAAAATATCTTTATTATTTGTTTGATTATATAAACAAACATATTCACTGTAAAAGCAATTGGAACAATATATAAAATGTAAAGATATTTGGAATTTCACTACCCTATGATAACCACCTTTAACATTCTGTAATCATTCACTATTCTATTCCTTATGCATGGATACACGTTTATAATCTTATATAGGTGACATCATATCATAGATATCTTTTCTCCCCTGTCATCCTCAATTCCATGCTAGCATTCTGTTTTTCTCCAATCGTATATCCTACACACACAGATACGTATATTGTTCTAATTCTCATGGCTGTAGAATATTTATACTGAGTTTGAACCATAATTCAGCTATATTCATCTCATTAGTCATATTCTTTACTTCTAGGTTTTGGTCAGTGTAAACAGTGCTGCAGTAAATGTCCTTGTGAGTTGTAGGTTCATACAAATTTGTACTTTTATTTTTGTGGGCAAGATTTATACTTTTATTTCTATAATAGAGATTCTGGGAATAGAAGCACTGAGTAGAAGAGAATATGTATTTTTTTTTCCAGTGTTACTGAGAAATAATTGACACACATCACTAAGTTTAAAGAGTACAGCATAATAGTTTGATTGACATATATTTTAAAATGATTACTACATAGGTTTAGTTAACATCCATCATCTCATATAGATTCAATAAAAGAAAAAAGATTTATCCTTGTGATGAGAACTCTGAGAGTTCTAGTCCCTTAACAACTTTCCTGTATATCATACAGCAACGTAAGCTATAGTCATTAGGTTGAATGTTATATCCCTAGTACTTATCTCATAACTGTCAGTTTATACCTTTTGACTGCCTTCAATTCTCCGTAAGCCCACCCCCTGCTTCTAGTAACCACAGATCTGATCTCTTCTTTATAAGTTTAGTGTTCTTGAGTTTTGCGTAAGTTTTTTTGTTGTTGTTAGATTCCACATATAAGGGAGATCATACAGTATTTGTCTCTCTGTCTTTTAGCATGATATTTTCGAGGTCCATCCATGGTGTCACAAATGATAGAATTTTCTCATTTTTTAACGGCTGAATAATATTCCATTGTATGTATATATCACAACTTCTTTATGCAGTCATCCTTCAACAGATAGATTGTTGCCATGTCTTGGCTGTTGTAAATACTTGTAATTCTTCTATGAACACAGGGGTACAGATATCTTTCTGAGTTGGTGTCTTTCTTGTGTTATATTTTCTCAGAAGTGAAATTGCTGTATCATATGGTACTATTTTAAATTTTTTTTAGCATCCTCTATATTGTTTTCCAAGGTGGCTGTGCCAATTCACAATTCCACCAACAATGCACAGGGTTCCCTTTTCTCTGTCTCCACCCAGCATTTGCTGTCTCTTGTCATTTTGATAATAGCTGTTCTAATAGACATGAAGTGATAGCTCATTATTGTTTTAATTTGCATTTCCCTAATGACTAGTGATGTTGAATATCTTTTCATGTACATATTGGCCAATCATATATCTTCTTTGAAAAAATGTCTGTTCAGATCCTTTGCTCATTTTTAATTGGATTACTTGGGGAAATTTTTGCTATTAAGTTGTATGAGTTCTTTATATATTTTGGATATTAACCTCTTAGCAGATATATGGTTTACAAATACTTTGCCATCCTAAAGATTGTATTTTCACTTTATTGATTTCTTTTTCTGTGGAAAAGCTTTTTAGTTCGTAGTTTGATGTAATCCTACTTGTTTATTTTTTATTTTGTTGCTTGTGTTTCAGGTGTGTTTTCCAAAAATTCACTACCAAGACTATGTCAAGGAGATTTTTTTTTCCTGTGTTTTCTTCTAATAGTTTCATGATTTCAGATCTCACATTTAAGTCAATTGATTCTGATTTAATTTCTGTGAGTGATGTACAATAGGGGTCAAGTTTCATCCTTTTACATGCAAATATCCAATTTTCCCAGCACCATTTATTGAAGACTGCCTTGTCTCCACTGAAAATTCTTGGCCCTTTTGTCAAATATTAGTTGACCAAGAGAAAATGTATTTTTAGTTTCCATAGATATTGCCATATTTCTTTCCCAAAATTCTGTACATCTTAACATTCCTACCACCAATATGTATCATAGTAGCCTTTCTTCTATATCCTTGTCCAATGAGTATGAAGTATATTTCATTGTTTCTTTAATACAGATCTCTCTGCCTTCTTTTAAATGTGTGCCTCTATTCACGTTTTTTGGCTAAATTTTCATTTTCTGAATTATCTGTTCATATCTTATATCCATTTTCAATTGAGTTGTTTATCTTTGAATAATATGGAAATGAATACTTTTTCATTTGAGTTACAAATGTGTTTTTCTTGTTCCATCATTGCCTATTGATATTTTATGGAATGTTTTGCCATACAAAAGTTTTATATTTCTACATAGTCAATTATTTCTATCTCCTGTTTTATAGCCTCTGGATTTCTAGTTTTACTAGGAAGATCTCAGTAATCCATCTGTTCTGCATTTATTCTCATAGATTTCTAGCCAAGTTTTTAAAAATTATTTCTAAGCCCTTATATGTCTGGAGTTTATTTTTGTATAATAGGTCATATTTTTCTTTCTTTCCTTATGAACAGCTAGTTGACCATTAGGTCAGTTTTGGAAAAAAAGAAAACAAAGAATAGGGACTTAACCTCTCTGATAGTAAGGCCACAAGCTACAATAATTTGAAGTGGTATGATGTAGGTACAAAAACAAACAGACCAATCAATGGAACAAAACAGAGTGCTTGAAGGAAGCCAATATTTACATGTGATTTGCTATACTATAAAGCTGACACCAAAAATAAGTGAGAAAAGATGAAAGATGGCTTATTTAGTAGATGCTTTTGAAAAAATTAGTTTACATGGAGAAACGCAAAGTGAAAAAAAAAGATTTGTTTCAAATGGACTAAAGACTTGAATATGAAAGTTAAAAAGATAAAGCACACAAAAGAAAGTATAAGTGAATAGCTTGGTGATCAGAGGAAAAAACACATAAACATGTATAAATCTACATTGATATTTCTATGTATGTATGTATTTAGAAGTTTTGAAGAGAATATAGACAAATAATAACTTTTGTGCCAAATAGATGGGAGTGGTAAATGTAAGAGCTTTTTGGAAAGTAGTTTTACTGTACTTAGTGAAATTATGAATTTCATCTTAATCTCACTGTAATAAGAAAATCTCAAAGAAGTTCTTGTACAAGCAAGCAATTTGCTAGTGTTGGCAGGATTTGGCACTGCTTTATGTATTTATCACTAGATAAGTACATTAATAGTGACGCATGTAATGAAATGCTACAAAGCAGTTGGAAACAATGTATTAGATAGACATGAGTCAATGTGGATATCCCTTAAAAACATGAGGTTGCATGAAAACAATTTAAAAAAACAGAATGAGATTAGTAGTTACTAATATAGTACAAACAGCTAATACTATTTACAAATAGCTTAAATATATATATATTGAATTTGTATATGTATACCTACACAAGTACACACCAAAAATACTGTATATTTTACATATATAAGAACGTGTATTGAAAGTATTAGATTGATTGTGTATGGGGTGAAAAGAATGGAGATTAAGCATAAAATAGAAAATAAAGACAAACAAGAAAGCCACCTTGCTTAGAAGAATGTGATTGTGATGGGGTACTATACACTGAGGTATATAATTAATAATTCTGTGATTCAGATTGATGACAAAAGCAAAAATAAATGGGAAAATGATAGATCTATAAATCCCCTCATTTTTCAACTCTGAAAACTGAGACCATGAGAGATTAAGGTTCCTGCACAGTTTATACAGATAACTAGTGACCATATCAAGACAAACCCAGATATACAGACCACTGTACCCCATTATATCCTTTGCATAAGCTTTAAGCATTGTTTACAGCCATAGCATAAAAGTTGTCAGGAGTCCAGTACACTATAAAGTATACCTACCACCGAAGTGAATCTGTTATACATAGACCCATTCATTTTTAGATTCTTTTCCCATATAGGTGATAACAGAATATTGACTAGAGTTCCCTGTGCTATACAGTAACTCCTTATTAGTTATCAATTTTATATATAGTAGTGTATATATTCATATACATATGTATAACTGAATCACTTTGCTGTATACCTTAAACTAACACAACATTGTGAATCAACTATATTTCAATAAAAAGTTTAAAAAAAGAAACATGTCAAAACACACACAAAAAATAAATATAAAATAATATGTGCCTACCACCTATTTTCAGAAATCAACTTATTATATAGTACAGTGGTTTTTTTTCAAAGATTTTTTTAAATTAATTTATTATTTATTAGCTGCACTCGGTCTTCATTGCTGCAGGTGTGCTTTCTCTAGTTGCAACAAGTGGGGCCTACTCTTCATCATGGTGCAGGAGCTTCTCAGTGTGGTGGCTTCTCTTGTGGAACATGGGCTCTAGGCGTGTGGGCTCAGTAGTTGTGGCACGAGGGCTTATTTGTTCTGCAACATGTGGGATCTTTCTGGCCCAGGGACCAAACCCATGCCCCCTGCATTGGCAGGTGGTTTCTTATCACTGCAACATCAGGGAAGCCCTATAGTATAGTTTTGAAGTAGTAGATGTCTTAGGTTTGGCCCACCAATTTCCTTTCCTTTGCAGAAAGGTCCATGTTTTTTGGTGGGGCTGCCAGTGCCCTGAACTGCTTCATAGCCACCACCACCACCAAGATGGGCACCTGATCCAAACTAATTCGATTATACCCTTTCACAAGGAATTGAATCTTGAGCAGAATACAGAGATTGATTTGGGTGATCGCCCCAACCAAAGGAGAGAGCCTTCAATCCCTGCTCTTCAAATGGCAGAAGTGAATGTTCCTGTTATTCTCAAAATCTGCTGGTTTAGCTCTTTCTTAGATTGTGTGGGCCGCCTGGTGGCTTCCCCTCCGAAATATTTTGTTGATCAAATTAGTCTATGTTGTTTTCTGTTAGCCTGTCTAAAAGTAATATGCTAATCACAATAAACTTATTTATTTATTTATTTATTTATATATTTTTATTTTTGGCTGCATTAGGTCTGATGCTGCATGCGGGCTTTCTTTAGTTGCAGCAAGCTGGGGCTGCTCTTTGTTGCAGTGCATGGGTTTCTCATTGAGGTGGCTTCTCTTATTGAGGAGCATGGGCTCTAGGCATGGGGGCTTCAGTAGCTGCAGCATGCGGGGCAGTTGTGGCTCACAAGCTTTAGAGTGCAGGCTCAGTAGTTGTGGTGCACGAGCTTAGTTGCTCCATAGCATGTGGGATCTTCCTGGACCAGGAATTGAACCCATGTCCCCTGCATTGGCAGGCGGATTGTTAACCACTGCGACACCAGGGAAGTACCAGTAAACTTTAAACATGCAATAAACACACATTTTTCACGGTACTTGGGAACGCAAATGGGCCTTGGAGAGGGTTGATCTGGATGACCCATGTTTCTTAAAATAGAGTTCCATGAAAGTATGATATTTTTAAAGAAAAGCTTTTTATCCTGTAGCAAACAGAGAAATTCAAGTTCATGCCACTGGTCATTCATTCTCAGAGATTTCAGTGCTAATGCTTGGAGGCTCTTTCAACATGCTGAGCATTAGGAAACCTGGAATCACTTGAGTATAAACCTCTCTGACATTATCTTCTCTTTGCTCTCTCCCTTCATTACCATCCCTCCCACCTCCCTCCTCATTGGAAGGAAAGTATAAATCGCAATAGACAGCCTGGTGGTGGTATGTAGACAGGACCTGCAGTATTTATTGGATGACTGTATATTTCCTTGGGAAATTTTTTAGATGCAATCTCTTTTTTCCACTATTGAATCACTGCCCGTGTGGAGTCTGCTATAGAATTAATAAAGAAGCGAATAAACGTATTAAGTAAAATACTGCCATAGCTACATACAACATAAATCATAACAGCTCAAGTGCATATGCTGTTTTTGTTCCATGGAACTCAAAATATTTCACATATGATCTCACTCAGTTTATAACATCCCCATGAGATAGGTAGATAACCTATGGTATGCAGTACCTTTTCCTTGGATGTCTAGAACATTCTGTGCACACTTTCCTCCTCCTCCTCCTTAAATTCTTATGAGGCAAAGAAGACAAAGACCAACCTCCTTGCTTTCCAGTGATGAAAACAGATGCTCAAGAGGGACAGTGATTTGCCTCCTGTCAAACTGCAGTTTGGCCACAGACATAGATATTGCAGGACCCAAAGCATCCCATCAAAACACCACAAAGAAATGAGAAGATGCTGAGATCTAAAGAAATGAAGACGGAGACAGAAGAGGGAAGAAAAGGGATGGTCACCTTACCGTGGTTTCCTGCCACTGTGATTTCAGAGGACAGCGTAGCTGCTGTCACTTTTAGCATCATTTTCACTGCACTTTGAAACCACAATGTTAATAAATATAATGGTCCAGGGGTGGGGCAGGGGTGATGTCTAAGTCCATTTCCATTACTCCACACATTCTTCAGTAGTCACATCACTTCTGGATCTCATTTTTCCAGTGTTTAGATGATATATGTTTTACATGGAATGCCTTCCTCTGAAGTTTGTGATTTCTGATTGGAATTTGGAAAGAAAAGGACAGAATTGGTGGGGATAAACTGAGCCAAGTTTCTTCTAACTTGGTCATTCTTCTGGCTTAAAGTGATCTGAGATTGATGGCAAAGGAGGAGAGAAATCAAAATGTGGAGTTTCTTTCACCTTAATAGATAACAAATTTGAAGTTAAGTGACTTGTCCCAGTGTAGGTGAACTACTCTTTTCACATATCTGGGAGCTTTTCTCTCAGTTTCCTCTGCTTCTTTGCTATAGTCTCAATTCTGTCCTATCCGTATATACCTTACTGTACATTTTTGATAATAGGAAGAGTATGAGTTTGGGTGTTTCTTTAGAGCCATTGTTGCTAACATTTGAGGATGAGGAAAAATAGTAAACAAACAAGAAGAAAATTTTTAAGTAAGTGCTTAAACCACCTGCACAAAACAAAGCAGAAAAAAATCCTCTTAGAAGCTAAGACAAGGTCATGTTTTCAGGAGAAGAAATGAATCCATTTTACCTCCTTCTCTTCCCTTCTTCTCACACTGGATAAGTATGGAAAGGAGTGAGGGTGGGGAAGGGGAAGAATACCAGGTGGATTGTACAATTGCCCTTAAAGGTAAATCAGTCCTGATTTTAGGTTTGTTTTGTGTACAGAAGACAGGAGAAGGTGACCAGGACTTTCTGTGATGAAAATGACTTCATGTCTCCAAAATGGATTGCCTGGATTTGTTTTGTTTTGTTTTGTTTTGTTTTGTTTTGGGGGGGGGGGGTTGTTTTTAAGTTTTATTGAAGTATACTTGATTTACAGTGTTCTGTTTAATTTATTCTATACAGCAAAGTGATTCAGTTATTACATATACATATTCTTTTTCATATTCTTTTCATTGTTTTATCACAGGATATTGAATATAGTTCCCTGTGTTATACAGTAGGACCTTGTTGTTTATCCATCCTACATAAATAGTTTACATCTGCTAATCACAAACTCCCAATCCTTTCCTCCCTCACACGCCCTCCCCCTTGGCAACCACAAGCCTATTCTCTATATCTGTGAGTCTGTTTCTGTTTCATAGGTACGTTCATTGTGTTGTGTTTTAGTTTCCACACACAAATGATATCATATGGTATTTGTCTTTCTCTTTCTGACTTACTTCAATCAGTATGATAATCTGTACATCCATCCATGTTGCTGCAAATGACATTATTTCATTTTTTATGATTAATATTCCATCGAAGTATATACATATACCACATCTTCTTCATTCATCTGTCGATGGACATTTAGGTTGTTTCCATGTCTTGGCTATTGTAAATAGTATTGCTATGAACATACGGGTGCATGTACCTTTTTGAATTATAGTTTTGTCTGGGTGTATGCCAAATAGTGGGATCACTGACTCATATGGCAACTCTAGTTTTTTGAGGAACCTCCATACTGTTTTTCCATAGTGACTGCACCAATTTACATTCCCACCAGCAGTGTAGGAGGGTTCCCTTTTTCCACACCCTCACCAGTGTTTATTTGTAGATGTTTTAAATGATGGCCATTCTGACTGGTGTGAGGTCATACCTTATTGTTGTTTTGATTTGCATTTCTCTAATAATCAGTGATGATGAGCATCTTTTCATGTGCCTATTGGCCGTATGTGTCTTCTTTAGGGAAATGTCTATTTAGGTCTTCTGCCCATTTTTCGATTGGGTGGTTTTGGTTTTTTTTTCTTTTTTTGGATATTGAATTGTACAAAATCTCTGTATATTTTGGAAATAATCCCTTATCTGTCATATCATTTGTAAATATTTTCTTCCAGTCTATAGATTGTCTTTTTGTTTTGTTTATGGTTTCCTTTGCTATGCAGAAACTTGTAAGTTTGACTAGGTCCCATTTGTTTATTTTTGCTTTTATTTTTATTGCCTTGGGATATTGACCTAAGAAAAACAATGGTACAATTTATGTCAGAATGTTTTGTTCATGTTCTTTTCTAGGAGTGTTATGGTTGTCTTATATTTAAGTCCTTAAGCCATTTTGAGTTTGTTTTTGTATATGGTGTGAGGATGTATTCTAGCTTCATTGATTTACATGCAGCTGCCCAACTTTCCCAGCACCACTTGCTGGAGAGATTGTCTTTTCCCCATCATATATTTTTGCCCCCTTTGTCAAAGATTAATTTTCCAGAGGTATGTAGGTTTGTTTCTAGTCTCTCTATTCTGTTTCATTGATCCATATGTCTGTTTTTGTGCCAACACCATACTGTTTTGATTACCATAGCTTTGTAGTATTGTTTGAAGTCTGGGATTATGCCTCCTGCTTTGTTCTTTTTCCTCAGGATTACTTTGGCAACTCTGGGTCATTTATGCTTCCATATAAATTTTAGGATTACTTGTTCTAGTTCTGTGAGAATGTCATGTGTATTTTGATAGGTATTGCATTAAATCTGTAGATTGCTTTGGGTAGTACAGCCATTTTAACAATATTAATTCTTTCAATCCGAGAACATGGGATATCTTTCCATTTCTTTATTGATGTTTATTTATTTATTGATGTTTATTTGTTTATTGATGTTTTATAGTTCTTAGCATATAATCTTTCACCTCCTCAGTATTTTATCTTTCTTGATGTGATTTTAAAAGGGATTGCTTGTTTGTATTCCTTTTCTGATATTTTAGAGTGTAAAGAAATGCAACCAATTTCCGTATGTTAATCTTGTACCCTGCTACCTTGCTGGACTCATTTATCAGTCCTAGGAGTTTTTTGTGGAGTCTCTAGGGTTTTCTATATACAGTATCATGTCATCTGTATATAATGACAATTTTACCTCTTCCTACCAATTTGAAAAACTTTTATTTTTCTCTTGTCTGATTGTTGTGGCTAATACTTCCAAAACTATATTGAATAGAAGTCATGAGAGTGGTCTTCCTTTTCTTGTTCCAGATTTTAGCAGGAAGGCCTTCAGCTTTTCACCATTGAGTATTATATTGGCTGTGGGCTTGCCATAAATAGCTTTTATTATGTTGAGATATGTTCCCTGTATACCCTCTTTGGTAAGAGTTTTTGCCATGAATGGATGTTGAATTTTGTCAAATGCTTTTTCTGCATCTATTGAGATGATCATGTGGTTTTTATGTTTTCTTTTGTTTATGTGGTGTATCACATTGATTGATTTGTGTATGTTGAATCATCCTTGTGACCCTGGGATGAATCCAACATGGTTGTGGTATATGATCTTTTTTACATGTTCTTAGATTCAGTTTGCTAATACTTTGTAGAGAGTTTTTGCATCTATATTCATCAAAGATACTGTAATTTTCTTTTCTGGTAGTGTCTTTATCTGGTTTTGGTATCAGGGTGATGGTCGCTTCATAGAATGTCTTTGGGAGTATTCCCTCCTCTTCATCCTTTTGGAAGAGTTTGAGAAAGATTGGTATAAATTCTTTTATATTTCGTAGAATTTGCCTGGGAAGCCATCTGGTCCTGGACCTTTGTTTGTGGTGAGTTTTGTTTGTTTGTTTGTTTTTTATTGCATATTGTATTTCACTTCTAGTGATTGGTCTGTTCAAGTTATGTATTTCTTCTTGATTCAATTTTCTTGAACTATATGTTTTTAGAAAGTTGTCCATTTCTTCTAGGTTGTCAAATTTGTTATCATATAATTGTTCATAGTATTCTCTTATGGTTTTTTGTATTTCAGCATTGTCAGTTGTGATTTATCCTCTTTTATTTCTTATTTTGTTTATTTGGGTCTTCTCTCTTTTCTTCTTAGTCAGCCTGATGAGAGGCTTGCAATTTTGTTTACCCTTTAAAAGAATCAGCTCATGGTTTTATTGATTTTTTTCTATTTTTTAACTCTATTTTATTTATTTCCCCTCTGATCTTTATTATCTCCTTCCATCTGCTGACTTTAGGTTTTGTTTGTTCTTCTTTTTCTAATTCTTTTAGGTGATGGGTTAGATTTTTTATTTGAGATTTTTCTTGTCTCTTAAAGGAGGCCTGTGTCAATATGAACTTTCCACTGAGAACTGCTTTTGCTGCATCTCATGGATTTGGCATAGTTGTGTTTTCATTGTCATTTGCTTCAAGATATTTTTTAATTTCTTCTTTGATTTCATCATTGACCCATTGGCTTTGTAGTAGCATGTTATTTAGTTTCATGCCCTTGTGGTCAGAAAAAATGCTTGAAATAATTTTTATAATCTTAAATTTGTTGAGGCTTGTTTTGTGCCCTAGTATGTGGTCAGTCCTAGAGAACGTTCCATGTGCACTTGAAAAAAATGTGTATTGTGCTTTTTTGGGATATAATGTCCTGAAAATATCAAGTAAGTCTAAGTGGTCTATTGTATCATTTAGGATCTCTGTTGCCTTATTGATTATCTGTCTCAAATATCTGTCCTTTGATGTGCCTGGGATGTTAAATTCTCCTACTATTACTGTATTTCCATCAATTTTTCCCTTTATGTCTGTTAGTATTTGTTTTATGTATTTGGGTACTCCTATATTGGGTGCATATATGTTGACGAGTGTAATATCCTCTCCATATTTTGATCCTTTTATCATTATATCGTGTCCTTCTTTATCTTTCTTTATAGCCTTTGTTTTTTAATAACTTTTGAGATATAATTGACATACAAACTGAACATATTTAAAGTGTACAATTTGATATTTTTTTCTTATTAGTAATGTATATATAGCAATCTCAATCTCCCAATTCATCTCACCCCAGCTTCCTCCCCCCCCCACCCCCGCTTTCCCCTCTTGGTGTCCATAAGTTTGTTCTCTACATCTGTGTCTCTATTTCTGCCTTGCAAACTGGTTGATCGGTACCATTTTTCTAGAGTCTCCATATATGAGTTAATATACAATATTTGTTTTTCTCTTTCTGACTTACTTCACTTTATATGACAGTCTCTAGGCTCATACAAATGTCCCAATTTCGTTCCTTTTTATAGCTGAGTAGTATTCCGTTGTATATACGTACCATATCTTCTTTATCCATCATCTGTCAATGGACATTTGGTTGCTTCCATGACCTGGCTATTGTAAATAGTGTAGCCTCTGTTTCAAAGTCTATTTTGTCTGATGTGAGTATTGTGACTCCACTTTCTTGTCATTTCTGTTTGCATGGAATATTTTTTTCCATACCTTAACTTTCAATCTATGTCCTTTGCCAAAAAGTGGATCTCTCGTAGGCAGCATATTGTAGGTTTTTCTCTTTTAATCCAATCTGCCACTCTGTGTCTTTTGGTTGGAGCTCTTAGTGCATTGACATTTAAGGTAATTGTTAGATATGTATCTGTTGCCATTTTAAACCTTTTTTTCCCATTGCTTTTTTATCTCTTCTCTATCCCTTTTTCTTTTTTCCTTTTTTGGTTTGATGATTTTCTTTTGTATTATGCATATGTTCTTTTTGGTCTTTATGAATCTCTTATGTGTTTTTGATTTGTGGTTACCCTATTTTTCAAGTATATTAACTCTTTCCTATGTCTGCTTGCCTTAGCCTGGTAGTTATAGAGGCTCAAACACATCCCAGGAAGAAAATCGACATTTTCTTACTCCCCCTCCCACATTTTATGAGTTTGCCATCCTCCTTTACATCTTCGTGTTCATCCTTTTGTTGCTTATGGTGGTTATCATCACTTTCACAGAAATTTTTTTAATCTGTGTACTGGTTTATTTAAGTGATTTGCTTTCCAGTTGTGATTTTCTCTTTCTGCTAGATTCTTCTTTTCTATTTAGAGAAGACCTTTTAATATTTCCTTTAGGATAGATTTAGTTGTGCTGTATTCTTTTAGTTTTTCCTTGTCTGAGAAATTCCTTATCTCTCCTTCTATTCTCAGTGATAATCTTGCTGGTTAGAGTATCCTAGGTTGCAGGTTTTTTCCCTCTCAGGACTTTTTGAACATATCTTGCCACTCCCTTCTGGCCTGCGACATTTCTGTAAAGAAATCAGCTGACAGCCTTATGAGGGTTCCCATGTAATTAACTCTGTTTTCCTCTTGCTGCCTTTATTATAATATGTTTTGGTGTAGGTCTATTGGGGGTTATCTTATTTGGAACCCTCTGTGCTTCCAGTACCTGGATACCTGTTTCCTTCTTTGGATTTGGGAAGTTTTCGGCCATAATTTCTTCAAATACATTTTCAATTCCCTTTTCTCTTTCTTTTCCTTCTGGAATCCCTATTATGTGTAGATTGGGACATTTTATATTCTCCCATAAGTCTCTTGTATTGCTTTCATTTTGTTTTTCATTTGGCTTTCCATCTGCTTTTCTGATTGGGTAATTTCCATTATTCTATCTTCCAGATCACTTATTCATTCTTCTGCATTATTCATTCTACTGTTCGTTGCTTTTAGTTCAGCTTTCCTCTCTGCAAGTGAATTTTCTTATTTTTCTTGGTTCCTCTTTATAGTTTCTAGTTCGTATTTACAGTAATCTGCATTTCTGTTGACAGGATTTCTTAATTCCTTCAGTATTTTCATTATCTCTTTTTGAAACTTGGTGTCTTGTAGACTGAAGAGGTCTGTTTCATTGTTTGCTCTTTCAGGGGAATTCTCTTGATCTTTTAATTGGGAGTGGTTCCTCTGCTTCTTCAACTTATATTTCTCTTGCTCTATGAGTTTAGGAAAAACATTTCTCTACTGTGGTCTTGGAGAGCTATTTTTTGTGTGCGAACATGCCTGTGTAGCCTGGTTGGGCTTAATATTTCTGGTGCAAGGGCTGTTTTTAGTATGGATGCCTGCCACATCTTTCCTCAGTTTATGCTGGGCCATTTTCCCCTTGATAGGAGGCATGACTGGTGTTGTGGTGACCAGAGCCTGCACTGAATATTGAGCAGGGCCTCCTCTTTGCTCTTTGGTTGTCACAGCCCTGTCAGGGGCAGGGTCTGCTCCCTGGTTGTTGAAATAGAAGCCCCTAGGCCCATTTATGAGCTGTTTCTGATTTATGGTGTGAGGTTGGTGGAATTGGAGTGTCCCACTAGGAGAGGAGCTACTGAGTATTCCTCTGCCAGAGCTGTTCACCATTGAGTATACTCTGTTTTGTCACCTGTCACCTATTGTGCAGGCTCACAAAGTACACTGTTGCTGGCACTGCCCTTGGCCCTGTCTCAACCTTGGGAATGCCAGCAATCAGTCCCGGTGTCCCTCAGGCATTGTTGTCACCAGGCCACCAACACAGATCCACTGAAGTCAGGTCCCAGGACTACAGTAGTTGTACACCTGGACCTGCTGTGGGAGCTATGGAGGCAGCTCAGACCCTGCACTTATCCACAAAGCCACAGCTGCTATGGCCAGACCTGTCCCAAATGCAGGAGCACCCATTGTCCATTTGGATGTCCCACACACACTGAATTTTCAAAGCCTGCCCAGTCAGCAGCTGGCCGAGGTGGGGGCTGGGGTCCCTCTTCCAAAACTGTTGAAGGCAGGGGCTGATGCACGGAGAAAGTGTCTATAATGGTGGCCCCCGTCCCTCCCTTCACACGCCTCTTAACAATGGCACTTCACTTCTTTGGTGGGCCTGGGCTTCTTCTGCAAAAATCCCTGGTTGTGGTAGTGCCACACTCCAGCCTCTTCAAGCTGTCTCCACGAAGCCAATAGCAGTCCTTTCCCTGTGTCTGTCCTCTGAACCCCAAGTTCTATCACACAGCTCCCACCCATACCAGCAGATCCACGTCTCAGGCTGGGGGACACAGGGCAGTGGCATGGACTGTCTGTTCAGGTCTCTCTCTCTTCTGCCTGTCACAAACCAGTTGTTATGCTCTCCTCTGATCCTCTGAATCTTCTTTTCTGTCCAGGCTGACCTTCCCACCAGTGAGGGGGCTTTCCAGGGTGTGTGAACCTTTCCTCTTTTTCAGCTCCCTCCCAGGGGCACAGGTCCCATCCTGCTTCCTCTTTATTTTTCTTTTGTCCTACCCAGTTACATGTAGATCTTTCTTGTCCTTTCAGGTATTTGAGGTCTTCTGCTGGTGTTCAGTATGTGTTCTGTGAGAATTGTTCTATTTGTAGATATATCTTTGATGTATTTATTGGAAGAGGTGAGTTCCATGTCCAACTACTCTGCCATCTTGGTTGAAGCCCCTCTTTGGGCTGGTTTTAAACATCAAAAGACAAAGATTCAATTTCCACTGCAGCCAAGGTGGAGTAACGGGGACTGGATTATCTTCTCACCCCCAGTTTGAGGCATCTTCCTCTCTCAGTCCTCAACAAAGGGAAAGGCAGGGAGTGAACTCCAACCTGGATTGCCTGTTGTCTGTGCAATAGTGAAATATTGGAATCCACAACAAATACTAGTTACAGTCTTAAGATCTCTCTCATATTTTCTCCCATTAATATTTCAATTTTTTCAGAGGACACTGGAGCTCAAAATATCACTCTTTTCACAAAAGCAAAGCTAGCACATCTTTTAAACTACTTTTCTTAATCTTCCCAGCAGTTACTGCAAACCATGAAGGAACTTTTGTACCACCTAACTTCTCATACTCTTAATAAAGAGAAACTAATGACTTAGAGATTTTTGTGAAGTGCTTTTGAACTAAAACATCATCATATGCTTTTATATGCCTTCTTTTTCCTTGGACCAAAAAATATCTTAGCCAAACTAAGATAAGTGAGTGCCCATAACAAAAGTAAAACAAACTTCATGTGGATCTGGAAAAACTCTGTTGAATGAGAAAAATGGTCACTTGTCAAATGTGATATGGAAGTTATCTTGGAGAATCATGTACCTATTTCTACTACGGAAGCACGTCATGTGGGATAGTTTGTGCTAGGACAGGAAAAGAGCCTCTCTAAATAAAAATGGAGCAATAAAGAACATTTCCTTCTAGCCAGCTAGTGTGTCTCTAAATGCATTTCTACCTGGTTTTGTCTATAAAGAACGGGACATTTTTAACTCAGCAACCAAGCAACAAATGCACTATCAGTAGTTACATAAAACCTTGGTGTGGACTTTTGAATCAGGAACTAAAGTGAAATTAGAGGAATTTGGAAATTGTAGTATCTTCAAGCAAATTAGGTTTTGACTATATAAAGCATATTGTTTTTGCTCCACTGAGATCACTTTGTATGCCTTCTACAATTTCTTAACCACCCCCAACCCTCACCCCTACACCTACCCCTTTTGATTCCAATGGCCAGTGCCCTAGACTGTCCTCAAAAGCCTGTCCTCAGGCTATTGGAAGCACTGCCTTGCCCAAATAAAGTAGAAGAAAGTTCTGGGAATGTATTCCCCTTGCCTTCCTGTCTTCCCTGACTCTCGCCACAGCCCTTAGCAAATGTCTAGCTGATACGGAACTGGACAGTCCAAGTTTTTTTGGCTAGGGTAAGGCACTCAGAGGTGTACTGAATTCTCCAGAGCTCTCCTTTGAGCTCAAACTGAGGCCAAGAAGGACATTGCCTAATACCCCACACTTGTTTGGCCTGCCTCCTTCCCTACATGGCTTCCTACCCCCTTGCTAGCCTCTCCCAGAAGTACCTCCTTAATAAATCACTTGGCCACAAATCCTCTTCTCTGAGCCTGTTTCTGGAGAAACTAACCTAATGCAGTAGCTCAAACCACTTATAAAACGATGCCATCTGCATTCCCTACTAATCTATAATGGGTAGTATACATGTATATGTAATGTTCAAATACATAGTTTTTTTCTGAATTAGTTTACATTAACCAACTAAAATTTCACATAATCTATTAGTTACTTTCATAAACCTCTCCTTCAAAGAGAATATTAAACTAAACATCATCCTATTGAATGTGAATACCAAATGGTAAATTAGAAGTGTACAGATATAATTTAAAAAACAACTTTAGGTTTGTAGCAGTTTTGAAGATTCTTTACTGAAAAAAAATTTAAGTCAAATTCCTTTCAAGTGACATATTTTTTAAATAATCTATAAATTATTTCTTTAGTCCCCTTGAAAGACATTTGGCTACTTTCAAATTAATATAGCAGTTGATCAGCTAATAGTACTTAATTTTGTCAGAGGACAAACTATGAAAACATTAGGCAGAAAGTCATGATAAATTAGGAGCAGTTTTGAAAATGAGTAGTAAATGTTTTTTGACCCACTTCCAACTCATTAAAATCTTTCTGAATCCAACCTAAATCCTTGCCTCAGAACCTTAATAGCCTTTAGTCAGAAAATTGAATTAACGTTTGAATTTAACTTGTAAAGGTCAAAAGAAACATACTTCTAATGACATAGGAAATTAAATATGTGCTATTTCATCTTCTATTGTTTAATGCATAGTATATCATTTATTTGAAAACGAGGGGGAAAATCTTTTCTGTGCAATATAATGCCCGTTTTTAACTAGAAAAAATATGGTTATGTTCCTTTTAGATTAATTCTATCTCCTTTCTTTGAAAACCAGAGAAATATTCATATCTAATATGGGTTAAATTTTGAAAAATAGGTAATCTTATATACCAGCAAGAGAAAATTGGAGAACAGTAGCAGCAATGTCCCTTAAGGTAAATCCAGAATGTATCATTCCACAAATATTATTAAGCTCCTGATATGTATCAAAGATATATATGGTCCCTGTGTTCATGGAATTTGGCCTCCGAGGGTTTTTTCTCAGTTTTTTATTCTCTTTGACTTCCTTTCAGTATTTGACACTGTTTCTCAATCCATTCCTCTTGAAATGATCTTCTCTCTAATATCTAGAGAGAATCTAGACCTCTGAAATATTCATCCCTCCTGATTTCCTCCTATTTTTCCTAGTGTCTTTATGCTCCTTTCTTTTGTTCATCTCTAAATATTGATTTTCCCCAAGAGTCAGTTCACCTCTGGCTGTTTACTTGGCTTCATCTATCCCCTCCAAGCTACTGGCACCACATAGCCATTTCCAATCTAGATTAATCTATGCTCTGGAGGCATATTTTCGACTGTCCACTGTACCACCTGGATAACACAGATACTGCAAACTCAAGGAATCCTCTTCCCTCTCACCAGAAAGTATGCAAAGGAAAAAATTCTCCTTCCCTGTCTTCCCAAGCCCCATAAAATACAATATTCATTAATGACAAAACCTAGCAGGCTTAGATCAGAAAACCTCTTGTCTAGACCACTTTAATAGTCCTTACCTGGTCTTTTGTTCTCCAGTCTCTCCACCTTTATATCAAGTGAAAATTTATATAATAGTGCCAACATTATTATAAATCAGATATGATTTAAAATCCTCATAGTCCCTTGTTAATTGTAGCATAGAATCCAAACTTATAAATATGGTACACAGTGCTCTTCCAGTCTCATTCAGTCTGTGTGTTAAGATTTATCTCCATCCATCCCCTATCACACATTCAGCAATCCTGAAATCACAGGCACTGTCAAACCTGTGTGTTTTCATCCATGTAGTTCTCTCTGCCTGCACTGCTTCCCTATACCACTTCGTATCTGACTCATCCATATAACTGAGAGCATCTTAAAAATAGGTGCTGACTTTTATTCATTTTTGTACCTTCAGAACCCAGCCGAGTACTTGGATTCTCATGGATGTTCAAGTGACGTGGTATTCAAAACCATTTACAATGTAGTTCTCACTTTCCTCTTCTGTCTCGTCTCTAGCTTTTCACCCAATTCAATCAGTTTTCTAGTCTTATAAACTATTCATCATGACTGAACATAGCATGCTCTTTCATGCTTCAGGCTCTTTGTTAAAAGCCAATTCATTCTCAAAGAATCAACTCAATGTAGACTAATCTTCTATACTCTAGATGCATATTTTCATTTGTGCTAGGAGACTTTCCCCATCTTTTCTCTTCAGATCTACCCAGGTAGAACTAATTACCATCCTCCTCAATAGCTAATTATCCATAATATAATAATACTTACCAGGTTAAATTGTATATGTGTATGTCTTAGTCTCTTCTGTTGAATCGTAAGATATTTATCTTGTCTCATTTGTATCTTCAGCACCAAGCATATCGCCAAGTACCCAGTATTTATCTAAAAATTTGAATTAAATAGAAATGAAAAATAGATTAGTTGGGGCATTGGATTCTCCTAACACATGGTCACAACTTTGGCTGACATTAGAATACCATGGGGAGCTTTTAAAAAATACCAATGCCCCTGCCCCATCTCCCAGTAATCTCATTTAACTGGGCTGGGAGGGATCCAGCACTAGTATTACCTGCAGTGTTCTACAGGTGATTTATAACATTGGCAGGGAATGGGAGTGAGCAGCCCTAAAGAAGTGGGTAAGGGTCAGATTGTAGAGCTCCAGGAATGCCAGCTCAAGGCAATTAAGGAATAACTTGCTGTGGGGCCACATCATCCCTCACCATGGACCCTCTGATTGACCAAGGGTCTTGGGAGATTCAAATGAGTGGGAGTTTTCCATCATCAAATTCTACAGTGTCCTGAGGACTGCCTACCTTCTCTTAGTCAGTATACTTGGTAATAAAAAGCCCTCTCTCCCTTTCTCTCTCTCTCACAACTCACTTGCTGCAAACTGAAACAAGAATTCCCTGTCTGCCTCTGAAAATACTGGCTTCTGTCTCTTTGGAATATTATAGCAGCAACTTGGGTTCTCAGCCCTCTTTCCCCACCTTGGCTGCTTCACCATCCTAATAGTCCCTGATGACCTCACTTACAGCCTCATACCCTCCTCAGCTTCTGAGTCATTTTGACAAAGACAACAATAACTGCAATAGCTTCAGCCCGACACTTAGCAAGCTATGGCATTCCTACCATAAAACCAGCAGCCAAAACATTAAGTTCCAGGACTGTGCCCCGAAGACTGCCTCAGCACCACTTATGACTCATGCTTCCCCCACAAGGCAGTCACCCTGGCTATCCTATCTGGTGGTACCCCATTTGCCCTAGGAAGGACAGACAGATCTCACGGAACCACTGATGCTGCATTTTTCCTCCAACTGCAGCCACTACCATAGCAGCCCTGTCAGTGCTAGATGTTATGCTATGGTCTCTCAGCTTCAAACCCATCCGTCTCTACTTTGTGATGCTGAGACTAGGACTCTGCGGACTACACTTCTGTTTTGCTGGCTGGCTCTGTTAGACTCTTCCAATAGGGCTGCTGGAGGAGGGGAAAGGGGCTGCTGCTTCCTGTTCACTCTCTGTGGGCTTTCCGTTCCTGACAGCACCAATCAGCAATGTCTGTTCTTTACCCTGGCAGTTAATCCCAGGGAGAGCTGTCAAATCCAGCTTGCAGTTTTTTCCAGCTTCATCATGCCTACTCAGAGACACCAGCAGCAGCCAGTGTCCTCTCTTTTGGGATTCGGGTCCCAGGCCCACAGGGTCCCTCCTCTGACCATCCAAAAACCAGCCCCTTCCTCCAAGCTTTTAAGTTGTAATAACTTTAACCCCTCCCTTTATGTTCTCAGCCTTTCTCAGCCCCACGCTTGATAGCTGTTCCCTGCAGTTGTTACCTCGGAGATGCCTTCAGGTTGTCTTTTAGCCTTGTCAATTCTTCGATCATTAATTAACAATTCTTTATGTTAAATTCTCACTGTTAAAAAAAACACAGTGTGATTCCTTCTTTTGATTGCACCCTCTTATTATAGGCCTGGCTCTAACAAGTGTTTGCCTGAATAATGTCTCAACTACTTCTGTGCCTTGAAGCTCTTAGCTGTCCTCATTGGAATCTGATTCTGTAACAGTAACAGAAATGTTTGAGTTGTAATATCTGATCCACCACTGATGTAGTATAGCCATACGTTATGGACTGTTTAACATGAGTTTTATTTATTTGCAAAATAAGAATATTACAGCCTACATTTTTAAAGAGTAACAAATATGAGTAGACCTTTAGCTCTTATAAGTAACGTGTCCATGCTCCTTCAAATTTGCCAGTACTATTGCCAACATAAGCACCTGGCTTCCTTTCCAGGGCCATCATGTGCATCTGACATCAAATGGAAGAGGACAGATTGCACGAGATGTGGATGCAAGGGTGGGCTAAGCTCCCTCTCTAGCTAATCAACCCACTCTCATACCATGTTTTCACAGAGCACATGATGTAAAACTCTCAGCATGTCTTAACATGACGTTAATTTTTAGATTCATTCAAAGGCAGCTGACTTTTCAAACAGATGAACATATAAACTATTGATATGTATAAGACAATTAGAACTGCTATTTATTTAACACTTAAACATGATATTCACTGCACTTACATTTTACATGCAGTATTTTATTTAATCTTTACAATAATTCTAAAAATAAGTTATATTATGTCTCATTACAGATGAGAAAACAGGGACACCAATAGGAAAAGTAACCTGCTGATCTCAAGAAACTTGTAAGTAGCAGAACTGGTTCTGACTAGGAGTGCACACCTCTTGGCCACCTTACTATGTTGGTTCCACATACACACTTTGCTTGTGAATGTACCTGTTAATGATAACAGCTACCAATTATTTTCACTAACAGGTGGATGAATAATTGGTTGGTTTTACAGTGGCTTAAGGAATTATTATCTTTTGTTCCAAGTCTTTCAAAAACTTTTATGATTTTAGATTATGAACACACTTCACTGTATATTACAGTTCTTAGCTTATGAAAGTTCTTTAGCAAATCATGGTTTTTTAACATAATATATTCCCCAGTAGGAATTAAGTTTCTTAGGCCAGTCCACAAAACATGTGGAATCGTTCATCACATTTTTAGCAGTAAAATTAAGTAGAAAACAATAGAGTTGCCTTTTTCTTTTAGAATTATAATATACATTTTAGAAATAATGAGCCCTTTTTAAAAGCTATAGAACTCACCTGAGTATGGAAGGTCAGCTTTGGGGGGGGGGGTGCTTTATATAGGACATAGAGGTGAAATGGGAGAGAACAGAAGTTAATTCTGACCACAACACTGCCCCAAAAGGGAAAATATCATTCACTCATTCCCTAACTGTCTACCCACCCTACCATCAACATAGAATATGTTCTTCCCTAAGGAAAAGGGATATAAATTGGGGGTCATGAGCCTATCATCTAAATTTATCAGAAAGCCATACCACCAGCCAATTGTGTAGAGAGAAAGGCATCAAAGTCAAGGTTAAAATGAAAAATTGGCTCCATCTCAAGGCCAGGAAGGAGATGTGTGTGAAGTGCAAAGAAGATCCCCCTGAACAGTTTTGTTACCAGAAGTCAAGTGATGGAGTCAGATCAAGGAATGGGAAGAGGAGGTGCTTTAAGAGAAAAGCACTTCAGCTGTTATACCATCATAGATAAAAGCCATGAAATAGATGAGCTGTAGGTAAACTGGGCATATTGTTGGGAGCATTCCTACACAGTCCTTTCAAGTATCACAATTATCTTTGGCTTCCATTATTTAGTTGTTTAGATAAGATCTTATTTCCAGGGAGATTCTTATTACTCAAAGACACTTTTGGCAAAATGCTACCAATAAGAAATAAATCTGAACTGTCTAATTCTGAAGAGACTTTACATTTTTCATCTCTTTTAATCTTTTAGTTCATTTATTCATTCTGTCCACAAGTATTTATCCTACACCATCTGTGGGGCACTGTCCTAGGTGCTAGAGGATACAACAGTGAAAAGAACAGACAAAAATACTGCCTTCAGAGAGTTTATATTCTAGTTTTACAATAATTTGAGATTCATCTGCAAATAAATTAATGTCTAAAAAGTGTTTTTTTAATAAATGGCAATCCTAAACTTTTTTTTACTTCAAGGAATATTCATAAATAAATACTATAAAGGATGCCGTCCAGATAGCTATAGTATTATCTATCTTTAAAGAGAAAATATGGATTCCCAGGTTGATGAATAAATTTTCCTTTTAAGGTGATATGAAGCAAATGTGACTTGTACTATTTTTATTTTGCCTTATAATTTTTGGCTTGCACATGTTTGGACCACTTAGAGCTGTTGTTTGAAGCGCAAAGACAACAGATGAAGTAGATGTAAGAAATGCAAAGCTTATACCACAATAAGTAGAGTTTTGCCCTGATCCTCTGCAAATTCACTCCTATTTGAATGAAAAGCTGAAACTTATCTTTGAATATGTTTTAGAGTATTTAAGAAAGTTTTACCTCATCAAGTAGGTCCCAAATATTGTCAGTTGAACATTTATCAGGAGACTTCTCTAAGTTTGTTGGGGGTTCTTAATTCAGGGCGCAAATGTGATACATAGGTTGCTACGGAGGGCTGGAGGAAATTGTCCAACACACAATTAGAGGAAAGAATACAATACCCCAGAGAAAAGGAAATGCCAAGATGTCAAAACCTCCCTCAAATGGCCTCATATGGATAAAGCCCATCTGTGGCCAATAGATTGAAAGAGGATTTGGGTATGACACCAGCACTTAATAGATGTTTCTCTTTAAAGTTGATAACCCAAGCCTATGAAATAAGCTGTTAGATAATAACATTTTAAGTAAAATCAAAACAGTAAACTTTATAAATAGAAGTGAAATTTAATAAAAGTGATTAATTTTGACTCTACTAATTCAGAATTTAAGATAATCTCATAAAGAATAAACTAAAGTTTACTTTTTTGGTAATTTTGGGTGAAAGATCTTCTAGGTCAATGTTTCTCAAATGTTAATGTTCATAGGAATCACCTGGGAATCTTGTTAAATGCATCCCAGAAGCTCTGGGATGAGGCCTTGAAAGTCTGCATTTCTGCAAACTCCCTGCTGATACTTGTGCTGTCAGTGCACAAACATACTTTGAATGGCAAGGATCTGAGTAAATCAGTATAAGCCAGGTTGCAAGGGAAATGATAAACCAACCAAAAGCATACTTTCACAATGTCATTGAGGGGAAGAATGACAACTTACAAATGAGACTTTGTTGTTCATTAAAACACTTTTGGTGGGAGTGCTATGGGGCAACATGTTGTAAACAGCTAATTGGAGTTAATTCACACTGTCAAAAAATGAAAACAAAGATTTTCTTTAGAAATATTCTACCTTATCCCTTTTTCATTCTAGTTTCATTCATTTCTAGCATCTTCATTTTAGTTAATGAACATGTGTGACTTGGACAGCTAAAAGCAAAAGAGAATGATATCATTACCCATATTAATTCTTCTTGGGTTCATTTTCCCATCAAATTTGAGGTCTCCCTCACTTACTTACTTATTCATTTACTCAGGGAAAAAAAAGCAAAAACAAACAAACAACAACAACAAAAGAAAAACCACACAGAAAAATGTTGCTAAGAGCCAGTCCTGAAGAAGCTAATTAAGAACAGATTCTAATGGTAAATTCAAGAAAATTGAAATTGTATCAAGCATCTCCAATCACAAAGCCATGAGACTAGGTATCAATTGCAGGGAAAAAACTGTAAAGAATACAAACACATGGAGGCTAAACAATACATTGCTAAACAACTAAGAAATCACTGAAGAAATCAGAGAGGAAATTGAAAAATACCTGTAAACAAATGACAATGAAAACAAAACCTATGGGATGTGGCAAAAGCAGTTCTAAGAGGGAAGTTTATAGCAATACAATCCTACCTCAAGAAACAAGAAAAATTTCAAACAACCTAACTGTACACCTAGAACAATTAGAGAAAGAAAAACAAACAAAAAAAAACCAAAATGAGCAGAAGGAAAGAAATCATAAAGATCAGATCAGAAATAAATGAAAAAGAAATGAAGGAAACAATAGCAAAGATCAATAAAACTAAAAGCTGGTTCTTTGAGAAGATAAACAAAATTGATAAACGATTAGCTAGACTCATCAGGAAAAAAGGGAGAAGACACAAATCAAGAAAATTAGAAATGAAAAAGGAGAAGTAACAACTGACACGGCATAAATACAAAAGATCATGAGAGACTACTACAAGCAACTATATGCCAGTAAATTGGATAACCTGGAAGAAATGGATACATTCTTAGAAAAGTACAATCTTCTAAAACCGAACCAGGAAGAAATAGAAAATATGAACAGACCAATCACAAGCACTGAAATTGAGACTGTGATTAAAAATCTCCCAACAAACAAAAGCCCAGGGCCAGATGGCTTCACAGGCAAATTCTTTCAGACTTTTAGAGAAGAACTAACACCTATCCTTCTCAAACTCTTCCAAAATATAGATGAAGGAGGGACACTCCCAAACTCATTCTACGAGGCCACCATCACCCTGATACCAAACCCAGGCAAAGATGTCACAAAAAAAGAAAATTACAGGCCAGTATCACTGATGAATATAGATGCAAAAATCCTCAACAAAAACACTAGCAAACAGAATCCGACAGCATATTAAAAAGATCATACACCACGATCAAGTGGGGTTTACCCCTGGAATGCAGGGATTCTTCAATATATGCAAATCCATCAATGTGATACATCATATTAACAAATTGAAGGATAAAAACCATATGATCATCTCAATAGATGCAGAAAAAGCTTTTGACAAAATTCAACATCCATTTATGATAAAAACTCTCCAGAAAATGGGCATAGAAGGAAATTACCTCAACATAATAAAAGCCATATATGAGAAACCAAAAGCCAACATCATTCTAAATGGTGAAAAAATGAAAGCATTCCCTCTAAAAACAGGAAGAAAATAAGGGTGCCCACTCTCACCACTATTATTCAACATAGTTTTGGAAGTTTTAGCCACAGCAATCAGAGAAGAAAACAAAATAAAAGGAATCCAAATTGGAAAAGAAGAAGGAAAATTGTCACTCTTTGCAGATGACATGATATTATACACAGAAAACCCTGAAGATTCTACCAGAAAACTGCTAGCACTAATTGAAGAGTTTAGTAAAGTAGCAGGATACAAAATTAATGCACAGAAATCTCTTGCATTCCTATACACTAACAACGAAAGAGCAGATAGAGAAATTAAGGAAACACTCCCATTTACCATTGCAACAAAAAGGATGAAATACCTAGGAATAAACCTTCCTAAGGAGGCAAAAGACCTGTATGTAGAAAACTATAAGACACTGATGAAAGAAATGAAAGATGATACAAACAGATGGAGGGACATACCATGTTCTTGGATTGAAAGAATCAATATTGTGAAAATGACTATACTCCCCAAAGCAATTTACAGATTCAATGCAATCCCTATCAAATTGCCAGTGGCATTTTCCATAGGACTAGCACAAGAAATCTTACGATTTGTTTGGAAATGCAAAAGACCCTGAATAGCCAAAGCAATCTTGAGAAGGAAACACAGAGCTGGTGGAATCAGGCTCCTTGATTTCAAACTATACTATAAGGCTACATTGATCAAGACAGTATGGTACTTGCACAGAAACAGAAATGTAGATCAGTGGAACACAACAGAGAGCCCAGAGGTAAACCCAGGCCCATATGGGCACCTTATCTTTGACAAAGGAGGCAAGAATATACAATGGAAAAAAGACAACCTCAATAAATGGTGCTCAGAAAATTGGGCAGCTACATGTAAAAGAATGAAATTAGAACACTTCCTAACACCATACACAAAAAATGAACTCAAAATGGATTAAAGACCTAAATCTAAGGCCAGACATTATGAAATTCTTAGAGGAAGACATAGGCAGAACACTCTATGACATACATCAAAGCAAGATCCTTTTTGACCCACCTCCTAGAATTATGGAAATAAAATCAAAAATAAACAGATGGGACCTAATGAAACTTAAAAGCTTTTGTACAGCAAAATAAACCATAAACAAGACAAGAAGACAACCCTCAGAATGGAAGAAAACATTTGCCAATGAAGCAACAGACAAAGGATTAATCTCCAAGCAGTTCATGCAGCTTAATACCAAAAAAGCAAATAACCCAATCTAAAAATGGGCAGAAGACCTAAATAGACAGTTCTCCAAAGAAGACATGCAGATGGCTAACAAACACATGAAAAAATGCTCAGCATCACTAATCATTAGAGAAATGCAAGTCAAAGCCACAATGAGGTATCACCTCATATCAGTCAGAATGGCCATCATCAAAAAATCTAGAAACAATAAATGCTAGAGAGTGTGCAGAGAAAAGGGAACCCTCCTGTACTGTTGGTGGGAATGTCGATTGGTATAGCCACTATGGAATACAGTATGGAGGTTCCTTAAAAAACTAAAAATGGAACTACCATATGACCCAGCAATCCCGCTACTGGGCATATACCCTGAGAAAACCACAATCCAAAAAGAAACATGTACCACAATGTTCATTGCAGCACTATTTACAATAGCCAGGACATGGAAGCAACCTAAATGCCCATCAACAGATAAATGCATCAAGAAGATGTGGCACATATATACAATGGAATATTACTCAGCCATAAAATAGGAATGAAATTGAGTTATTTGTAGTGAGGTGGATGGACCTAGAGACTGTCATATGGAGCGAAGTAACCCAGAAAGAGAAAAACAAATACCATATGCTAACTCATATACATGGAATCTAAAAAAATGGTACTGATGAACCCAGTGACAGGGCAAGAATAAAGATGCAGATGTAGAGAACAGACTTGAGGACATGGGGGTGGGGGTGGGGAGGGCGAAGGAGAAGCTGGCATGAAGTGAGAGAGTAGCATAGACATATATACACTACCAAATATAAATTAGATAGCTAGTGGGAAGCTGCTGCATAACATAGGGAGATCAACTTGATGATGGGTGATGACTTAGAGTGCTGGGATAGGGAAAGTAGGAAGGAGTTGCGGGAGGGAGGGGATATGGGGATATATGTATAAATACAGCTGATTCAATTTGGTGTACAGCAAAAACTGGCACAACAGTGTAAAGCAATTATATTCCGATAAAGAGCTTAAAAAAAAGAAAAAGAACAGATCCTTAGATGTGCTTCCACCACTCCACTTCCAACCTTCGTAAGATAAATAAAGATTTTTAAGGTAAATATTATTATATAACACTCACTGTAAATAATAATGCATCAGAATCTCCAAAGTAGTATTTCTATGGGTCACTACAATGGCTGACAATTAGTTTAGGTTGTGCAAATGCTTTTGGTATACCTTGGTCCCTGCCACATTGCTGAAGGTAGAGAAATAAGAATGGATGGTGATTGTACTTTCCTATTTCCAGGAAATGTAAAGAAACATCAGTTCTGTGGTTATTTGTCTTTAGTGACCAATGATGATCTGGTTTTCTATGGCAAATGAATAGAGGCAGTGGCCAGGAGGACAGAGATGAGGGCGCAGTGCCAGGAGTGTACAGTAAGGCAAAGGACATGCATCAAGAGAGAGTTCTTTCTGGGGAAAGAAACAAAAGATAGGAGGATGAAGAAAAAAGAGAGAAGTGTAGAAATGCATCATTAAAACAGCAGAAAAGGAGATGCTGAGAAGGTGGAAACATTTTCAAAGGCAAAGTTTTAGCTACATAAACTGCTTGCATTGGGGCCTGGAAAGGAGGATCCCCAGGCTGCACCACAGGTAATACCAGTACCATCCAACATAGCAGAATCACTTCCAAGCACAAGCACGTGACCCAAATGGAAAGTACCTTCCTGTTTCGGAGATGCATAGCTTAAACAATCAAATAATAATTGACCACCTGTGTCTGATTCCATGTTTGCTAAGCAAGTGTTCTTTTACCTACAGGAAAAAATTAAACCAATCTAACAAAACAAACACTGCAATAAACTTGACATTTGTATTTCTCATTATAAATGAATAATTCACATGGATGGAAAAAGAAAGAGGCAAGGAGGGGTGGAAAAGGCAGAGGGAGAGTCCTGCAGTAAACCACAGCTTGAGCTGTCCCTCTTGGGAATAACTAGGACATAGAAACCAAGATTCATCAGAGTTTCACCTTGGCAGACCCAGCTTCACAAAGTGGGAGCTAAATTGAATACCAGAAGAACAGAGTCAGAGAAGAAGTCAAAAGAAACCTACTGGGCATCAGAGAGGAATTTTAGTAGGGACACAAAAGGGGAAAAAATGACAGAGAGATCAAAATTGAGAAGGCAAAGAGAACTGATACCTGAGAAGAAAGCATGACAGAAAGCAAGCTGTAAATATGGATGGCCTTCAGAACATTCTTTTTATGTGGGTCTCAGTGAGCTTCCCAGGGCTCAGAATGAACCTGAAGGGAAAGTCCCAGACCTAACACTTAGGGGTCCTTTATTTCCAGCCTACTGACTACCAAGACTTCACAGGATACACAAACCCCCTTCCAGCGGGCAGGTGCGGCTGTTCTCTTGCATGTGTGGAGGAATGGAGTAGTGAGTCTCCAGCCTTGCCTAGCTCTGCATCTCTCCTGGCTCCAGTCCAAGCCCTAGCTCTGCTGAGAAGAGCACAGGGGACCCTATAAAGTAGATCAGACAAGAGAAAATAACTCTCTTAACTTGCCTTCGTAAGTCACATGTTCTAACAGCTGAAACCACTGTTGCATTTGGAAGGGTGGGGTCTGTTTCAAATACAGGAGGAAGCATCCAGTGCTATTAAGGAATTTCCTTGAGCCATGCTCTTCTAGGAAGTGGAACTTCCAAGAATTATGCTGGGGTTAAGAAAAGGTGCTGCTCTCAGCCTAGGCTGAAGTTGAATAAGTCACACTGCTATCTCCTACTCCCATCTTTAGTACAGGGTACTCAGGACTGATGTTCCTTAAAGAGGGAAAGAAGGAAAGAGAGAACTGCCTTAGCCCTTAGCATGTGAGAGCTGATGGGTGTCTTTGGAAGTTACTCAGTGGGTTGTTTGTTTGTTTTTTTTTTTCTCAGTAGTTCTTACTGGTCACTAGGAATCCACACCCAGAGCCATCAGTTTCTGCTCACCCTCTACCCTCCCACTAATGGTGCAGTCCTATGCTTTGACTGATCTTTGTACTTCTTGTTAGTAACTAATGATAATGATATGCTGGTGAATTGAAAATATGGGTCCTTTCAGCCCTAAGACAGACATTCCCTGGAAATGCACTAAAATAAAATACTCATGTAAGCACAATGTTCTTATAAATCTCAGTGTTTATGTCTTTAATACTCACCAAGTTATTCGGTACTGAAAGCAACACTTGATCTTTCACATGCATAAATGGCAAAGTCAACAGTGAGAACCATACAGAGGTCTCTAGAGGAAAGTTGCAAAGAGAAATGAGAACTCTGTTCCCTAGAGCTTTTCCTAAGCAGAGGTGTGAGGACAGGGAACTTTTTCTTTGACCTCTGTCCATCTCACTTTTTCTAGGTCCTTCTCCCATGGCGCCCATTCCTCCCATGCTCCAACCCTCTACCTGTATCGTTGCCCAGAGCACATCACGCTGTTGGAGCAGTTCAGTTTGGCTAGACCTTCCTCAGGTAGTGTCCTACCTACATGCAGGACGTGGGGCAACAGCAGGGTTGAAATCAGCACAACCACCTAAAAGCAAAATTCTGATGAAGCAAACTGTCCTGGCCTCAGTATATATTCTATACTACAGAAGTCAGTATTTACCCCTAGGTGAGTGGTTAGAGATTGCAAGGGGGCATAAGATGGTTCTAGGTATTGGAAAGTCTCTGTTTCTTGGTCTAGTGTTGTTTCCATGCATGTTTTCAGTTCGTGAAAACCCACTGAACTATACACTTAGAATATGTGCTCTTTTCTACATGTTGTAATAAATGTTAAAGAAAATGTTAAAATAGAACGGGCTAGGAATGACAGTGCAGGAGATTGAAGAGGTTCAGACAAACTCAAAATATAGTCAACATAACCTGGATATTTTAAGAAAACGTATTACAAGAAAAAATGAAATATCTGACAACGGTATTAATACAAATCCCTTGTAAATATTATTACAAATACTTTATAAAACATATTTTCCCTTGCTGGGAAGCATCTTTTAAAAAGGGGTTTCACCAGGCCTGAATGGGCTTTCATTATCTTGGTCTAAAAGGTATCTGTTGGAAAGGAGCTGAGGAATGTCACCAGCTCTGTCCTGAGAAGAGGACCAGCATGGCAGAATCAAGTCATCATGATTAGAGGTCAGTAGTTGATTAGATCATCCAACCAGTTTCTCTTGCTCAGATTCCCGTACTTATCAAGCCAGTCACAGAGAGGGCAGAACTTACATTTATTGCTCTAAGTTAATAATGTTCTAATTTTACATAAATCTCTGTGGAGTCTCCACCTTTTTTTTCAGTCCGTGGACCCTTTCTAATCTAAAAAAGATTATCAAAGTCTTGCATAACAGTAACTATGCAAACAGTGTTTGTAGTAACTTCCCAAGGGATGTGGTCACCAAGCATTGTCAAGCACTGTGACATGCTCCCCACCTGGAGAGACATGTAGGCTGGATCCCTTTCTCTGGGCCAATCCAATCAGATTCTGTGTGCAACTGCCTGCTTTCTCCATGAATACGAATGTATAACAAACAGGGTCACATTGAAGCAATGGAAACATGTTTTGATATTCAGAGTGATTTTTTAAATTATTTTTTAATTAAGGTATACATTATATTCATTTCAGGTGTATAAAATAATGGTTTGTTATTTGTATCTATTGCAAAATGGTCACCATGATAAGTCTAGTTAACATGTCACCATTCACAGTTATAGAATTTTTTTGTGTGTGATGAGAACTCTTAAAATTTACCCTCTTAGCAACTTTCAGATATGCAGTACACTTCTATTAACTACAGTCACTATGCCACACATATCACCTCACACTTGTTAGAATGGCTATCATCAAAAAGACAAGAAGCAACAACTGTGGGTGAGGATGTGGAGAAAAGAGAGCCCTGTGCGATGTTGGTGGGAATGCAAACTGGTGCAGCTGCTGTGGAAAACAGCGTGGAAGTTCCTCAAAAAATTAAAAGTAGAACCATTATATGGTCCAACAATTCCAATTATGGGTATTTATCTGAAGAAAATGAAAACACTGACTTGAAAAGATACAGACACACCCATGTTCATTGCAGCATTGTTTGCAATAGCCAAGATATGGAAACAACATTTAGTGCCCCTGGACAGAAGAGTAGATTAAAAAAAATTGTGAGAGATATATATCTGATATACACACACACACACACAATGGAATATTATTCAGCCATAAAAATAATGAAATCTGGCCATTTGTGACAACATGGATAGACCTCGAGGGTGTTACGCTCAGTGAAATATGTCAGAGAAAGACAAATACCATATGATCTCATTTATATATGGAATCTAAAAAAAAAAAAAAACAAAACAGAAGAACAAAAGAAAACAAGCTCATCTATACAGAGAACAGATTGGTGGTTGCCAGAGGCAGGGAGAGTTGGGCTGTGGGCGAAATGGGTGAAGGAGTCAGAAGGGTACAGAGTGATCTTATGGTGCATTCTCAGAGAAGTCTTCAGAGATTTGTTACAGACTTCAAATCTCTTGAACAATCACTACTCTGTCAGTACTTCAGGCTCAAGAATTTGAGCAGGTGTTTTGTATTAGTCTTACATCCATGACGCTGAACACACTTCATAATACCTGTTGCTTAAATGGGATTTGATAATTCTGAGACAGAATCACAAATCACTGATGGAGAAAAGTACCTGCCAACAATTGTAAAGGGACACATTGAACAGCAATTCTAAATATTTATAAATACATAAGGTTTCAGAATTCACTACTAATATGTTTATATGTTTTCTAAAAGTACAATCTATTTTCTCCACCAAATCAAAATTCTTTACTTATTTTTCTTTTTCCTCAATCTTTCTCCTGCTCCAAAATGGAAATATTGTAGTTTATATATTTCATGCAGACATCTCAAATATGAATTTTCCATTCAGAGGAAATCTTGTGCCTTCCCTTTTGGGAGAATATCTCAGCATCAAGTTCATGCCATTATTTGAAACATAACTAAAACATTCTGTTGTGTTAATCACCCATTCCTCAGCAATCATGAAGAAAACTTTCACAGAAACATGATGTCCAGCATTACATTGTATCTAAGTTCCTGCTTTCTCATACCTCATTCTTCTACACTTCACAAGGAGAAAATATCAGCTGCTCTCCTGGAACAACCTTGGAAAAATCTATAAGAAATCAACATCAGTTTTAGATCAATTGTTATAATGATGCCTAGACATAAGTTGAAGTCATCCACATCTGGAGATGAGGACAAAGCAAAAAATAAAAATGTCTTATTTCAACTTCCTGTGTTTTCTTTTTCCTTTTACCTTCAGTTACAACTAACCAAACCATTTATTTAGAAACCACCTCTACCCAATAACCTCACCCAGAATACAACCCAGGTGACGTGATGTACCAAAGCCATATGGGAGAAGCAAGGGAAAAGGTGAAATCTGCAATCTCACATCTTTAAGTAAAAGAGAGAAAGAGAAGAGAAAAAGTACCCTAGCAAATTTGCAGAACACTTGGGAAAAAAAGAAAATTTAGCATTCTATTCTCATGCAAAGTTGTTTAATGCCTAGTACTCTCCACCCTGAAGCACAGAATTCTTTTTTCTCTAACTACTTTAGGGATCATTCTTTAGGCACAATCATTATGAATGAACGTTTCTTCATAGTCTCAAAAGATGCTCTTTTCTTTTTTCTGCTTAAGTATATTAGCTAATTTAAATTATGTAATCAAAATTATATTTTTTCCTTTTGCCCGTGTAGCACAGTGGTCCTTGACCAGGAACAGTTTTATCCCCAAGCAACATTTGGCAGTGTCTGGAAACATTTGTGGTTGTCACAACTTGAGGAAGGCGGGGACTGCTGCTAGCATCTAGTGGGTGGAGGCCCAGGATGCTGCTAAATATCCTGCAATGCGCAGGGGAGCACCCTCCTGCTCCCCCCCCCCCAAATAAAAGAATTATTGGGCCCATTATTCCTATTCATATATCTACCTAGAGGAAGTGTGGGGGACTTGTGGCATGTCCTGAAACCCAGATGAGCAAAATTAGCACTGGACACGGAGATGTGATACCCAAATCCCCTTCAAGAGAGAAGTTGTTGTCCCAGCTGATGGGAGTGCTGTCCGCAAAGGACCCCTAGTTGCCAGCTTCTTCGATGTTTGCCTCAGTGGCAGAGACCCTCCTCAACCAAGGCCACGGTCTTCTAGGGGTGGACCACATCCAAAGACTGATTACAGCAATGATATAAAGGCTTGGCCGTTTCAGCTCCCCAGGGGACAGCTCTGATGGAATATAGAAACTCCAGAGCTCCTGTGGGATGTCTGGCCAACATATCAATTTAACTACGCCCTCTGCCCCAGCCTACTTCCTTTCACAGGTGTTGGCCCCTGATATACATCCTTCACTCTAATCTCTGACTCAGCATCCGCTTCTGGAGAACCCAACCTGAGACAAGACTTCTTTGGATAGGAAGTCCCTGAGAAAAAGAATTTGGTGGAATCAGACAAATAGTGTTTCCCTAACACTCCACATAGGAAATAACCAGAAGGGGTTTGTGGAGCTCACAAAACCCCTTGGGAAGAGTCTGAGAGAGGAAATCAGGGAACATGGGCTCTATCTTAAAGCATAGAGGACTATGCTATGGTAGCAAGTTAGAAATGCTCCTGAGACTTTGGAAATGGCTTATTCAGAGTAAAAAATAAAATAAAATAATTTTCAAAACTCAAAAAAGCTTTCTGGACACTGACAAAAAACTTCCTTTGAAGTCAACCGTGAGATTTAAAACCAAACCATAAAATGCCATGTTGTGTTGGTGAAAAAGAAGATGGGAGTTGAACCCTGAGGTTCTGGGCTGCTCTTCCCCACCTCTCATCACCTAGACTGCGTCGTCTCTGACAGCAAATTCACGTCTTAAGAGGAGAATACAACCAGAGGTCCTTCTTTGATTGGCTGTAGGCTGGGGAACTCTGGTGGGGACATACCCCTCGGCACCTTACAAGGGAGTGAAACCAGGAACTACCAGGCCATGAACCATGACTACTTTTAGCGTTAAGTCATCCCAACATGGGTGAACCATAAAACCTTGAATTTCTCAAGTGATTTTCATCTATAAGAAATAAAAAATTAAATACATTTATTGTCAGGAGAGGATGGGCGGCAGAAACTATTTAAAAGTTATTTGAAACTGAGTGAAGACTTTGCACGTGATGGCATGCAAAGAACTGTGTTTTATGGGTCATTGTAACTTGTGTTCTTATGGAAACTCATTTTTCAAACAGTGTATTTTTCTATATCTTTGGTTGAGCAGGTAGGCATTTATTTTTGACAGATGACTCCAGCTTTTACAATGCAAAACACTTCTGGAAATTGTATTTTAAATGAATCTCATAAAAATAAGCATAAGCTTTTGCAGTTGTCTGTTAGAAAATATTTAATATCAGTGAACATGCTCAATAAATGAGCAGGTAACGATGAGAAGAAATACACATGAATGTTTATTAAGCAGTGTCAAACATGCAAAACAGAGAAAAGTAAAGATGATCTACCATGCTGGGTCTTATATCCACCTCCAGAGCAAGTCTGGTAAATAAGCATCAACCCAGACTCCAACGTCCACATGTCCTAAGTAGTTTACAGTCGATACAGCCATAGTTGCAGCCATAAACCTAGCATTGTGGGGCTTGAGGTTCAATTGGAATGATATTTTTTGCCACATGCCTGACCTTACAGGGTCATAGACACACAAAGGCAGCCCTGTAGAGATCTGCGCTTCCCCAGCCCAGGGTGATAAATGAAGGGTCCAGTCGGAAAGAAGAAATGTCTGAAGAAAATGGACCATCATCATAGAACCTAGATCCCATTAGAAAGGGAACAGGCAGAGTAACAAGAAAGGAAATAAACCCTTTGCTAGGGACAGAGGACAACCAGGCAGCCATCCTAGAAAGGCTGCTGTAGATAATAAAGAGGAAGATTTCACTTAAGGAATCGAACCACTAAATATGACAGCCTCTGAAAAGAGAAAGCCAGTTAGGAGTTTTCTCTCAGGGAGTCTGAATTGTGTGGATATGCCATGTGAAATTAGGTCTCATAATGAAACAGGAGGGGAGCGGGCAGGGCACAAGCTTTAAAAGAATAACAGAGCCATAGGACATGACAAAAACTGGTTAGAATTAACTAGGTCCAGGATGGTGGAAGATTCGACTTCAAGTAGACCTTGAGCCTCACTATTTGCTCATTGTAATACATTAGCTGCTAAATGACACACCCACCAGCACCATGACAGTTCTGAGGTCCACCATAAAAGGCCAAAAAGTGGGCTGTGGCCCAGTTCCTGGAAATCCCCATCCCTTCCCCTAAATAGTTGGAATAATCCTGCTACTCATTAGCCTATAAAATTACCAGCCCGTGAAAACTAACCACACCATATTTTGAGGCCTCTTGCTTCTTGCCTTCCGAGATGGCCCACGCTCTGTCCGTGGAGTGTGCTTTTCTCTAAATAAATCCACTCCTTACTTATCATTTCATCTCCGAATTCTTTCTTGACGAAGCAAGGACCTTAAATTCACCAGGAACAACTATATAGATCTAGATATTGATGATATAGATATATAGATATAGATGATCTAGATATAATTTCTATAGATGTTTGCTTCCTAAAATCTTCCTAAATTTTGCACAGTTTCTTCTCTTTTTTTTTTTTTTTTTAGCTTTTACTGGAGTATAGTTGATTTACAATGTTGTGTTAGTTTCAGGTGTACAGCAAAGTGGATCAGTTATACATATACATATGTCCACTCTTTTTTAGATTCTTTTCCCATGTAGGTCATTACAGAGTATTGAGTAGAGTTCCCTATGCCATACAGTAGGTTCTTATTAGTTATGTATTTTATATATAGTAGTGTGTATATGTCAATCCCAATCTCCTAATTTATCGCTCTTCACCCCCTTTCCCTCCACAGTTTCTAAGCGTGCTTGGTATTCCTTGGGTAAATGACAAAACAAGCAGAGACTGGCCTCTCGTTATGTATTTTTACTTTTCTATATTCTGTTCTTGGTGGTAAAAGTAGAAAAGGATTTAGGAGATGCCATGTTAACATTTGCATTAATTCACACTTTCTTTGGAAGTTTAATCCTATCAGTCAGGAAATGCAAAATGTAAGGTTCTTCCATTTATGGAAATGTACATGCCTTTAATTGGCTGCATTTTTAATTACTAAGGAGCAATTGTTATTTTATTGTCCCATTTTTACAAAATGGCAGGTTCAGTTTCCTTAGTAGCGCCTAATTGTTATGTAGTTCATGGGTTTTGAGCTCAGACTGGATACATTACCATTGCTCAATGCAGAATATTGTTCAAGTGCACATTTTGCCCATCCAAAATGACATGCATGCACAATGCTTTCACGACTTACAATGCTAAATGAAGTTATAGAGCAATTGGAGAAAGCAGATTGGTAAGCCAGAAACCTAAAGCTTTTACAAATGCACGAATGTAGCCTCCAATTTATCCACACCCCTGACCCCTCCATCTCCCACTGTCTCCTCCTGCTTTGGGGAATCTCGGGGATCATTATCACCTCTACCAGAGGCTAAGCAAGTGAAAAAGAAAAGGCAGGAAATTTAAATCAGTGTGTTGCTTTTTAGTAGACCCTTTGAAAAGTAAGTTGGAGAAAATGTCAAAACTAATAGCCAAAATGAGGTTTGGAGACTATGCTAAATTTCATTATTCGTGCTCTTCCTCACTTGCCCACCCCATTAGCAGAGATAATTGAAAGTTTGCTTCATTTATCATAGCACACTAAGCAATGCTGTCATTTTGAGTTAAGACCACAAAAAGAAAACAGGATTTTTAAACTGCTGCAAGAAGGATGATTACAGAAGTAAATGAAATTACTTCAAGGAAGACAAAAGAACTAGTTACCAAAAAAAAGTTATGGAATCTCCTTTGAAGATGTTTAAGAGTCAAGCAGATAGCTCCTACAGTGAAGACCTGATTGGAGACAGAGAAATCAACCTGTAGTTTGTTAAGATTCCTATGCTCCATAGGTTTATATTAACTCACTTTTTAAATGTAAATAAAAAAGTGTGAAAACTGAGCATCATTTGAAAAAGAAGGGGGAGAATTAGTATGGCTTAATTAATGCTATACAACTCAGAAGTGCCCAATCTTCCTCAATGGTGATTATAAAATTTAGTTGCATTATCTTTAAAATCCAATGAACCAAATCCAATGTGACCCTAATCACCACATCCTGAGAGTAATAATAGTTCTCTCCTCCCCAACACATACACAGATTATGAAGAATCCCCAGGTTTGTTTATTCTGGTTGGTGAATCAGACGTATTGGTACAGATTTCCACAATGGGTGACTTCCAGAGAGCCTGACCTGCTGATCTTGGTTCCCTTGGGTTCCTTTAACAGTAACTACTAGAACCTGAATACACTGAAATGACCCTGTCCCCAGGGCCATGCTCACTGTTTGCACAGCTACTAAGGAAGAGTTCTGTTGATTAACCTAGAATTTAATCGTTTCTTGAGATACAAGAAAAGACACCCACCCCCTAGGACAAATGAAATCAAAAAAGAACTTCTTGCACCCCAAGTAGTAATTGGTTTTGCAGCTCTTAGTGATTTGGCTCTTTGAATCCATACCTGCTGTATTTTAGACAGAGAATTGTTATTCTTACCCTATGAAAACTCTGCTTCACATCAAGCTGTATAAGAAACTTTAGTGCATGCATATTGGAGTGGGAATATTTAGCCTCAGTGCTCACCTGCTTCCCTCCAGTCCCCACATACTGTTTGACCACGTGATTAAACATTACTGTCGATTTCCAGCTTGTGCATTTCCTGAGGGAAATCATGGTGGCTCCACTCAATATTCTCAACTAAACAAACATTCATTCAATACCTTTTTGCTTGTACCTATTGCATGTCAACATGACAAGGCACCTAGTGTGCTTTGCTAAGGGAAATAAAGACACTATGGGAACACATAGGAGACACCTGACCTGATCTTCAAGGATCAAGAAGATTTTCTGAAGGAAGTGAGATCAGAATTGAACCTGAAAGAAGATCAGGAGATTTTCAGGTAGGAAAGGAAAATAGATGCAATTCAGGAAAAGGAAATAATCAGTGCAAAGGATTGCACTTGCAGGAGAACATGCTGTACTCAAGGAACATTACACAACTCTGATTGGCTGGGGCTGGAGTCAGACCATAAAGGATCTTGGATGCCATGCTGAAGCCTGAAACTTTATCTTACAGAGGCTACAGAAAATCATTGTCTGGTTTTAAACAAAGTGACAGGATCAAGTTTGTGCTTTAGAAGAACATTCTAATAATTAGTTGTAGGAGATTGAGGCTGGAGGCCCTCAGTAGCAATACAATATAATGTTGGATTATAAAAAATAGAATAATTTCCTGTAGGAGGAAGAATCTGAGCTGCACCTGGAATTGGAAAAAGTCAGTTAAGGAGACAGGAAAATACAAGGATGAAATGTATAAGGAATAGAAAGTAGATACCGAGGCCAAACTGTGAGCCTTGAGAAGGCCCACAGTGAGGCCACAAGAGTGATTAAGGATGAAGTCAGGGAAGACCTCAAATTGCACACTGACTAGTTTTATTCTGATAGTAAGGTAGACCTCTTGAAGAGTCTTGACATGATCTAGTTTTAGAAAAATAATTCAAGGAACAAAGCCAATGCTATTGTATGACTATATTGACCTGGGAGTTTTTCGAAGGCAGAGATCATCATTTCATTCATATTTGAATTTTCAGGACTTAAGATTTTATGTATTTGGCAGGTGCTCAGTACATATGTATTAATGTATTAGTTAGAAGATGTTCAGATGGATGGGTGGATGGAAGGATGAATGGACAGATAGATGAATAAATAGATGAATCATTGTACCACAAGGATAAATGAGCTTTGGGTGAAATAATTTATCAGAACAAGTGAAAAACCTAGGAAACCTAGGAAATGAGCAATGAGATTCTCACCACACCCTGCAGGAGTTAACAGAAAAAATAAATCTTCATCCTCTCTAATAAGCTCTACATCTTGATCCTCATCAACCCTTCTAAGTGTGTCTCCCAGAAATCTGTGTAAACTACCTATTAAGACATTGTTTCCCTCAAGGCTGTCTTCTGAATTTTTACACTTTTACAGTGATGGGTTCCCACTTGCCTTGAGGAATAGGACAAGGGGCATCCCTTCCTTGGGATCATATACAAAACCCTAAAGATGGAAGTGAAAATACAGTACATATTATAAGGCAACAATCTATTTTTTTTCCCCAGAAATCAAGACCCCTTCTCACACCTAAAATAAAATTCTGAGAACCAGCCTTTTAATTAGAATGAATAAGTTGCTTCCTTGATTAATTGCACATTGCAGAAAAAAAGACTATGTAGGAGGTAATAATTTATGGTAGCAATTTGAGGTGATTTTATCATAAACTTTCCGTGGTTTCATATTGTAGATTTTGGAAAACATAGTACTTTGTCAAAAAGGGAGGGGGATGGAGGAAGTAAAATAAATATTTAAGCCCAGAGAGATCATTCCAACAAATGTTCATTCTTAGATCATCTGTTCTTCATTTCATGATATACGTTATAAACAACAGCCTCACTCCAACTCTCACATTGCTGCATACTTTACAATTCAGCAAATATGTTAGTGCACATATATAATGTACTGTTGCAGTTTGCATTCACAGATAACTCTACTAATGGAGTTGTTTGCCATATATATGGATAAGGTTAAAAATCTCACAGGGAGACTAACAGTCTTGCCACATGGGCAGATGCATGGGAGGACTGTCCTATTTTTGTAGCTCTAGAGACCATTTTAGAACAAATCATTTCTCATGACTCTGTCTCTTTGCTCAGTGGGTTACTGATGTCTTTGCTCTAAAAGAGCTACATGGATTTACTCACTGCCAAGTGGGTCTTTTGGCTGCTACTACACACAGAATATCTTAACTATACAGCAAGGCTTTAAATTGTATTTCAGGATGTCAAGTGAACATTTCTTCTTCTGGAACCTGCAGTCATCACTGGCTTCAGTTTTGCAAATAGCTGCTAAAGTTTTTCTGCCTTTTGGTAGGGGAGCAATATAGCACCAGACAGGGCTAGCGAATACTTGTCCATGGTTAAGGATTTTTGGTTTTGCTTTGTATTTTAAGACTTTATAATTTTTTTAGAGCAGCTTTAGGTACACAGCAAAATTGCATGGAAGGGGACTTCCTAGGTGGCGCAGTGGTTAAGAATCCTTCTACCAATGCAGGGGACACAGGTTCGAGCCCTGCTCTGGGAAGATTCCACATGCCACAGAGCAACTGGGCCCGTGTGCCACAACTACTGAGCCTGTGCTCTAGAGCCCGTGAGCCACAACTATTGAGCATGTGAGCCACAACTATTGAGCCCATGTGCCACAACTGTTGAAGCCCACACGCCTAGAGCCTGTGCTCCACAACTAGAGAAGCCACTGCAATGAGGAGCCTGTACACCACAATGAAGAGTAGCCCCTGCTCGCAGCAGCTAGAGAAAGCCCGTGTGCAGCAACAAAAGACCCAACACAGCCAATAAATAAATTAAATTAATTAATTAATTTTTTTTAAATTGCATGGAAGGTACAGATATTTGCCATGTATTCCCTGCCCCCACACATACATAGCCTTCCCCGTCATCAACATCCCCCTACAGAGTGATATACTTGTTACCATTGGTGAACATACATTGACTCATCATAATCACCCAGAGTCCATAGTTTACTTTAGGGTTTATTCTCAGTCTTAGATATTCTATGGGTTTGGTCACATGTGTAATGTCAGGTATCCACCGTTATGGCATCATACCATGGATGAGTTTTACAGTTTACAGAAAATGAAACAAGCAAACCAAAAATAGATATACACTCACACAATATTCATTTTCAAAAAGCTAACGTTTATTCAGTTTAAAAGACTAAACTTTATTCTAAAGTCCTGGCCTTTCTACTTATTTTTGATAAAATATACGTTCTCCTGTGAAAGGATAAAGGCAAAATGAAAATAATGGTACTTATTTTGTGGGATTGTATGAGGATTAAACAGGATAACCCATGCAAAAGTTGGCATGGTGTCTGGCTAACAGCAAATGATTAATAGATGTTACGTAGGATCGTTATTAAGATTTATGATTTTTATTCATTGCTTTTTGTTGGTTTCATTTCTTTTTTTTTTTTTTTTTTTGGCTGTTGCTGTTTCCTAAGAAAAGATACTGCTTTTTAATCCCCTTACTTGGAATAAGAAAAAAGCTTGCCTTTCATTATTTTGTTTAAACTTAAAATCCAAACTTCTAGAAATGACCAGTGGAAGGAAAGTAGACCTAAAGCATACTACTCAGGAAGTCTGAGACCAAGCTTTGGCCCTTCTGGTACAGTGACTATGTGAGTGTAATCACTTAAGCTCCACGTGGGTGCATATCCTTGCTGAACTGTGTTCACACCAGAGTATCTTGGAGTGCCAACACATACTTATAATGCCTCTTAGGGTTTTGTGAAAATTAAATGCATTTAAAAGTAAAGCATTTAGAACAATGCCTGGCATATAATGTATGTATATACAACATAAATGTTAGCTCTTACTGTTGTTTTTGTTACAGGTCCTATATGTAAACAGTCAGTATCCTTTCTGTGATGATAGAATCAATGTGTTTAGGTGCTATCTCTTAGTGATAATATTCTATTCATAATTTTTTTTGATTAAGGCCCTGGATATCAGATATAGAGCCATAGTAGATATAAGGCTGAAAGCCATTAAAATATGGAAAACAAACTATTTAAAGGCATATATAATTTTATGAAGTGATAAATTACTTTTTCTTTATGTAATTTTCCCATAGAATCACATGGTCAATTGTAGCAGGCCTTATTACAAATCACTCATACTCTGTCACTGGTTACACATTGGAATGGACTGTTATAGCAAGGTATAAAAACCCCTTCATTGAAGACTTGTGTATATAATTATCTGTCTGTATGGATGTTTCATTTGCGATTCCTCCCAAATTGATAATTTTCATAGTTGATAAAGGAACAAGCATGTTCATTCCTGCTAACAGGAATGAGCTTAATTATCAACAGTACTATATAAGACAGTCATTTCCTGCTTGAGATAAATTGCTTCATTCATTATTTTTTGACTGCCTACCACATGCTAGCTACCCTATTAGATGACAGTTTGTCTTCATAGTTCTCAAGTTCAATGAGGAGACAAAGGAGTAACTCAAGTGTTATAAAACAGGATGTTAAATGAAGATGACAGGGATATCCCTAAGTGCTATGTGAGCATGGAAGTTTAAGTTTGGAAGCATCTAGGCAGCCTCCCTGGAGAAGCAACATTTAAATTGAGCCTTACAGGATTATTGAGCACTAGACAGGCACAGGGCAATGCACTGCAAAATAATTGTCTTCAAACACGGCTACTCAACTTCTCTTGCAGATTTCCCTTCTCCCCTTAGTTCAGTGTCCTCATTTATGTCCCTAACTCTGAGTATCCAGGCAAGACTCCATTCACACATATCAAATCCCTTTATTCCTAATAAAATTCCCATATGCTCTCAAAATAGTAAATATCTAAATTACACTTTAAATGTCATTTTATAAAGAGCCATGCCAAAGCCCAGGGGGAAATGTAGTTCAAAGGCATCAACAAAAATGGAATGACAAGACTATCTCGGTATTGAAAAAAAAAATCAATCTTTATCTCTAAAGCAACAAAGTATGCCTTTCATATCTTGAAATTTAAAAGTTTAAAAGGGAAAATTTCAAAAATCGGAAATACAAATTTCTGGTATTAGTATCCATGATTCCCTTCTTTGAGGATAAAATCTGGCAGCATGTTCCAAGAGTTTTACTTACTTTCCTAGTCAGCACCTGCAAACCCCATCACCCATCTCACCATCTTATTATCCATGTTTAAAAATCTAGTATATCATTCCTTTTTTTTCCATATTCTTATAACACACAGATGTGCAATTATGCATAGACATACAATTGTATACAAATATATATGTATATGAATTACTCTCATTTTTTCACCATTGTATAGTAAAAATATATCCATGTCTCTATATCTTCCATTTCTCACCATTTATTTTCCCTCCGAGTCAATTTATATAGTTCCAGTTAGCCCCATTTAATTATTGTTTACTATGGCATAATGTATCACTGTTTTTGAAATCAATAACTCTATTTGCACATTAACTTTATTTCCATCTTTACCCTCTACAATGTTGCAACTTTTATAGATATCAATTAAGAACCAGAGTTTTTATTCCTATGAGAGTCTCAGATGTGATAGCTTTCGTCAAAAGTATATGTGTTTTTAGTTTTAATACATCTTGCCAGATTGCATTCCAAGCTATTGTAATAATTCACATTTCTACCAGCAGTGTGCTACCTGCTTTTTAATTTTTTTGGCAGTCAAAAGTGATGTCAAAAGTGATGTCCATTGTTACTTTAACATGCATTTCCTTACTTGTAAATTTGAGTATGTTTCCCTTTGTTGGCCATTTGGATTAGTTTCTCTGAGAATTTCCTGTTTACTTTTTTTAACATTTAGATTGAGATATAACATACATATAGTAAAGTGCACAAATCTTATGTGTACAGCTGGATGAATTTTTGCATAAGCATATACTTTCCAGATCAAGATACAAAATATTAACAACATCCCAGAAGAATTCCATGTACCCCTTTGCCAACAATACACACTGCTACCTCACCCCATCCCCCAAATCACTGCTCTGACATCTATCACCTCAGATTAATTTTGATTGTTCTTGAATTTCATGTAAATTGTTTATATAGAGCAAGCTCAATGTTTTCTACTTTTTTACTCAATGATTACATTATGGATTCTGTTATATTGTAGGGAGTGGAAATAGTTCCATCTTTTCATTGCTTTTTACATAGGAAGGTTCTACAGTTTATTTAAAAATTGAGATCTTTTCACTTTGAGGCTATTATGAATAAAGCTGTTAAAAGACATTATTTTATGTGTCTTTTGGTAGATATAAACAATCATTTCTCCTGGGTATATACTATGATGAGAATTACTGGGCCATGGGGTATACAGGTTTAGGTGTTGCAAAATAGTTTTCCAAAGAGGTTGTTGTACTAATTTACACTCTTATGAAGAAAACATGTGAGTTCCACTTGTCCAGTGTTCTAGTCCATAGGTGGTACTAATCAGCAGTTTTTTTAATCTGGCCATTTGGGTGCATGTGAAATGGGATCTCACTGGGTTTTAGTTTGTGTTTCCTTGATGAATAATGATGTTGAGCTTTATTTCATGCCCTTGTTGGCTTTTATGGAGCCAGTTTTATGAAGTGCCTTTTCAAATCCTTTGTCCACTCTGTAAAAAGATTATTTTTCTTTTAATTAATGATTTGTAAGGCTCTTTGTGTATTCTGGATTCATGCCTTTGTTGGATGTATATATTATGAATATCTTCTCCCAGTGTGTGGCTTCCCTTTCTACTCCTTCAATGTTATATTTTGAAAAACAGAAGTTCTTAATTTTAATGAAGTTCACTTTATCAATCTCTTATTTTATACTTAGTGCTTTTTTGTATCCTACTTAATAAAACTGCATGCTTCAAGGTAATGAGGAAACTCTCCTGCTTTCTACCAGAAGCTTTTTTATTTTGTCATTTATATTTAGAGCTTTGATCCACCTTGAACAGAATTTTTTGTAAGGAGTCAAAGTTTATTTTTTCCATATAGATATCTAATTATTCCACCATCATTTATTGAAAAGACCACTGTTTCCCCCCTGAAATGCAGTGGCACTCTTGTAGTAAGTCAGGTGACTGTACAGGGGTAGAATTTTTCTGCAGTCTGTATTTTTTACAACTGGACAAATTTCTGTCCTTGGGGAAATATCACACTCTTCATTACTGTAGCTTTTTAGTGAGTCTTGATATCTAGTATTGCATAAGTTATTAAACTTTGTTTTATTTCTTAAAAATCATCTTAACTAGCTGGGGACAATTGACACTTTTTAAATTTGAAGTACAGTTGATTTACAATATTATATCAGTTTGAGGTGTACAACAAAGTGATTCAATGTTTTTATAGATTGTACTCCATGTAACATTATTATAAAATAATGGCTGTATTTTCCTGTGCTATACAATATATCCTTGTTGCTTACCTATTTTATAATAGTAGTTGGTATTCCATAATCCCATATACCTATCTTACCCCTTCTAACTTCCCTCTCTCCGTGGATGACCACTAGTTTGTTCACTATATCTGTGAATCTGTTGCTGTTTTGTTATATATGTTTTGTTTATTTTCTAAGTTCCATGTATAAGTGATAACATAGAGTATTTGTCTTTCTCTGTCTGACTTATTTCACTAAGCATAATACTCTCGAGGTCCATCCACATTGTTGCAAATGGGATAATTTTTATGGCTGAGTAATATTCCAGTATAGATATAGATACAGATATATAGATATAGATCTCACATCTTCTTTATCCATTCATCTTTTGGTGGACACTTGGGTTTCTTCTGTATCTTGGCTATTGTAAATAATGCCACTATGAAGATTAGGGTGCCTATATCTTTTTGAATTAGAGTTTTTTGTTTTTGTCAGATGTATACCCAGTAATTGCTGGACCATGTGGTAGTTCTATTTTGAGTTTTTTGAGGAACCTCCATACTGTTTTCCATAGTGGCTGCAATAATCTACATTTGCACCAACAGTGTACAAGGGTTTCCTTTTCTCCACATTCTGGCCAACATTTGTTATTTGTAGAACTTTATGGTAGCCATTCTGACAGATGTGATGTGGTATCTCATGGTGGTTTTGACTGGCATTTCTCTAATGATTAGTGATGTTGAACATCTTTTAATTTGCCTGTTAGCCTTCTGTATGTCTTCTTCAGAAAAATTTCTATTCAGGTCTTCGACCCAATTTTTTTTTAATTTTATTTATTTATTTATTATTTTTTTGGGGGGGGTACACCAAGTTCAATCATCTGTTTTTATACAGATATCCCCATATTCCCTCCCTCCCTCATCTCCCCCCCACCCTCCCTGTCCCAGTCCTCTAAGGCATCATCCATCCTCGAGTTGAACTCCCTTTGTTATACAGCAACTTCCCACTGGCTATCTATTTTACAGTTGGTGGTATATATATGTCTATGCTACTCTCTCACTTCGTCTCAGCTTCCCCTTTACCCCCCACCCCCCAAACCTCTAGAACTACCATATGATCCAGTAATCCCACTACTGGGCATATACCCAAAGAAAACCATAATCCCAAAAGAAACGTGTACCATAATGTTTATTGCAGCACTATTTACAATAGCCAGGACATGGAAGCAACCTAAATGCCCATCAACAAATGAATGGATACAGAAGATGTGGCATATATATACAATGGAATATTACTCAGCTATAAAAAGGGATGAGATGGAGCTATATGTAATGAGGTGGATAGACCTAGAGTCTGTCATACAGAGTGAAGTAAGCCAGAAAGAGAAAGACAAATATTGTATGCTAACTCACATATACAGAATCTAAAAATGGTACTGATGTACTCAGTGACAAGACAAGAACAAGGACGCAGATGCAGAGAATGGACTGGAGAACTCGGCCCAATTTTTAATCAGGTAGTTTCTCTCTCTCTCTTTTTTTTTTTTTGATAGTGAGTTGTAGGAGCTGTTTATATATTTTGGATATTAACCCCTTATCGTCCATATCATTTGCAAATATTTTTCCCATTCAGTGGATTGTCTTTTTGTTTTGTTGATTATTTCCTTTGTTGTGCAAAACCGTCCAAGTTTAATTAGGTCCCATTTGTTGATTTTTGCTGTATTTCCTTTGCCATAGAAGACAGAACAAAAAAATATAATGTTATGATATATGTCAAAGAGTCTTCTGCCTATATTTTCTTCCAGGAGTTTTATGGTTCCAATTCTTAAATTTAGGTCTTTAATGTATTTAAATTTTCACTTGTATATGGTGTGAGGAAATGTTCTAATCTCACTATTTTACATGTAACTGTAAAGTTTTCCCAGCATCAGTTGTTGAAGAGACTGTCTATCTTCATTGTACATACTTGCCTTGTTTGTCATAGACTAGTTGACCATAGCTGTGTGAACTTATTTCTGAGCTCTTTATTCTGTTCCTTTGATCTGTGTGTCTCTTTTTTTTCCCCCAGCACCACACTGTTTTGATGTCTATAGCTTTGTAGTGTATATAGTCTGAAGTCAGGGAATATGATACCTCCATCTTTGTTCTTTTTCTCAAGATTGCTTTGGCAATTTGGAGTATTTTATAGTTCCATACAAATTTTAATTTTATTTGTTCAAGTTCTAAAAAAATAAAAATAAAAGTCATGGATATTTTCATTGGGGTTGGATTAAATTTGCAGATTGCTTTCAGTAGTATGGCCTTTTTACAATATTAATTCTTCCAATTGAAAAACACAAAGTATCTTTCCATTTCTTTGTACCGTTTTCAAATTCCATCATCACTTTTTATATTCAAGACTTTTCAGAGGATCTGTCTTTCACCTTCTTGGTTAAGTTTATTTCCAGGTATCTTACTATTTTTGAAACAATTTTAAACTGCATTGTTTTCTTGCTTTCTCTTAGTAATGGTTCATTATTATTGTATAGAGAAGCAACAGATTTTTGTATATAAAAGTTTTATCCTGCAACTTTGCTGAATTCATTTATTCTGAGTTTTATGGTGGAGACTTTACAGTTTTCTACATATAATATCATATGATCTGCAAATAGTGACAGTTTTACTTCTTCCCTTCCAATTTAGATGGCTTTTATTTCTTCTTTCTAGTCTGCTGAGGCTAGGACTTATAGTGGAAGTGGTGAGGATGGGCATCTTATTCCTGATTTTAGAGGAAAGGCTTTCAGTTTTTTACCATTAAGCATGATGATAGCTGTGAGTTTGTCATAAATGACCTTTATTATGTTAAGATATGTTCCCTCTATACCAACTTTGATGAGAGTTTTTATCTTGAATGGATGTTGAATTTTGTTAATTGCTTTTCCTGCATTTGAGATGTTCATGTGATTTTTTATTCTTCCTTTTGTAATGTGATGTGTCACATAGATTGCTTTGTGAATGTTGAGCAATAGTTGCATACCTGGAATAAATCCCAGTTGATCATGGTGTATAATCCTTTTTATATATTGTTGAATTTGGCTTGGTAATATTTTTTGAGCATTTTTATATCTATATTCATCAGATATTGACCTGCAATATTCATTTTGTGTAGTGTCTTTGTCTGGTTTTGGTATCAGGATAGTGGTGTCCTCATAGAATAAATTTGGGGGTTTCCAATCCTCTAAAACTTTTTGGAATAGTTTGAGGACAGGTATTAGCTCTTCTTTATATGTTTGGTAGAATTCCCCTGTGAAGCTGTATAGTCCTAGACTTTTGTTTGCTGGGAGTTTTTTTTAATTACAAATTCAACTTCATTACTAGTGATCAGTCTGTTCAAATTGTCTGTTTCTTCCTGATTCAGTCTTAGAAGGTTATATGTTTCTAGAATTTGTCCATTTAATCTAGGTTGTTCAGTTGGTTGCCATATAACTGTTTGCAATATTCTCTTATGAGTTTTTGTATTTCTGTGATATTGGTTGCTATTTCTCCTCTTTCATTTATTATTTTATTTATTTTGGTCATCTCTCTTTTCTTCTTGATTAGCCTTCCTAAAGGTTTATTAATTTCCTCTTTTCAAAAAACAGCTCTTGGTTTCATTGATCTTTTCTATTTGGGGGAAAGGAAGGGTTCTTTTATTTATTTCCTCTCTGATCTTTATTATTTCCTTCCTTCTGCTGACTTTGGGCTTTGTTCTTTTTCTGATTCCTATAGATGGTAGGTTAGGTTGTTTATTTCAGATTGTTCTTGTTTCTTTTGGTTGGCCTATGTTACTATAAACGTCCCTCTTAGAATTGCTTTTGTTGCATCCCATAGATTTTGGAAAGTTGTGTTTCCATTTTCAGTTGTCTCCAGGTGTCTTCTGATTTCCTTTTTGACTTAATTGTTTACCTATGGGCTTTTTTAGTAGCATGTTGTTTAGTCTCCACGTGTTTGTGCTTTGCTCATTTTTCTTTAACTGATTTCTAGTTTCATAACATTTTGTTTGGAAAAAATGGTTGATATAATTTCTATCCTCTTAAACTTGTCAAGACTTGTTTTGTGGCCTAGAATATGATCTATCCTGGACTTCCATGAGCAACTGAAAAGAATATATTCTGCTGTTTTGAGTGGAATGTCCTGCAGATATCAACTAAGTCCAAGTGACCTATTGTGTCATTTAAGACCACTCTTCATATTGATATTCTGTCTGGATGATCTGTCCATTGCTGTAAGTGAGGTGTTAAATTCCTCTATTATTATCAATTCTGTCTTTATGTCTGCTAATATTTGATGTGTTTAGGTGCTTCTGTATTGAGTACATATATGTTAATAAGTATAGTATCCTCTTCTGGTATTGATTCCTTTATCATTACATAGTGCTTTTCTCTGTCTTTTCTTATTGATTTATCTTAAAATCTATTTTGTCTGATATCAGTATTTCTACCTTGCTTTCTTGTTGTTTCTGTTTGCATGAAATATCTTTTTCCATCCCTTCACTTTCAGTCTGTGTGTGTCTTAGCTCTGAAAAAAAAATCAGCTGATAGCCTTATGGGGGTTCCCTTGTAATTGACTGTTTTTCTCTTGCTACCTTTAGAATTCCCTCCTTATCTTTAGCTTTAGTCATTTTATGAGTAATTATGATATGTCTTGGTGTGGGTTTGTTTGGATTCATTTGTTTGAGACCCTCTGTGCTCCCTGTACCTAGGTTTCTGTGTCCTTCTTGAGCTTTGGGAAGTTTTCAGCAACAATTTCATCAAATTGGGTGATTTTCATTATTCTATCTCCCAGATCACTTGTGCATTCTTCTGCATCACTTAATCTGCTATTAATTCTTTCTAGTATGTTTTTCACTTTAGCTATTGTATTCTTCAGTTCTAGAATAAATTCGTTCATTTTTTATATTTTCTAGTCTTGTTAAAATTCTCATTGTGTTCATCTGGTCTTTTCCCTAATTCAGTTAGCATTGTTACTAATTATTTACCTGGTAAGTTGTTTCTATGTCATTGGTTGTTTTTTCACAGGTATTCTCTTGTCTTTCATTTGAGACCAATTCCTCTGTCTTCTCATTTTGCTTAACTTTCTCTGTCTCTATAAAATTAGGTGAAACAATGATCTATTGCAGTGTTGAAGTAATCTCCTCATGTGAGAGCATCCTATAGAGTGTGCATGTGCCCAGTGGCTTTAGTGGGAGAGCTGGATTTGACATGATCAGAAGTCACATCTTACCTCAGTGTGTGCTGGCAGCTGTCACCTTGGTAAGAAGTGAGGCTGAAGAAAGGGGAGCTAGGGTTGTGAGGCAGGGCTTGCCCTCCATTCAGTGTCTGTTACCACTCTTTGGGGGTGGGGGTGAGTCTCAAGTAGCTAGATCAGAAGCCCTGAGGGTCAGATCCATGCTGTTTTTGTTCCCTTTAAGTGTGAACTCTCCCCATCCAAGCACTAGCACCCTTTCCTCAGAGGGGAGCAGTGCTAGAGCAAAAGGCCCACGTATGGGCTCTTGGCATATGATGGGGCACAGTCTGTGGCAGTTTGGCTGGAGACAGGCTTTGGGGCTTCTTCTGATGCACTGCTTGTGCAAGTGCCAGTAACAGTTGCCCCCACTCTGGTCAGATGCCATTTTGAGTCTAAGCTGCCTGTGTGTCTCATAGCTGAAATCTTTCCTCAGTCATGGCAGCCTTCACTCCAGCATGGAGCTGCAATGTGAAGAAACAGGGGCTGGAGTGTTCACTTGGCTCAGGCTGGGACACACACTGGGGCACCTTTGAAAACCAGTCAGCCACCCTCACAATTTCAACACTTCCTCTCCACCCTGCCTCAGGAGCAAGCAAAGGCACCTATGCTCCTCCTGAATGGAGTCCAATCTTCCCACAGCCTTCCTGTTAGACTCACCAGCCTTCTAACCAGCCATGGGGGCTCATCTTCCCTACACTGGACCTCAAGACTGGGTACCCAATATATCTCTCAAACTGTTCACTCCCCAGAGAAGATCTCTGCCCATTTAATCTCTTTTTTTCTCTGAGTTCCCTCCCTGAGGTGCAGGTCCCAATCCAATCAATTCTCTTCCTTTCCTACACGATTCCATGTAGATCTTTCCTACAATCTTGGTTGTACAGAAATCTTTCTGCCAGTCTCCAGTTTTCATTGAGAATTGTTTCACATGTAGATATACTTTTGACCTGTTTTTTGCAGTAGGTGAGTTCTGCATCCTCCAACTCCACCATCTTGATCTCCTCCAACAATTGACATTAAAGACATTAAGGCTTCTAACCCTTGAAAATGCTGTATTTTTCCAGTTATTTAGATCTTCCTTAATTTCTTTTAAAATATTTTGTAGTTTTCAATGTATAAGTCTTGTATATTTCACATTGCTAACTTATTCCTAGAAATTTGTATGATTTTTGATACTATTGTTTGTTATTTATTACTAGAAATATATTAGAAATAAAAATGTTTATATTTATTTTATAATAGTAATTTTATATTGCATCCAAAGACCTTGCTAAATTCAAACATTAAATATGACAGTTTGTAGATTCTTTTGATTTTCTACATATATATTCATGTCATCTAAGAAAAAAAAAGTTTTACTTCTTTCTTTCTAGTATTTGCACTTCAATTTCTTTCTCTTGCTCTTTTGTCCTGGATCTGACCTCAATGTTGAGTAGAAATGGTGATAGTGGACATCCTTTCTTCTTCCCAAACTCAAGGAGTAGGGAAGCATTCAGTATTTAATGCTAATTATGGGCTTAACTGTATATTTCTTATATATGCTCTTTATCAGCTCAAGGATGCTCCTTTGTACTCTCAGTTTCTTGTGAGTTCTTCTTATGAATATGGGTTGAATTTTATCAAATGTTTTCTTCTATATGTATTGAGATGACATGTTTTTTTCCTCATTCTGTTAATGTGATGGATTAAATTGATTTTTTTATTGTTTGATTTTTCTAATGTTCAACTGACTTTGCATTCTTTGGATAAACCTTACTCAGTCATGATTTATTATCCTTTTCACATTTGCTGGATTTGATTTGCTAACATTATATTTAAGAATTCACATCTATTTTCATAAGAGATATAAGCCTCCAATTTTACTTCCTTTTAATGTTATTTTCAGGTTTTGGTATTGGGATTATGTTGGTCTCATAAAACAAGAAGTGTTCTCTCTTTCTGGAATCTGTGAAAGAGTTTATGTTGGAGATATATATATAGAGAGAGAGACACACACACACACACACATTTTTTTTCCTTTAAATGTCTGGGAGAATTCACCAGTGAGGCCATCTCTTCCTGGAGTTTTCTTTGTGGGAAGGATTCAGTTTCTTTTAACCAAAAAAAAACTTTGATATGGTTTAATTACTTCTTGTCAGTTTTGGTAAGTTATGTTTTTCAAGATATTTTTCAAACTTAATGTTGTGCAAAATACACTTTATTATATCTTTATTTTAATTTTATGTATCAAATATGTGATGATGAACTATTTTATTTTTAGTAGTAATTGTTTTATTTCTCTTTTGTTTTTTTGATCAATCTTTCTAGGTGTTAGTAAAATTTTATTGAAATATTCAAACATGCAACTTGTCTTCACCAGGGTTCTCCAGAAATGAAGAATCAATAAGGGATGTATATAAAGAGATTTATTATAAGAAATTGGCTTACAGAATTATGGAGGCTGAGGCATCCCAGGAAGGACTGCTCCTGGTACCAAAATCTAGTTAGGATTCTCCAGAGAAACAGAACCAATAGGAAATGGCTCACATGATTATGGAGGCAGATAAGTCCCAGTATTTGCAGTCAGAAATCTGGAGACCAAAGAGAATTGATGATGTGTTTGCTGTCTGAGTCCAAAAGCCTGAGAAGCAGAACTGATGATATAAGTTTCGGTCTGAGTCCAAGTGTGAAGGCAGGATGTCCCAGCTTGAAGACTGTCAGAGACATAAGGGTTAGCACTTGTGTTCTATTAAGGACTTTACAAAATCAAAGGCCCACCTACTTCAGGAAGGCAATCTGCTTTATTTAGTCTGCTGATTCAAATGTTAATCTCATCCAAAAACATCTCTTACAGATACACCCAGAATAATGTTTACTCAAATATCTGGGCACCCTGTGGTCCAGTCCAGTTGACACATTAATCATCATACAACTTTTGGCTTTGTCAATATTCTTGACTGTACCTTTGCTTTCCACTTCATTGATATTTATTTCTATTCATATATCCTTCTTATCACTTTCTTTGTCTTTAATTTGCAATTCTTTCTCTAGCCTCTTGAAATAGAAGCTTTGATTATAGATTGTCACCCTTCCTTCTTCTAATATATACATTTAAAGCTAAAATTTTCCCTTTACTGCTTTATTTATGCCATATATTTTTCAATATGTTATATTTTCATTATTATTCAGTTCAAAATATTTTATCATTTCAATTGAGTTTTCCCATTTTGCTCAGTGAGTTATATTGAAATGTACTGCTTTGAAATTTGAAATTTCCAAATTTGGGGAGATTTTCTAGCTATGTTTCTTCTATTGATTTATAGTTTACTCCCAATGTGGCAAGAGAACATACTCTGTTATGTTTTCAATCCTTTGATGTTTCTTAAGACTTTTTTATAGCTCAGCATATGCTATCTTTTGTTCAATGTTCCATGACCACTTGAAAAGTTCATATATTCTTTCTTATGTCAGTTATGTCAGGTTGGTTATGTCAGGTTGGTTGTTCAAATTTTGTATATCTTTATTAATTTTTTCTGCTTGTCTTAAACTCTGTGAATTTATTCTTCCATTTCTGCCAATTTTTGATTAATACAGCTTAAAACTATGTTACTATATGCACACAGTTTTAGAATTATATTTTCTTATTTCCATTATGAAATATGCTTTTTGCCTTAAAGTCTAAATTTTCTGATATGAATATATTCACCCTAGCTTCTGTGAGTTAGTATGTCATGTTATATATTTCTCTATTCTTTAACCTTCTGCCTACCTATGTTCTTATATTTAAAGTTTGTCTCTTGTAAATGGGATACAGTTGAGTCTTGTTTTCTTAAATACAGTCTAATAATCTTTGTCTTCTCATTCAAGTTTTTTGACCGTTTACATTTTATGTAAATTTGATCATTTTATCTTTCACTTCTTTGCTTCCATCTGGGGTTACCTTAAGATGTCTTCTCTGTTTTCTTCTATGAGATTGCTTTTACTCAACTTAAACGACTTCATTTACTATTTTTTAAATGTATACCAGCAACAAATTTCCTCAGCTTTTTTTGTCTGAGAACATTTTTATTTTACTTTTTTTTTTTGCTTGAGATATAAGTGATGTATATATTATATTAGTTTTAGGTGTACAACATTATTATTCAATATTTGTATATATTGCAAAATAATTACTACAGTAAGTCTAGTTACCATCCATAATCACACATACTTACAATCTTTTTCTTGTGATGACAACACTTAAGATTTACTCTCTTAGCAACTTTCATATATATAAAATGGGATTTTTAACTCTAGTCTTCATGCTGTACATTGTCACCATGACTTATTTATTTTTTAACTGGAAGTTTGTATCCTCTAACCATGTTGACCCATTTTGACCAATTCCCAACCACCAATCTGTTCTTTGTATCTATGAGTTTGATTTCTTTGTCTGTTTTTGGATTCTACATATAAGTGAGATCATATAGTATTTGTCTGTCTCTGTCTGGCTTTCTGACTTATTTCACTTAGCATAATGCCCTCAAGATCCATTTATGTCATCACAAATGGCAAGATTTCATTCTTTTTGTGGCTGAATAAAATTCCAGTGTAATATAAATACCACAACTTCTTTACTCATTCACCCATCATTAGATACTTAGTTTGCTTCTATGTCTTGGCTATTATATATAATGCTGTAATGGGGGTGCAGATATCTTTTTGATTTAGTATTTTTGTTTATTTTGGATATATTCCCAGAAGTGGAATTTCTGGATCTTATAGTAGTTCTACTTTTAATTTTGTGAGGAATCTTCATACTCTTCTCTGTAGTAGTCATATCAATTTACATTCCCACCAACAATTTACAAGGGTTACCTTTTCTCCAAACCCTCTCCAACACTTATTTTTTCTTTTCTTAAAAATATTCATTCTAACAGGTGTGAGATGGAATCTCATTCTGGTTTTGATTTGCATTTCCCTGATGATTAGTGATGTTGAGCACCTTTTCATATACCTCTTGGCCTCTGTATGTCTTCTTTAGAAAAATGTCTATTTAGATCCTCTGCCCATTTTTAAATTTAGTTGTTTGGTTTTTAGCTATTGAATTGTTTGAGTTCTTTATATACTTTGGATATACTTAATCAGATATATGATTTGCAAACAGTTTCTCCCATTCCCTAGTTTGCCTTTTCATATTGTTGATGGTTTCCTCTGCCGTGCCCAAGCTTTCTAGTTTAATATAGTCCCACTTGTTTGTTTCTACTTTTGCTGCCTTTGCTTTTGATGTCAAATCCAAAAAAATCACCACCAAGACCAGTATCAAGGAGCTTACAGCCTATGTTTTCTTCTAGTTTTATGCTTTCAGGTCTTAAGCTCACGTCTTTAATACATTTTGAGTTAATTTTTGTTTACAGTGTAAAGTAGTATTCCAGTTTTATTCTTTTGTATGTGGTTGTCCAGTTTACCCAGCACAATTTATTGAAGAAACTGTCCTTTCCACATTGTACAGTAGTTCCCCCCTTTTCTGCATGGAATGCAGTTGAAGACCCTCAATGGATACCTGAAACCATGGATAGTACCAAACCCTGCACAAGCATACCTCGGAGATATTACAGGTTTAGTTCCAGACCACTACGGTAAAGTGAATACCACAATAAAGAGTCACACATTTTTTTTTTTAGTTCCTCAGTGCATACAGAAGTTATGTTTACACTATACTATGGTCTATTAGGTATGCGATATTATTGCAATGTTAGGTATGCAATAGTATTATGTCTTAAAAAAACTATGTACCTTAATTTAAAAATACTTTATTGCTAAAATAAAAATGCTAACCATCTTCTGACAACACAGGGTTGCCACAAACCTTCAATTTGTAAAAAACACAGTAGCCACAAAGCATAATAAAATGAGGTATGTCTGTATACACTGTTTTTTCCTATACATGCATATCTATAATAAAGTTTAATTTACAAATTAGGCACAGTAAAAGAACATTTAAATTGCAAACATCACTACTCTTGCACTTTGGTGCTATTATTAAGTAAAATAAGGACTACTTGAGCACAAGCACTGCATTAGCACCACAGTAGATCTTACAACCAAGACAGCTACTAAGTGACTAACAGGCAGGTGGCGTATACAGTGTGGATACGGTGGACAAAGGGATGACTGAATTCCTAGGCAGGATGGTGCAGTTTTTCTTTATGCTACTCAAAATGACATGCAATTTAAAAATTATGAATTGAGAGCAGTTCTCCTGGGTTCCCTTACCCTGCTGCTCTCCACCGGGGCTCCCCTTCCCAATAAAATCTCTTGCTTTGTCAGCATGTGTGTCACCTCAGAGAGTTCATTTCCGAGTATTAGATAAGAGCCCACTCTCGAGCCCTGGAAGGGTCCCTCTTCCTGTAACAAATGGCGACTCTGGTGGGATCTCTTCTTTGCTATGACTGACATCCTGACCACTTGGGGTACTTGGGGACCAGCTTGCCTGCTGATGGACCAGACCCAGTGGCCACAACCAGGACCTTTTTGTCCCTGGTCTCCTCCTGATGCGGACGACTGGCCAGAGTGCCCCAACCAGGTAAGGAACAAGAGACTTTATTGACCTCGTTCCCCTTCCCTCCCCCCTTTCCTCTTTTCAACCCCTCCTATCCTACCCTTTTTTCTTCTGTCCTGGTCCTGATGCAGGAGTCTGGTTGAAAGGCCTCAGCCTGATCTGAGGGTCACCTGATCACCTCTAGTAGGCAGAGAACTCGAATTCTGGCCTGTTTATCTGGTATCTGTTTTCTAGTTTCTGGTTTCTGGTAGGGCCAAGTTCCCATCCTCCCATCCTGAAAGCCCAGGGAAAAGTCCTGTAATGCCTGGGCATCTGCAGGTGGCAGGAAATATCCATAAGGCCACACTTCTGTCCCTCTTCCTTGCCCTCTTCTTTCAACCTGGCCTCCTTTCCTCCCTTTGAAATCCTTGAAGACCTGAAATATTTCCATTTACTCTGTCAGTACCCAGATATGAATTTCTGTGTCTCTGTAGGAGGCTTTCTGAGAGACTGCAATCTTGTATTTAGGAGAGTATCTGATTAGGATGGCCTTGCCTATTTGTGTTTTATACTTTGTGTTTTGTGTTGTGCTTTGTGTTGGCCATTCTGCCTTGTGAAATAGGAAATTCTGTTTCTGTTCCACTTGCAGAGCCCTCTTGGGCAAATTCTGTCTGAGTGGAAAGATTTTAGCTATTAATCTATGACTAAGAAAGAGATGATATTTTATTATAACATTGTGTGGCCACAATATTCTTAGACTCCATGGAAGACTGGTTTAGGTGAAACTCTTGAAAATTCCAAAACTGGTTATTTTTTGCACATACAGGTAGAAAAGACAAGCTTGATAAAATGTCTTTTCAGAATTCTGACCCTGAGGTAACAAGTCCTTCTAAGAGAACTTGATTCTCTCTCCCTGTGCCTTGAGACCAGGGCTCTCAGGATCACTTATCTAGACCATCTCTAATTCCTGAGACTGAGAAAAAAAAAAATGGGTAAGAAACCTTTTTAAATTGTATCTATTCCAACTGTTATTTATAAACTAGTGAGTTTTATATTGTAATACCCCATTCGTGACTAAGTTTAGAAAATGAATCTATGAGATCTCTTGTGTCTATATGTTTATGTGTGCATTATCTTTGTCTTTACCTTTGGATGGTATTATCAAAATTAATTTGGCAATAAGCTCTACTTGATTGACTTAAAGGAAATTAAGTGCTTATATAAATTGTGAAAAATACAAAAGGTAACTGGCCAGAATTAATTTCAGGTTCAGGTGAACTGGGAAATATTCAGTTATTAAATATTAAATTAATATTAAATTAATATTAAATATTAAATTAATATTAAATTAATACCTGGTATTAATGTTTAAGTTTGTTAATCTAATTAATATAGACATATCTTTAGAGTCATCAACATTGAGTAATACCTTTATTGTACCTAGGTTTAATAGAAGTTAAATAAGATCTTATTATATCTGTTGCAAATTTGTAAACAAGAAAAGTATCTTGAAAAGAAAACTTTTGAGGAAAGTAAATACAAATGAGATAAGAGTTTTTAGGTAAACTCTATAAGAATAATTATATTTTAGGAATGTCTACTTAAGAATAATCTCTCTGGATATTTGGAAGTTTACTTTAAATTTGGAGTTATTCTAAATTAAGTGATGGAAGTTTTTTTAATATCTGAGTCATTCCCAAATAAAATAAGATACTGAGACATCAGTTACTAAACAGAGAAACTAAAGGTATTTAGGACTATTAATGAAAATGTTTGGTGCCATCCTGAGATGTTCTCTATAAGAAAGCAAATGTTTTTAGAAATTATGTTCACCAATGTACAGAATGCTAATGTAAAAGTTCATAATTGCTTACTTCTTAGTTTTCACTAGAAATTAAGATTTTTAAGAGTTGAGGACTCTAAAAATGTAATTAGGGATAATAAAAATAATAAAGGAAGCACCTCAGTATACAATAGGGAAGTAGAATGTATGTTTTCAGTAAAAGAAGTAAGAGGAATGAAATTGCCTTTTAATAAGGAAAGTGAGTCTGTTGTAGAGCTGGTTGTTTCTGCATGAAAAAGAATGGGAGAGACTAATACGGATATAGAAAGGGATAGAAAGTTTGTGGATGGTCAGGATTGGCTAGGTTTAGATTGAAGTTAATTGAGTAAATGAATTTTAAAAGTAAGCTGGTTCAAAACTTGGCTTTTATTTCTGTAAAGAGGACAAGTTTTCTTAAAATGCTGAGCTGCCTCTGATAACAGATTTTAAGTTTTTTACCTTTTAAGTGATCTGTTCTATATTTGCCTTTGAAATCTTTCATTGTCACTTTGGCTAAGTGAATAACTATTGTTTCACAGTGATCTATGATCCGATCTGACCAAGTGTTTTAAACCCTTTTTGATATTTTTTGACAAAACTTCCTAAATCAAATTCTGATGAAGTCCTTTTGACCCCTGGCTAACTTTGGGATGTTTCAAAGGGCCCCTGAAACACCCCAAAGAGAGATATTAAACTAATTAGGTTCATTTAATATGTTGAATTACATGGGAAGTATTGTCAAATGACTAATAAATCTTCTTAAGTTATACTGTATGGTAAATGACACAGATATTCTAGAAATTATATGGAGTTCCTAAAAATCTGACATGTCCTGCTAAAATGTTATCAGTTATGATTCTGCTTATTATTTGAAAGTATTGAATATCACAGCAGTAATCAAGTTACTTTGTCAAGTACATTGTAATCAGATTTCAAACATGTATTCTTAAGCCTTTTGTCATTATAGACAGTTATGGTTTCATTCTGATGCCTTTGCAAAAATGCTTCCTCTTCAAGATTTATAGAAAGGAGTTTTGGATAAATACAAATTTCTGACTTTCAGACCACAATGCTAGACTGGGTAAGAAATTGAAGAATTCTAAGGGAAAACTGATGGCTGCATAAAAAGTTAACAAGAGGATTAAAATAAAAATAAATTAAACTTATGAATTATTGATTTCTGGAATATTCCATTTAATATTTTCACACCGTGATTGATGGTGAATAACTGAAACCTGGGAAAGCAAAACTGCAAATAAGGGATGACTGTTATATTCTTGGCTCCTTTGTTATAAATTAATTGACCATATATGTGTGGCTCTATTTCTGGGCTCTCTATTTTGTTCCGCTGATCTGTGTCTTTTTTTATGCCAATACCATACTGTTTTGATTACTATAGCTTTGTAATATAATTTGAAATATACTTTGCTTCCAGCCTTTTCCTTTTTCAAGGCTGCTTTGGCTATTCCTGGTCTTTTGTGGTTCCATATGAATTTTAGGATTGTTGGTTCTATTTCTGTGAAGGATACCATTGGAATTCTTAAGTGATTGTGTTGAATCTGTAGTTTGCTATGGTAGTATGGACATTTTAACAATATTAACTTTTGTTTGTTATTAGAATATGGAATAGGGCTTCCCTGGTAGTACAGTGGTTAAGAATCTGCTTGCCAATGCAGGGGACACAAGTTCGAGCTGTGGGCTGGGAAGATCCCACATGCCGTGGAGCAACTAAGCCCATGCACCACAACTACTGAGCCCATGGCCTGCAACTACTGAAGCCCGTGAGCTCTGCAGCAAGAGAAGCCACTGCAGTGAGAAGCCTATGCACTGTAATGAAGAGTAGCCCCCACTCTCTGCAACTACAGAAAGCCCACGCACAGCAATGAAGACCCAACACAGCCAATAAAAATAAATAAATAAATTTATTTTTTTTAAAAAAGAATATAGATTTAGATTTATAGATTTTTATATTGATTTTGTGTCCTGAAACTTTGCTGAATTTATTTATTGGTTCTAACAGGTTTTTGGTGGAGTCTTTAGAATTTTCTATACATAATATGTCATCAGCAAATAGTGACAGTTTTACTTCTTCCTTTCTGATTTGGATGAATTTTATTTCTTTTCTTGCCAAATTTCTCCGGCTAGGATTTTCAATACTATGTTGAATAAAGGTGATGAGAGGTAACATCCTTGTCTTGTTGCTGATCTTAGAGGGAAAACTTTCAGCTTTTCACCATTGAGCATGTACTTCATTTTTAAAGGGTGTTTTAACAGAATGTAGAATTTCTAATAGGCAATTTTTTTCTTTCAGCACTTTAAAAGAATGTCATTTTATTGTTTTGTGATTTCTATAAAACTGTTGGAAACTCTGCCATCACTGTTGTTTTTCTTCTTTTAAAAGCAATTTATATCTGCCCAGCTGACTTTATGATTGTTTTCCTGTTATTTTTGGTTTTTTAGGGGTTTGAATATGATGTTCCTAGTTGTGATTTTCTTTGTATTTAATCTGCTTAGAGTTCACTAAGCTCCTTTAATCTGTAAGTTGATGTCTTTCATCATTTTTTCAGAAAAAAATTATTCACCGTTACCTGTCAAATATTGCTCTGTTCAGTGCTCTTCCCTCTTTCCCTCTGGGACTAAAGTTACGTGAATATTAGGTCATTTGAATGGATTACACTTGTCTCTTACATTCTGTTCTCTTTCTTTCCATTTGTTATTTTCCCATAATTCTTTTGACCTATCTCTGAGTTTATGACTATATCCAGCCTATGACTAATCCAATCCAATAAATTCTTAATTTCAAGTATTGTATTTATTAGTTCTAGAAAGTCCACTTAATTCTTTTTATAGTCTCTAATTCTCTGTTAAAATTTCTACCTTTTTATCTTTTCTCTATATTTTGTAACATACTCAAAATAGTTTTAAGTCCTTATCTGCTGGCTCCAGCATATGGGTCATCTGTAGGTTGGCCTCTATTTACTGTTTCCTTTCTTAATTATGTCTCATTTTCCTGACCTTTTGCATGCCTAGATTTTTGAGGGTTGGTATTATTTTATCAGTTACTTTTTAACCTTTAATTCATTTAAGATATAGTTATGTGTAAGTTGAAGAGAAAGATCCAATTCACCTTTTTTTTCCCCAGACTATGGCCATTGTCTTTCATTAAGTAATCCACTTATTTCTCCTCAAGGCAAGCTATCACTTTTGTCATGTAATAAATATTCATATATAATGTAACATGCTGGATTCTATTTTCTGATCTATATGTCTATGCACATGCCAATACAATATTGCTTTGATTACAGTGCCTTTATAGTATGTTCTCGTGTCTGATAAGGCATATCCACATCACTACTTTTCTTATTTGTATTTTTGTTGACAAATCCTAGATATTTATTTTTCTATAAATATTTTAAGATCTTCTTATCTAATTCCAAATCTTCCTTTATCACTTGGTTTATAGTGTATTTATTGAAAAACTATAATAAATTCAGTTTATTCACATCTAGTATTGGCATAATATTTTTACACATTTCATTCATTTTACTATTTATTTTACATTGTTCTTTATTATTTTTTTCTATTTATCTACCACTTGTTCTTTGCATTTTCTCCCTTGTTAATTTCAAAATTCTGCCAGATTATTCTATCATAATAACGATGAACTTTCCCTGTGTCCATGATCAGATCTATATTTCTTTAATATTATTCAAAAATAAGATAACCAACATTTCTTATCGTTTAACTTCCCCTGTACTTCTCCACACTGTTAAAATGAGATTCTTTTTTCGTCTTCCAGTTTTGTTGAGATAATTGAGTATTTTTAGTTCTAGATTATTATTTAGATTTACTTTGCAGAATTTCAGCTAGTGGATCCACTTAGATATCCATATTGCATATATAACAATGTTTTATGCTCACCACATTTAACTTCCTCATCATCTTCCCCTACTTCAATGTCTGTCTTCAATTTTTGCTTTCTTTCAAAATCCTTATATGGGATATATACATAAAGTTTTATGGTTTATTGGACATCTTCAAATATTTTTCTTCCTCCCTAGCAGTGAATGGTATTTAGATTGGACAGAGGAATCTTGAGTTACAATTCTTTTCTATCTGCAGTCTATAGATATTACCATCTTCTGACTTCCAGTGTTGTAGATAGATGATTAATGATATTCCAATTCATTTTCTTTTGTAAAAAATTTATTCTTTCCTTTGAAAATTTGTAGCATATTATCTTAATGCTTAGATTTCATTAATTTTATAAGGATTTGCCCATATGTGTGTCTTTTCACCTCGATATGGCATTCAAAATCATCAGCTTAAGGGAAAAAAATTTTTTTTGGCCATGCCATGCAGCTTACAGAATAATGGTTCTCTGACCAGGGATTGAACCCAGGCCCTCAACAGTGAAAGCACAGAGTTGTAACCACTGGAGTGCTAGGGAATTCCCAAAATTCTTGTATTATTTGTTCAATTGTTGCTTCTATCTATTCCATATCCTTCTAAAATGCCTGCTTTTTATGATAGGTTTTCTTAATCCATATATAAGACTTCTATGTTTTTCCTTTTGATTTCCAACTCTTCATATTTTTACTGTAAGTTTTGAAATATTTCTTCAAATACTGGCCTTCAAAGTCAGTAATTTGCATCTGAACAGTAATCATCCTCTCCTTCATGTCTACTCATTTGTAGATGCCCTTTATCTGAGTGAGGAAATTACACACTGTTTGCTGAGAGTGTTATCATGAATAGGGATTAAACTTTGTCAACTTTTTCCCTCTATTAGTATGATCATGTGGTTTATTGCTTTTAGTTTATTAATATTGGAATTACATATGTTGATTTTTAAGTATTAAAGCAACTTTGCATTCCTGGGAATAAACGTATTTGATAATGATATACTATCCCTTTTGTATATTTATTGAGTTATTTGCTAATATATTTTTAAGGATTTTTATACTTATGTTCATGAGGGTTATTGGCCTGTAGCTTTTTTTTTTCTTGTAATGTCTCATCAAATTTTGGTATCAGGATAATGTTGGACTCATAAAACAAGTTGAGAAGTATTCCTGCCTCTTTATTTACTAAAAGAGTTTGTATAGCTTAGTTATTATTTCTTCGTTAAGGATTTGATCAAATTAAGCAGTGAAACCACCTATAGCTGGATTTTGAGGAGTGCAGGGGTGGACATAATTCAATTGTAAAATTAATTCAATTTCTTTAGTAAATACAGGGAAATCAGGTTATCTATTTTGCTTAGACTAAAGCTTATAATCATCTCTTATTATCCTTTTAATGTTTGTAGAATCTGCAATAATTTCCTCTCTTTCATTCCAGATGTTGGTAATTTGTATCTTGTCTGCTTTTTACCTGATTCATCTAGTTAGACCTTATCAATTTTGCTATTCTTCTCAAAGACCTAGCAGTTGGTTTTACTTGTTTTATTTATTTGTTCATTTTCTATTTTACTAATTGCTGCTTTGTTCATTTTTTTTCAATCTCTTTTCTCTTTCTGCTCTAGTTTGAATTGTCTCTGTCACATATATTTTCTTCTATAGAATTTACACTGCTATTAATCCCATGCAGTAAATTTTCCATTTCAGACATTGTATTTTTCACTTTTAGAGGAACCATTTGTCATTTTTATATCTTCTGTTTCTCTTCTCATTATCTTCATGCTTTCCTTTCTCTAAAGCTGTTTTAAAGCCTGTGTCTTATATTTCCACCATTTCCATCATTTTCAAAGCTGTTTCTGTGGATTAACTTTTCTCCATGTTTCTGCCTCATCACGGCTAATAATTTTGTTAGATACTGAGTATTGTGAAATTTACATTATTGAATACGGCATTATGTTTTCTCTCTTTAAAGAATGCTGGACTTTGTTCTCAATTTGCAGTTAAATTACTAATTTGTGGCATACTTGGTCCTCCAAAGGATTATTTTTAAACATTCTTAGGATAGATCTAGAGTAGTTTTTATGCTGGAGCTACATTTGTTCTAATACTAAGGCATGACTCTTCTAGGATTTCACTGAATGCCTTGAGAATTCAACGAGACAGTCCAGTCTAGCTAGCCAGAATTCAAATGTCTTCCAAATCTGTATGAGTTCTCAGAGTTGTCGTGCAGTTTCACCCTATTAATGCAACAGTCAAGGGGATTGTTATGCAAGTTTCTGGAGCTCTTCTCTGCGTGGATCTCTCTTCTCTGCTACTCAGCCCCACAATTTTAGCTGTCTTGACCTTCCCAAATTCTGATCTCTGTCTCCTCAACTGGGTGAAATTACTGTGTTCTACTCGGAAGGCCCTGCATATACGGTCATCTGAAAAATGCCTGCAGGCCGCAAATCAGTGGGATCATAGGGCTCACCAATTTTGTTTGCTTTGTTGCTGGAATTCCTATCTGCCACAGCCCACAACCAGAAAACTTTGTTCATCTATTTTATTCTGTTTTCTGGTTGTTTACTCTAGGAGGGCAAGTTAATCCTAATTACTACATTAACACTGTAACATATCCTATCCACTGATATACTTGGTTTGATATTTGTTTTTGGCTTATGCACTGCATTTAGATCTCTTTTTGTACATATATACAATTAAAGCTCAACTTTAATTTCTTCAAGCATGTTTATTATTCTTTTGTTCATGTTGTCATCTGCCTATTTCATTCATCCTACCTGGTTATATGGAGATCTTCCTTGAAATTGTGGCTGTCTGAGATCTTCTACCAGGGTCCAGTAGGTATTCTGTGAGAATGGGTCCACATGTGAATGTATTTTTTTATGTATTTGTGGAAGGAGGTGAGTTCCACATGCTTCTATTCCACCATCTTGATTGGAGCACCCATCTGCCTATTTCAATAGTTCTAATTCACTGGGCACATGATCTGTTTTTTCACATATCTTTTCTCGTTTTGTTGGACCCACTGAGATATTATGGTTGCTGCTGCTGCTGTTGTTGTTGTTTCTATTATTCTTTTGTGTGTTTGTGTTCTTATTGTTGACTGCTCAGTGGGGCTCATTGTTGTTGGATTACTCTAAGAGGCAGCGTGTCCCCCAGAGTTGAAAGTAAAAGTATCCCTTATCATGGGCTCTAGACCCCTGCTAAGAAACCAGTGGCAGGCTCTCTTTCCCTCACTCCCCCAAGTTCAGGGCTGGGGACTCAGGCACTTCTTCACTGGAGGCCAGGGAGACCAGTCATATTCGTGAAATATAACCAAGATTACCTTCCTCCTATAATTTTGATCCACAATGCTCATCAATCCAGCAATATCCCAGGGCCTCTCACACATTACAATCCTTATTCCAATGCACCCATGTAGATCTCCAAGGGCTCACCGAGCTCACTGGGAAAGAATCCCCTCATGAGTGTTCTCTGCTAACGTTCCCACAAAACCAAAGGCTTCATTAAACCCAGTAGGTGTTTAACTGAAAAGATGAAGCTAAATCAAACATGGATAAGGAAGAAAAGGTGACATTGTGCCTATTGCCATTTCCTTGAATCCCTCTCAATAGTAATTTTCACTTTTAAGACATTTCTTTTTGTTCTCCTCATGGGTCCTCCCTTAGTACTCTTGTGGAAGAGAAAAGTTAAGCTGATAAAATAATCCATGTTGCTGGTTAATTTATTCCCCCAATGAAAGATATTTGCATTTCAACCATGAACTTTCGTAAACAGTAACTTAATTTAAAGGCAAGTATCTGTCTGCAGGACTTCTGAATATCATACAAGCTAAGGAAGACATTTTCAGTGTGGTTCTAATTACAATCATCCTGGAAATGAAACTGCTGCATTGTAGGGTAAGAACACATTCAGCTTCACTGAATACTTTACCCCTGGTGTGTATAACTGTTACTACCCCACACTCTCTCCCACTCTTGAGATATTTACAGTTGTGGGAGTCTGATACTGCAAAATAATAATTCATCACGGCTTTAATTTGCATTATCATTTGCCATTTGGATTACCTCTTCTGTGAATTTGTTATTCATTTTATTTATATCCCTAGATATTTTTTCCAACCTGTTGGTTAGAAATGGCCTTGAATATTCTGAATATGAATCCTGAGCTAAAATATTACAGGTATCTTCTCTAAATCTGTGGGTTGTCTTTCGAATTAGAGCTTTTAATATTAAATTGTCATATTTGTGAATATTTCCTTTACAGTCAGTGCCTTTTGTTTTTGCCGTAGTGTCCTTATTTAAGATCATGAGGTTATTGTTCTGTTTTCTTATTTTTGGTTTGGCTTTTCATATTTAAGATATCTCCATCTGGAATTTATTTTTGTATGGTGTGACGTGGGGATATAATCCCGGTATATACATATTTTCTCCTTAAGGGGAACCAATGTTTACAGCTCCACTTATTAAATTCTTTTATCACTGGTCACCTACTGGTTTATACCAGATTCCCCAGTATGTGTCTATTTCTGTGTTCTTGTCTGTCTGTCCATCCATCCTTGAGTTGACCTCAGAGTTGAATGTTTTCTTGTTAAGGGACATTGGAATTTTGCAGAAGCTTGGTGGTGACTGTTCTCTATGATAGAACTGGGCTCCAGAATGGAAGGAGCTTATAGCAAACTCCTAACCATCAGAGGCAAGGTGTATGGAGTTAACATCATGGCATCAAAACTAAAGAGGTATTTAGTGCTCTTGAGTACACAGAGACCTCTGGTGATGGTGAATAGATCATGATGTCTGGCGAGCTGAGATATAAGAACAGCTGACTAAGGTGTTGTTTGATTTGTGTATAAAAATAAATTAAAATCTGGTGAGCAGAAGGCTGATGTCAGTACTATAGTGGAAAATCACCACCTTCCACCCAGTTTCCAGCTGTAATTACATCTATAGTATTGTTTGAAAGGGAGATTAGATCCCTTTGAAGACTGACCCTCCAATGCCACTTAGGTATATATAGTAAATATTCCTTCATTCTTGCTCCAAAGAAAGCTAAAGTCATTTCCCATGGTAAAGGCCAATGAGGAATAAGTAATACCCAGCCTTTCTGAGGAGAAGCAAAATAGCATCTCAGTCCTCCAGTTTGAATGAGAGCTTATGGAAGCTGGTAATCAATGCAGTTATATGTCAGAATCATCTGATAGTGGGACTAATAGGTCCTTGATCCTACTCTTTGCTAATTGCCACAGGTTCTAAATATATAACTGATGAAGATATATGTAGCTGCTCACATTGGTTGGAGTGAGAGAGATTAGGGTGGCAGTCCCTGAAATTTGCATCCCCTAGCTAAGGTAAATAATCAGAGGTAATCAAAGTAAATAAATCAGAGGAAAGGCCACCTCTCATGAAGAATTGCCGAGACCTCCACCACCGTCAAAGAACTAAAGGATGCAATGGCAGCACATCATATCTCTATCAGCTCATCTAGGCCTTCACAAGCACCAGGTAGCTCATGGCAGATGAGGGTGAACCACTGCAACCTTAACAGGATGGTAGGCCCAATCACAGTTTTTTTACTGGCGCAGGTCATCACAGCTTCTGGAATTTAGTGAGGAGTTATTTAACAACACTTCCCTAAATATGGAGGATCAGAAGCTGTTCACCTTTTCTTTGCAAGGAAAGCAGTTTATCTTCACTGTCCTGCCTTAGAGCTAGTTAGTTCTCCTGCTTTCTATCATTATTTTATCACCTACTTTGGCATTTGATAACAGAAACATTTATACACATGCATATTTCTATGTGTATTGTCTGTTTTTTTTCCTTGAAACTACTAAGTGTAGAATATGTTTGATAACAACGATTTCCCATTTCATTTCCTAAGTTTCCGTATTTCTATACATGGATAGATTAATCATATCTAGAGCTTTGTAATAAATTGGTCAAAGCTTCTTTTTTTCCCTCCTCCTGCAGATGTTAAACACATGGATTTCAGATGTGAATTTTCCTTTGACATGCAATAATCTTCAGACATTATGATTGGAACAAAAACTGCTCCCTGTTTCCATTTCATAAATTGAGGGCATTCTAAAACTCTCCAGCCATTTGAAGTTCTTGTGCACAATGAAATGAGTGAAATGCTGTGGATTAGAGATGGCTAGTTGATTTCAACATAGATTTGGTGCTATCATGACTACTTTATTCAGACTCTGTTATTTCTGTATTACATTTTATATTCTTTATAAATCTCATTGCAAAAAGATAATGAAAATCTTTTAGCAAAGCATTCTTAAACTTCTCTGTGTCTCATATCATAATAATAACCTGTTTGTATGAACTCAGAACTCAAGCTTCTTTTACATCCCCAGATGTACCATTTTTATTTCCTGTACCTATGTTGTTAACCTATCAGGAGTTATGAAACAGATAACACAGAAGAGCTGAGCATTAATAATCCGTTTTCGCAAATGTGCTTTCTTCTACTTCATCAACAGACTTGGTCCCATACAACTTTGTATAGATTGGCCTGAAAAATCTCACCTCAATGAATTAGACACAAATAGTAACTGTCTCAGAAAGAAAAAGTGCATATGTTCTCTAAAAGTTACTCATTGAGTAATTTCCTATTTTCACATTCACAAGTACTAATTCATCTGACCATCTAGGTGACACTTTTGGATCTGAGAAAATCAGAGTGATAGATAAAGGAAAAAATTCTCCAAAGACATTGGGCCAAGGCATATGAGCCAGCCTTGTAAAAGGGTTGTTTAAATGATGACTCAGAAGATACCAAGAGCAGATTTCACCTACTTCACAATTTTTCTTAGACCATTTGTAGTTATTAATAACTATTGGCATAGCAACAAGTCCCTCAGAAAAGATAGAAGTATTATACCCAGGAAATCAGTGATAGGATGAAAGGTGCATAAACTTTTTGGTTAGCCCTGACTTCAGGTTTCACTCTTTTACTTCTTAGCTGCGTGACCTAGGACAAGTTACAGATGGCTCAGTTTTACCATCTGTAAACTGTGAATAGTAATACCCACCTTAGAGAAGCGTGAAACTTAAGCAATGAAACACATCTAGCATAATATCCAGCACATCATAAAGGCTCACTAAATGTTAGCTTTAAAAAAAAATCATTTTACAATGAGGTATCACCTCACACCGGTTAGAATGGGCATCATCAGAAAATCTACAAACAGTAAATGCTGGAGAAGGTGTGGAGACAAGGGAATGCTCTTGCACTGTTGGTGGGAATGTCAATTGATACAGCCACTGTGGAGAAAAGTATGGAGGTTCCTTGCAAAACTAAAAATAGAACTACCATATGACCCACCAATCCCACTACTGGGCATATACCCAGAGAACACCATAATTCCAAAAGACACATGCACTCCAATGTTCATTGCACCACTATTTGCAATTGCCAGGACATGGGAGCAACCTAAATGTCCATCAACAGATGAATGGATAAAGAAGATGTGGTACATATATACAATGGAATATTACTCAGCTGTAAAAAGCAGTGAAACTGGGACATTTGTAGAGACATGGATGGACCTAGAGACTGTCATACAGAGTGAAGTGAGTCAGCAAGAGAAAAATAAACATCGTATAGTAACGCATATATGCGGAATATAGAAAAAGGGTACAAATCAGCCAGTTTGCAAGGCAGAAATAGAGACACAGATGTAGAGGACAAACAAATGGACACCAACTGGGGAAAGCGGGGAGGGTTGGAGGGGGGGAATGAATTGGGAGATTGGGATTGCCATATATACATTACTAATAAGAAAAAAAATACCAAATTGTACACGCTAAATATATGCAGTTTATTGTATGTTAACTGTATCTCAATAAAAGTTCTTAAAAAAATCATTTGACCAAATATTCAAAATATAAAATAAAATAAAGGTGTTCAGAAAACAATGTCAAAAAAAAAATCATTTTAATAGGAAAAATGCCCCAAATTAAAGGGTTAGACAAAATGATTTCTTATATTCCCTCCAATTATGTTTCTGTTTCTATGATTCCAAATAAAGGCAGAAGAATCAGGGAAAGGATTCATGCTCAGCTCTTATGTAGATGATGTTCAAATGCCACCAACATCCCACCTACATCCCACCAACATCCCACCTACACCAACATCCCACCTACAGTATGCTCTCACATACTACTGGTTTCAGCTTTTACAAAGCAATCTGACCATACAGGATATTCACTAGACCACTGGGACAAGAACAAGTATTCTAGCTAAGCAGACAGACTTTTCCTGGGTTGGAATTACAGCGCCTAAATTCAAATTTAACTCCCAAGATATATCCCTTTTTAACATGCCTGAGAACACAGACTAATCAAATCTATATATCTCCTACCTTAAGGGAGACTCTGCTAAAAACTTTGTAAATACTGCTTTTTACAAATCTTAAAAGTCAAATTTAACTATAATACTAAATGCATCCTCATGGGAGATGCTGATGGGGAAAAATGATAACGAGATTGCCTCTGGGCCACCTCCTGATGAAAAGTTTTTAGTGGTTTTGTTTAGATTTACAATTGTTTTGTTAAAGCCCACTCTGTTTTTCTTATATTGTTGTTATGGGGTTTTGGGTTTGTTTTTTTTTTTTTAAGATAGGGAATGAGAAAAATAAGGGCAGTTTAGCAATTATGTAGTACTTGAGATTATTTGATGCTTCATTGAGTGCCATTTTAGTAATGCTGGATACATATTTAAAAGAGCTTTGCTTTTTAGTGCTTTATATAAATTCATTTGAGTTCTAATCCCACCACTGCTGATTGTGTGACATTCCATAAACGCTTAAACTTCTCTGACCCTCAGTGTCTGCCCTCATTTGCATAAAGATGGAATTGATTCAGAAAGAATGAAATTAAGCTAGTATAGTAGGCAGCAAAACATTAGTCCTTGCTTCCCATTGATACATTTCCTCTGTGTTATCATCATGAGAATCCAATGATGTATAATAAAGAATATTCTCTCATCCCTCTTCATTTTCATCTTTCACAATTTTCTCCTGGTTACGTCCATACCCTGACACCACCAAAAAGACAGCATCAATGAAAGGCAAATAAAGATTAAGGAATTCTTACAGATTAAAGGAAACTAAAGAGACATGACAGCTAAATGCAACAGCTAATTCTGGGTTGTATCCTGAAATATAATGGACATTAGCAAAATAATTGGTGAAATATAAATAAATTCTGTAACTGCAATAACAGTACTTTACCAAGGTTAATTTCTTGGTTGTGATGATTGTAATATGGTTATATAAGATAATATCCTTGTTTTTAGTAAATACACACTAAAATATTTAGAACTAAAGGAGTCACATATGAGCAGCTTACTCTCAAACAGTTCAGAAATGTGTGTGTGTGCATGTATCTATACATGTATCTGTGCGTATATACATGTAGTTGATCCTCATTATTCAGGGGCTTCATGCTTGTAAATTTATTTACTCACTAAAATTATTTGAAACCACAAAATGAATACTGGGGGTGCTTTTGCAGTGATTTACACATGTGTAGAGTGTGAAAAATTTGAGTCACCCAACTTGCACTTCCCAGTGGAGGTTGGCCAACTGATGCTCTGCTTTCTTGTTCCAGCTCTCAGACTGCAAATAAGTGTCCTTTTCACAGTCAATTTAGTGCCACAGTGTTTGCATTTTTGTGCATTTTGTTGGTGATTTTGCTATGTAAAAGGCCCCCATGATAGAGCTGAAGTGCTGTTTGGTGTCCCTAAGTGCAAGACAGGTGTGATATACTTTATGGAGAAAAGACATATGTTAGATAAGCTCCATTCAGGCATGGGTTACAGTGCTTTCGGCTGGGAGTTCAATGTTAATGAATCAACACCGTATGTCTTTAAATGTGTCCTTAAATGGACACGTACATTAAACAGGGTTTGGTACTGATCAGTTGACGGAATGCTGTGAGCAGAGCCCCAGGGGAACCTAATCCTGTTTTTCCCCTGGGAGCTCAGTACTTGCTAATTCAGTGTTTGCAGTGACTTTATGGAAGAAATCTACCAAGAATAACAAGAATACAGAAAGAGAAAATGATGAAGCAAATGTGGTAAAAAGTTAAATTGGGGAGTTGGGAAGAAGAAAATACAGATATCCTTTCTCCTGTTTTGGTAGCTTTTCTGTAACTCTGAATTTTAAAATGAAGCTTTAAAAAAACATAGCCTCAGTCCAGAACCCTTTTTTAGGGCCAAGAACAATCTAGAGGCACAGGAAAAATGGTGAGAGAGGCTATGCCAAGATGTAGATGCTGAGAGGCAGGCATCTCTTTATTCGGGGGGCCATGGGCAGCACAATTAGAAGGGTATAATTTTGGTCAAAAAAAGTAAGAGGTACAAGAGGTGTATAAAGCCCTGAATGTGAGAAGAACCGTGGGGTCAGGAGCACTCAGATTTGCAGGAAATTGGGAAGCACTTCAGCTTTAAAACCTTAAACAGTGCAAGGTCATTGGACATTCTGCTCTTGGGAATACTGCTTCCATGGCAGTGGGGCAGCCTCATAGCTTTAAATGAAACAGGCAGGACCAGAGGACCAGACACTTTCTTCTCTGCATTAAGAGTCCTCTTTTCTCAACATTTTCATTCTACCAGAGCCATTTGTCAAAACTTCTTTTGGTTAAAATGCGGTAAAAAATAATGGATGAACAACAACAAAAACCGTCTGTTCCATCTGAAGAAAAATGTTTATTTATATACTGAAATTGATATATGTGTTTGGTTGTGTGGATTTGGGAGTGACATTTTGCTTCTTTGTTCAGGAAATAAGTACAATTAACAATATATCTTGGGCACATCCTTAAATGTATTTGTTACTAGAGTGTAACATACATACAAAAGAGTGCATAAATCATAAATGTACAGCTTAATAACTTCACAAAGGGATCAGCAGAGAACATCATCATTTCTGCAGTAGTCATCACATCCCTCCTCAGTCGCTGCATCCCCAAGGGCACCACTATCCCAACTTCCATAAATGAGTTTTGCCCACTTTTTAACTTTATATAAATGACATTATATAGTATGTACTCCTTCTTTTCTGGTTTCTTTCATTTAATATTGTCTTTTTGAGAGTCGTGTATGTTTTTCCCTGTTCGAGTGGTTTGTTCTTTCTAATTACTATATAGTGTCCCATTGTTTGAAGATATCAAAAGTTATTTATGCAGTCTACTATGAAGGATATTTGGGTTATTTCCAGTTTGGGGCTATTATAAATAGTATTACTGTGTACACTCTTGTGTTTTGGTACATATCTGTACATAGGGCCTCTACTTAGTTGTGAAACTGCTGGGTATGTGCTTACTCAGTGTTCAGCTTTAATCTGTCAGTTTTCAAAGTTGATACACCACCTATACCTTCACCATCAGTATATGAAAACTCTCTTGGACAACTTTTTATTGTTGCGTTCTATCTTTATCTGATCATACTCAGAGAACATGTTCTGAAAGACCTCTATTTTTAGCAAGTAAAATTTTTGTGACCAAGCTCATAAAAACTATTTAAAATATTCCATAGACATCAAAGAAAAATTATAAAATCTATGTCTGTTTATATATATAACAATCACAAAATTGAGACTGAATAACTTTGTGTTATCCTGGACACAAAGACAATATCATACAAATGTCAGTGTTCCCCAAATTAACATATAAATTTAATGCATTTTCTATTAAATTACAATAAGGATTTTTAGTAAAGTAAAAATTATATTTTACATTTCATTCACAAAGTCAATTATGAAAAATTGACAATAACGTAAAATTGAAAATTAAACAGGTAAAGGGTTACTTGTCCTACTAAATACAATGCATTACTCTCAAGTTACTATAATCTTAATAGAATATGTTGGCATACAAATAGTCAAATGGGAGAATATTGAGTTAGAAAGTTATCCAAGTACATATGAATTTTAAATATAATATATATGATTTTATAGTATAGTGGATAAAGTGCACTTTATTCAATTACTATCCATCTGGAAAAATAAAATTATACCATATTTTATACCATACACAAAAAATAAATCACACAATCTTAAAACTAAATGTCAAAAAAATAAGTATAGTGGTGGGATATTTAAGAGATGTTTGTGTAACTTTGAGAACAGCAGATAACTTCAGAACATTGTGAAGCACAGAAACCATAAAAGAAGTATCAACAGATTTGAGTATATAAAAATTAAAACTTTCTGTTGAAATTCAAAAATAGACTGAGAGAAAATATTTTCAACATATATGGCAAAGTTTATTATAAAAGCAAATGGCTGAGTAAATTGCATTTTGAAACTTAACATTATTAAACTTATAAAAAGAATGCATTAGATCTATATGCATTGACCTGGAAAATAGCCATATCTTTTAAGAAGGAAAAAATGTGAATTCTGGAAAGATGATGGCTGTAGTACAGTTTTTAGAGCCTTCTAAATTCTCACATAAAAACAGTCAAAGTAATTAGAGAGCAATTACACAATATTTACAACAAAAATTTGTAACAAGGTAAAAGCATGTACCCCAAAATACAAACAGAGAAAAACCACCAATAGCCACAAGATCAAAATGTTATTGACATTACTATGAGAGAAAACAGAGGGAAGCAAGAGTACACCTGACTGACCTAAGAATAAGATAATACAAAATAGTCACCTTGAACTTTGACAGGCCAATTTGAGAACAGTAGCTGCATCTCAAGAGCATTTTGCATCCTATAATAGTGTAAAAGTATGAAGAGTCACAGTAAGGCCTGAAGAGTTTGGAGCAGTCTAGTCCCTATGAACCCTTGAAACTGAACTGGCAGGGCTCCTTTGCAGGACAGGGCCAATGCAAGAAGGAAAAACTGATGGAAGCAAAATGAAAACTGAGCAGGACTGGGATAGAGTGACAAAGGAAAGGGAAGAGTCAAATAAAGTTGGGCTGAGTGACTAAAGCCTGGAAATCTTAGAAAGCTATCTGCTATACTTTTACACCACACAAAAACAACAAAAAAGGACATTTTGTGAATGCATAAAGCTATATAAATCTAGCTCCTTCTGAAAATTTGGAGGAAGTAAAATCATATTAAAATGATCAACATAAAAGTATTGAAATCAAATCCCACACAAAATTACTACAGGAAGAAAAGAATAAAAACCAGAATGACATCTCTACAGACAGTAAAAACATACCAGAAAGATGTATTGAAAAGACAGGAAAAAAAATGTACTATTTCAAAACAAGCTAAAAGACATTAAGAAAATATACAAAATATGAAAAACGGTGTAACTCAAAAGTATAAAAATCCATAACTGACATGACAGAATTCAGTGATTGGAAATGAGATAAAACCATTTTAGAAATCAAGACTCTCTAGAAGGAAAACCAGAGTGAATAAACACAACAAATATTGTCTTAAAAATGATTAAAGGAAGAATTTTTAAATCAAAAGGAAATGGGAAAAGAAATAAAAGGATTTCAGACAGTGACATAATTAAAGATAGGAAAAAAAAATCCAATATATATTAGGCATCCCAACAAAGGAAATCAACATAACAAAACTAAAAGTTTATGAAAACTTTCCTAAAATAATAATAAAAGCTTTTTTGAAACCATTTGTTGAAAAGCACACTGAAAGAGCATAATGTGTATTTGAGTATATAGACTGAGTATATATAGACTCAGGACAACACACAAAAGACATTCTAGTAAAATTATTAGAATGTAAAGGAAAATAAAATGCCTTTGATGTTCAGGAGAAAAAAATTTATAAGATTTATAAAAGTATATTGTCATCAGACTTTTTGACATCATATCTTTATGCCAGAAAAAAATAAATATATTTACTGTATTGCAGGAAAGAAAATGGGATATTTTACTTGTACTATTTCCTATGACTTTGCAGGATTCTTGGAATGTAAAAAAGGGCATAGTAGTGTAATACAGACCAGGTTAAATATCAATATAAGCCCTATCATTCTGAATTTGACTTAGAAATATCATTAAGAACATATGAGGCCTTTTTAAAGAGAGAGTATGTGTGCCCAAACTGTCCACTGAAAAGGTCTAGAAACAATGATCAGTCCCAGTAGCAATGAGCATCATTAGAGCCCAGACTGTGGTCTTGAAATACTATTTCTCAGTAAAAACAGAGAGGAGAGGTGCTTCCTGGAGACCTAACTGATTCTGGTCTGAGAAAGGAAATGAAGAAAATAGGCATGTAATACCTCAACTTAGTAGATGGCATAGAATTATTAAAAACAGAGTTATATCAGAAAATTCAGGAGCCAACTCAAAGAGGAGTCCACTATTCAAAGATATAAATTTTGAACTTCAGTAAGAGTGAGAATTGCAATGAATTAAAACTCAACAAATATGTTTAAATATGTGATCTCATAATGACATATTTCTTTTCTTGTCTTACTGCATTAGCTAGGAGTTATAGTACAATGTCAAAAGGGAGCAGTAAGAGAGGATATCCTTGCCTTGTTCCTGATCTTAGTGAGAAAGCTTCAAGTTTCTTACCATTAGCTGTAGGGTTTTTGTAGATATTCTTTATCAAGTTAAGGAAATTCTCTTCTATTCCTAGTTTGCTGTGTTTTTATTGTGAATATGTGTTGGATTTGTCAAATGTATTTTCTGCATATGTTGATATGTTCATGTGATTTTTTTCTTCTTTACTCTGTTGATGTGATGGATTACACAAATTGATTTTCAAATTTTGAACCATCCTTGAAACTCGGAGATAAATCTCACTTGTAGTGTATAATTCTCTTTATATATTGTTGGATTTGATTTGTTAACCTTTTGTTGAGAATTTTTGTGTGTGTATGTTCATGAGAGACATTTGTCTGTAGTTTTCTTATAATGTCTTTGTCCGGTTTTGGTATTAGGGTAATGCTGGCCCCATACAATGTTAGGAATTATTCTCTCTGCTTCAGTTGTCTGAAAGAGATTGTAGAAAATTGATAAAGTTTTTCTTAAATGTTTGGTAGAATTCACCAACCTGGTGCTTTCTCTTTTGGCAGATTATTAGTTATTGATCACAATTATATATTTTTAAAAACTAATTAGTCATCTTCTGAGGATGAGTGGAAGCTAATTCATTATCTTGAAATCTGGGTAAATAAAAAGACAGAATTAAGCATTTATCCTGCTTTTCCAATATAAACTATACCCATGGGTAATTAAATATTAAATGTGGGAGTTATCTTTTTATGAAATAATATATTGTTAAACAACTATAATTATAAATGAAAATTCAATAATAAAATAAGAATATCACTATTTTGAGAACAAATACTTTAGGAACTAGCAAAGTAAATTCACAACAGACCAGAAAAACAACCACAAACTCTGAGCATAATACAAAAAGCAGCTGCTTGAAAGCACTGCTAAGTAAACCAAAACTGGCAGATTCAGGTTGTGACTCCATGCTCAGAGGAGAGGAATTCTGTTGATGTTTTCATGAACTTATTTGAAGGCCAGATACATTCAGCACATTTTTACTCATAATAGCCCCAAACTGTAAACAACTCAAATATCCATCAGCTGGCAAACAGATTAAGAAATTGTGATAAATGGAAAACTATTGTGTAATAATAAAAGAATAAACTGCTGATCCACAGGAGCAGAAAGGAATCTCAAAGCATCATGTAATGTGAAAGAATACCAACACAGAAGACTATATAGTACGTGTCCATTTATTTGAAATTATAGAACAGGCAAAACTGTAGTGATGGAAGAATTAATGGTATTCAGGAGAGAGCAGATGGGCAGAGGAGTCTGACTACAAAGAGGTATAGGAAACCTTTGGGGTGATGGAAATGTTCAATGCCAGTATTGTGACAGTTTCTTGACTGTACCTATTTATCAAAACCCATAAAATATTGCATTTTAAATTGGTGAATTTTATTGTATATAAATTATACCACAATGAAACTGAACAAAAAAGTTTTGTTTTTTAAAATAAACAATTGTTTATTTAATTATTTATTTTCTGTAAACAATTTAATTGTTTATTTTCTATTGTTTAAAATAGAACAAAATCCAGACTATGTGCTTCCTGCTAAAGAAACTCGAAACTACTAATATTCTTGCCAAAGTTATTGGATATGGGTCTGATCAAGCCTCTGGATCCAGCTGCCAATTTGAAGCAAAATGACTGTTATTTTTTCACTTAGAGGGCACATGACAGATGTTAAACTGCACTAGCATTATGAAATCAACAAGATCCAGATTATGAAAACTCTACTGGTGAAATGGCCAAGATTCTTCAACAAACACTTTCTACAGATTTAAAAGACAAATCAATTTGGAAAAGAAAAAAAAAAGCAAGCTCGATCAATTAATGTCTATGGACTCATACTTGGGTGATAATAATACAAAGCAGAATTTCAGTTTCCAGCTCAGCACATAAGGAGCTTAAAAGTACCCACTCCATCCTAATAACAAGTAAAAAGTTGAGCAAACTGAAAAATCAACAACTCTTCTCAGATTCACTGGATAAGTGAGGTCACAGAGCAAACTGCTGTCCCCAAAGCTGGAGAGACAGATGGGCAGATACAGAGAATCACAACTTGCTGGAGCAGAAACCCATGAGCAGAAAAGTCCAGAGAAACCAGTGCTGGGGTAGGAAAACCAGAACTGTAAATGACATATTGCTGGAAACTCAGTGTGGACAACTCTGACAGTTAAAGACTACAGGGGAACCCCATCATGGGGGTCTCTCAACCTTTCGTGAATATCATGTTCAAGAGCTCTGCAAGGTCCTCAGTAAATATCAGAGAAAAATTCTGCCTATGCTTCCAGCATGAGGGTAAAAGTAAGTCTTGAAACATGCCAGAGCATTCTTTTCTTCTTAACAGTGTCTGGACTCAGGAGAAACTATTTTACCCAAGCATAACCTGTTGGAATTTTATCAGAACCTAAATACCCAACTCCAGCCCCCCTCTAGCCATCCTGTCCCATCTAAGGGAGGAAAAACAACTGGGAAGCCCCACTGAGACTTATATTTCAGGAACATAGAGTCACCAAAAGATTGAGACCTAATCATAAGACTAGAGAAGGTTCCTCTCCCCCAACACGTTAGTATTTCATCAGTAAAGGCTATTTATGATAGTTCTTTTTACTTGGTACATCATGACCAACTTTCAAGAAAGAATTACAAGGCATACTAAAAGGCAAAAAGCACAGTTTGAGATTGAACAAGCACCAGAGCCAGAGTCAGAAATGGCAGGAATGTTGAAATCTTCAGACCATTTTTTTAAACTATGATGAATATGCTAAGTGTTTTAATGAGAAAAGTATACAACATGCAATAACAAACAGATAATGTAAGCAGACAGATGGAAATCCTACAAAAGTCCCCCAAAAACAATGCTAGAATTTAAAAGCACAGTAGCATAGATGGCGAATGTCTTTAATGACCTTATTAGGCTGGACACAGCTAAGGAAAAAAATCTCCAAGCTTAAGGATATGATAATACAGACTTTCAAAACTGAAAAGCAAAGAGAAAAAAGACTGAAAAACAAAACAGAACAGGATATCCAAGAAGTGTGGGACAACTACAAAATGTGTAACACATGTATATTGGGAATACTAGAGAAGAAAGCGATAAAGGAAGAGAAGCAAAACTTGAAACAATAATGACAGAGCATTTCCTCTAATTGATTATGTCAGACACCAACCCACAGATTCAAGAAGCTCAGAGGACAACAGGCAGGATAAATGCAAAGAAAATTTCATCTAAGCATATCATATTTAACCTACAGAAAATCAATGATAAAGAAAAAATCTCAGAAAGAGTCAGAGGAAAGCACAACTGACTTATAAAGGAGGACAGATAACAATTACATCTGACTCTCCTCAGAAACCATGCAAGTAAAATGAGAGTGAAATAAAATATTTAAAGTTTTGAGAGGAAAAAACCACCAACCTAGAAATTTTCCTTCTGTGAAATGATCGTTCCTGTGAAATTATCCTTTAAAAGTGAAAGAGAAATAAAGACTTAAACAAACATTAGAAAATTTGTTGCCAGCAGATCTGCCTTGCACACAAAAAAAAAATTAAAAGAAGCTCTTTGAAGAGAAGAAAAATGATATAATTCAGAAACTTGGATCTACATAAAGATAGTAAGAGAAGGAATCAGTGAGGGTACCTTGGACTGAACTGTGTCCCTGTAAAAGTCATGTGTTGAAGCCCTAACATCCAAAGTGACTGTATTTGGAGATACAGGTTTGAGGAGTTAATTAAAGTTAAATGAGATCATAAGGGTAGGGGTCCTAATCTGATAGCATTGGTGGTCTTAGATGAGGAAGATCTCCCCCCTTCCCCCTCCCCCTTCCTCTCCCCCTCCCTCTCCCTTTCTCTCTCTCTCTCCCTCCCTCCCTCCCTCTCCCTCCCTCTCTCAGTCTGCATACATGCATTGAGGAAAGACCATGTAAGCACACACTGTGAAGTTGGCCATCTACAAGTTGGGAGAGACCTTTCAACAAAAAAGACTTAATTGGCTGATTGAAGCAGAGGGAATACTTCCTAACTCAATCTATGAGGTAAAAATTACCCTGATATCAAAACAGATACAGACATTACAAGAAAAGAAAACTATAGACCAATATCTCTCATGGGATATCCCTTTTGCACATACATGCAAAAATCCTTTGACAAAATATTAGCAAATTGAATCCAACAATGTATAAAATGAATTATACAGCATGATAAAGTGGGATAAAATTATACACATGGGATAAAGTGGGGTTTATCACAGGGATAAAAGGCTGGTTCAACATTTGAAAATAAATTAATTTAAATTGCCGCATCAACAGAGTAAAGAAGAAAAATTACATGATCATGTCTATAGATGGAGGAAAAGCATTTGATTAAATCCAACACTCATTCATGGAAAAATCTCTCAGAAAACCAGGAATAGAGGAGAATTCCTCAACTTGATAAAGAATATCTACTAAAAAAAAGCTACAGCTAATGGTGTAAAACTTGAAGCTTTCCAACTAAGATCAGGAAAAGGGCAAGTTTTTTCCCTTGACTACTGCTTTTCAATATGATACTACAATTCCTGGCTAATGCTATAAGAAAAGAAAAGGAAATACACACACACACACAGATTGGAAGGAAGAAATGACACACAGATGTCATTTGCACACACATGACATAATCATGTATATAGAATATCTGAAAAAAAAAATGACAGAAAACTCCTGGAACCAATTAGTGAGTAGAGTAAGTTTGAAGAATATGAAATTAATACATAAAAGTCAATCACTTTTCTATTCACCAGCAATGAACAAGTGGAATTTAGAATTAAAAATTTAGTACCATTTAAATTAGCATCTCACAAAATGAAATATTTAGGTATAATTCTAACAAAATATGTATCAGATCCATATGAGGAAAACTACAAAATTTTGATGAAAGATATAAAAGAGGAACTAAATAAATGAGATATTCCATGTACATAGAGTGGAAGACTCAATATTGTCAATGCAATTCCAATTAAAATTGCAGAAAGTTATTTCATGGATATCAACAAACTAATTCTATAGTTTATATTGGGAGGAAAAATACCCAGAAGAGATAATACTGAAAGGGAAAAGCAAAGGCAGAAGACTGACACTACCTGACTTTAAGCTAGAGTAATCAAGACAGCCTGGTACTGGCAAAAGAATAGATCAATGAAACAAAATAATGAGGCCAGAAATAGACCCACGTAAATATAGTCAACTGCTCTTTGACAAAGGAGCAAAGGCAATACAATGTAGCAAAGACAGTGTCTTTTTTTTTTTTTAGTGTACAATTTGATATTTTTTTCCTTCTTAGTAGTGTATATATGGTAATCCCAAACTCTCAGTTCATCCCACCACACCCCCCACTTCCCCACTTCGTATCCATATGTTTGTTCTCTACATCTGTGTCTCTATTTCTGTCTTGCAAAGCGGTTGATCAGTACCATTTTTCTATATTCCACTATATATGTGTTAATATACAATATTTGTTTTTCTCTTTCTGACTTATTTCATTCTGTATGACAGTTTCTAGGTCCATCCATGTCTCTACAAATGTCCCAATTTCATTCCTTTTTATGATTGAGTAATATTCCATTGTATATATGTACCTCATCTTCTTTATCCATTCATCTGTTGGTGGACATTTAGGTTGCTTCCAGGACCTGGCTGTTGTAAATAGAGCTGCAGTGAACATTGGCGTGCATGTGTCTTTTTGAATTATGGTGTTCTCTGGGTATATGCCCAGTAGTGGGATTGCTGGGTCATATGGTAGCTCTATTTTTAGTTTTTTAAGGAACCTCCATACTGTTTCCCATAGTGGCTGTATGAATTTACATTCCCACCAGCAGTGCAGAAGGGTTCCCTTTTCTCCACACCCTCTCTGGCACTTATTGTTTCTAGATTTTTTGATGATGGCCATTCTGACTGGTGTGAGGTGATACCTCATTGTGGTTTTGATTTGCATTTCTCTAATGATTATTGATGTTGGGCATCTTTTCATGTGTTTGTTGGCCATCTGTATGTCTTCCTTGGAGAAATGTCTATTTAGGTCTTCTGCCCATTTTTGGATTGGGTTGTTTGTTTTTTCAATATTGAGTTGTGTGAGCTGCTTGTGTATTTTGGAGATTAATCCTTTGTCAGTTGCTTCATTTACAAATATTTTCTTCCATTCTGAGGGTTGTCTTTTTGTCTTGTTTATGGTTTCCTTTCCTATACAAAAGCTTTCAAGTTTCATTAGGTCCCATTTGTTTATTTTTGCTTTTATTTCCATGATTCTAGGAGGTGGATCAAAAAGGATCTTGCTATGGTTTATGTCATAGAGTGTTCTGCCTACATTTTCCTCTAAGAGTTTTATAGTGTCTGGTCTTACATTTAGGTCTTTAATCTATTTTGAATTTATTTTTGTGTATGGTGTTAGGTAGTATTATAAGTTCATTCTTTTACATGTAGCTGTCCAGTTTTCCCAGCATCACTTATTGAAGAGGCTATTTTTTCTCCATTATATGTTCTTGCCTCCTTTGTCATAAATTAGGTGACCATATGTGTGTGGGTTTATTTATTGTTTGTAGATTTTCTGATGATGCCCATTCTAACCGGTGTAAGGTGATACCACATTGTAGTTTTGATGTGCATTTCTCTAATAATTAGTGATGTTGAGCAGCTTTTCATGTGCCTCTTGGCCATCCATATGTCTTCTTTGGAGAAATACCTATTTAGGTCTTCTGCCCATTTTTTGATTGGATTGTTTGTTTTTTTGATATTGAGCTGCGTAAACTGTTTATATATTTTGGAGATTAATCCTTTGTCTGTTGATTCGTTTGCAAATATATTCTCCCATTCTGAGGGTTGTCTTTTCATCTTGCTTATAGTTTCCTTTGCTGTGCAGAAGCTTTTAAGTTTCGTTAGGTCCCACTTATTTATTTTTGTTTTTATTTCCATTACTCCAGGAGGTGGGTCAAAAAAGATCTTGTTGTGATTTATGTCAAAGAGTGTTCTTCCTATGTTTTCCTCTAGGAGTTTTATAGTATCTGGCCTTACATTTAAGTCTTTAATCCATTTGGAGTTTATTTTTGTGTATGGTGTTAGGGAGTGTTCTAACTTCATTCTTTTACATGTAGCTGTCCAGTTTTCCCAGCACCACTTATTGAAAAGGCTGTCTTTTCGCCATTTATATCCTTGCCTCCTTTGTCATAGATTAGTTTATCTCTGGGCTTTCTATCCTGTTCCATGGATCTATATTTCTGTTTTTGTGCCAGTACAATATTGTCTTGATTACTGGAGATTTGTAGCATAGTTTGAAGTCAGGGAGTCTGATTCCTCCAGCTTCGTTTTTTGTTTGTTTGTTTTTTGTTTGCTTGTTTGTTTGTTTTCCTCAAGATTGCTTTGTCTATTCAGGGTCTTTTGTGTCTCATACAAATTTTAGGATTTTTTTGTTCTAGTTCTGTAAAAAATGCCATTAGTAATTTGATAGGGATTACATTGAATCTATAGATTGCTTTGGGTAGTATAGTCATTTTCACAATGTCGATTATTCCAATCCAAGAACGTGTTATGTCTCTCCATCTGTTTGTGTTGTCTTTGATTTCTTTCATTAGTGTCTTATAGTTTTCTAAGTACAGGTCTTTAACCTCCTTAGTTAAATAAGTTTTTTCCTAAGTATTTTATTCTTTTTGTTGCAATGGTGAATGGAATTGTTTCCTTAATTTCTCTTTCTGATCTTTCATTGTTAGTGTATAGGAATGCAAGAGATTTCTGTGTGTTAATTTCATATTCCAAATTCATTGATTAGCTCAAGTAGTTTTCTGGTGGCATCTTTAGGATTTTCTATGTGTAATATCATGTCATCTGCAAACAGTGACAGTTTTACTTCTTCTTTTCCAATTTGGATTCCTTTCACTTCTTTTTCTTCTCTGATTGCTGTGGCAAGGACAAGATAGTGTCTTTTCAACCAATGATGCTGGACTAACTGGTCATCCACATGCAAAACAATGAATCTAAATGCAGACCTTACACCCCTCACAAATATGAACTCAAAATGGATCATAGACCTAAATGTGAAAAGCAAAACTATAAAACTCTCAGAAAATAGCATAAGAAAAAAAGCCCTAGATGATCTTGGGCAGGACAATGCCTTTTTAGGTACACCAAAAACATGATCTATGAAGTAAATAATTGATAAGTTGGACTTCAGACAAACTAAAACCTTTTGCAAGAATGAAAAGACAAGCCACAAACTGGAAAAAAAATATTTTCAAAAGACACATCTGATAAATGACTGTTATCCAAAATATACAAATAACTCTTAAAATTTAACAGTGAAATACCTGGACAGACATGTGGCCAAAAAAAAAAAAATTCAGATGTCAAACAAACAGGTAAAAGATGTTCAACATTCTATGTCATCAAGAAAATGCAAATAAAATAGTGAGATTCCATTACACACCTATTAAAGTGGCCAAAATCCAAAACATTGACAGTGAATGCCAAGTGCCAGTGAGGATGTGGAGCAACAGAACTTTCATTTATTATTAGTGGGAATGCAAAATGGTACAGCCACTCTGAAAGTTAATTTGGCAATTTCTTACAAGACTAAACATATTTTTACCATAAGATTCAGCAACTATACTCCTTGATAGCTATCCAAATGGACTGAAAACGTATGTCCACATAAAAAACTTTCACACACATGTTTATGGCAGCATTATTCACAACTGCCAAAACTTGAAAGCAACCAAATGTCCTTCAGTAGATAAATCGGTAAGATGTGGTACATCCATGCAATAGAATATTATTCAGCACTAAAACGAAATGAGTTCTCAAGCCATGAAAAGACATGAAAGAACCTTACATTTTAAAGATATTACTAAGTGAAAGAAACCAATCTGAAGAGGCTACATATTGCATAATTCCAGCTATATGATATTCTGCAAAAGGCAAACTATGGAGAAAGTAAAAAGATTGGTCGTTGCCAGGTGGTAAGGGGGAGGAGGGATGAATAGGTAGAGGACAGAGGATCTTTGGGGCAGTGAAACTATTCTTTATGATACTATAATGGTGTGTACATGTCATTATAAATTTGTCCAAACCAAAAGAAGGTACAACGCAAAGAGTGAACCCTAGTATACACTATGGACTTTGAGTGATGATGATGTGTCAGTGTATGTTCATCTTTAGTAACAAATGTGCCAGTCTGGTGAGGAATGTCGATAGTGACTGAGTTGGGGAGCTTGGGGAAGGGGGCAGAGGCAGGATTTATAAGGCAACTCTTTTGTACTTTCCACTCAGTTTTGATATGAACCTAACATGCCTCTGAAAAGAATTCATTAATATAAAAATAATATAGATTAGTATTATACAGACATGGATGTATACTATGTTGTGGCATGTACAAACAGTGAGTACAGGATGATCCCAAATTGTTCAATAAAATGTATGTTCATTAGGAAAGAAACCACAAGGCAACACAAGGAGGTGACTACCGTAAGAGTCAGAATAGTGGTTACCATGGAAGGGAGACAGGAACTCTTATTAGAATGGGTTATGGCAGCAGAGTTCTATTTTTCACCTGCATTGTGGTTATAAGGTGTTCATCTTATAAATAATTCAGTAAAATTAAGGTTCTCCAAATGTGATCCCAGATAGCATCAGCATCACCTGGAAACTTGTCAGAAATGCAAATTTTCAGACCCTAGCCCAACTTTCTCTGTCAGACTAGTTTGAAATATGTTTCCAGTAAACACCATCCTCGCTGGCACATATGTCATTCCTTTATCTTCTCTCACTTACTTTTACACAGACTCCTCAGAGATTAAAATTGAAGACTGAATCAGAAACTCTCAAGATGGGACTGAGCAATCTGTGCTTTGACAGTCCCTCCAGGTTTAAGGATGCATGCTAAAGTTTGAGAACCACTGTACTAAGCCTCACACATTCTGTGCAATTTGCTTATTCTATGTTTTATTTACAAGAAGAAGGTTAAAATATTTTTAAGTGGCAGAATAATGGGGTTTTTTTTAAGATTTTGCATATTTGAAAGTTGCTTAGGAGAGTAGATCTTAAAAGTTGTCATTACAAGAAAAAAATTGTAACCATGTCTAGTGATGGATGTTAACTAGATTTATTGTGGTGATCATTTTGCAAGATATACAAGTATGAAATCATTACACTGTACACCTGAAACTAGTATAATATGTCAATTATGTCTCAATTTAAATAAAGGTAATGGGGAACTTCATTTACATATGTAGATCTAATTTGTACATGTTTATATGATAAAGGTATGAAATGACACATCAAGCCCCTCTCATTGATTAATTCAGGGAAGTGGAATTAAAAGAGAGAATTTAACTTTGTATTTCTATTGCTGATTTATTAATTTGAGTAGATACTGCTCTAGTAACTTACAAGAGTTACAAAGTTTAAAAGATTAAAAACACAAAAATTAAAGCTTTAACTTAGACATTTTATAAATTGTGTTTCCTGGAGCACTAGTGTCCCACTAGATGTTAATAGGTGTCAAATAAATTATAAAGAATATTTTAGAATTTTAAAATGCAAGCTAATATTTTAAATGTAAAATTTCTCACATATGTTTAACTTCACCCAGTCTTCCCCAATTTTTTTAAGCTATGGATACTTTCTTCCTGAAATCTTATTAACATCTAGCAGCCATGGCGTGCTGAAGCCAGCTTGTACAGAGATCCAATTATATACATTCCTCCCAACTCTGTGTTCAGTGACAGTTGGATGGTAACTTGAAATTAGCCATGGAGGGAGCATTTACACCATAGAAATCATCGAACAATACAAGTCAAGACTCCACCTACTCAATCCAAATTGGAAGGGAAAAGGTAAAATTGTCATTGTATGCAGATGACATGATACTCTATATAGAAAATCTGAAAGCCTCTACACAGAAACTATTAGAACTAATAAATGAATTCAGCAAGGTAGCAGGATACAAGATCAATATACTGAAATCTGTTACAGTTCTTTACACTAACAATGAAATATCAGAAAGAGAAAGTTAAAAAAGATCCCATTTAAAATTGCATCAAACAAATGAAATACCTAGGAATAACCCTAATCTAGGAGGTGAAAGACCTATATGCTAGAATGTAGAAAACACTGATAAAGGAAATTGAAGATAATTCAAAGACATGGAAAGATAGCCCATGCTCTTGGATTGCAAGAATTAATATTGCTAACACGGCCATACCACCAAAGCAATCTACCGATTTAAGGCAATCCCCATCAAATTACCCATGACAGTTTTCACAGAACTAGAGCAAATAATCCTAAAATTTATATGGAACCACAAAAGATCCAGAATTGCCAAAGCAATCCTGAGGAAAAGAACAAAGCTGGAGGCATAATCCTCCCTGACTTCAGACAATACTACAAAACTGCAGTAATCAAAACAGCACGGTACTGGCACAAAAACAGATGTACAGATCAATGGAACAGAATGCAGAGCTCAAAAATAAACCCACACACCTATGATCAATTAATCCTTGATGAAGGAGGAAAGAATAAACAATGAGAAAAGAGTCTCTTCAGCAAGTGGTGTTGGGAAAGCTGGGCAATCTCATGTAAATCAATGAAGTTAAAACGCTTCCTCACACCATACACAAAAATAAACTCAAAATGACTTAAAGACAAATATAGGACATGACACCATAAAAGTCCTAGAAGACAATATAGGCAAAACATTCTGAGACATAAATTGTAGTAACATTTCCTCAGATCAGTCTCCCGAGGCAAACTAAATAAAAGCAAACATAAACAAATGGGACCCAATCAAACTTATAAACTTTTGCCCAGCAAAGGAAATCACAAACAAAATGAAAAGACAACCTATAGACTGGGAGAAAATATTTGCAAATGATGCAATGGACAAGGGCTTGATTTCCAAAATATACAAACAGCTCATACAACTCTATCAAACAAACAACCCAATCAAAAAATGGGTAGAATACCTAAATAGACATTTCTCCAAAGAAGACATACAGATGGCCAAGCAGTATATTAAAAGCTGCTAATTATTAGAGAAGTGCAAATCAACACTAAAATGAGGTATCACCTCATACCAATCAGAATGGCCATCATCAAAAATTCTACAAATAATAAATGCTGGAGAGGGCGTGAAGAAAAGGGAACCCTCCTACACTGTTGATGAGAATGTAAAATGGTGCAGCCACTATGGAAAACAGTATGGAGGTTCCTCAAAAAAATAAAAATAGAGTTACTACATGATCCAACAATCCCACTCTGGGCATATATCCAGAAAAGACAAAAATTCTAATTCAAAAAGATACATACACCCCAATGTTCATAGCAGCACTATTCACAATAGCCAAGACATGGAAACAACCTAAATGCCCATCAACAGATGAATGGATAAAGAAGATGTGATGTCTATATATACAATGGAATACTACTCAGCCATAAAAAAGAATGAAATAATGCCATTTTCAGCAACATGAATGGACCTAGAGATTATCATACTAAGTGTAAGTCAGACAGAGAAAGACAAATATTATATGATATCACTTTTATGTGGAATCTAAAAAATAATACATGTCAACTTACTTAAAAAAGAGAAACAGACTTACAGACATAGAAAACAAACTTATGGTTACTGAAAGGGCAAGCGGGGAGGGATAAATTAGGAGTATGGGATGAATAGATACACACCACTCAGTATAAAATAAACAACAAGGATTTACTGCATAGCACAGAACTTCTATTCAATGTCTTGGAATAACCCATAATAGAAAAGAATCTAAAGCTGTATACCTGAAACTAACACAGTATTGTAAATCAACTATATTGCAATTAAAAAAAATTTTTTTAAAGACTCCACCTACTCCCAGAGCCAGTTGTTAAACATTTTTCAGCATACCCGTCTAGCAGACTACATTTCATAAGACAGGGAAATGCTGCTTTACATATCTCCCTTTACATTTATCCCTTTAATTGGAATCTGGTTGTCCTTAATAATTTCAAATGTGTTATATTCTTCATTTATAATCCATAAGCAACTAAAAATTTTGTCACTCCTGGCATAGTAAAATTTACTGATAAAAAGTTTTTAAAGCACCGAAAAGAAGATTGAGAAAGTGTAGAAGTGAGTAAAAGAAGTGGAAAGGCATCTCCTGCAGTGTTGCTATACAAGCATAGCAATCTGAGGGTAGAACAAAACACTTCTAGTACTTTCAAAACAGCAGGAAAAGACAATTTTAAATTTTCTGTTTATGTGATAGTGCTTTTCTTAGGTAGTATAAAGTTCTAAGTATTTTTTTCTCCAACCACAAGTACTGCTAATCTCATCATGTGGAAATAGCTCTGATTCCCCACAGGACAGAGTATGAAAGTAGGTCTACATTTGTGTATTTGGGGCTGAGATGACCAGAGTCCTAAAGAAAGTTGTCACATCGGTGTTGAATTAGTAAGCAACTCCTTCTGTCAAACTAGTTTGAAATACGTTTCCAGTAAACCATCCTTGCTGGCACGTACGTCATTTCTTTATCCTCTCTCAGCTACTTTTACATAGACTCCTCAGAGATGAAAACTTAGGACACCCACAGTAGAGTGGGACAGGAGCCAGCAGTTGGAGATATTTGAACAGGTGGCGGTAAGCAAGACTGTTACAATAACATCCCTGTAGCTCATTTTTATAATGAAAGATTCATATTATTCTTTAACCTTATAACAAAAGAGATAGATATTATATAACCAAAGTCCCCCTGCCATGCTTGGGTTGCTGGCAGCCACCCTCCTCAAACAGAATTAGAACACACCACACAGATCAGCTATGTAACAGGCGTCTAGGGAAGCAGAAGTGGGAATCCCAGCAGCGGGAAAACAAACCTGATTGCCCAGCAACGCTGTGGCCATGTGCCGTACAGTAACACTGAGCCCAACCCTTGAAGCAAGACTCTAATTCCTCATCCATGGAGTCATGCATTCCAGAATTACAAGTTTGCATGCCATAGGCTTCTGAGCGAGAGAGGAAACTCCAATTGTAACTTGTACTGTGGGCTTTCCTCACATGCAGAGGTAGAAACAGACCATGAGCTCAACTAGAATTCTCACCACTACGTGACTGTTCCAGGAATGATGCAGGGTCATGTACTGATACGTGGTAAATTACAGTGCAAACAGATACAAAGCATGTTACCATGTGGATAATAGATTTCACGTCATCATTATATCATTTTAATCTACAAGTAACTACATCAAGTTTACACGTGCTTATAGGGAAAATTAAGCAGTTGAGTTTGTATAATTCATCCACCTCATAACACACATAGGCATTCGTGTGCACCCCACAGAAACTATGAAGATGAGTGAAAATTCCAAAAAGTCAAGCCTGCTTCTAGTCATTTCCTCCTCTGTCAAAACATCTCAGACTTGTAAAAGCTCTGTTTGTTTTCAGTAATTGTTCTGGATGTCTCCAGGCTGACAGGTGAGCTTCAGACATCTTTTTATGCTCATGTAAGAAGCATACATCACTCTTGTTTCCTAATGAGACCCACAGGAGTTGAGGATTCTCTAAGGAGTTCTTCAGACTTATTTCAGTTCTTGATCACTACCATTTGCTTTCAAAGTTTAATTCTTTATCTGACTTTTAAAAACATAGCTAGCCACATCCAAATTTCAGATGAAAGAGAATGTTCTAAACCTCAATGATATTTTGCCCTTGTCATAATAACTACCACTTACTGTGCACTTTTTTTCGGTACTTTACATTTTTTTGTATATTTCTTATAACAACCTTATGGAGTAGATAGTTTACAGATGAGTATACCTAAACCCAGAAAAAAAATAAAGAACTTGCCTAGAAATGCATAGTTAGCAAGAGATAGAGCTAAGATTTTTAACTGTCTTCCTAAAAACCTGTTGAGTGTTCCCACTTCAATATCCTCTCTCAACGTGACTCCAATATTCACGGCTTGTCTTCATTCTTGCTTCTTTGATTTCTTGAGTCAGCAAGGCATTGGCACTGTGTTCCAACAATTCTTGTGAAAATCAAGAACAAGAAAATAAGCATCCTGGTTTGTTTCTTATAGGGTATTCCTGCTGGGGATGAACCCAATGAAAAAGTTCTGAATTATCTCTCAGATTCCCTTCTGAGTGTGTAGTTCTGAGGAAGATGACCATTGCCACGTTGTAATTGAGAAGAGCTGACTTTTGTGCTATCTCTGTGAGATCTGCCATTGCGCTCACATTTCCTGGCCCTTAACTTGATGAATGTTGGCAGAGTACAGTGACTGTTGCTTGCAGGAGTCTTAATGAATGATTGTGTTCTGATTGACTTCTAGCCCAAACGAAATGTTGAATATACTCACTTTCAATACCCAGTGGCCCTTCCATTAATGCCTGGCTGAGTTTTACATGTAGCCCAAATCCCAAATAAATTGAATGTTAAATTCAGACACTAAAGGGCAAAATGTCCAATGTGACTTGTGGCTTGTAGAGAGACATTAAGATAACAGGTGCAGTACCTACTTCTCAATTTTGCTGTGAATCTAAAACTATTGTTTAAAAAAATTGTCTTAAAAAGAAAATAATAGGTGTAAATTTGCAATCCTAGGTTGGTTCTGTGTGCCTCAAAACCAGTAGCCCAGGAGAAAGTAAAGCAAAATGAATTTGAATTTTCTTTGGGAATCCACAATTTTGTGTCATTAATTTAGTTTTTTTAAATAATCTGTATAATCCTAGGAGTAAAACAAAATGAATTTGAATTTTTCTTGGAAATCATGTTTGTGTCATTAATTTAGTTTTTTTTTTTTATAATCTGTGTAATCCTAGGAGTAAAATGTTTCTCTATCTTTCTTAGGTATATCTACACAGTAGTAATAACATGTGATACCAGGACCTAATAAAAACTCAAGAGGACTTCAAATAGCTGCGTAAACAGTGCAGATGGAGTGCAGGACAGAGCTCAGGATTTTATCTGTGTCCTTAGGTAAGTAACTTTCACCTTTCTGAGTCTCAGTTTCTTCACCTGTAGGTTGGGGAACATGGTATCACCTTTTTCAGAGAAATGTTATGAAAGTTAAGGTAATGGTTGTGAAAATGTTTCCTAATATATAGAGTTCTATATAAACACTAAAATTTATTAGTATGCTAGAGAAACATCATTATTTGGCTAATATTCCTATTTTTCAGCCACACAGTGTTTTGTAGGTCTTGGGGAAGGAAGACAATAGAGAAATGTATTTGTCTATAGATATTATTTATTTAATGTTAAAAAATGAGAATAATTCAGAAAAGGTAGTTTTCAAAGCATTCTACTCTATACATTTGTTTAGTCATTCTCTCCTTGCTCTTTCTTATCTATTTTTTTAAATATACAAAAAGGAACATGAAAAATTACCTGTACCACCACCCAGATATAACCACTGTTAACATTTATTTATTTTTAGACATTTTTCTATACACTTCTATTTTTTAACCAAAAATAGAACCATGCTGTTTATTGAGTTTTAAATAATTTTTATTTTATAATAGTAATAAATATTATTATTTTTCCTTTTCTTAATGTCAGTCAGTATTCTTCAAAAATGTTATTACAGATATTCTCAAGTGTAATATTATAATGTATGGCAAACATATTTTATCTAACCATTCTTCTGCTAATAAATATATATTTTTACATTGTTTTTCTATTCAAAGAATTCTGCATTTGGTGTGCACAAATATAAATCTTTGTCCAATCTGTCTCCAAGAGTTGAAAATATTTTGACAAAGAATATGAGCTTTTCCAAAGGATACGACCAAGTTATTTTTCTCGTAAATTGTATCCATTTACACATCCATCAGCCACAAGAGGATTTATCTCAACAAACACTGATTAGCATTGGCTCTTATGGTTCCAAAACATACTTGATCATTTGATAGCTAGGAAAAGGTATCTTGTATTAATTTTATGTTCTTTTATTTCTAATGATACTGAGATGAAGTACTTATGTTCTTAATTTTATTTGTGTAATTGATCTATCATGGTAATTAAAATGCCTCACAATAACCAACTTTTGCTAAAACTACTTCAAATTTCAAAAGCTTTCAGCTTCTCTGTTAGTGATACAATATTATTCCAGGCATGAGGATTTTTGAATGTTTTTATTGTTGTTACTAATTTTATTATCTTTTGATGAAAATGACCCTTCATACAGCATTTAATGGTTTTGCTTTAAATTCTACTTTGTCATATTGATATCACTTTCTTTTGGCTTGTATTTGCCTTGCATTTATTTGCCAATACTTCCAAACATGCATATTGGGTGAGCAAATTATAAATAGCTTACCACTGAATTTGCTCTTTCATTGAGATATTTAACTAAATATACACTTATTAATCTTACTAGTATTTGGTCATGTTTCTATTAATATGTATTTTCTTTTGTTTTTTTTAAATATTTGCTTGCTGATTTTTCTTTTTCCTGAATAGAGGTTTCGTTTGGGGAGTTTGGGGGGTTTTGCTGTTGTTTAGAATCTTTAATATGGAAAAAAGAAAATGTATACTTGTTCCTTAAGTAACTACCTTAAGGTTTCCAAAGACAGTTGTAAAATTATATTAAAGTAACCATAAAAGTTAAGGGCAAAGTAATCATTTGTTAATTATCACTCATGAAGAATGAAATGCTTTGTGCCTTTGCTTTCAAATACTCTGTGATTTCTAGATTTTAATTTGATATAAATCTTGTATTTTTCTTTCTTTAATGTCTTATACAACAGAAGCTGTGTATTTTAAAGGGAAACCAAATTTTGTAACCCGTGTGGTACTTTAAAATTATTAGGCTAAGAACTTAGTCTAATAATTTTTACTAATAATTTAGACTAATGGCCCTTTGTAGCCACTATTTCCCTTCTGATCTTTGACACTGTATTGTCATGACTCAGGTTTTCGAATTATTTTTTGATGTTGCCTGGATACCATATTTTTAATCCATATGTATCAAAGAATGACTTTCTGTTGCCTTTACACATTGATAACTTGACTGTGTATAAAATTCTTTCAAAGCTATGTAATAAAAACAACAACCGTGAGGAGACAAGGAAGGAGGAAGAGGGGGAGGGGAGAGAAATGGAAGCAAAAGACCATATATTTTGCTTACTATGTCTCAGGTACTCCTCTAAATACTTTAAATATACTAATTCACTTAATCCTAACAATGACCATAAGAATGTGTATTTATTATCTTTTGTATTATTGATGAAAATGAGGCACAAGAAGATAAGGACTTTGCCCAAGCTCCAATAACTAATATTCAGCAAAGCTAGGATTTGAAACCAGGCAGTCTGGCCCCAGCCTCTCCATGATCTTGACCTTTAACCTCTATTCCTTTATATTCTGACATTTAATAGCAAAAGAAATAAAAGAGAATCAGTGTCCTTTGTAAGGAACTTGGGGAAATCTATGTTACCAGTTTGTTCTCTGTGTGTTTTTCCTGATTTTTATATGATCCTGGGTTTTTAAAAATTACATAAGAATATTTGTAGGTGTGGGCTGTTTTCACAAGGATTACCTGTAACATACTTCAATGCATATTCTAGCTTTTGAGCCCAAGATCATCCTTTTGCCATAATGGAGTTTTCCTTTTTCCTTTGACCATCACTTTTTTTTTTTTTAATTAATTAATTTATTTTTTTGGGGGGGGTACACCAGGTTCAATCAACTGTTTTTATACACATATCCCCGTATTCCCTCCCTTCCTTGACTCCCCCCCCCTCGAGTCCCCCCCACCCTCCCTGCCCCAGTCCTCTAAGGCATCTTCCATCCTCGAGTTGGACTCCCTTTGTTATACAACAACTTCCCACTGACTATTTTACAGTTGATAGTATATATATGTCTGTGCTACTCTCTCGCTTCGTCTCAGTTTCCCCTTCACCCCCCGCCCCCTCCCATACCTCGAGTTCTCCAGTCCATTCTCTGTATCTGCATCCTTGTTCTTGTCACTGAGTTCATCAGTACCATTTTTAGATTCCGTATATGTGAGTTAGCATACAATATTTGTCCTTCTCTTTCTGACTTACTTCACTCTGTATGACAGATTGTAGTTCTATCCACCTCATTACATATAGCTCCATCTCATCCCTTTTTATAGCTGAGTAATATTCCATTGTATATATATGCCACATCTTCTGTATCCATTCATTTGTTGATGGGCATTTAGGTTGCTTCCATGTCCTGCCTATTGTAAAGAGTGCTGCAATAAACATTATGGTACAAGTTTCTTTTGGGATTATGGTTTTCTTTGGGTATATGCCCAGGAGTGGGATAACTGGATCATATGGTAGTTCTATGTGTAGTTTTTTAAGGAACCTCCAAATTGTTTTCCATAGTGGCTGTACCAACTTACAGTCCCACCAACAGTGCAGGAGAGTTCCCTTTTCTCCACACCCTCTCCAACATTTGTGGTTTCCAGATTTTGTGATGATGGCCATTCTGACTGGTGTGAGATGATACCTCATTGTGGCTTTGACTTGCATTTCTCTGATGATGAGTGATGTTGAGCATCTTTTCATGTGTTTGTTGGCCATCTGTATGTCTTCTTTGGAGAAATGTCTATTTAGGTCTTCTGCCCATTTGTAGATTGGGTTATTTGCTTTTTTGGTATTAAGCTTCATGAGCTGCTTGTATATTTTGGAGGTTAATCCTTTGTCCGTTGTTTCATAGGCAATTTATTTCTCCCATTCTGAGGGTTGCCTTTTAGTCTTGTTTATGGTTTCTTTCACTGTGCAAAAGCTTTTAAGTCTCATGAGGTCCCATTTGTTTATTCTTGATTTTATTTCCATGATTCTAGGAGGTGGGTCAAAAAGGATGTTGCTTTGATGGATGTCATAGAGTGTTCTGCCTATGTTTTCCTCTAGGAGTTTGATAGTGTCTGGCCTTACATGTAGGTCTTTAATCCATTTGGAGTTTACTTTTGTGTATGGTGTTAGGAAGTGTTCTAATTTCATTCTTTTCCATGTTGCTGTCCAATTTTCCCAGCACCACTTATTGAAGAGGCTGTCTTTTTTCCATTGTATACTCGTGCCTCCTTTGTCAAAGATAAGGTGCCCATATGTGTTTGGGCTTACTTCTGAGTTCTCTATTCTATTCCATTGATCTTCCTTTCTATTTTTGTGCCAGTACCATACTGTCTTGATCACTGTGGCCTTGTAGTATAGTTTGAAGTCAGGAAGCCTGATTCCACCAACTCCATTTTTCCTTCTCAAGATTGCTTTGGCTATTCGGGGTCTTTTGTGTTTCCATACAAATCGTAAGATTTCTTGCTCTAGTTCTGTGAAAAATGCCATTGGTAATTTGATCGGGATTGCATTGAATCTGTAAATTGCTTTGGGTAGTACAGACATTTTCACGATGTTGATTCTTCCAATCCAGGAACATGGTATGTTTCTCCATCTGTTTGTGTCGTCTTTGATTTCTTTCATCAATGTCTTAAAGTTTTCTGCAAACAGATCTTTTGCCTCCTTAGGCAGGTTTATTCCTAGGTATTTTATTCTTTTTGTTGCAATGGTGAATGGGAGAGTTTCCTTAATTTCTCTTTCTGCTCTTCCGTTGTTAGTGTATAGGAATGCAAGAGATTTCTGTGCATTAATTTTGTATCCTGCTACTTTACTAAACTCTTCAATTAGTGCTAGCAGTTTTCTGGTAGAGTCTTTAGGGTTTTCTATATATAATATCATGTCATCTGCAAAGAGTGACAATTTTACTTCTTCTTTTCCAATTTGGATTCCTTTTATTTCTTTTTCTTCTCTGATTGCTGTGGCTAAAACTTCCAAAACTATGTTGAATAATAGTGGTGAGAGTGGACACCCTTGTCTTGTTCCTGTTCTTAGAAGGAATTCTTCCAGTTTTTCCCCATTGAGAACGATGTAGGCTTTTGGTTTTTCATATATGGCTTTTATTATGTTGAGGTAATTTCCTTCTATGCCCATTTTCTGGAGAGCTTTTATCATAAATGGATGTTGAACTTTGTCAAAAGCTTTTTCTGCATCTATTGAAATGATCATATGGTTTTTATCCTTCAAGTTGTTGATATGATGTATCACGTTGATTGATTTGCGTATATTGAAGAATCCTTGCATCCCAGGGGTAAACCCCACTTGATCATGGTGTATGATTTTTTTAATGTGCTGTTGGAGTCTGTTAGCTAGTATTTTGTTGAGGAGTTTTGCATCTCTATTCATCAGTGATATTGGTCTGTAGTTTTCTTTTTTTTGTGACATCTTTGCCTGGTTTTGGTATGAGGGTGATGGTAGCCTCGTAGAATGAGTTTGGGAGTGTTCCTCCTTCTGCAATATTTTGGAAGAGTTTGAGAAGTATAGGTGTTAACTCTTCTCGAAATGTTTGATAGAATTCGCCCGTGAACCCATCTGGTCCTGGGCTTTTGTGTGTTGGGAGATTTTTAATCACAGTCTCAATTTCCGTACTTGTGATTGGTCTGTTCATGGTTTCTATTTCTTCCTGGTTCAGTCTTGGAAGATTGTATTTTTCTAAGAATGTATCCATTTCTTCCAGGTTATCCAATTGATTGGCATATAGTTGCTTGTAGTCGTCTCTCATGATGTTTTGTATTTCTGAGGTGTCCGTTGTTCTCCTTTTTCATTTCTAATTCTGTTGATTTGCATCTTCTCCCTTTTTTTCTTGATGAGTCTGGCTAATGGTTTATCAATTTTGTTAATCTTCTCAAAGAACCAGCTTTTAGTTTTATTTATTTTTCTTATGGTTTCTTTCCTTTCTTTTTCATTTATTTCTGCTCTGATCTTTATGATTTCTTTCCTTCTGCTCGCTTTGGGGTTTCTTTGTTCTTCTTTCTCTAGTTGTTTGAGGTGTAAGGTTAGGTTGTTTATTCGATCATTTTCTTGTTTCTTAAGGTAGGACTGTATTGCTATAAACTTCCCTCTTAGAACTGCTTTTGCTGCATCCCATAGGTTGTGGGTTGTTGTGTTTTCGTTGTCATTTGTTTCTAGATATTTTTTGATTTCCTCTTTGATTTCTTTATTGATTCCTTGGTTGTTTAGGAGTGAATTGTTTAGCCTCCATGTGTTTGTATATTTTGCAGTTTTTTTCCTGTAATTGATATCTAGTCTCATGGCGTTGTGGTCTGAGAAGATGCTTGATATGATTTCAATTTTCTTGAATTTGCCGAGGTTTGATTTGTGACCCAAGATGTGATCTATCCTGGAAAATGTTCCGTGTGCACTTGAGAAGAAAGTGTATTCTGTCGTTTTTGGATGGAATGTCCTATAAATATCAATTAAGTCAAGATGGTCTAATGTGTCATTTAAAGCTTGTGTGTCTTTATTTATTTTCTGTTTGGATGATCTGTCCATTGATGTAAGTGGGGTGTTCAAGTCTCCCACTATTATTGTGTTCCTGTCAATGTCCCCTTTTATAGCTGTTAACATTTGCCTTATGTATTGAGGTGCTCCTATATTGGGGGCATAGATATTTACCATTGTGATATGTTCTTCTTGAATGGATCCCTTGATCATTATGTAGTGTCCTTCCTTGTCTCTTTTAATAGTCTTTACTTTCAAGTCTAATTTCTCTGATATGAGAATTGCTACTCCAGCTTTCTTTGGACTTCCATTTGCATGGAATATCTTTTTCCATCCCTTGACTTTCAGTCTATATGTATCCCTTGGTCTGAAGTGGATTTCTTGTAGGCAGCATATAGAAGGGTCTTGTTTTTGTATCCATTCAGCCAGTCTGTGTCTTTTGGTTGGAGCATTTAATCCATTTACATTTAAAGTGATTATTGACATGTGTGTTCCAATTACCATTTTCTTAATTGTTTTGGGTTTGTATTTGTAGGTGTTTTCCTTTTCTTCTGTGTCCTACTTAGAGAAGTTCCTTTAGCACTTGTTGTAAGGCTGGTTTGATGGTGCTGAATTCTCTTAACTTTTGCTTGTCTGGAAAGCTTTTGATTTCTCCGTCAAATCTGAATGAGATTCTTGCTGGGTAGAGTATTCTTGGCTGTAGGTTTCTCTCTTTCAGGACTTTCAGTATATCCTGCCATTCCCTTCTGGCCTGCAGAGTTTCTGTAGAAAGGTCAGCTGTTATCCTGATGGGTTTTCCCTTATATGTTGTTTGTTGCTTTTCTCTTGCTGCTTTTAATATTTTTTCTTTGTGTTGAATTGTCATTAGTTTGATTAATATGTGTCTTGGTGTATTTCTCCCTGGGTTTATTCTGCATGGGACTCTCTATGCTTCTTGGACTTGGTTAATGATTTCCTTTCCCATGTTGGGGAAGTTTTCCACTAGAACCTCTTCAAATATTTTCTCAGACCCTTTCTTGTTTTCTTCTTCTTCTGGGATGCCTATAATTCGAATGTTGGTGCGCTTAATGTTATCACTGAGGTCTCTGAGAATGTCTTCTAATCTTTTTATTCTTTTTTCTTTTTCCTGCTCTGTGACGTTTATTTCCCCCATTCTATCTTCCAACTCACTTATTCGTTCTTCTGCCTCAGTCATTCTGCTGGTTATAGCATCTAGAGTATTTTTAATTTCAGTTATTTTGTTATCCATTGCTGTTTGTTTTTCTGAGTTCTTATGAACTGTTTCTTGTACTTTCTCTATTTTGTTATCGAGATTTTGTATCATTTTTACTATCATTACTCTAAATTCTTTTTCAGGCATTTTTCCTATTTCCTCCTCATTTATTTGGTCTTGTGGGTTTTTTTCCTGCTCCTTTGCCTGCATGGTGTTTCTTTGTTTCCTCATGGTTGTCCAAACTTTTGGGGTTGCTTGTCCAAAAACTTAGCGGCTATGTCGGGCTCCCGCAGTCCTTTCTGGTGTCCGAGGCCGTCTGCTGGTGTTCAGCTGGTTCTCTGCGGGAATTACTGTGTCCTTCCATGCATTCCCAATGCATCTGTGGAGAGGGATGCACTCCACGTCTCTCTACTTTGCCGCCATCGTTCTGTAGGTGAAGAGTCCCGGATTAGCTCGACTGGTCTCTGCTGCAGGTTGTAGGCCAGAACCGAGGTGTCAGCGGCCTGGGTTGTAGTTGGACACCTCTGGGAAGAATCTGCTTGCAAGTTCACCCGGGTCATTGGCAGAATAAAGTTCCTTGGAGTGAAAGGACTGAGGTCAGGTTTCCTGGCTGGCTGTCAGCTGGGTACCACCCTTAGCTCCTAGAGGCCCCACTCGGGGCCCCTGTCTCACAGCCACCAACAGCTCATCACACCTTTGTCAGACTCGCATCTCTCTGATTCCCCTCCTACGGCAGTTCTCTTCCACTTCTTCTCTGACCATCACTTTTGATCAATCCTTTCTAGTTTTCTATTTATAGCAATTCCATTTTGTATAGGTTAGTCTCTTGGATGGGCCATCTATGTCCCTCACAGTTTTCTGGTCTTAATTTCTGAATTATGGCTGAATATATTTATCTTTTTACTGCATCAGTTCTGTTTTCATCATTTTGCTTCTACTGATTCCATTTTATCTATTAATTAAACAGTGAAGTTTTCTGTATGCAGGTAGTACTTCCAGATCATATGTTGTTAGATTGTTTTCTTTTTCCATAATGATGCCCACATCCATATTTGTATTCTCTCTCTCACCTCCTCTCTCCCCCCTCCCTCACCCTCTCTCTTCTCTTTCTCTTTTTCTCTCTGAACTTCAATGAGTTTTTGTAAGTTGGGTGGTTTTTCTGTTTACTTAACCTGCAGAGAAGAATTTATACTCACTTAGTAGTAGCATATAATCAAATAGAAGACTGATAGAATTTATGTGGGTCCCTCCTTAAAGCTTTCACATTTTTAAAGACAGAAGAAATAAATGAAAAATAAGGAGGAATTACATTAACAGTAAATTTGCATAATATGTTCAGGTCTAGAAGAATTGGGAGGGGAATTAGAGCCATAGACAATTACAGCAAAGAACTTCATTCCAGTATTTGTATGAAAGCCCTCCTGGAGGGGCAGCCATTGGCATTTCCCAGTTCTCTCAAGGGTTGTGGCTGGTGATAGAAACATGTCCTTTCGCAGCCACTTCCAACAACTCTCTGCTCATTCTGCTTGCATCTTGCTCACCATTCAGTCCTGCAAGGGCTCTGAGGGCTGAGCTCATCACTGGAAACACCAGAGAGCACATCCTATTCTCAGTGGTCTGAGCGGGGAAACAAGCACAAAATTCCTAATATGATAAGGAATGTACTATGTAAATATTGGATAATTTGACGGTTTAGGGAATGGACACATATTATCATATATACAGCAGATATAATTAGAACTTTCTGTAGAGCTACTAATTGAACTCACTTCGATTGAATTGATTTTTGAATGTGTTGAGACAGATTTATTTGTTAGTTTGGTTTAGTTTGATTTTTTTTAAATCATTAATCAACCACTGGGTTATTTTATTCATAATGGAATGTAGCCTCTTTTCTCCACTCTAAGTCACCTTATGCCAAAATCAGGGTAACAAACCGTTCTTTTCTCTTCACATCTTTATATATCTATGCATCTCAAAAGCTGACCCAGTAAGTTGCATTTGGTGAAGTCAGAAGGCCAGAAGCAAAACCATCAACTGGTCTACTCATTCATTGGTCAAGCAACTTACACGGTGAAACAACCATGATCACCAAACTGTATCTAAGCCTATACATCATCTCTTCACAATTTCTACACTATTATAATTCACCTTGAGCACAGTATTTAATAAGTTAAAATGAATTTAAAAAGAAAAAAGATTGCCTGATTTTTATATATATGTCATACATAGAAATATACATTTTATATATTAAATATTATAGATATATAGCTATATCTGTAGCTACAGATAGATATACACATATAAGTCAGTGTCAATTGAAATTTGCCAGGTTATTGTTGGGAACATGTGTATGAGCATTTGCATGGGGAATCCATTCATTATGAAAACCATCTATCCCTACAAGACAATAAGGCAAACACCAGAAGACAAATCAGAAAGGAAGAGTGAGGATGAAAACTCAAAACCTTGGTGAATCACTGTGATAAGAGATTCTTTTCTCAATTTGCTGATGGTCTGTTTCTCCACATTAATGGTAATCCAATACCATATGTTTAGTTCAACCCCTACAGCTTTTAGTTCATGCCGCTTTCAGATTCAGGCTGCCAGGTCAGCAGTTTTGGCTGCTCTTGGCAGTGTTTTGATTTTTCACAAGAATTGTTACAGTAAATCCAAATGTGAGTTTCTTAGATAAACTTTTAAGCTAAATACTCTTATGTCTTCATTAGGGTATCAGACTACAAAGAAGCCAACAGTGTTCATGCGTATTTATAATTATTCAGATAAATGATTAGGGTTTATAAATACTTTCTGACAGTTTATAGAGAGGTTTGAAAAACTGTCAATCTATTATGATATTTATATTTACATGTCCAAGTTAAGTTTTTTAGCATTTTTTTTACTGATAATTTTACTTGGATGTTTAGATAGTATTTCAATAAAATTATTGAATAACTTTTACTCAATAAAAGTCATTTCAATAAGCATCACACATGCTTAGTAAAATACTATTCTCTGTACATTCCATCATAAATTAAAGGTTTTTCATAGAAACAGTATTCTTTGCTTTGGAGAAAGATTAAGGTATCACACACGAGTAAGTGAAAGACAAAATAAGAGAAAAAACCAAAGGCTCTAATTCATGAAAAAATGTGCCCAATTAATTTTTAATAAGCAAATGAGTCAATAAAGTGGATAAGCAAGTGAACATCTAGAGAGGATGTTATTTTGTGCTCTCTGGAAGATATCAGATATTCTCAATTTATAAGGAAAAATTATTTTCCTATGGTTCCACTGTTCATATTTTTCTAATCATTGTTTTTTTCCAGGTGAGGAAATATCAGTGCATAGCAGTCTCTGAAAAGCTTTGAACTTTGTAGTCATTTGAATCTTAGGGAAAGGGGGAAAAAACAGGTACAGACCATGATTTCAGGAAATGTCTACCTCAACCTTATGAGAGTGGACTGACTTGGAAATACAGATATTCTCTGGGACAGTTTTTGCCAACTCCTGGGGTTTAAAAATACTGCTTGGGAAAGTTGACTTCTTCTTTTATCTCTAATAATTCATTTAGGGAAAATGACCTTGTTATGCAACTCTGTTTGGAACTGTTAATTAAAATTAACGAGGATCTTGCTGTTTTGCACTGGCTTGTTTCTCCGATCAAGCTAGTTTAATCTGGACTGGTCTGACGTCCTGCTTGGACAGGTTTGACATTCTGCCAAGAAGCCAGCAATAGGCTGGGGAAGGTTAAAAAACTGAGCTGGCAAGTAGCAGAGTTTTGAAAGTTGAATTTCGGGCATGAACAACAGGAAGGAGCCTGATGGCCAGAGGTGAAGATGACAAATTCTAAGTTACCAATGTGGAAGAAATCCACTCCTTCTGTGTCCAAAAGACTTATGCTTTACTGCAGTTATCAGTTAAAAACTATGCATAGACATTCAGAAAATTCCAACAATTAGATAGAACTGCCACTGAAAAACATGCACCCTCGAGAAGTACTGAAATATCCAATGCCAGAGACCAACATTAAAGATCATATCTCTATTTGCCTATTTTGCATTTTAAAAAATAATAACTAGATTTATTTCCTAGAAGAGCCCCAATTTGGGGCTTTACAAGTCGGGAGTATTTCACTTTTAAAATATATTTTAAGAAGTAATGATTTTTTAACAATTTATTGGATTCCCTAAATATGTATGATATATAATTTATACTTGGAAGATACAGATACTTCAGTCACTTAGGAGGGGAAACTAAGGAAGTTAGAGGGGCTATACAAGATGCAGATATCACTGTTCTTTCCCCATCAACACACATTATTTCCTTCTCCTAGCCAGCAATACAAGGTTGTATTATTTTGTTGATATTTACATCATACATAAACTTGGCAAACAGAAGTGTTCATTTCCTAACTATTTAGCAGTCCCACTTTAATAAACATGTCTTCCTTTCAATATACTGCTTATGTTCAGTCCCTCTATGTGATGACTAATTAGATGTCAGTTTTCCCTCAAAATGATCTATAGATTCAACAGAATTCCCATCAAAATCAAGCAGAACTGTTTTCAGGAAATCATCAAGCTGACTCTAATTTTTTTTTTTTTGAAAAGACCAAATAAAATAGCAAAGATAAATTTTTAAAAAGAACCAGGAATAACACTAACCTATTTCCAGACTTGCTATAAAGCTACAGTAATCAAGACAGGGTGGTATTGGAGAAACAAAGAAACATAGATTACTGGAACACAATAGAAAGTCCTGAAACAGACCCACGCATATATGGTCAACTGATTTTTTATATAAAAGTGTAAAAGCAACTTAATGGTGAAAAATTGTTTTTTCAACGTGGGCCATAACAATTAGCTATTCATTTTCTAAGTATCTTGATCTATACCTTGTACCCCATAGAAAAATTAACTCAAAATAAGTCATGTACCTACATGTAAAACCTAAAATCATAAAAGTTTTAGAAGAAAACAGGAGAAAATCTTTGTGATCTGGCGTTAGCCAAAGATTTCTTAGGCATGATGCTAAAAGCACAAACCATAAAAGAAAAAAAAAGAAATCGGATTCCGTACAAATTAAGAACTACTCTTCGAAAGACATTATTAAGAAACTGAAAAGACTAGCCATATATTAGGAGAAAATATTTGCAGGACACACATGTGATTTTAAAAACCTGTATACACATAATCTTAAAATATCTCTACATATTCAACAGTAAGAAAGTAAACAACCCAATGGTAATAAATGGGAAAAAGACTTGAACAGATGCTTCACCAAAGATCGCAAGTAAATACATGAAAAGATGTTCAACATCATTTGTCACTAGGGAAATGCAGTAAAGCCACAGTGATATTCAACTAAATACTTATTAAATGGCTAAAAAAAACTTTTTTAAATAACAAGTTCTGGTAAGAATGTGGAGCAGTTAATGGTGAGAATGCAAAATTGTAAATTCAGTTTCTCAAACAGTTTGGCAATTTCTTAAAAAATTGAACACGCACTTACAATTAGAGTCAGTAATCTGACTCCTAGGTATTTACCTAAGTGAAATAAAAAGCTTTGTTCCCACAAAAACCTCTATGCAAATGCTTATAGCAGCTTTCTTTGTAATCATCAAAAACTGGAAACAATCCGAGTGTCCCTCAGCTGGGGAATGGATACACGAACTGTGGTCCAGCCACACAATGGAATACTGCTCAGTAATTGAAAGGAATAAACTAGTGATGCTGACAACTTGGGAGATTCTCAAATCCATTATTTTAAGCAAAAGAAGCCAGACTCAAAAGGCTGTGAATGGGATGATTCCATTTATATGACATTCTTGCCAAGGCAACCGTATAGAGAAACAAATCAGTGGTTGCAAGAAGCTGGAAGTGGGGAGAGGGCCTTACTGCAAAGGGTCATGTGGTGGTGACAGGGGGTGAGGGGAGGATTTTGAAGGTGATGGAATTGTTCTGTATAGTGATTATGATGGTGATGATGGTTACGTATATATGTTTGCCAAAACTTGCAGAACACTGCACTACAGAGAGTAAATGGGGGGAAAAGTGTAGGGGAGGGGAGTGCAGGAGGGGGTGGTAATTCTTTTAAAAATTGTAAGAGGACAGAGGGCAAAGTTTAGAGCCCTTGAGGAAGGGTGAAGTATAGTGAAGCTAGGGATTCGGGCAGTACAGGCCAGAGGAAGAATTCTTTGTTAGCTGTTGATCTTAGACATTTGATATATTTGATTTCTTGAGCAAGTTACTTAACCTCTCTTAAGTTTCCATGTCTTCTATAAAATGCAGACCCATAACACCCACTTCATGAGGAGCTGTGCTGCTAAATGAGAAAATGTATATGCTTTGTCTCAGCACAGGGTTTGACATGTAATACTTATTCTAAGTAAATGGTAGCTGTAGCTTATGCCTTTGTGCCCTGTGTCACGTGCCCTGGGCCCCTTCTGATTTCAGCCACACATGGCGTGTGTCTCAGACTCACAGTGTATTGACAGCATCCCACCTCCAGAGTGTGCCTCTGATTGTTCTGCATTCTGTCCCAGGTCCTGGGAACACAGCTGGGCCAGGTCCTGGGAACACTGCTGGGCCAGCTGAAAGTGCAGCCCAGGAATGTCAGGGAGTTAGACCCCTGAAACAACCCTCAACCGATGATGCAGAGCAAACAGCTTTTTGTCCTCCGGAAGGAGACCTGGGGAGGTTGCAGCAGAATGGAGGCCCCTTGCTCACAGTAATGCTATAATAATGTCCCCTCATGTTGTCTTCCTCTTCCCCATCTGGTACACCTTTACCCCTCTCTCTGGCTTCCTGAGATCACCTCTCCAATAAACTGCCCAGCCCAATGCCCCATTTCAGGCTCAGCTTTCCAGAGAGCTGTTTCCAAACTTATGGTTGCCAAGGGTGGAGGGCTGGGTGGTGTTGGGATGAATTGGGAGATTGGGATTGACATATATACAGTACTATGTATAAAATAGATGACCAATGAGCACCTACTGTATAGCACAGGGAAGCCTACTCAGTGCTCTGTGGTGACCTAAACGGGAAGGAAATCTAAAAAAGAGTGGAGATATATATGTACGTATAACTGATTCACTTTGCTGTACAGCAGAAACTAACAACATTGTAAACAACTATACTGTGATTAAAAAGAAAAAGGAGAGAGACAACATTCTTAAATCTGATGTGATGACTCAATGAAATGTCCATACCTCATGCCCCCAACCATATACCCTCCTCTTCAGTAAAGGCTGTTTGTGTTGTGATTTGTAACTTGCTAAGTGTCTGTGTCTATATAATCATCCTCTGCGGTCTCATGCCGCCCTGGAGTGCAGAATTTACATATGCTGCCTGTGGCTTTGTGTCACAACCCCCTTCCACTCTGCTACCCAACAGAAAATGTCTGCTTGAAAATGGGTAGTACCCCTGTTCTTCCATCTTCAGTCTCCACTTCTTCCTGTCCCATACCTATTTTCTTCCCATTCCTCACATCACTATGCTGCTGAGCTACTCTGTAAAATGCGTGCTACAGACACAGATTCAGCCTCAGCCCATTTTACAGAGCAGCTCAGCGAAGTGATGGAATTAGGACTCGGGAGGGACTAGGTATGGGACAGGAAGAAGTGGACTGGAGGAACACAGACATGGCAATACCCTGCCCCATCCCAAGAAATTCATGCTCTAAGCTTCTCCTAACATCTCCTTTTGCTGTTTCTTCTACCCCTCACCCCCATTCACAGTTATTTTCAAAACAACTTGTAGCTATTCTCAAAACCTACTTGCACTATAAAAGAAAATGTAACCCCAGACCGTGTAGCCAATAAGCCCCATTGTAACAAAATTTAACAAACACAAAAGCAGCCCTGAAATAGTGTTGTATCCTTTAAAATGAAGTTATTATCTAAATATGGCTCTCCACATCTGGTTATGATATCAGGCTATGCTTTAGATGGTTTTGTATCTTATACCAGTGCTGTCTGGTAGAACTTACTGTGGTGATAGAAATGTTCTTTATCTGCACTGGCCACTAAACGCTTGAAATTGGGCTAGTGTGACTGAGGAACTGAGGAACCATATTTAGTTATATAATATAAATCAAATATCATTCATTTAAGTGTAAGTAACCGCATTTGGCCACTCTCTAACATCATATTAGGCCTATAAGCTCATCACCAATATCATAGAAATTAAACCTCTATCTCCTAAGCGCATTTTTTTGTTGTTGTTTTTCTTCTGGGCAATGCTGGTACTTTTAATTTTAATTAAAATTAAATTAATTAATTTTAATCTCTTCGAATATAATTATTAATATACAGAAAAAACTTTATGCTTTGAAATTTGTCAGCATCCTAAGGGTCATAAACAAGCCATATTTCCTTTTAAAAAGTTTCAAGAACATTAGCAAAAGCTAAAGGCTTCTTGAACAAGAAGACTTTCTTCAAAAACTGAACATGTGGTTTGACGCGAGCCTCCATACACTCTCTGGCTGCCTTAGGAAGCATACTCAAGCGGATTATCAAATAATCTCAGCCTCCCACATTACTTTTTTTCTCTAATTTGATAATATAAAGAACCTCCAAGAGTGCCCTGTCATGCTCCTTTATCTGTTGCCTATACTGTTGCTGTTGAAAGCCTGAAGACATACGTGATGTTTTTTTCTGGGCAACCTAGCCTGCTTAGAAGTTAACAGAATGCAGGTAACCGACAAAAGAAAGTAACTTGTTGTGATCAATAAAAATAATCTGAAAAAGGATAGATACATGTATAGGTATAACTGAGTGATGTTGCTGTACACCTGAAACTAATACAACATTGTTAATCAACTATGCTCCAATATAAAATAAAATTTAAATACACACACACACACACACACACACACACACACACATATATATATACAGTCTAAACGAAGGCCTTAATCCCCCGGTTCACTAAAGATGTATTCTCAGATGTCAAGTGACTTCATAACTACAATTCACTCATCTTTACTCACCCCCCTTCTCTATGCATTTGAGGCAACGTCAGGAATTATTTTTTTTTCAGGCAGTATCTTTTTTTTTTAATCTTTATTGGAGTATAATTGCTTTACACTCTTGTGTCAGTTTCTGCTGTACAACAAAGTGAAAGAGTCACATGTATACATATATCCCCATATCCCCTCCCTCTAGAGCCTCCCTCCCAACCTCCCTATCCCACCCCTTTAGGTCTTCACAAAGCATCAAGCTGGTCTCCCTGTGCTCTGTATTAGCTTCCCACTAGCCATCTATTTTACATTTGGTAGTGTGTATATGTCGATGCTACTCTCTCACTATGTCCCAGCTTCCCCTCCCCCCAGTGTCCTCAAATCCATTCTCTACGTCTGCATCTCTATTCCTACCCTGCCACTAGGTTCATCAGTACCATTTTTCTAGATTCCATAAATATGTGTTAGCATATGGTATTTGTTTTTCTCTTTCTGGCTTACTTCACTTTGTATGACAGACTCTAGGTCCATCCACCTCACTACGAATAGCTCAACTTCATCCCTTTTTATGGCTGAGTAATATTCCATTGTATATATGTGCCACATCTTCTTTATCCATTCATCTGTTAGTGGACATTTAGGTTGCTTCCATGTCCTGACTATTGTAAATAATGCTGCAGTGAACATTGTGGTACATGTATCTTTTTGAAATACAGTTTTCTCAGGGTATATGCCCAGTAGTAGGATTGCCAGCTCATATGGTAGTTCTATTTTTAGTTTTTTAAGGAACCTCCATACTGTTCTGCATAGTGGCTGTATGAATTTACATTCCCACCAACAGTGCAGGAGGGTTCCCTTTTCTCCACACCCTCTCCAGCATTTATTGTTTCAAGATTTTTTGATGATGGCCGTTCTGACTGATGTGACGTGATACCTCATTGTGGTTTTGATTTGCATTTCTCTAATGATTATTGATGTTGAGCATGTTTTCATGTGTTTGTTGGCCATCTGTATGTCTTCCTTGAAGAAATGTCTATTTAGGTCTTCCTCCCATTTTTGGATTGGGTTGGCTTTAGCTAGACTCATCAAGAAAAAAAGGGAGAGGACACAAATCAATAAAATTAGAAATGAAAAAGGAGAAATCACAACTGACACTGCAGAAATACAAAGGATTATAAGAGACTATTATATGCCAATAAAATGGACAACCTCGAAGAAATGGACAAATTCCTGGAAAGGTACAATTTTCCAAGACTGAATCAGGAAGAATTAGAAAATATAAACAGAATTATCACAAGCAATGAAACTGAAACTGTAATAAAAAATCTTCCAACACACAAAAGCCCAGGACCAGATGGCTTCACATGTGAATTCTATCAAACATTTAGAGAAGAGCTAGCACCTATTCTCAAACTCTTCCAAAAAATTGCAGAGAGAGGAACACTCCCAAATTTGTTCTACGAGGCCACCATCACCCAAAACCAGACAAAGATATCACAAAAAAAGAAAATTTCAGACCAATATCACTGATGAACATAGATGCAAAAATCCTAGACAAAATACTAGCACACAGAATCCAACAACAGATTAAAAGGATCATACACCATGATCAAGTGGGGTTTATCTATGGAATGCAAGGATTCTTCAGTATATGCAAATCAATCAATGTGATACACCATATTAACAAAATGAAGGATAAAAACCACATGATCATCTCAATAGATGCAGAAAAAGCTTTTGACAAAATTCAACACCCATTTATGATAAAAACTCTCCAGAAAATGGGCATAGAGGGAACCTATCTCAACATAATAAAGGCCATATATGATAAACCCACAGCAAACATTATTCTCAGGGGTGAAAAACTGGAAGCATTTCCGCTAAGGTCAGGAACAAGACAAGGATGTCCCCTCTCACCACTCTTATTCAACATAGTTTTGGAAGTCCTAGCCACAGCAATCAGAGAAGAAAAAGAAATAAAAGGGATATGAATTGGAAAAGAAGAAGTACAACTGTCACTGTTTGCAGATGATATGCTACTATACACAGAAAATCCGAAAGATGCCACCAGAAAACTACTAGAACCAATCAATGAATTTGGAAAAGTTGCAGGATACAAAATTAATGCACAGAAATATCTTGCATTCCTATACACTAACAATGAAAAATCAGAAAGAGAAATTAAGGAAACAATCCCCTTTACCATTGCAATAAAAAGAATAAAATACCTAGGCATAAACCTACCTAAGGATACAGAAGACTTGTATCCAGAAAACTATAAAACACTGATGAAAGAAATCAAAGATGACATGAACAGATGGAGGAATATACCATGTTCTTGGATTAGAACAATCATTGTGAAAATGACCATACTACCCAAAGCAATTTACAGATTCAATGCAATCCCTATCAAATTACCAATGGCATTCTTCACAGAATTAGAACAAAAAATTTTACAATTTTTGTGGAAACACAAAAGAGCCTGAATAGCTAAAGCAATCTTGCAAAAGAAAAATGGATATGGAGGAATCAGGCTTCCTGATTTCAGACTATACTACAAAGCTATAGTAATCAAGACAGTATGGTACTGGCACAAAAACAGAAATATAGATCAATGGTATAGGATAGAAAGCCCAGAGATAAACCCACACACATATGGTCACCTAATATATGACAAAGGAGGCAAGAACATATAATGGAGAAAAGACAGCCTCTTCAATAAGTGGTGCTGGGAAAACTGGACAGCCATATGTAAAAGAATGAAACTAGAACACTACCTAACACCATACACACAAATAAACTCAAAATGGATTAAAGACCTACATGTAAGACTCAGACACTATAAAACTCTTAGAGGAAAATGTAGGCAGAACACTCTATGACATAAAGCAAAGCAAGATCCTTTTTGACCCACTTCCTAGAATAATGGAAATAAAAACAAAAATAAACAAATGGGACCTAATGAAATTTAAAAGCTTTTGTATAGGAAAGGAAACCATAAATAAGACAAAAAGACAACCCTCAGAATGAGAGAAAATATTTGTAAATGAAGCAACTGACAAAGGATTAATCTCCAAAATACACAAGCAGCTCATGCAGCTCAATATCAAAAAAAAATCAGGTATTATTGAAGACACCTTCCTTCTTGAGCCCCTCTCCTCCCTGCCTTCCCATAGCCTGTGTTATCTTTGTTTCAGTCCTGCCCCCTGCCCCACCCCGACCTTTCCTTATCCTATTCTCTCTTTGGTTTTTCTTCTGCCTCCACCATTAGTCAGCTTTTCTCCTTAGCCTTCCACACTTCTCACTCTCTCTCTCTTGAAAACAGAATTTGTCCATCTCTCCCATGTAGCTCTCGGCCCTAGGCTGACAACTCCCCAAACGGAGTTTCTCCCATAAATTTCCAGTCATGTTCTACAACCCTCTGTGCATAGACACCTCACTGCTGCCTCCGTTTAACGTCTCTAGAACCTGAATCATCACATGCCTCCATAACCAGTTCCTCATCCTTATCATCATCCAGACCACGAGGATCAGAGTCATCATTCCCTCCTCTTTCCTCGCCTCTCATAGCAAATGAAATTCCTTTCCTATCATCTCCACTTTATGTCAGTTCCTAGACAAATGCAGTCTCCTCATTAGTCTCACTCTGTTTTCCCTCCATTCAACCCAGCTTGCACTCTCACCATATAAATCTTTCGGAATTATTCCTTTCAAATCACCCCCCTAATCCGAAAACTTTACTGGATTCCCATGATTTACATAGTATTAAATCTAAACCCCTCAGCTTCCCACTCAAGAGCCTTACTCTTGACATTAACCCCACCTTCTCTGCCATTACTTCCTTCCTAATGCAAATTCTGTTTCTGCATCCAGACTACAGTTTCCCACTTCTAAGATTTTGCTCACAGAGCTTCTCCCCAACTGCTTGTCCCCAAATGCCTTCTCCTCCCTATGCTGTCTATTCAACTCTGGCTCATTTCAGATCCTAGCTGAGTCCGCCTTCTTAATGTGACCCTTTGGGTGTTAAGCCTCTCCCGATCTGCAAAAACAAATATTGCCCGTATCACTCCATTGTCATTTATTGTTACTTGACTGGGTCATTAGTGTATCTGTATGTTTCCATGTATATCTCTGTGTTTGCATGTGTATCTGTGTGTGAAAATTAGGATATATGTAAAGCACTTAGGAAGGTTCCTGGAACATAAGTGCTCAACAACTATTAGCAATTATCAGTATGATTATTTTTTAGTATTACTACTACTGTTATTATCATGAAAATGCTCTACCAATGTATTCTACAGAGCCCAGTGTAGTGTCTTGAAATTAGTATGTCCTTAACAAACACAAATTCTGTAAAGTAATTTTCACGCATGGATGCTTTGCAAAGCAATTCATAGAAGCAGGGAGAGAAGTGAGTGATGGAGGGGGCTTAACTGATTATCTTGAGTGTGGAAAGTAGATTTTGCCTAGAAAATTCTTTTCTGAAAAGCTTTATCCAGTTTGTGTATACATCCAAATTATAATATATTTAGTCTCTTCTCGGGGATAACAGCCCTCCTCCTACCCATCTGTCATGTCAGGTTGCGCTGAGCAAATGCTAACTTACCTTTTTGATATACCATTTGACAATTTCTGGTTTCAGATATCACACGCAAGGTTGCACATCAGTGGATCAAATTTGAATCCATATTGTCAAGTTCAAATTTAGAATAAAATTACGTTGCATCTTTCATATAAACTTAAAAGTAAAGCTGTATATCAAACGAGGGTGTGCATGTAACTTGAATGCAGAAGATAAAAGCGAGGCAAAGGAAGACATTATTACCTTATTGGCTGTGAAATTACTGAACCAACTCAGTTGATTTATGGAAGAAGGTTTAAGCAGCTTCAGTTGAACTTTTGCATTGCAACTTCTGGATGCCCATTCCATTAATTCATTAAATAAAAAGAGCATTTTTTCATTTTAATTATTTCAGCTACACATGTTAAATATGCTAAAAGCTAAACACAAGCAATAATATTCCTGTCATTTTTTTTCATCTGCCAACTTCTTAGAAATAATTAACCTATATTGAGAGAAGTAATTCTTCACTCAAAATGATTTTTTCCAATGCAAAGGAAGCAGCTTGCAATAAAAATTTATATAACCCAGTCATTCAGTACAAGAATAGAACTGAAAAAGCATTAACAGAAATTTAGTTCAATACTAATAATTCTCAAAAGGAGAAATTTGCCTGTGTTTACTTTAATTTCATAGGATAAATATATATTTCAGATTTTCCATATTCTTACGGTGTTTTTTTTAAATTTTAGAGACTAATTTTATTCTAAGCAGGAGTATTTGAAGATGTTTTAAATTTTGAATCAAAAAAATATCCATTTTGAATATATTAGAATAAAAAATACTGACCTGATTTCTGACCTTCAAATTCAACAATAGAGGCAAAGAGTCACAGACATGAGGAACAGCTTCAAGTGGTAAAATATTAAAATGGGAGTTTTCTAAGGTACAATGAGAGGAGAGGAGGTGTCACAGTTTCCTGGACACTGAGAGGGAAGGATTCATTCTAAGAGCATCCTAGGTCCCTCATGCTAATTAGGTAGGTAGGTAGGTAGGTAGGTAGGTAGGTAGATGAATAGTTGGATAGATGGAGACCTGAACAGTTGGATGTGTGGATTGGTGGATGGATGGATGGACGGATGGATAGATGATAGATAGATAGATAGATAGATAGATAGATAGATAGATAGATAGATATCATAGATAGATGATAGAAACTAAGTTACAAATAATGAATTCTCTGCAATGTTGCAGCCTCTTCACAAAAGTCACCTTGGCTTCTATATGAATTTTCCCAGCCCCTTAATGTTTTGTGTCATCAAGTAAAAGCAGCTGAGCACAATATAATAACACAGCTCACTGCAGCAGGGTGCAAACAGACCCAGTACTATACCCAATGAAACAAGCACTGTATTGGAAGTGCTTGGTGGGAGATTTTCCTCCTTTTATGCATTTTGTACAAAGTCTGAAACTATTCCTCAACCTGCAACATATCTCTTTCCCTTATTTCCATAATTCAGGTGCTTCAACCTTCTCTTACATTCACTTCTCTCCAGCTACATTTACCATCTTCCCCTCAGAGGTGAAATCTAGAATTTACTGTAGTATTATTTTTAAAGACTATTGCATGTCCTTTTAACCAAATTATTGTTAGTAATTGGGACTGTTATTTTTTTTTTTTTGGTAATGTACTAATTATAAAGATGTACAGGTATGGAGTGACCGGCCTCAATTCTATATTTCCATTAAGCTTTGTTAATCATTTTTTAGAGATGATTTTGCCAAACATGAGGTTTTTCAGGAAAGCCTATATAGCAGAAGAAATATCTATATTCTGTTCTAGAATTTCTCAATACATTGTTTCATCCTTATGTTAAAAACCATATTGCCTATGTGAAGTTTTAATTCATCATCCATATTTGTTTCTAACATCCTCCAAAGCCATTTACTAATATCCCTTCCTTTTCCCACTACCTGTTCTAGCCCTGGAATGTAGAAAAACCTTCAACATTTACAACTTATTCATAAATCAACTTTGGTGCTATAGCGTGTTCATCAAATGGGTAGTCATTAAAAAAATTATTTTTCTCAAAAATATTATTGGATATGAATTGGTTAAGTCATTTAAATGTTTTACTCTACCAGTAATCTGTGATTTACAACATTCTACCTATCTAATTACAGCACTGTGAGTCATCTCTTCTATTTCATCACACAAGACATCTTTTAAAAGATAAAAGGTTTTTGTTCACCTGTCATCTTTCTATTCCTTGTCTTCTCTTCATTCCCCATGTTGGCCCCAGTCATGTGGACTTTGGGATGCTAGTCACCTGCCTGCTATCTTTCTGACATATTTTTGCAAGTATTTTTGGCATATCACTCTGTGCCAAGCTTGCCCTTTCTCTCACACAGGCTACATACTTTAGCGCTTTCCCCCTCAACTGAACTCTTCCATCTGTCTAATGAGCAATTAATTCCCTTGACAAAAAAAAAAATAGACGTCGGCGGTAGTTTTTAATATATCAGTTTTTCATACATCAAGAGAATGGCTTGCTCCAATTCAAGTGGTACTCCTTTCGCTGTTTTATTCTTTTTATTTTGCTTTGAGTTATATTTTTTCAGATAAATCAATTTTTTTTTTCAAATCGAAGGAGTTGAATGTAGAATGTGAACACTAGAGCCAAGCTTTGGCGTTTACACCCTCTTCTACTATTTAGTCACTATGTATTCAGGTTATTTAACCTCCCTGGGCCTCAGTTTCCTCATAGGGATGTGGGTATATAAAATAAGTAAGTATGTATGAAGTGCTTATAATATTGCCTGGTACATAATAAGATTACATAAGTGTATGTTGCTATCACTATGATTATTATCTTATTTTATGTCATGTTATTCCTTGATGCTCTTATACCATATATTTGCAGGTATTGAGATATGAAATATACTTTGGAGTTTCACATAGGAAGACATGGCAAATCAGAGTTAACATCTTCAACACACACACACACATACATACACACACACACACACACACACACACACACACACACTGTGAGAACATTTTAAAGTCTTATCAGCCCTTCCACCATGTGGAAACATTGACTAGGAACTCAAACCATTCAACTCTTGGTAGACTGGGGTCTCACATTCTTGGTGGATTCTTCTACAGCAACTATCTAATAATCTGAGAAAATGTGGTTTTGAATTATACTCTGTGACTGATGTTCGAGAATGAGACATTTCATTAGATCCTTTATTCACTGAGAAAATAATAGTTTCCATCCTGTGCCAAACACCATGCAAGTTGCTAAGGGTGCAGAGGTGAACAAAAAAATTCATAGTTCTTATTGTCTCCGAGTTTATAATCTGGTGGAGAAAACATACAAAGGAAATAACCTAGCTTAAGAACTAAAACAAATGAATAATGGAAGGTTTCATGAGAATACATGGGAAGGGCAGGTATATTGAACTTGGGGGTTCAGGGAAATCTTCCAGGAGAAGGGCTGTCTAAATGGAGACGTAAAGGGTAAGTAGGAGTTAGTAAAAGTCTGGGTGAGTTTTCGGCGCAAAGGAAAGAGCGTGTGTGAAGACTACTGTATCTGTGATAGACCACAAGGACTTCAACTCACTACACTTGTCTATTCTTCTACTAGAATAAAGACAGAAGAACTTGTCTGATTTGTGCACTGCTGTATATCCATATCCTTGAAAAGTGCATATACCGTGATATACAGTAGGAGCTCTATAAATATTTGTGGAATGAATGAATACATTTCAACACAGCTTTGTTATTGTCCACTTACGCCTTGCAACCAGGAACTCTGGTTAGTTTAATCTGATGATTAAGCCTCAGGGTTTACAGCAGTATCGTTTATGCATATCAAGGATCTACTGCACAAATGCAGTATGTTATCTGTGTTCCTAATAAAAAGCTACAGCTTACTCTTCAATGTTATTGAGGGCCAATGAGACAACAAATATTATCCATGCTAAGAAAAATATTAGTATTTCTTATCTTTTCATAAGCTTTATGAACTGCCATTAAGATTCAGCCATGCAGATATAGGTGTGGGTGTGTTCAAATGCTTGCAAGCTAGAGTTTCCCAAATGTTTTCCCATCTTAATCATAGAAAAAGTAAATAAAAGGAACCCCCAAGGCTTTAAATACTGGCCAGAAAAGCTCGCATTCAATATTGGGTTAAAAATGCAATAATTTCAGCTATAGGTTCAAGACAAAAAATTTGCCAGGGTTTCTAGTGAGTTCTAAAGTCTCCCTAGGGAACTACAGTAAAATATTGAAGTAAACCTAACAAATGTATAAAGTAGACAAGCTCAGTTCTAGGAATCAGTAATTCCTGGTACAAGCACAGGCGGAAATTGTGAACTGACAGGTTTATTTCTGGCAACATTCCACTTTCCCTTTCAGAAAACTTTTGCCTTCTCACTGCCCAAGCCAACCCTCCCCTCCACCCCCACCTCCCACCCCAACTCCATCCTCATTCAAGGCTGATCCTCTCAGGCAATACCTCATTTCTCTACTTGTCTCTTTATCCTCTTACCTTTCAAAATCTCAACTGGATCGGAGATGTCATTTTTGTATATTTGAGGTTTTCATGAAAGGCAGTCAGACCCAATAAATAGCACAGAGACGAAAACCCGGTTAAACCAGCTCTATGCTGTGCAGTCCGGGCAAGGTACATGAGCTCTCTGAAGCTCTAATTCCTCATAGGTTTTGATAGAGTGCCATCCCATTGGGAAAATGCAGTCAATGATCAAATGATTCCATACTGGAGAGGTAATGATTAAAATACTCAATGCATCCTTCCAGAAATAGCCACACGTTCAAAGGACATAAGGCCAAAGGAAGAAAATGCTTACAGGAGATTTCCTGGCAGTAGGAAGAGAATAAGGATAAGTATGTGAGGATAAAGACTTTCCCAGAAAACTTTAACGCACACTTCATGGGCAGCTACCTACTCCACCTATTTCAACTGGTATGATGTCGTGCATATAGAAGATAGCTGCCAAAAAGAAACTTCCAGATAATTAAATGGTTCCAGCCCAGTTATTGAGCCCAGAGCTAAACATATTTTAAGTGCTCAATTAATTTCTAACTAAATGAAATTGACCACTGCCTTATATATTTTAGTATGCAGCTGCCTTTTGAGTATATTTGTATACTTTGAATAGTGGTACTACTTTTCATTAATTCTAGAATGGATATTTTCCCTCACTGTTACATCTCTGAAATCAGGATACATCGTACACTTATTGCAATTAATTAGCCTTTTTCTTCTTTCTTAGTGGTACATAAAAGATGGAATCTTCAATTCACTAAAATGTTAACATATAGAATTCCACACAATGACTGTGCAGTCAGTCCTGATTGAAAGTAAAAGACCAGAGAAAACCATAATCCAAAAAGAAACATGTACCATAATGTTCATTGCAGCATTATTTACAATAGCCAGGACATGGAAGCAACCTAAATGCCCATCAACAGATGAATGGATAAAGAAGATGTGGGATATGTATATACAATGGAATATTACTCAGCCATAAAATAGGAATGAAATTGAGCTATATGTAATGAGGTGGATAGACCTAGAGTCTGTCATACAGAGTGAAGTAAGCCAGAAAGAGAAAAACAAATACTGTATGCTAACTCATATATATGGAATCTAAAAAAATGGTACTGATGAACCCAGTGATAGGGCAAGAATAAGGATAAAGATGCAGCTAAAGGACTGGAGGACACAGGGTTGGGGGGGAGGGCGAAGGGGAAGCTGGAATGAAGTGAAAGAGTAGCATAGACATATTTATACTACCAAATTTAAAATAGATAGCTAGTAGGAAGTTGCTATATAACAAAGGGAGATCAGCTCAATGATGAGTGATGCCTTGGAGGGTGGGAAGGAGTGGCAGGAGGGAGGGGATATGGGATATATGTATAAATACAGCTGATTCACTTTGGTGTACCTCAAAAGCTGGTACGAGAGTGTAAAGCAATTATATTTCAATAAAGAGCTTAAAAAAAAAAGTCAAAGAGCAAAATACTCAGTTTAGTGGGCCATAGTGATCTATTATGCTTCTTAGATGTTTAGTCTCTGAGAACCAACTTTAAGATATTTAAAAAGACAGGTATGAACAAGGTACATGTGTAAAAAGAAGTGTTTTGTGTTGACCTAGGAAATATATAATTATGGGAAGTGAGCAAATCTCAAAATAAGATAAATATATATATATATATATATATATATTCACTCTAATTTTTAAAAGTACTTACCTTAATTGTTTCAAAATGACAAGATGGGAAAAAGAAGACTGCTAGGATGTCAACTCTTTGTAAAAGCTTGAATTGTATCTTAATCTATTGGAGGTTGTGCATTAAGCAGTTTGAAAATCACTACTTCGTATTCATCAATATTTATGTAAAAATGCCCAAAGTATTGTGATTCCTTTAAGCAATTTCCAGCTATTCATTTTACCCAAGCGATTTGGGGGAAATCATTAAGAAAGGAAGGAAAGAAAAAGGGAGGGAGGAAGGGAAGAAGGGAGAAAAGAAGGGAAGGAGGGAGAGAGAGAGGAAGTGAAAAAGGAGGGAAGGCATGCATTGATGACATAAGTGCAACAAATTTATATTTAATTTTACAAATCTCCTGTTAATTGGGGTTAATGTAAGCATAGCCATGTGATTCCTCATGGCAGAATTAACATTCTTGTAGAGTGCAATGATCAGTGTTGGCTCTCATGTAATCACCTTCTCTAAGAAATTATTTGTTTTTAAAATGATGTTTCTGTGTCTGTGAAGACTCAAACATCCTTATTGGCTTGATATGTTTTGGTTTTATATTTTGATTTAACATCCTGAATACAGTCATCCACAGATCAGACCGGAATATACATTTCATAAAAACAATACATAACATAAAAACTCCATCCTCACACCACAATTTCACACATCTATGCCAGTCAAAGACTATGATCAATTCCAGATGCTCTAATCTATAATATTCTCTGTAGTCATGGAAAATATCACCTTGGACAGACGTGTTGCACCATGAATTCTCAAATTTACTTTCTGAGACATCTCAGGATGTATAGCTTGACAAAATCTGCAGCTGTTTATCGCAGCATCCAATATACCTCTTGTGTTAATTCCTGTGTAAAAGGAAAGATTAGGCAAGATAGATCAAGGAATCTACTGAAATTTCAAAAGCAAAGTAAAATCTTACAACTGTTAAAACAAGCAGAAAATATTCTCTGCTTTTCCCCTAAAACTTGACCATAGACAAAAAATTGACAAAAAATCAATTTTAGAATGTTATTCTTACAAAAGACGGTGAAATAACCCAAATGTCCATCCACTGATGCATGGATAAACAATGGAATAACATTCGGCAATAAGAAGGGAAGAAGTCTGACACATGCTACAACCTGGATGGACCTTGAAAATATTTTTCTAAGGGAAAGAGGCCAGTCACAAAAGACCACGTATTGTATGATCCAATTTGAATAAAATTTCCAGATCTGTAGAGACAGAAAGTAGATTAGTGATTGCCCAAGGCTGAGAGTGGGTGATCAATAGGGAGTGACAGCTAACAGGTACAATGTTTCTTTTGGGGGGGTGATGAAAGTGTTCTAAAATTAGATTATGGAGACAGTTGCACAACTCTGTGAATATACTAAATTGTACACTTTAAATGGATGAATTATGGTATGTGAATGACACGTCAGTAACACCTTTTCAAAAGACAGGGCAATAGCTTAAAGGCAAAACATTTTCCCTCACAGTAAATGGCAAAAATTTTCTCCATGGCAGAGATAGAAATGCTCTGGTGAAAGCACTGAAAAATAAAAAGAGAAAAGGGGAGTACTTAGCCGAAATTTACTGAAGAGAACTCAATATGGAGGCAGTTATCCAATGCTATTATCTGTGTTTAAACAAATGATTCCAGTAACCAGGAAACAGTTCTCGGAGCCTGAGAAGGATTGTCAGATAAAATACAAGAAGCTCAGTTGAATTTGAAATCCAGACAATGAATAGACTTTTAATATAAATGTCTCCAAATATTATATAAATATTAAATTAAATACTAAAAAATATTACATATCTGGGGACCTACTTATGTTCAAACACTATCCATTATTTGCCTGAAATTCAAATTTATCTGAGAATCTTGTACTTTTTCTGCCCTTATTAAATCTGGCAGTCTAGGCCTGTGATTATTATTTTTTTAGAGTGCTTTCTTACAAAGAGCTCAGAGCAGTTGTAAACAAAACCAGGGTAGGACTACGTAAGACTGAGAGGAAATTGTTCTATCCGCATATCACCCATTCATTTAGTTAGTGTTTTATATGCCCAACACTGGAGATACAACAGTGAGTAAATGGATTCAGAACTTAGAGTCTGGCAAAGAAGACAGACAAGTGAAAATGCAATAACAATGAAGTATGGTAACAGATAGAAGATGACAAGAAGACAGCAAGTGAAGAAGAAAAGTCAGAAAAATGGGCAAAGACTCAGAGGTGAACAAGAACATGGCTAGTTCAAAGAATCAAAGTTCCATATTAAAACAACAACAACAAAACACAAACAAACAAACAAACAAAGACTGCAAGGACAGAATGAAGAAGAGGTTATTTTTTACAGGTGTTGAAAAGCCAGACCATGAAGGGTTGTGGTTTTTCATTCGTTTTAAATGGATTTTATTAAGCAGAACATATAGAGTTCCCATATACCCTGTCCTTACACATGCAAGGCCTCCCCCACTGTCAGCATCCTACATCAGAGGGGTAGATTTGCTATAGTCAATGAACCTACATTATCACCCAAAGTTTACATTAAGGTTTCCTTTTGATGTTATACTTCCATGGATTTTAACAAATGTATAATGACATGTATCCATCATTATATTGTAGTTTCACTGCCCTAAAAATCCTCTGTGCTCTGCCTTGTTCATTCCTCCCTCTCACCTAACCCCTGACAACCACTGATCTTTTTACTGTCTCCATAGTTTTGCCTTTTCCATAATGTCATATAGTTGGAATCATCCAGTATGTAGCCTTTTCAGACTGGTTTCTTTCACTTAGTAATATGCTAAAAATGTAAGGTTCTCTCATGTGTTTTCAAGGCTTGATAGCTCATTTCTTTTAAGAGCTGAATAATGTTCCATTGTCTGGAGATACTCATGGAGGGTTTTTAAGTCATCTTAAAAGCATTGATTTTAAACAGGGAGAAACGGGATCACATGGCTTAAAAAAAATCACTCTGGTTCTAAATTGGAGAATAGACTGGAGGAGGACTTATAAGAAGATTATTGCTGTAATTTGGAAGAGAAAGGATGGTGGCCTGGAACTGTGTTAGTGGCCAGGGAGAGGCATAAGCATAATCAAGGTGTAAAAGGAAGCAGAACCCTAGGACTTGGTGATTGATTGGTTGTGACAGTGAAGGAGTAGGAGAGGTTAGGTCGGAATCCTCAGTTTTCAGTTTGGACTATAGCGTTATTCACTAAAAGAATGAGCACTGAGGAGAGAGGGGAGAGTCGTAGACAGAGATAATTAGGGGGCACATTGAGCTTGAATCACCTCTAAGATATCTATCTGAGCAGTGGCTTCCAGTGGATGGTTGAGTATACTAATAATGACTTCAGGAAAGTGGTCTAACTCCCGGACATAGATTTGGGAGGCATTGTCACAGAAACAAAAACTGAAGCTTAGATGTGGATGTTCATCCAGAGAGTGTGGTCAGAATAAGAGAAGAGGGGTTAGGACAGAACCTCAAAGAATACCAGCCTTTAAAGTCCCTGCAGGAGAGCGGCACAGGTTTGATACCTGGTCGGGGAACTAAAATCCCACACGTCGTGCAATGTGGCCAAAAATATATAAGTTAATGAAGTCCCTGCAGAGAAAGTGACAGCAATCACAGATGTTCATGAGAAACTGGGAGCTGGTGGTGTCACAAAAGTAATGAAGAGAGTTCCAGAATGTAGGAGCTGGATTAAGGCTTTTAGAGACATTAAAAGATTATGGTATTCTGTCTCCAACAGGAATTTAAAACTTAAATATTTATAATATTTAATATGCATTATATATGCATATAAAATTAAATAATATGTAATATATTTATCCATTCATAAAGCATAATTCTACATGTATATTGAAATTACAATGGTTTCTTTTTAAATTTCTCTGATGGAAGAATTTAGGTAAGTTCATTGAAGATAAATTTCTTCAGTGTTTCCTTGATTTTGTAAGAACTTCAAGCATGTGCTTAGTCTACTTATTCTACTGACAGGGGATGGTTAACAGTGTTGAATGTTCAAGACTATAAAGTAAAAATTTCAACATGCCCATTGGATTTAGAGAAAAGAATACTGGTAAACTTGACAAGGTTACACAGAGAGATGGGTCAGAATCCAGAAGGAAATGAGTTGCAGGAAGTGGGTCAAGAGGAAGGAAATGGAGACAATGAGTATATACAACACTTTCAAGAAATCTGGCTCCAGAGTGAGAGAGAGAGAGAGAGAGAGAAAGTGCAAAGACTGAGCTGGAATGTGAGGCTGAAAGATGGGGCAGTCTTGAGTGTGTTTTAATGCTGATGGGAAGTAGAAAGATGGATTCTAGACAAATGTGCCTGGTCAGACCTTACAGTGGTTAAACGCCTCCTGATTTGTGAGAGGAAAAAGAAGTTGCTGACAAGCTTATCAGTTTCATGGCTGGAAGTTCAAAATGTTTGGTCTAATAGCTTCACTTTCTTATGAAATAGAAGGAAAAATAATTGTCTAAATATAAAGGGGAAAGTGAAGCAGTTAGTGATTCAAGGTAAATGATAGGCTGCTGGGAAGAATGAGGAAGTTGACTAGAAGCCCATTGTGTCTGGGAAAGAAAGAAACAGTAGTACAAAAAGTTAATGATCTAGCTCTTTTTTTCACTAAGTAGGTATTCTTAAATTAATACAAAACCACTTTCAAACACACATGTACACCAATGATAGAAATATCTTCTTAACACCACTTTTGATATATCATAAAGATGCAAAGCAAAGGAACTCCATCTGTAGTAGAAAAATCTCTCCTTCAAAGCAGAATATTCCGAAATGAGAGTCCAGGAAAATCAATTGCTACCACCCAACTGCTTACAAATGCAAAGAATCAGGTTCAGTTTACTAATCATCTTCAATTCTATTATCTAAGGTTAGATGCTAGAAGCATTAATCTGAATAATCAATCAGATTATTGATATATCAGCAGATATTCCAAAGTAATTTAAATTAGGTTCTGAAAATATAATTATTTACATTAAATTTACATTCCCAATTTGCTTCAATTAGGCAAATATTAAAACTAGTTTGAATTCTCTAGAAAAATACTCAGTGATATCAAGGGTCAAAGATGATCACAGTTTAGAGGAAATCCAGAGATTACCAGTTAGCAAAAACAATAAAGAAAATGAATCCCCGCAATTGTATTGAGGCAAATCTTTAATAACTATGAAATAATCGATAGATAAATGATCCATAAATTTTCAGAAGCAGCACTGTTCCCATTCTCAGCCTGATCCCATGCTTATCCTGAACTGAATCTTGACTTAAACTCCAAGTGCATTCCTTTCAACACCCAGGCTTACCTAAATTACCTCTCAATATGCGTGCGTTGGATGGAGATGTAGCCAGGACAGATGGCCACCCCTAATCTAATTATACTCCTCTCACATCCTTCATCCGCTCACTCATTCATTTAACTCAATACATTCAATCGCAGTAATCATTCAAGTTTTAAAAACTTACTTTGTGTCAGGGACTGAGTTAATTGCTAACATCACACAGATCAACAACAGAGATGACCTAAATGAATCACCAATTAAAAATTATGAGATATGTTTAATGCTAGTTGTGTACTCTAAGGGAAAGCAATGGACTACCCACCCAAGCCTGGTGTTAACTTACGAATACTTCCCAAGGAACATGGCCTTTGAGTTCTTAAAAAATGAGGTAAAGAAGGAAAGGGATCAGGAAGAATGATAAGGACAAGGGATCGGTTTGGACAAAGAAGTGAGAGATGTCATGATTCATTCGAGAAAGAGGTTTACTCTGATGGAGCAGAAGGGTCAGATCCTGCAGAGATTTGTATGGCAATATAAGGAAGTGGATCATATCCTGTGGGTCATGAGGATTTTTTGATGGACGCTATAGAATGACATGATGAGGTTCATGTTTTAAAGCAATTGCTCTAGATGGATTAGAGGGAAAACTTAAAAGCAGAGAGATGAGCTGAGAAGTCTGAATGAGACAGATGCAGTGGAAGTGGAGGAGGTGAAATCCAGAAATATTAAAGGAGCAAAAAACACTGACTTGGTGATTGATAAGAAGCAAGCAATGATGGGAGGGGAGGAAGAGCCTGAGCTAGTTCTCCAGGCTCTAGTTTAGACCTGGAATGAATTTTTGGCATTACCACTCACTAAGTTAGAGATTGCTGTAGGAGAAAGAGGTTTGGGCAGAAGGCAATGAATGCGGATTTGGACATGCTGAGTTTGCAATGCCTGTGGGTATAGTCTTCTAGAGATAATCAAGAAGTCAGTTAAATAGGTCTGTCACCCAAGAGACAGGTCAAATCTGGACATACAGATTGGGAATCATCATAATATAGTAAGTGTGGATGAAGGCATAGCCCACAGAGAGTGGAACAAAGAGAATAATTAGGGAAAGGAAAAACAACAGAGACCTGTCCACATTATACCAACTAAAAGATAGTGAGTGTCCTGGTTAGCGGGGCTGAAAGGGCTTAGCCCTAAGGCTAAGGTAGAGTTTAATTTTTCTTTTTTTTTTAATCATTTTTTTAAACTAAAGTAGAGTTGATTTACAATTTTGTGTTAGTAGAATTTAGCTTCTCTTTATCCTAATCAACTCACCCTGGTTATTCCACTCAAACTAATTTTTAAACTTTTTATTGTTTTTTTTCTTGATGAAGTATGTTTCTTAACCTCTAATTATAATTAAACATACCGTTTTTTAAAAACAGTTCCTAGATTGATAATATTTGCTTACTTTTTCTTCGCTTCAAGAGCCTGAATCAATCTATAGATTATTTAACGTTTACATATTATGTTCATCAACATTCATTGACAGAGGAGAGTGAAGCTTTTTATTGTAGAACACTCTATGTTAAATTACAAATAAATAGATACGATTTCCTCCTGTTTCTGTAAGAACACTCCTGTACAGTGTGACTTTTCTGTTCCTCCCAACAAGAGGAGAAAGCTTTACTCTACTCTTTGAGTCTTGGGTTGTTTGGGTTTTGTTTTTTGTTTTTACTTGGTTTGGTCAAAAGTCCACAAGCAAACGTGATGTGAGCAGAGACTTGAAAAAGCTTGTACTTAGGGCCTTGACCTCTCTTCCTTCTGGGAAACTTACTACCACCATGTGAAGAAGACCAGATTAGCCTACTAGAGAGACCATGTGACACAAAAATAAGCCATCCCTGCTGAAAGGCTCTAGACTATCTAACCTTCCAGCTGACAGATATGTATGTGAAACTATTGTAGAGCATCCATCCCCAGGAAAGCTGCCAGCTGAGATGAACAAAGCTAGCTCAGACAAGAAGAGCCACCACCTGACCCAGAAAACTGTGAGCAAGCAAAATGATTATTATTCTCAGTCACAAAGTTTTGGGATGATTCTGTCTTGCAGCAATGGATAATTGACATTCCCACCTTCTACAGTTGGAAAAGAAATAATTTAATTTGTTTTAATTTCTATGTATCATTTTTTTATTCCACATTTAAGTGATATCATATGATATTTGTCTTTCTCTGTCTGGCTTACTTCACTTAATATAACCTCTAGGTCCATCCATGTTGCTGCAAATGGAAGTATTTCATTCTTTTTTATGGCTGAGTAATATTCCATTGTATAAATATACCACATATTCTTTATACATTCATCTGTTGATGGACATTTAGGGTGCTTCCATGTCCTGGCTATTGTAAATAGTGCTGTTATGAACATTGGGGTGCATGTATCTTTTCAAATTATGGTTTTCTCCAGATATATGTCCAGGAGTAGGATTGCAGGATCATATGGTAACTCTATTTTTAGTTTTTTAAGGAACCTCCATTCTGTTCTCCATAATAGCTGCACCAATTTACATTCCCACCAACAGTGTAGGAGGGTTCCCTTTTTCTCCATACCCTTTCCAGCATTTATTGTTTGTATACGTCTTGATAATGGCCAGTCTGACCAGTGTGAGGTGATACCTCAGTGTAGTTTCGATTTGCACATAAATACAAAACAGAAATAGACCCAAACACATAGAAAACAAACTTGTGGTTACCAAAGGGGAAAGAGGGGAGGAGGGATAAATTCCAACTTTGGGATTAACATAAACACACTACTATATATAAAATAGATAACCAACAAGGACCTACTGTATAACACAGGGAACTCTACTCAATATTTTGTAATGACCTATAAGGGAAAAAGAATCTGGAAAAAATATATATATAAATATTTTATATAAGAAAACAATATATATAATCTGAATCACTTTGCTATATACCTGAAACTAACACAACATTGTAAATCAACTAGACTTCAGTTAAAAATAAATTAATAAAAATTAATTAATTAATTTCTAAATTACAATCTCGGATATAGAAGAGAATCTCGCAGCAAGCAAACTTTACCTCTTGTGTGACTTTAACCAGAAAAACATATTTCACTTAAGCATGCTTTAGAGGGTGTAGACATATCTGAAATCATGACAATGAAGTATCTTGAATTTTAATCATAGTTAATAGCCTGAATTAAGTCTGGGTTGAGAGACAGGCAACTCTAAAAGTTTTCACCCTGTTACTACACATTTTTAAACTTCATAATTGTTATGAAGACACATATGAGGTTTTTTTTACCCAAATGGTACACTGACACTAATTCCTGACCTTTCATTTTATTTTTTGTTTAAAATCCAGTAGGTGTCCTATAAACTATTTTGAGGATGCCATAGATGTTTCTCAAAAAATCTAGGATGAAAATATTTCATTATAGATATCAATATTGCCACAAAAAAATTAAAAAATTCTTTGAGTACCAGCCTCACAAGATAAAACTAGTTTTCTTAGGATAATTATGGACAAAGTCTATGAATTATTCATCTTTGTATCACGCATAATCCCTCCAGTTTAGGAAGCACTTGATATGCTCTGGTTGGATGAGCCAGTGAATGAATTATTGAGTGAGTGAATGATTAATGGGGCAATCGCATTGTTTCAGACTTTATTATATGTGGTGGTTGTACTTCAGAAGATGTGATTTGACCCATGATATAACTGATTCAATATAATTAATGAGTCATTTCATAACAAGGTTCTACCAGTATTTTACTCATAAATGAAACCATGCTAATGACTCTGAAAGAATCATCTCAACTTTGAGATCCTTGTACGTGAGTTAGATTTGCCAGTTTCTACCTGGTATCTATCATAGATTGTATTCTTCTGTTAATAGAGCAAAATCAGCCAATCTAACTTTCACCTCACAAGTTGTGCAATAGTTATATAAAATATGTGTTTATCTTTATATTTAGAGATAACCCTACTTGTGGAGATTGTTATCTGAGTGAATAACAGGTGTGGCTGAAGAAACCTTTGCCTGACCAACTGTTCCCTCCACACTGTACACACATAAAGACTCTTCTATGGTTGGCAGCTGTAGCCCTATTTGCAGAGTCCACAGCTATTTGCAACTCCACCATTTAAAGCCATACTCTGCCCATTCCCATTATTCGTAAATGGCTATACTTCTAACTCATGCAAGTAAAGGTGTTCTTCCTATTATCACTTGGAATTGCAGAATTACACTGACTCATACGACGTTTTACTTTCTGGGATCTTTATAGTTCTTCTGCTCACTCTGTTTTTGCCTGCCATCCTTCAGGTTAGCAAACAGTATCCATGAGAGCCTCGTATGGCCACACATTCTTCACACCTGCCTAGTCTCAAAGCCTCATGCTTCTGTAGGAATATTCATTCACTAGCAAAGTTTAGGTTCTTGCTGTCTGACTTGCTTATTTTAAGTTGAATACCCTCACAAGAGGAACTGATGAACCTATTCAAGAAATAATTTGTTCATTTACTTACCGCTTATTTCCTGAAGCACCAGGCACTGTTCTAGGACCCAGGAATACAGCAATAAATAGTCGTTGCTACAGTGGAGCTTTTATAACAGTGATGCATAGTTCTCCTCCAAGTTCAGAGCAGAAATAGCACCTCTTCTTTAATATCACTTAGGCTACTCTTTTACACCTAATAAGTGCTGAATACATGCTGATAAGACAGGTCAGAAGTCTTGAAAACCTCATTTTATGCTAGAGTCTTAATATATACAGTCGTCCCTCAGTATTTGCGAAGGATTGGTTCCAAGACCTCAGCGAATGCCAAAATCCACAGATGCTCAAGTCCCTCAAATAAAATCACGCAGTGTAGTCAACCCTCTGTATTGTGGTTTCAGCATCTGTGGGTTCAGATACAAAAGCCACAGATACAGAGGTGACTGCACGTATATATATATGTATATGTACACACACACACACACACACACACACACACACACACATCCCTTATCTCCCAGTGAATCTTCGAGAACCCTGAGCTTCTGATTGATTCCATTTTCCCCTCTCGCTCACTGGATCTCTTGGATCTCCACTTGCCTAGGTAACAAAAAAGCATGATGGCTTTTAGGTCCCCTTTGTCAATCAGAATAATTAACTGGCTCTTTTGCTTCCTCTCTGCAAGCTGGAGTATGATTTTGTTCTTCCCAGACTTACATCAAGCCCATGGTCCTGTATTTACTCGGCCAAGATTTCCATATGTTTTATTAACATTTCTTCCCTGAGTGCTCAACTGTATTCTGGGTGTGCAAATATGGGTTCATGGCATGGATTTCAGGAGGCTTGTCTGGGGCTTGACATGCGACCTCATCTTCTCTCTGTTTTTCAAATGCCAATATTCACCAGCACACCTGCGTCAGCTGGAGCTAAGTCACATCACAGGGGAGGAGCCAACACAAGCACAAGCGTATCATTCCTTTACCTTATTTCTGTGCCTGTTGGCTCAAGCACCTCAGAGACTCGTTGTTCAGTTGATTATTTATTCCAAAAACTATATTTTAGGAATCCCAGAGAGAGCTACTGATAGATTCTTACTATTAAAGGTCTTTGGTATATCCTACCTATCCGATTTCACTGTAAATTCTCTCCCCCAATAAATGGCTTGTTGGTTATATTCCTAAATTTGTTTTCAAAAAGGTTAAACATTGTATTATCCAAGTTTCATTTTCCTTTGGAACTTTTATAAGTACCGTGTTACTTCCCAGCTTTTACCTTCTATACAATCTAAGACAAAGTTGGAGTGGGAGAGGAGGAAGACTCAGGAGCTAGGAGTTGGGATGGTGTACATTGTTCTGTTCCTGATCTGGACGGCAGATTACACATGAATATATTGTTAAAAACTACTTTACTGTGATCTCTACCCCTCAAGGCTCAAACCAAAGAACAAGCAAAAAGCAAGTGTTTCTTTTACACTTCTTATGTTCCTAGCAATATGCTAGTTCCCGTGAAAAGGAAAAGATTATCATCCTCCCCCAGGGATCCCTGAAATTTAAATGAAGAGAGAAGAGCAAGTAATGAAATACATGGCCAACAATAAGATGGCCTGTCATACTCTTTTAGCAAAATCATAAATATCATTGAAAAGGCAAAATCAATGGCTCATTGAACGGTACCACCAATTAGTACTAAAGTAACTCAGAGTCAAGAAGGTACTGAGTAGTCCAGGTGCTTCACACAGAGCAAATACTCTCAGAAGACAGACTGTATTTATGCAGTTGCACCCGGGACCTGGTGCCCTTTGGTTGCATACAACAATACAAAGTACTGAGACAGGAATTAGCATGAAAGTGATGACTGGTAGGGGATGGATGGACATTTCTCACATTTCTATGGCTGTCCAGGAACTTTTGAGCACCCTTTCTATATTGAAGAGTTTTCCCCTCTCCAGAGTAGAAGCTAGAAATTGCTTTCCCAACTTCCCTGGAAGGTAGGGTATGGGCTCAGGACCTGGGCCTCGCCAGTGCACCTCACACAGAACAGGAGGGTGCAAAAAGGTGGAGTGAATAAAAGAGTGTGGCATTAAATAAATGCTGACAGTGGGGGAGGGGAAAGGAGTGGCACAGGAACAGACAGCCTTCAGAGGCTGCAGTGACAGTGGTCCTAGTTCTAGCATCCCCTACAAACTTCAGAGCCTGGACCCAAGGAAGCTGAGCAACACTGCAATTTGAAGATTGTTCCTGAATGCAAGGCCACCAAGCCTGACTCTCTGGCCATCACAGAGACTCTACAGCATAAAATTTATTCTTTTATAAATTTCTTATTACTCTTAAAATAGTGCAGGTGGGTTTTGTTGTTTGCAACTACAAACTGTAACAGAGATTAGACCGAAGAGAGCAGAATGTGCCTCTTGAATCAGTATTTGTTTTGAAAAAGAAAATAACAATAGCCAAGACATGGAAGGAACCTAAATGTCCATCTACAGATGAATAGATAAAGATGTGGTATATATAGACAATGGAATATTACTCGGCCGTAAAAAAAGAATGAAATGATGCCATTTGCAGCAACATGGATGGACCTAGAGATTATCATACTAAGTGAAGTAAGTCAGACAGAGAAAGACAAATGTGCTATCACTTATATGTGGAATCTTAAAAAAAAATACAAGTGAACTTATTTACAAAACAAAAGAGACTCACAGACATAGAAAACAAATTTATGGTTACCAAAGGGGAAAGGGAAGGAGGGATAAATTAGGAGTTTGGAATTAACGGATACACACTACTATATACAAAATAGGTAAATAACAAGGACCTACTGTGTAGCACAGGGAACTATATTCAGAATCTTGTAATAACCTATCATGAAAAAGACTCTGAAAAAAAATATATGTATATGAATAACTGAATCACTTTGTTGTATACCAGATACTAATGCAACATTGTAAATCAAGTATACTTCAATTAAGTAAATAAATAAAAGAATAAAATTTAAAAATGTATATTATGTTTTTAAATGTGTATTAGTAAAAATACTAAGTTCAAGGTATTTTTACTAATATACACTTTAATAACAAGGTCTAGAAAACTAGAAAGCAAAGCATGTAGCTAAGGATATAGAGGAAGCTTGATCAACCTAGCACAAGGGTATGACATGCAAAACAGCATGAATGCTGGCTATTTCATGGGGGCGTGCAGCTCCCCTGTGCCCGTCTGTGCTCTCCTTCCTCTGCACTCTTTGTGCCCTAGCAGGTTGACTTCTGTCTCTCCGTCCTCTGCATCCTTGGCCCCGCTGCGTTCTAGATTCCAGCTGGGCTCTGCCAGTGAGGAACATGGCGAGGCAGAAGAGATCAGAGGAGTCCATTCCCCTCCCTGCAAGGTCTCCTGGTCAGCAGGCTGCCTTGCCAAAGGGCTAGGCTCCTGCCAGGCAGCCTTATTCTCAACACATTTTTTGCTGTGAGTGTCTTTTCTTAGCTCTTGAAACATAGGGATGGTAATGGAACTCCAAAGCTGTTGGTCCCGGAGCAGTGCTTCTCCTTTCAGGCTTCCTGCATTCAGTCACACCTCTGCAGACAGTCTCTTTATAAACTCTTCTCCATTTACCCAACAGAGTATGCCATCACTTTCCTGCTGGGGCCCTGACGAATAAAGTAATACGTGTTATTTGGACATACGTGTTTTCTAAAACTGTACAGACCTGCAGAGGAAAGACAAACACAGCATTCAGAAGACTGGTTGACCTTGGGGGATGGAACGGGAGGGAGAGTAATTAGATTGGAGCGTGGTAAACAGGAGACACAGTGGAATATACGAAATATATATCCTATAAAGGTTTATTCTTAAGCTGGGTCATGGGAACATGAATGTTTTCTATAGCATTCTTCATAATCTTTATGTTAAAGTCTGTAATTTAACAAGTTTTCATTCTCCCAAGGATATCTTTTAGTAAATAAAAGTGTTCATTTTAATACAGTTTAATTTATCAAGCTATTCTTTTATGGTTAGAGGTTTTTAAGAAACGTTTGCCAACCAAAATGGAGACATAGGAGACGCTAGCCTCTGTCCCCCCACAAAGAAAAACAATTAAGCAACTCTCCACAAACAGAAACTCATACAGAGAATAGAGTGGTGGTTACCAGAGACTGGGGACTGGGGAAAATGGAAAGGTGATCAAAGGGTACAAACCTCCAGTTATAAGATGAATAACTTCAGGGGATGTAATGAACAGCGTGGTGATTACAGTTAATACTACTGTATTATATACTTGAAAGTTGCTAAGAGAGTAAATCTTAAAAATTGTTAACAAAAAAGAAATGGTAATTATGTGAAGTGACGGAGGTGTTAGCTAATGCTACAGTGGTAATCGTATTGCAATATATGTGTGTCGATTCAACACCTTAAGCTCACATACTGTTATAATGCCAATTGTATATCAGTAAAGCTGGGGGTGGTGGGGTGGGGGAAGCTTTACCTACTTAAGAATATCTTAGCCAATAAATATTCCATATGCTATTTTCTAGAAGCTTTATCAGGTTACCTTTCTTATTTAGGTCTACAAACTCTTTGGGGTTTATTTTTTGTGTGGTGTTGTGCTTTCTGTGGTTGACAAATTGTGGCGTTCTCATGGCTGAAATGGAGTTTAGGATTTTTACTTTTTGTTCATAAGTGAGGTTGGCCTGTTGAATCTTTATTTCATAGTGGCCTGGAAATTGGCTATAGGTAGTATCTCCTCCTTTAATATCCGGAGCATTCACTGAGCCTGGATATTTCTTTCTGGGAAGGTCTTAAGTTAGATTTCATTCCTTGAATAGAACTATTCATGCTTTCTTTTCTTGCATCAATATTAAGTAGGTAAGGATAAATATTTCCTTTTTTTCTATTTGGGCATCCATCAGTCTTGGACCATTTGTTAAACAGTTTTCTTCTCATCTCTGCCCTGTTTTCCCTTCCCTTCCCTCCCCACAATGAGCACCTTTAATATAAATCAGATTATCATATATTCGTGGTAAGCTTTGGATTTTTTATTCTGTTCTTCACCTTTTAATCTATCCTTGTATCAATACCTATTTTAATTACTGTAGCTTTGAAGTAAGTCTTTATAAGTCGTACGTATTTCTTTTCAGATTATCCTGGTTAGCCTGGTTTCCACATAAATAGAAAATCAACTTGTCACATTTCTCAGGACAAACAAAAACTTTTGTTTTTTTTTTTTACTTTTCGATGGGGATTGAGTTGTACTTGCATTATATCTACAGACAAATTTCGGAAGGATTGAACTCTCTACAATATTGAGTCTTCCTATTAATGAACATGGAAAATTTCTCCATTTATTTAGTTCTTTAACTTACCTCAGTCATATTTTATATATAGTTTTGTGTGGAGATTTCCTCACCGTTGGTTAGATTTATTTCTATGTATTTGTGGCCTTTGATGCTACTGTCCACGGTATTTTGTTTTGGAACTTTGTTTTTGAATTATTTGTTGCTAGTATATAGAAATGAAGTTTATTTTATTTCAACCCCATATCCAGTGATTTTGCAAAATTCATTTATTAATTCCAATAATTTATATGCACATTCTTCTGGATTTTCTACATCAACAATTATTTTGTCTGCGAATAGTAAGTTTGTTTCTTTTCAAGCATTATGTTTTTTGTTTGTTTTTGTTTTTGTTGTCTTCGTTTTGCTTTATTTCACTGTCCAGGACCTCTCGTGCAGTGTTGAATAGAAGTGGTGATAGCAAATATCTTTGTCTCCTATCTTAAGGAAGTAAATTTCAATATTTCATGACTCAGTATTAGGTTTCCTGTAAAATTCTGTATATACCATTGGTAAGATTGAGGAACTCCCTTCTATTCCAAGTTTGGTAAAAAGTTTTACCATAAACAAGTACTGCGTTTTTGTTTGTTTTGTTTTGTTTTGGCTGTGTTGGGTCTTTGTTGCTGCATGAGGGCTTTCTCTAGTTTCAGTGAGCTGGGGCTACTCTTCATTGCAGTGCACGGGCTTCTCATTGTGGTGGCTTCTCTTGCTGTGGAGCACGGGCTCTAGGCGTGAGGGCTTCAGTGGCTGCAGCATGCAGGCTCAGTAGTTTTGGCTCGTGGGCTCTAGAGAACACGCTCAGTAATTGTGGCACACAGGCTTAGTTGCTCCACGGCATGTGGGATCTCCCCAGACCAGGGATTGAACCTGTGTTCCCTGCATTAGCAGGCAGATTCTGAACCACTGTGCCACCAGGGAAATCCCAGCAAGTACTGGTTTTTAGAAAATGCTTTTATTGCCTCTATTGAGTCAATGCTATGATTATTTTCTCCTTTATTCTGTGAAAGTAATGCATTAAATGGACTGATTTTTGCATGTTAAAACCACTTTTCATTCTTGGCATAGTCTAACTTGGTTATTGTCTTAGCTTGGGTTCCCCCAGAAGCAGGCCCTGAGACAAGGATTTGGTTGCAAGTAGTTAATTAGGGAGTTGAAGAAAACTCTGACAGGAGGGTGGAGAAATGAGACAGGGAAGGAAAGGAAGCCAACTGAGGGCGGGTTATCAAGCCTGTGGTCATGGCGGGTGACTGCAGCTCACGCCAACCAAGAAACTCTGAGAACTGGTGTGGGCACGTGTCTCAGCGTCATCCCACCTGAGGGATGAGAGAACTGGAATATTTATAAACCAACCCTCCCCGCCATTCAACCATTTGTTGAAGACCGTTCCTGGAAAGTGTTAATTCTCTGGTATCTGTGGCCTCTGTGCACAGAGACAGAGGGTCTTCTGCAGCTCCAGAAAAGCCCTCAGGCAAGAAATTAGTATACTGAAGGTAGAATTTGACCCTACCACAGGCCACATCTGCAACCCTGCTAAAATATCCTTTCTGCATTGTATAGGATTCTCTTTGCTAATATTGTGTTTGGGATTTTTGCTTGTATGTTCATGAGTGACATAGACCTCTTGATCCTTTTTTGTAATGGCTTGGTAATTGGCCATTAGTAATATTTCTTCCTTAAATATCTGGAGCATTTGCTGGCCCTGGATATTTCTTTCTGAGAAGATTTTTAAAAAGGGATTCCATTTTTTAAAATAGAACTATTCAGACTTTGTTTTCTTGCATCCATTTTAAGAAGTTGTGATTTTAAAAGTACTTATTTATTCTGAATTTGCAAATTTCTTGTCATGAAACCCATATTGATGCCATAGAATATTTTTATCTTCTTGAACAGAACACCTGACATCTCTGATGTAGATAACTTTGCTATCATTCAGAACCATCGTAAGATTAAATATTAGCCTTATATTTGTATAACTTAAGAAAGCAAAGAGCTGCTCCAAAGTGAATTTCTCCCTCCACAGCTAAATGCTACTAGTAACTTTTCAATGCAGTTAACTCATTAGAAACACAATTAACTTCACCTAGCACTAATTACACAAGTTATAGAAGAAGCAACTGGAGACTCAAGTGCAACTCTGAGAACAAATCAGAGCAAGAGATTTCGATTTTGAGTTATCAAACTAGCAATGGTAGGTGAAGCTGTATGAAAGAGCTCACATTCCAGAGAAACAAAAATTAATTAGGAAGAACCAGAGTGATGATGTTGGACACATCAAAGAAGGAGCATATAAAGAGGGAAGAGTTGGTCAGCCAAGCCCAATTGAAATAGTGATCTTGGAAGGTGAGGGCTGAGTATGGTCACTTGCTTTCAAGTGACATTTAGGAAAGTCATTTTAGTAAAGGAATAAATGTCAGTAAGGAAATAAGTAGTCAGAAAATGTGGATAATGGATTGTTTCACTGATTTCACAGAAACGCCCATACTGAATAGCCATGGTGCCAAGTAGTCAGAGATATTGGAATGTTTCTGTGCCAGAGAAAGGAAAATTCTATACTGTAACCTCACCATCAAGATGCAGGAAGGATCAAAAGCAGTTACGCTTGAGCTGGGTCTCACACCCAAAGCTCGAGAACATTACAAGACAAACAGCAACCCCTTTTTCCTGAAACCTGATATTTAAGGTCCCACAAGGTTTAATATTAAAAGAAAGCACTGCTTTTCTTCTGGCCCCTTGTATCACTTAAAGGGTTTTCCCAATCTCTATAATAGAAGAAAAAAATACAACAATTCTAAGAGGAGTCATCACACTCTATCATTTTAGCTGTGTTTACATGAAACAAAGAAGTAATGTGCACCCTGGGAAACTAAGCAGAGTGAACTCCTGTTACCCTCACTCTGTCTTTAAGGACAGTCCAAACTTAAGTGATTTCTGGAGATCTCAAACATGTCGGACAGTCCTAATTTCAGAATCTCAGATAGCACTTTGATAAGCCTAAAAGTTCTGACAGTGAAGTTCTTGATCAACCCTGCTCCAAAATAAAGATAATTTTAAGGTATTTTTCATGTTACTGCAGAGTAACCTCAGGGCTTCAAAGGCACAATCAAACTACATGAGTGCAAAGAGGCTAATTATTGATAATAAATCTTTGTTAAACACTTAGTACTTGCAGAAAATACATGAATATCAACAAGTCCAGTGTCTCAAAGTATTTTTGAGCTCTCCCCCACATTCCTTCTCTCGAATGGAGGCTTTTCCTTGCCTTTTTCAGTAGAGATGAGCATATCTTCCTAGGATTGATATTGTTGGGGAGGGGTGGCACAGAGAACAGAAGTGAATCCTCAGGACCCCTCCCCTGGCAGATTTAGTGATTCTAGTTACTCCCCATCTTAGCTGGAATAAAGGGGATTATTAACTAGTAAGACCGTGTTTTTTTCACCCACCTCAGTCAGCTGAAAACAGTTTCCTGCAATTGAATATACGCGTGAAAATGAAATAATAAATAGGTGACTTTTTTCCTAATACTATACTTTGCTCTTTTCTAAACAACACAATTCAACAGTTCTGGCCACGTGAGTTACAGTGTAAATGCTGTAACAGTATAGAGTTGGAAGGGACTTTTAAAAGGTTCTGGCCCCAACCCCTCATTTTACTGGCAAGGAAATGGGGGCCCAGAGATGTAATTACTTGCCCAAGGCCACACAGTTACTGGAAGATTAAGGACTGAAATTCTAGTTATGTTCTACCACACAAATTTTTCTTACAACAATAAACAACCAATTTCATTTTCTCCTTTCCTTCTCTCTTTCTTTCTTTTTCTGTCTCTTCCTTCCTTCCTTCCCTCCCTCCTTCTCTCTCCCCTTCCTTCCTTTCTTCCTTTCTTTCTTTCCTTCTTTCTTTTTTTCTTTCATTTTCTATCTCTTCCTCCCTCCCACCCTTCCTTCCTTCCTTCTATCTTTTTCTTTCTTTCTTTTCTTTCTTTCTTTCTTTCTTTCTTTCTTTCTTTCTTTCTTTCTTTCTTTCTTTCTTTCTTTTTCTTTCTTTCTTCCTTCCTTCCTTTCTTCCTTTCTTCCTTTCCTTCTTTCTTTCTTTCCTTCTTTCCTTTCTTCATTTCTTTTTGAATAAAAATTGAAACCAAGCATGAAAAGTGTTGCATTCTTTAACCCACCCCTGTCTGTCCCTCCAGGCACCATTAAGAAGGTTTCAGCAGTTTCTTTGAACTGAAACTCATCATATAGGTTCTCAGCCTAGATACAACCTCATTATTTGTTTTTTTCTAATTTGAAAAGAGCTCCTTATGTCTTTTACATTTTGTTAGCTTCGCAAAACTCACTTTTCCTCTGTACCATCTATTTTAACATTGACTTCTATATGGTGAGCCAACACAGCCATTAAAGTCACTTAAAGTGTATCCGCTGAAGCAGTGAATGAAATTTTGTGACACAGGTTAACAAACCTTAGCACGGTGTCATGCATCCAGATTTATTTTAGCACATTAGATATAATTTTAACTTGGCCTTTACACTGACAGAATGTTGAAGTTGAAAAACATAGACTTGAACACTAATCTCGTTTAATGAGTAACTGTTACCCAGAAGAGTTAAATGGTGTGTATGCCAAGGGCACAGAGTTCATGAACAATGGAACCAGCATTAGAACCTGAGTCTCCTGGATGGACAACCTGTTCAGTTGTTTACACCAGCACATCATGTCGCCCCTCTAAAAGCAGTTTACAGATGAACACAGAGCTATGTGCATCCTTCCAGTCCTAAAGTAAACTTTTGAGTTTTTCTTCAATAATAATTCTTTTTTATTTGGGAGTGGGTTGGAGACAGGATGTTTTGGTTCTATCTTCCTTTCTTGGAGTCCACCTTTCTTTCATCTATGGGCCTTTGCTACAGTTGCCCTACTGAAATGGTAAACAAACTTCCAGGTTCTTTCCTGATAGCATCAAAGAAGAAAAATAAAAAAGCAAAAGCAGTTCCCTGCACTAGTGAAACAGGTTTCCTTCCTGACTGGCACAAGGCATCAATTCTGAGGAAAGTACCTGCATCAAGAAATCTGGTGTACAATTCCTTAAGGGTTGGAGCATAGGGGTGAGGGGTGGAATGGAGCTGAGTTTTCATGTTTCAACTTTTGTAGAGACTACAGCTTCTGTCTCAGAGGAAAAGCATAGCTTTGCCTTTTTACTCACAATGTCTCCTCTTAGTTCTGAATCCCACCCCCTTGACTCCCAGCACATTGAATTAGGTGTCAAATCCCACTGCTTTTATTTCTGAACTCTCTCCCTATGCACTACCTTTGAGGGTGGAGTTTCAACAACATTATCCTAATTCAGATGCTAGTCAATGCTATGAGACCTAGACTCTTCAATTAACCTCCAGATGTCTCCCTACCTCTAGAATCTCCTAACTTCAATCCTTCCAAATGTCTCCATTTTGCTTGAATGTCCTACAGCATAAGTTCTTTGATTACTGTTAATGATTTCCTTCTTGACATTCTGAATTTCTTTGACTGCCTAACCAATGCCCTCTCCTGAGTCTCCCCAGACCCTTTGCAGGCTCCTCTTCACTGCCAATCTCTTAAAGATGGTACCCTTCTCTTTTTTCAGTGTACAAGCTCTGCTGACCAAATGCTTTGAAAAGACCTGCACCTAACTGGTCTCTAACAAAGCTACAACTCCATGCCAGATCTTTCTCTCATAGTTTACAGATAAAACTCTAGAGGTGCTTTGTCCAGTACAGAAGCCCTGAGACATGGAGTTATTAATATTCAAATTTAAATTAGGTTAATTTTAAATTTAGTTAAAATTTAGTCAAAAAACTAAATTTTAATTTAGTTAAAATTTAATACAATTTAAAACTCAATTTCAAATTGTCACTACCCACATGTGGCTAGTGGTTACCACAGTGGAGAGCACAAATATAGAACATTTTTATCAATGCAGAAAGTTCTATTGGACAGTGATGCTCTAGAATTTCCTACAAATGACATTAAAAAAAAAAAAACCTACCTCTACTTAAAATATCTCTTATATGAATGCCTAAACCTGCTCGTTCATATAAATTTTCTCTCCTGTCCCCTCCATCCTAACCCTCCTACTTAGTTCCCATTACCTTTGCAATAGTATCCTAATTGATCTCCCCACCCACACTCCTGCACACCCCACCTCCAAATTCATTTTCACAGTGCTGCCAAGGATCTCTTTCCAAAATGTAAATCTGATTTATCAATTTCCTAGTAATAAGCCTTCCCAGTACATAAGCCTTCCCAGTAATTATATATGATGACTGCATAATTTATCATCTGAACCCAGACAATTTTGATAATAAAAGGGGATACTATTAATAATTATGCTGCTAAAATAGGACTGCAGTGGGGCTCTCTGGTAAACCAGTACGTTTGGTCACCCTGCAGAGAGTCTAAATTTCTTAGCTTGATTTAGAGCTCTTCTACGCTCTGGCCCTGTCTGTCTCTTCAGCTCTATAGATCTACCTGCCATTCACCAAATGCAATGCCCTGTTTTACATTTCTGTGCATTTGCTTGCTCTGATATCCATATAAAGATCTCATGTACTCTCCGTGTCATGCCTGGTAAACACAGAATTTTAAAAGATCTGTAGAAGTGCTACGTGTTCTATTTTAAAGTATACGTATTTCCTGCTTATGAAATAACATACCATTCTGAGGGAAATTTGGAAAATGTAGAAGAGTTTCAAAAAGAACAAAATCATCCACATTCCTACCACTCAGACAACCACGGTTAATATTTCATTGTGTGTTTTTCTCTATCCACGGGTACACACATTGTTTTCTTTCAAAATTTATTTTTTACCCTTTTGCAATGGGCCTTTATCATATATTATTTGTATTTTCTCATGTCATCAGTATTCTCTTATGAGTTTTAATGGCTGAATATTAATTCATTGTATGAAGATACACTGATTTAACTAGCTAATCTTGTTAGTTATTTCTTGAAATTTTATCAAATTTATACAACAATTAAATGCGTTTTCTCATAACAAAGGCACTTCGTGTCCACTGTAGACTTTTGGAAGGGAAATGTACAAAGGAGGAAAAAGGTTTATCACATTCCGAAAAATGACTTATATGTTGTTTGAAAGATGTCTGTATGAAAACATATTCTGAAATTGCTATTAAGTCAATGGGAAAATATTGCATTTCTAGAAATATTGCATTTCTTGGAAATATGCAAATTTTTGAGAATGCAAATGTTGTATCAAGGTAGATTTTTTTCACAGCTATTTCTATTTTTACTCTTAATATCTGATACTGCCACTAAGCAAAATTCTTCTAAATGCATGCATGTTAAATGTGTTTGTAAGAAATACTTCTTAAGGTATGCACCAGCATTCCAGAAATTCTACCCATGAACGTTAAGGTAGAATGTAACCTTTCTTAAAATTTCCACTGCATTTTAATCACAAATGAAATAGAGAGAGATTCATTTTGCAAATGTTATGCAAAATTTCTGACCTGGAAATTTTTGAAAATATAAATTATTTCTCCCCAAGATGTAAGACTTAACCAAGCATACTTGGACCTGAATTTGTGGTTCTAGGAAACATAAACATATATAATATATTATAGATATAGTCACCATTTGCCATTTCAGCAAGTGAAAGGTAGACTTGTGAATATATGAATACCAGAACAAGTGCCAAAATGCTACCATTTATTACTTGCTGCCGTTCTGCTAATTTTAAAATGACTCCATTCAATCTCAATTAAACTTTTAATATGCTACATTTTGGTACTCATTTGGCAGGAAAATGCCACAAATTTATTCTGGTTGTCTCTGTACACTTACCGATTGCAGAAATGTTTTAACTACCTCCTTTCAAACAAGAGACATCAAAATATTTAGAACAGAGAATGCAATGCAACAAGCTAGGATACATAGTGCCTGAGTAATATTAATATGCAATTGGATTTTGAAGGAAGTAGTTCAGTATTATAAAAATACCAATAATTCTTCCCTACCCCAAGCCCTAAATATACACATAGTATAAAACCCAGAAATCATGGTTGAGAAAACACAACCTCCAGAATTTCAGCAAACACATCAGCACGTAGACATAGTGCCAACCAGCAGCTCTGTTTGTGTAGGAGAACCTAAGAGGGCCAGTGGCGCTTGACCATTCTGAACTGGGCGTTGAAGAAGAGCATGGAACTTGCCTTTGTGGATGGTGTCTGGGTGTAACTGACAGACATCAGGGATGAGCGTGTAGCCTGCAGGCTGTGTGCGCTTGTGCAGACTGATTATAGAAACGTAGACGTGCCAGCAAACATACGTGGGTCTCTTTGGCCAAAGAAGGTAAAAAAGCAAGCTAAGGCGAATGGTTCAGAGCAAAGCTGAGCACACTGAAAGTGTGTTGATTATTCCAGGAGACATAGCCTTGGATGTTTACTAGTGAATCAAGTGTGGCGTGTGCTAACATAAGCATGAAAATTGGTGCTACTCCTGATGTTTAGGGGGTGAAACCAAATTGATTCAGGTCTATTACTCTGCCTCAGTGTTCAATTTAATTGAGATCATTTCAACTTGCCAATATATTGGTAAGAGAAGATCCAAACAAAGTGTGCTACAGGTACATGCCAAGAGTCTCCATGGCTCTCACAAAACAGCAGAGAGAGGAGCAGGTGATGGGTGACAGCAGAGCTGATACCAGTTGGCTGGACTGCTGAGATTAAGCCCACAGCTGTCCTGGCACCAGTGACGAGGCATCTCCTGCGACTTGCACTTTTCACCCTGAGATATGTAATTACTCCCTTGACTAGGGCATCATGCTTACCTTTTTTTTTCTACTTCATTTGCAAACATTCTTCTATACATATTCACACAAATGCATTTCTTTGCTCTTTAGCTCTAAATGTTATAGGCAAAACAAATATTTTTAGAGATCAAATCACATTTTCCTTTAGCTTCCAATATGAATTTTGTAGAGCTCCTCGTGTGGCCTTAAGGCACATATGCTAACATGGTGACCAGTGCAGGCAAGTAAAATACCTGACCATTGCCTAGGGCTTCACAGGTTTTCAATCACGTTCACATATATTACTTTATTTCATGCTCACAATAACCTGGTAAGTAGGACAGGAGTTAGTGTACCAATGAGAAAAATAATCTGGGTTTAGAGATTTCATGTGCTTCTCAAGGTCCCATGACTGGGAGGTATCCAAGTTTTCTAACTCAGAGTTAAGCATTCTTTCCGTTACCATGAAAATTGGCTTGCTGCCATATTTTTCCAAAACTTCAAAATATATGTATATGTTTTGGGCTAAATTTCTCTATATGTTTCTTATATGTTTCTATATATAGACATGTAGATAAGATTTATATAGCAATACACATATAGAAATCTAGATAAGTTTCTATATATGTTATATACATATGTACTATATTTCCATATATTACCTATTTTTTTTTCTAAAAAGGAGAGACCCTGTCTGCCTAAATTCTCTAATTCCACCCCTGTCCTGACACTCGGAGGAGACAGGAGTATAACATTTCCTTTGAAGGCAGGGAGGTTTGGGAGAAGGACTCTCTGCCTACATGGGAAGAAAGGCAGGAGGAACTAACTCTCCATCCTGGAAATACACACAGCATGAGTCACCTATTTTAATGTAACGACAATGGTCTCTACTCTCTGAAGTCACTTCTTATGCTTGGAGAAAGTTGGCATAATAACCTCCAACCTACAAGTCAGGAACTTGGCCTATTGAAAGTTTTATTTAAATGACCTTTCCCTTTAGCACAGTCTGAATGTGAGGCTTCCTTCCACTCCTGCAGGAATCGGGCTACAAGTAAAACAGGGCAAATAGAAAAATAAATATCTGAGTAAGAGTTGAGTACCTAATGGAAAAATTGACAGTACCACAATAGATGATGTCCAAGAGAGTCAAAGCATGAAAACAGCAAGAGAAGTAAAGGCAGGATTCGTCTCAGATGATTCCAGTTTCTCAGTTTCTTAGGGATAATTTGTATTAGCTACAAAATCTTAAGAAATATTGAATTGTATTTGTCAATGCAACATTGATTGAGGCTTATATATCTTCTTGTTTTGTTTGGCACTTCAGTAAGGCACTTTTGCACAAGTATGTCAACACATTGAATTAGCCTTTGTCAAGAAAGGCAAGCACTTGAATCCTGTCAGTCAAGCATCTCATTTTAAGGAAATAATCTAAGAGTCAAGAATAATAGGCAACTCTTCTTGTCTTCATTGGTGCCTTTATTTTGATCTCTTTTTCTTTTTTTTTTTGACATGCTTTCTCAGACACATCTGGGCAAGTCAACTTACACTAAGCCCTGTTTAAAGGAAACTGAAAATTCCACAGTGAAGTTCTCCACTTGACTGAATGATCTTCACTCTCAGGAAGAGTGGAAACTGAACACGATTAACTTCCACTTTGAGATTCATTTAAAATAGAAACAGGTGCATCAGAGCCAGGTTGGGGTTAGTAATGGATGGGGAGAAACTGAAGTAGCTATTAGGTTCAAGATTTGACCCAATTCAGCATGAATAAGGCAGAGAGGCTGCCAGACAGATCGAGATCAAGAATAGATTAGAAGACTTCCCTGGTGGCACAGTGGTTAAGAATCCACCTGCCAATGCAGGGGACACAGGTTCAAGCCCTGGTCCAGGAAGATCCCACATGCCTCAGAGCAACTAAGCCCGTGCACCACAACTACTGAGCCTGTGCTCTAGAGCCACGAGCCACAACTGTTGAGTCCATGTGCCACAACTACTGAAGCCCCCACGCCTAGAGCCCATGCTCCACAACAAGAGAAGCCACCACATTGAGAAGCCTGCAAAGAGTAGCCCCCACTCTCCGCAACTAGAGAAAGCCCGCGCACAGCACTGAAGACCCACACAGCCAATAAATAAATAAATAAATAAATTTATATTAAAAAAAGAATAGATTAGAGACCACAAATCTCAATTGTCCCTACCCAGGACAATTAATAGTAGAGTCTACTAGATTATATTTTGAAATGAAAGAAAACATATTGGGGGGACCATAAATTTTAATTATTAATTAGATATGTAAATCTTACTCTTAATTAGTTCACATTTCCCAAAGTAAATACTCAGAGCTGTTTAATTCTCTGCTAACTAATAACAATGTTAAAAATGTCAAGCAAAAAAAAAGTCAATTCCTGGAAATTGTATACCTGAGCCTCTCATGCGATCAGTATTTTTTAAGTGACTTCTTTGTAAAAATGGAAATATTCTCAATTATTTTTCGTTCTAGATGTAGTCAAAGATGCTGTCTCTTAGGCAGCAGAGTTAGGGAGACTATCTATGGTGAGTCTTCAGAAGGAGACATCAGTGTATACATTTACTTGGGGAGGAAGGACTTATTCTCTATCTTTTGAAGAAGGGGTTCAAAGAATATCTCCATGAGAAATTGCTTTGCAACCTCTGGAGACAAAATGCAAGAATCAAAATGGCTGCATTATCGTTTTATTTTTCATAATTATAATTTTTTTCTTTTCATAAGGTAAGCATGTGGAAACTTGAAATAGCACCTATCATGAGCCACCATTTGCCTTTTTCTCCTTGCTAGATTAGTTAGCACCAAACTCCTCTGCAGAATGGTAAGACCCTAAGTGGGTAGGGGCCACTTGTGGTTGTGTTCCTCAGTGTAGACTCAGCTCTTATCATAATACTGGAACATAATAAAATTTCAGTCAATATTTGTAGAATAAATGAGTGAATCGTACTGTATATTTAAACTTGCTTGACTATCAAACATCTATACACCCCTATACATCAGAACGTATATGGTGAAGAAGGAGCATAGGATTTACAGGCAGATGAGACTGGATTCTAATCTAAGCCAATTACCAAATGAACTGAGCCTGAGTTCCCCCTCATGTAAAATGAGACTTATACTATTCACTTTGCCTGGCTGTAGTGTAGATTATGAATAATATACTCACGTGTGCACACACACATAGAATCCAGCAGAATATCTGATATATATAACATGTCCAATAAATTGAAGTTATTTTTACCATTTAGTACCTAGGTCATTCTATTAAGTAAGTTTAAAATGAAATGCTAAGCCAAAGGCTAGTGCAACCTTTCATAAATGGGAAAAATTTGTCTAAAAAAAACAAATGACTTGCTGAAGGGTCAAAAATTAGTGCTCCTCAGGGGGACGAAGGTCTGCACCAATTCCTGCAGAAGGAGTTGAAGGCAGATTTCACTGAATGAGTCCTCTATTTTTAATGGCACATCTATTTTGGTAAATTCAGCCTATGTTTTCTTAGGCCCCACAAAGCTGAATATATGCAGATTAGTTTCTGTAATAGTTTTCGATATTAATCTTAATCCCTTATATTTTTATAGCTCCTCTGTCTTTGAAACAAGGTAAATAAGCTTAGCAGCTTTACATGATAAGTCAGTCCTCCCAGTGACTTTAGCATATATCGATTCAGGTGATCACAAATAGCACGAATATTGGTTGAATTCGATCATTTCAAATTTTTTTTATCCATCACTTCAACTTTTTCGTTTAATGAAGAACTAATACGTGGTAAAATACTCTCTCATCTTATCAAAACACTAGAAAAACTTTGTGCGTAAAGCATGCTGTGATACTGTTTGGTAGCATCTTGCCACTTTGCAGAGGCCTCAAATCACAGAAATCTTTTTAGCAAATTACAATTATCCTGGATGGCTTGAAAACATCTGGAGAAGACTTCAGCTCATGCATTTCTTAGCTCGCTGCCCTACAGTTTCCTCTGGTACCTGCTTCCGTCACGCCTCCATCGTAACTGCCTTCTCTGCCGTCATTGTGTTTTGTATTCCTGCTTCTCTAATCATTTACATCCTGATCCCCTGTGTGTTGTTAGGGGTCTAAACCATCAGCATCTTCATCTAGAGTCAACTGCAACCAGCAGAGCAGTGAACACACACAACTTGGGACAGACTCTATTTGAGTCCTATTATGCAGAGGCGATAAACCTTGGCCATCCTTTGCTACCTCATGTGTATATCAAGGGTGGTGAAAACATGGATGGTTGCAATTCCTCAAGGGTATTCAGAGGCTCTAAGTCTGTGAAAACATTCTGAAGACTATAAGTGCTCTCCAAATATTGGTTGCTTTGGGGATTCTTACCAAAATGTCTCTTTTGCCTCGAGTTTACTTGCTATAATAAAGTGGGAGTTGATAACCACTAAATTGGTGAGCGACAAGACCATTAGAAAACTCAAGTATGTAGAAGTAAAGTGTCTTAGCTCGGGCTGCTGTAACAAAACGCCATTGACTGGGTGACTTAAACAACGAGCATTTAGTTCTCACAGTTCTGGAGGCTGGGAAGTCTAAGATCAAGGTACCAGCCCATTTGGTGTCTGGTGAGGACCTTCTTTCTGATTTGCAGATGGCTACCTGCTCGCTGCTTCTTCACATGTTGAAGAGAATTCCGGTCTCTTCTTCCTCTTATAAGGACACTAATTTCATCACAAGTGCTCCACCCTCATGATTTCATCTAAACCTAATTACTTCCTAAAGGCCCCACCTCCTAAAACCATCACTTTGGGGATTACAGTTTCAGCAAATGAATTTGGTGGGGGGGAGCACAAATACTCATCCTTAACATCAGGGGTCAAGATATTTTGGAATATCCAAGACATCACAATATATGGACAATGCACTGAGCTGGGAGCTAGGTGTAGAATTTTAATTGAGGCTTTCTATCTTGCTCTATAAACTGGGAAAGTCACTTAACAAATTAGCAATTAATTATGTGCCACACGCCATGCTAGGTATGTGGTGTGTGGCACACATGCATTATTTCTGATCTTAAAATATTATAGCAAAGTGAGCGTAATCATTCCTGGTTTGCAGATGAGACTCCAAGTGGCATAGTAGCATGGCTAAGGTTACAGACATACTAAACAGAAACCAAGATTCAGACCTGGTTCTGTTTCCAAAATCCCTCCCTCCCCCACTCTATCATGCTGCTGCTTTCTTCCTAGGTTGTCTCATCTGTGAATTGAATGGTCACTCCAAAGGTTTTCTTAGGTCCCATTCAACTCTAAAATGTGATGATTGACTGTAGGCGATGGGTATCTGGACTACGCAGATGAGTCAGTAAAGTAGCTCTAAAGAGATCAATCGACATGCCTAGGAGTAGATTGTAAGTGTACAGGATGTGAAGGCTCTTTGCTCTCAGGCTCATGGGAAGGAGGCTGGGGAAGTTGGTGTCCCAACCCTACGGCTGTGTGCATCCTCTCCATTGATTCCAGTCTGCTCTGGAAATTAGCTGATTTGGAGTATGGCATGACCAAAGCTGTTCGGGAATCTCTGCAATAAGTGGACCATGAGACTATGAATAACAGAAAGTAATCTGTGGCTTGAAACTATTGAACTGATATCATCGGAGTCAAGTTGTGACTCTGAAAATGATGATTTCCCAAAGAAAAGGCCATAACATAATTTATACATTCTCCAGTGTGTGCAGTTGGAGTAGCAAATAAATTGCAGAAGCAACAGACTAAACCCAAAACACTGATCTATTAAGCATTCCTAAGTTACTGTACTTATGTGAAAGTTTATTTAAACTAATAGTCTTGCTGCATTTTTAAGACTTTATTAGGTAAACCAGGACGTATGTGTCGAGTTCACCTTCCACTGTTCACCAACACGAGTGTTCAGTTCTGAGGTGCAGTATGAAATTCTACTTAAATGATTCTAATCTTTTCTTTCCATTGATTCCGTAATTTTCAAAGTACATTACATTGCAGAACTATGCAAAGTAGTCACCACAGAATACACTCCTTGACCTAGTTGATGTTTAAAAGGTTATCAAGCATGTACATCTTTGAAATATTAAGATTAGAGTTTCCTGGACAAATTGTAAAGCTGGTGCTTCCTCCTGGTTTGGAGGTCAACTTCTACATTTTACAACCAGAAACTGACCTTGACCTCCTTCATGAAACGAAACTGTGGAAATACAGGCTGCTGTGATTCCTACAGTGCCCTTCTTTCTAGGCAGCCTTCCAGGAATAAGAAAGACACTAAGGGACAAAGGAGAAAAATTCAAAAAAGTAGCATCCTGTGGGCAAAACCACACCCACACAATTAACTGAAATTGCAACCCCTTAAAGGGACAGGTGCTGAAAAACCACCTCTCCGAAGAAAAACCCAGATATTGCAAACTGAGTGTGACTGCACCATGCTGCTTCAGTCTAGGACAAATAGATATGCTCACTTGACATGGAGAAGAGACCAAAGTCTCCATTACTTCTCTCTTTAGTCTTTCACTGTACATGTGTTTGGGACTTTCTGGCTTCACATAAAAATATGCTTCACATAAAAAATGTTCAGACTTGTTTTGTTCACATTGAACATTAAGAGGAAGGTGGACTTTTTCTCTAAAAGACAATAATAAAATTATTTGTTTTAATTATGTCATAGATCACATTCTCTCTTAAATGCAATTCATGATTTGGGGTGTCCTTATATTATTTAAGGTTAAAACTGGATGGTGCTATTTCTGTGGGATTTAGAAAACCAGTAATTCGTAGATATAATCATGGCAAAGATTTCCTTTCTTCCTCCAAAGGCAAATAATCATCTCATTTTACTGCCTGTCTTAAAAATGAGAGAGTTGATTAGGAGCCAAACTTTACTATCCTTCAGAGCTTGTGCAGATTACAAAATGAAAATATACTAGCTATATATAAATATAATAAGTATCTCAAATTTAGTTTAAGTATAATATTGATTTTTTCAAATATAACATGCAATAGCCTTTTGAATAGGACCACCCAATTTATAAAAACCTTAATTGAGATTTTCTAGAATAAAACATGAAATTTACACCCACCAACAGTCCTATAAACTAGGGTGTCTGGTGGGGCCTCTTACAAAGATAATACCTCGTCAAACAGCTGATGGAAGAGCTCAGTGAAAAATAAGCACCATATCAGTGGGACGTTTGTTTTTGTTTTCTTTTTTCAGAGAGAAAGAGAAACGTACCAGGGCTCTGGGAAACTCTGAGACTCGTTTGAGTCGTTCCCTGAGTGTCGTGCTGTATCGTGCCTAGATCCTTTACAGAGTCGGTTCCCTCTGTCTTAAGTGCCCACCACCTTCTTTTCCTGACACATTTAGAGCCAATACCCAGTTTCTTGACCACAGTTTTAGGTACTGGTTAAATTGATCCATGACATTGGCAGGGTGACAGTTTTATTCCAGCACTTCTTACGTCGTTTGGTTAAGAAAGTCCCTACTACTAAACTTTTCCCTCTGGGCAGAAATCAAGCTAGACTTTGTTTTTGCCCTGAGATTTTGACAGGATTAAACATAATGAATTAAACCTCCTAGCACAAGATTATGTTTTGTCTACAGTAAGTAAATGCTTCCTGATGTTATTGCTGTTATCATGATTGGGTTGCTAAGCCTGCAGAGAGTATGGCTAAAATTCAGCCAATGCACGTGTGCACACATGTACATACACACACACACACACACACACACTGGGCTTCTGCAGCAGCATTGGTAACATCATTTCCATGTTCCCCAATCACTAGGTCCTTCTCTCCCTCCCCTGAATTCTGATTGTTCCTTAACACGTGGTGGATACTTTGCGGTATGTGGCAGAGAGGTGACATGATAGACTGATGGAGGGAAATTTACTGTTTGGTTTTACTACAGACATAGAACTGTGTACTTTTGTTCAATTCTCACTGACTTCTGGTAGAATCCCATGTTTATCTGGGATATAAAAATAATTGTTTTCTTGTACACTGTTGGTAGAAATGTAAATTGGTGCAGCCACTGTGGAAAATAGTATGGAGGTTCCTCAAAAAAGTAACAATAGAATTACCATGTGACCCAGCAATCCCACTCCTGGCATATATCTGAAAAAACCAAAACACTAATTGGAAAATATATATGCACCCCAATGTTCATAGCAGCATTATTTACAATTGCTGAGACAAGGGAACAACCTAAGTGTTCATCAACAGATGAATGGATAAAGAAAATGTGGTACACGTATACAATGGAATGCTACTCAGCTGTTAAAAAGAATGAGATTTTGCCACATGAACTTGAAGGGCATTATGCTCAGTGAAATAAGTCAGGCAAAGAAAGACAAATACTGTATGATATCATTTATATGTGGAATCTAAAAAATACAACAAACTAGTGAATATAACAGAAAAGAGGCAAACTCACAGATATAAAGAACAAACTAGTTGCTACCAGTGTTGGGGGAGCGGTAATATGTGGGTGGAGGAGTAGGAGGTACAAACTATTGGGTATAAGATAGGCTCAAGGGTGCATTGTATAACATGGAGAATATAGCCAATATTTTGTAATAATTGCAAATTAAAGTAACCTTTAAAAATTGTATAAAAATTTTTTAAAGAGCCTACCAGAGCCAGGAAAAAAATAATGGTTTTCTTTTTGTTTTGATATATGATATATATATTATTATAATGATATATACTAATTTATGACAAATTGTAAATCAAAGGATCACATTACCTGGTTGATTTATTTAGGGAACTTAGCATTAATCTTCACTACTATTTGTTCTTGAACAAGAAGTAATATTTTATATCAAATATTTCTGCAAAAGGTAAACCAAAAAAAAGGAAATAAGTGAGGTGATAGATATGTTAATTAGCTCTGTGGGAGAACTCCTTTCACAATGTGTGTGTGTATATATATACATACATACGTATATGTGTATATAAAATCATCACATTGTAGACTTTATCTTATAAATTTATTTGTCAATTATATCTAAATAAAGCTGAAAAAAGTGAACCAAGTAAAAAGTGATCAGTTTAGATAATCAACTCATTAGTTCTTCACAGTATTTAATACCATAGTTATTTGGAAATATCTAGAAATTCAGAAATGCCTATGTTTTTGTCAGTATATTAACCCAGCTAAAACCTACTTACATATTTTCACTTGTATATAATATATAATTGTAAAGTGATAAAATTGATTTCACATGGTGTATGCAAAATTTCATTTTTATTCTACAGTCATATTAGCTGTGTGCTTTTCTTTGTCTTAGAGATGCAATTCAATAAACCACTCATAAATGCCAAGCATGTGCAAATTAGAGTGTTTGATGATCTCAAGGAGACAACAATATATCCTTGACTTCTAGGGAACTTATAGTTTAGCAATATGTATTCCTTGTCTTTGTATTTTTCCTGTCTTCTCTCCCTCTTTTTTTTTTTTTGACAAAACATTTGAAATTTAACTAGCAATTTTAGAGGCCTATAAAATCAGAAGCAGATTGACTCTCAGTCTTTAAAGATTTTAAGCAGAATTGTAATGGCAGCAAACAGGGAAATATGGCAATAAGAAAGTTATTTTTATAACATGATATTGTCACCCTGGTTAACGAGCATGGATTCAGCACCAACATATTAACAAAGGTTAACGTGATGCTAGCATCACCACAGTCTCCGGGGAAAGTACTTCCTGTTTTAACTTGCAGTAGTGGATCTTCCCCATCCTGCATATACACCTACTCCCCCATTGTTTTTAAGCCACTGTTTGAGCAGCAACCTTTTTCTGTGTGTTTGGTCAACAGCATCCCAGTATGTCTTTGTGACACTCTTTTCAGAAAGTGAATCATTTTAGTCAATAGAGAATAAATCAACTCCACTCAGTTTGAGAATTTCTACTAGAGTACCATTGTATAGATTTTCTGTGAGAATAAAGACCTCTACATCGAAGTATTAATTAACTATGGTGTATTAGTTTGCTAGGGCTGCCATAACAAAATACTGCAGCCTGTGTGGCTTAAACAACAGAGATGTATTTTCTCACGGTTCTGGAGGCTGGAAACCTGAGATGGAAGTATTGGTGGGGTGGGTTTCTCCTGAGGCCTCTCTTCTTGGATTGTAGGTGGCTGCCTTCATGCTGTGCCCTCACATGGCCTTTCCTCTGTGTACACAGTGCTGGGATCTCTCTCTCCATTATAAGGACATCTGTCACATTGGATTAGGGCCCCACCCTTATGACCTCTTTAACTTTCTCTCTTTAAAGGCCTTATTTCCAAATACCATCACATTGGGGGGTTAAGGCTTCAATATATGATTTTTTTTTTTGGTGGGAGGGACAGTTCAGTTCATAACATGACCCCAAAAAACCTTCAGACTCATGAATATTATAACCCCTTTGAAAGAAACTTTCCTTAATATTTATGAGGATTCTTTTAAAACCTCTGAGACAGTAAATTAGGCAAAGTATAAAATGCAACCAGGCAGAATGGCCATCATAAAAAAATCTAGAAAAAATAAATGCTGGAGAGTGTGTAGAGAAAAGGGGACCCTCCTGCACTGCTGGTGGGAATGTAAATTGGTACAGCCACTATGGAAAACAGTATGGAGATTCCTTAAAAAACTAAAAATAGAACTAACATATGACACAACAATCCCACTCCTGGGCATATACCCTGAGAAAACCATAATTAAAAAAGATACATGTACCACAACGTTCATTGCAGTACTGTTTACAATAGCCAGGATATTGAAGCAATCTAAATGTCCATCAACAAATGAGTAGATAAAGAAGACGTGGTACATATATGCAGTGGAATATTACTCAGCCATAAAAGGGAATGAAATTGAGCTATTTGTAGTGAGGTGGATGGACCTAGAGTCTGTCATACAGAGTAAAGTAAGCCAGAAAGAGAAAAACAAATACCATATGCTAATACATATATATGGAATCTAAAAAAAATGGTACTGATGAACCCTGTGGCTTGGCAAGAATAAAGATGCAGACATAGACAATGGACTTGGGGGCGGGGAGAGGGGGGAGATGGAACAAAGTGAGAGAGCAGCACTGACATATATACACTACCAAATGTAAAAGAGATAGCTAGTGGGAAATTGCTGCATAACACAGGGAGATCAACTCGACGATTGGTGAGGACGTAGACGAGTGGGATAGGGAGGGTGGGAGGGAGACTCAAGAGGGAGGGCATATGAGGATATATGTGTAAATACAGCTGATTCACTTTGTTGTACAGCAGAAAGTGGCACAACAGTGTAAAGCAATTATACTCCAATAAAGATCTGAAAAAAATTTTCTTTTAATTAAAAAATAAATAAATAAATAAATAAATGAAAGTAAAATGCAGCTGTCATTAATTTTACTCCACATCTCAAGTTTAAGAAATGCCACATTTGTTATTTTTCTGAATATTATTTAATCTAACCAACAGGCTGTAGGAAAATCAATTGTGATTATTACTGGGGCTCCATCATCCCCCTTCATCCAGGTTCAGTGTACATCATGGAAGTCTTACCTGGCTGAGAACATTTGGAGAAGCCCAGTGTTCTTTTCGCCCACGCTGGTTATCATGGCGGGTCGGCTGCTCATTGCCCAAACCACATGGTGGCTCCAGATGTGGCATGGGGGTTTGTTGAGAATGGGAGCCTGACACTGATGGTCCTTCTTCCCTAGGGACACAAGACAGAGGAAACAGTACAGAGATTTCTACTACTCTTCACGCTCCCAAACCACCAGCTTGCCCCCCTTCTCAGATTCAGAGAAGATCCTACACCTTTTCCCAGCCTAACACTTCTATTTCTCTCATCATTTACCCCTCTGCAGAATATCTCCCCTCAGTGGGGTTTAGAAATCCAGTCCTCTCTTTATATCAGTCATTTTTTCTTACTATTACAAAAATAAAAAATAACAAAAAGCCTGAACAGAGCTGTCTTGTAGGCTGACTTATTCACTAGAGATGACAGCTGAAGTCTATACAATCCAGGAAAATGAAAAGTTCCACCTCTGTCTCATCATAGCAACCAGGAGGAGAGCATGAATACTTTCTCTCTAAGAGACAATGAGACGTCATAAACTAAAAAGATAAAGCAGTTGAATGAGTCACATCATAGGCTCTTTAAATGTCTTTTCAGTTGTCTGTGTTTTACTTTCTTCACTTGCCCTGCATTTTAAGTTTGTGAGGAGTCTTCAGTCTCTTTCGTGTCGAGAGGAAAACTGACATCAAGAGAGAGGTGATGGGGGAAGAGATGTGACTTCTGATATCAACACGATCTTCCCCATTACGTATGACTCGGTTGTTCTAATCGGATCCAAAGTTCAGAGATTGCACTTGGGGAAATCTCAATGACCCAGTGCCCAATCTGGAGTCAAACAAATTCCACAGATGTGTTGCTAAGGAATTGTACTAGTAGAACATGAATTAGGTAAACAGAATTGAAAGTGTTTTCCAGCTAAGACACTGGATCAACATTTGTACTATTGGATATTTTACTTATTCCTGCTAGCTAGCTTACAATATATGAATAGGATGAACAAGATTAATTTTTGTCTTCTTTGACATTACTCAGGATTTCTATATTCAAGATTTTTAGACTAAAGAGATATTTTGCATAATTATTTTTTGGAAAATTAAATGTAACTCAAATGTCATAATTTTTTAAAAAATTGTCATATTAAAAGTGTTACCACCAGATTTTCCCATATTAAGCTTCTTTTGCCACAGGCTTATTTTATCATATTTTTAAAAGAAGTGAAGGATGAAATAATATGATTTCTGAGATTTGCTTCAAAATAACCCAGAACTAGAAGCGAAATGAAACACGCTTGACCACAGGATATTAATTTTAAAAGCTTTGTGATGATTGCATTGTGGTTCATTATATTATCCTTTCTACTTTTCATATATATATATCAGATGTTCTGCAATTAAAAAAAGTTGAAAATAGGAAGTAAAACTTCAGAACTGAATTTAGTTCTCCATATGAAAAATAAAGACCAACAGTAAATATGATAGAAAGGTAAACTTCTAACTCTACTAGAGAACATTGGACACATGTCAGGGTGATTCAGGAAATTTCAACTTCTTCAAAGTGCTCAGAATCCCCAGGCAACCAAGCTTTTTAGTGTTCTGTCATGATTGTGAAAGCTGAGGGGTGTGTCAGTCACCCCTGAGAATGGTGCTTTGGGGAATAACATCCTTCTGTCAGCTAGTGCCAACTGGTGCTCACGCTGTTTTAATATTCTCTGAGGTCTTGTCAACCGGCAGCTGTACTTCTATGAAGAATCTAACACCAAGCCCCAGTGGCAACTCTTCCTGGCCTAAGAGTCTAATAATGGGGTAGGAAAACAGCAAAAGGCAGTGTGGCTGGCTTTTCCTCTTTATTTTACCTTAATCTTGGGGTCCGACTAAAAATATACTCATTCTAAAATTATCAGTTAGATGGTACAAGGAGACTTGCCAGGTGTTACAAGGTATACACAAAAGCATCAATCATTCTCTCTTCCTCTAAAGGGCTTACAACCAAATTAGAAGGATACATGAGGGTGAAGTAAGTTAAAAATTCAAGGCCACGTAGGATGCATGGCCACAGATACTGAATGCTGTGGCAGTTCAAAGTAGGGAAGGGCCCACAGTGGAGGGAGTAAACTGGAAAGTTTTCCCAAGAGAATGAGATGTAAACAGAGGTTTCAGCCACATCTGAATTCACACCAAGGGTGAAGGACTAAGCTAGTGGCACATTGTACAGTAGAAAGAGCTGGAGAACTGAAGCCAGACAAATTCACGTCCGATCCCAGCTGTTGTCTCTGAACTCTGTTCTCTCATCTGTAAATCATGCAAGGTTGTTATAAGAATTGAAAATATTAACACTTAGGGAAAGGCCTGTAACTAAGTAGGCCACTACTAATTGTTCACTTTCTTTCTCATTGTGGAGGAAGCCACAGGATAAAAATTTGTACACAAAAACTACAGCCAGATTGTAGAGACCTTGAACCTCAGACTAAGGGATTTAGACTTTATAGGTGTGCAATGGCTTTCAGCAGAGAAGATCGTGGTGAAAGTGGTATCTGGGGGAAGATGGTTGCTCTTGCAGTGGTTATGCAAGCTGGTTGATAGGAGAGACTTGATTCAGAGAAATTGATTGGAAGCTTAATGCAATGATCTGAGCATTAAGTATTAAGGGCTAGAATTAGGGTTGTGGCCAGAGATGAATTTACCGTGAAGCTAAAGAAGCTTCATTTTTGGCCCCTTACTTGCATGAGCCTCATCCAGGGCTTTAGAAATGATGTAAAGATAACAATAGCTTCACATAATCATGTGGTGTTGTCAACTTGGCAAAAATAAGGTATTAATTGGTGAAGGCTACTGTCTCTTTCTACCTGTTAGTCAGTATGGGCTTCCATAACAAAATACCATAGACTGGGGTGTAGGGGGAGGGGGGCTTCAACAACAGATATCTATTTCTCACAATTCTGGAGGCTGGAAGTCTGAGATCAGGGTGCCAGCATGTAAAGGTCTGGTGAGAGCCCTCTTCCTGGCTTGGAGAACATCATGTAAGACACTATGCACTCACGGGGGCCTTCCTGGGTGCTCAGGTTGATAGAAAGAGAAAGCGAGGCAGAGAGAGAGAGAGAGAGTCAGAGAAAGAGAGAGAGCTCTTCCTCTTCTTATAAGAACACAAATTAATCTGATCATGAGGTCACCACCTTCAGTCCTAACCTAACAGTAATCACCTCCCATGAGCCCTACCTCCTAACAATATCACATTTAGGTTTAGGGCTTCAGCACAGGAATTTTGGAGGGACACAGACATTCGGTCCATGATACACCCATACTTTCCTTCTTTGTCACTTTCCTCTTGTACTCTAGCAGATTGTGGGCATTTGGTTAATGAAACTAGGGGGAATTTGAATTGGAGAAAAATTTAGTTTGGGTTTAGTGAGGTATACTTATGTGGTTTTCATCCACTTCCCTGTATATTTACGTTATTAGCATCTTTCCATGTGCAGAAACGGTTTCAGAAATACTCCCATGCCCCAGTGCCAGCTTAACAGGAAGGTACAGGACCACAAAGTGTATTGTAACATAACATCCTCCAAGGCCCTCAGGCCCCGAAGGTGCAGGTGATGGAGGAAAAACACATGCTGAAAAGTATGGAGCCAGAACCAAGTCTGTGGGAAAATTCTTCCAACTATCAGATGTGTGAAGTTGAAAGTGGATGATTTGCTTCTCATTGGTAACTAATCAAAATAGATGTTCTCTCCTGTAAGGAATTTATACAATGCAGCATATACATTATAACTATTTAACTGTATTATAATTGCAAACACACAGTACTTTGTTTCTTTTTAAATTGGAGTTGTACAAAGTAGAATTTATCAGAATTCCTAGGTTTATATAACACAAACCTTTAGCCCCACCTCACAGAACGTGTAGAGCAAATCATTTGCGGGGGGAAAAAAATGACAGTTTTGTTCATAAATTTGAGAACAATTTACAATTGAGAACAATTTACATGACATTACCAATAATGATCTCTGATGCTGAAAGAAACTTTTCTAAACTATTAATAATTTTTTTTATTTCAACCCACCAAGTTGGAGAAAAGACTTATCTTTCTAGTCTCTCTATAGAAAATGTTCCACAATCCTTAGCTTATAAAGTGATAACAAGTATGCAGCCAAAAAATACATGTTTCAGGGGGAAAAAATGTGGTGAGGTATATCGAGCAAGGAATTAATAAAAATGTTTTGTTTTTTAATGGATTTTGTAATGTTTGTGGTATTTGTCAGCTCTGATCCCTTTTCTCAGCATAAATAAAAATTAACTTCCATTTCTAATTTTTTGTTTATAACTTTATGTTTTTTCTAAAAGGAGGTTCCTAAATCTGGAACCACCCCGTTGACTATGGCAATGAAAATAAAACAGAAAGGGTGAATGCAGACATTAAAGAGGCCTCAAAACATCTCTGAATTTTATTCTGCAAGAATCAAGAAAAGGGAGGGGCCTTATTACTTTCCTAGAGAAGGCAATTTTATTGACTACAAAAATATTTCCCACCCCTCCTTGGGTGCTAGACTTTTCAGAAAAATTCTCTAATGACACAGTTTGAAACACTCAAGTCTAGTGGAAAATAAACAGAGGACTTCCCTGGTGGCGCAGCAGTCAAGAATCTACCTGCAAGTGCAGGGGACACAGGGTTCAATTCCTGGTCCAGGAAGATTCCACATGCCTCAGAGCAACTTAGCCCATGGACCACAACTACTGAGCCTGCGCTCTAGAGCCCTCAAGCCACAACTCCTGAGCCTGCATACCACAACTACCAAAGCCCAGGCACCTAGAGCCCGTGCTCTGCAACAAGAGAAGCCATGGCAATGAGAAGCCCCCGCACCACCGTGAAGAGTAGCCCCCACTCACCACAACTAGAGAAAGCCCACACACAGCTAAAATAAATAAAATAAAATGAAATAAAATGAAACAAAATAAAATGAAAAAAATAAAATAAAATAATAAAATATCACCTCAAAAAAGAAAAGAAAAAGAAAAGAAACAAATTTACTGCACCTTCAGTGTTTCACAACACATTCTTTCTCCCCTGCAGCAAGCTACCAACTCATCTTTCTCTCTGTGACCTTATTACCACCACCCCAAGACCATTCTTCAAACTCTGGACAAATTCATTTTTCTAATATGCAAATCAGGTTATGTTGTCATCGTACGAAAACGCTATTACTTTTAGGAAAAAAGTACCGTCCTTAAGAGAGAGACACGGACGTTGGAGGATCCTTTCTCAAGCAATTGCTCCCATCCATCTGCATGGCTTCCATGAGAGCTGTGTTACCACTCTAGCCACAATTGATAGGTCTCTTCCCCTGTATTTTAAGACTTGGACTGAGGGAGTCAGTGGTCATGTTTTCTGTTATGTGACCTTCAGTAGCAGAGATGTCAAAAGAGAGAAAGGTGATACATGGAGATGAACAGCACAAGAGATTGCTCGTGGCATTCGAGTTCCTGGTTTCAAATGTCCCTGTAAGTGAGCCCTACCCATGCCCTTGGGCTCTGTAGATGGTACAGTATATTTCATCTTCTTACTTGGGTTGGTTGAGGTGTGCTCCAGGCCCGTGCAACCTAGGATCCCTATGAAAGCAAATACTTTCAAGGTCTTTCATGAGCTAGACCCTATTTAACTCTCTAAGCTTATCTCTGGCTACTTCCTCTTTGTCTTCCATGTTCATTCAATACTACAGATATGTTAGGGTCCACTCATCTCCAAACCCTCCAAGAGAACACGCTCTTCCTTCTGTCTATTCATCTTTCAGATCCCTGTTGAGATGTTTTCTCCTTACGGAGATCTCTCTTGACTTCAAATCTGGGTCATGTACCACTCACAGCTGCTGGTCTTCTAGGGGAGGACTTATCTAACTGTATGTCATTCCCTGTTTATTTGTTTCCTCCACTGTGTACTTGTTCACAACAAACCCTTTCTGAAAAGATGGGAATCATGACTACCTTATTCATCCTTCTATTCTCACTGCCTCATACATGTCAGGCTCTCAATATATCGATGTATGGGACTTCCTAGGTGGCACATTGGTTAAGAATCTGCCTGCCAATGCAGGGGACACAGGTTCGATCCCCGCCCCAGGAAGATAACACATGCCATGGAGCAACTAAATCCGTGCGCCACAACTATTGAGCCCATGTGCCACAACTACTGAAGCCCACACACCTAGAGCCCATGCTCCACAACAGGAGAAGCCACCACAATGAGGAGCCTATGCACCACAATGCAGAGTAGCCCCTGCTCACCACAGCTAGAAAAAGCCCATCTGCAGCAATGAAGACCCAACATAGCCAATAAAAAATCAATCAAGCTTTTGACAAAATTCAACATCCATTTATGATAAAAACTCTCTAGAAAATGGGCATAGAAGGAAATTACCTCAACATAATAAAAGCCATATATGACAAACCAACAGCCAGCATCATTCTAAATGGTGAAAAACTGAAAGCATTCCCTCTAAGAACAGGAACAAGGCAAGGGTACCCTATCTCGCCACTGTTATTCAACATAGTTTGGAAGTTTTAGCCACAACAGTCAAAGAAGAAAACAAAATAAAAGGAATCCAAATTGGAAAAGAAGTAAAATTGTCACTCTTTGCAGAGGACATGATATTATACATAGACAACCCTAAAGATGCTACCAGAAAAGTGCTAGCACTAATCGATGAATTTAGTAAAGTAGCAGGATACAAAATTAATGCACAGAAATATCTTGCATTCCTATACAATAACAATGAAAGAGCAGAAAGAGAAATTAAGGAAACTCTCCCATTTACCATTGCAACAGAAAGAATAAAATACCTAGGAATAAACCTGCCTAAGGAAGAAAAAGACCTGTATGCAGAAAACTATAAGACACTGATGAAAGAAATCAAAGATAATACAAACAGATGGAGAGATGTACCATGTTCTTGGATTGGAAGAATCAACATTGTGAAAATGACTGTACTACCCAAAGCAATTTACAGATTCAGCACAATTCCTATCAAATTACCAATGTCATTTTTCACAGAACTAGAACGAGAAATCTTACGATTTGTATGGAAATGCAAAAGACCCTGCATAGCCAAAGCAATCTTGAGAAGGAAAGACGGCGATGGTGGAATTAGGCTTCCTGACTTCAAACTATACTACAAGGCTACAGTGATCAAGACAGTATGGTACTGGCACAAAAACAGAAATATGGACCAATGGAACAGAATAGAGAACCCAGAGATAAACCTACACACATATGGACACCTTATCTTTGACAAAGGAGACAAGAATAGACAATGGAAAAAAGACAGCCTCTTCAATAAGTGGTGCTGGGAAAATTGGACAACAACATGTAAAAGAATGAAGTTAGAACACTTCCTAACACCATACACAAAAATAAACTCAAAATGGATGAAAGACCTAAATGTAAGGCCAGACACTATAAAACTCTTTGAGGAAAACATAGACAGAACACTCTATGACATAAATCAAAGCAAGATCCTTTTTGACCCACCTGCTAGAATAATGGAAATAAAATCAAGAATAAACAAATGGGGCCTAATGAAACTTAAAAGCTTTTGCACAGTGAAAGAAATCATAAACAAGACAAGAAGATAACCCTCAGAATGGGAGAAAATATTTCCCAACAAAGCAATAGACAAAGGATTAATCTCCAAAATATACAAGCAGCTCATGCAGCTTAATACCAAAAAAGTAAATAACCCAATCCACAAATGGGCAGAAGGCCTAAACAGACATTTCTCCAAAGAAGACATGCAGATGGCCAACAAACACATGAAAAGATGCTCAACATCACTCATCATTAGAGAAATGCAAGTCAAAGCCACAATGAGGTATCACCTCACACCAGTTAGAACGGCCATTACCAAAAAATCTAGAAGCAATAAATGCTGTAGAGGGTGTGGAGAAAAGGAAACCCTTCTGCACTGCTGGTGGGAATGTAAATTGGTACAGCCACTATGGAGAACAGTATGGAGGTTCCTTAAAAAACTAAAAATGGAACTACCATATGACCCAGCAATCCCGCTACTGGGCATATACCCTGAGAAAACCACAATCCAAAAAGAAACATGTACCACAATGTTCATTGCAGCACTATTTACAATAGCCAGGACATGGAAGCAACCTAAACGTCCATCAACAGATGAATGGATCAAGAAGATGTGGCACATGTATACAATGGAATATTACTCAGCCATAAAAAGGAGTGAAATAAGAGTTATTTGTAGTGAGGTGGTTGGACCTAGAGACTGTCATACAGAGCAAAGTAAGCCAGGAAGCAGAAAACAAACACTGTATGCTAACTCATATATATGGAATCTAAGAAAACGATACTGATGAACCGAATGGCAGGGTAAGAATAAAGATGGAGATGTAGAGAACAAACTTGAGGACATGATGTGGGCGGCGGGCGAAGGGGAAGCTGGGACAAAGTGAGAGAGCATCATTGACATATATACACTACCAAATGTGAAGTAGATAGCTAGTGGGTAGCTGCTGCATAGCACAGGGAGATCAGCTCGATGATGGGTGATGACTTAGAAGGCTGGGATAGGGAGCATGGCAGGGAGTCGCAGGAGGGAGTGGATATGGGGATATATGTGTAAATACAGCTGATTCACTTTGGTGTACAGAAAAAAACTGGCACAACAGTGTAAAGCAATTATATTCCAATAAAGAGCTTAAAAAATCAATCAATAAATTTATTAAATATATACATATATTGATGTATTTGTTGAGTCAACAAGTAAATGCATCACTCAATCAACAAGGACAAGATAGCAATAAGTGAATAAGAGGGCGGGATAAACACCCAGGAACCCATCCCCCACATTAGAAGTAGAGCAGCATTGGGACCTAAAAATTCCCCTGTATATTCTGCTCCATACCTTCATCTCTACCCAGAATCCCCCAGAAGTCACCAGTCTTTCAAAGTTTGCTTTCCTTTTTCTCACTGGCCTGCTTTTTCTTTGGAGTCATATCACATATGTAGGTAAACCTAAACGAGAAAAATGTCTTGCATGTTTTTAACTATTTTGAACTTTGTAAAAACAGTAGCATACTGTAAATATTCTGGAACTTGCACTTTTAAAACAGAGTGTTTCTAAGCTTCATCCACATTCATGTGTGTACTGTAGTTCACTGGTTTTCACTACTATGTGATATTGCATTGAATAAACTTACTAATATTGACATCCCTTTTGTTCCTATTTTCCCAGCCACCTGGCTCCCTAGATCCCACCGGATTTTATTTTCCAAAGATGGCACATCAATATTCCTCATGCCCTGTGCTCTTTTTACCGTATGACTCTGCGACTACCTCGTAGGGGGAGTTTCATTCTCTCCTTGACTCTGGGTGGGATTGAGACTGCTTCAACCAATAGAGTTTGGCATAAGTGACACTGTGTGACTTCTGAGGCTGGGCCATAATCGTATGATGATACAACTTCCACCTTATTTACTGGAACAGTCATGCTTGGAGCTCTGAGCATTCATGTAAGAAGTCCAAATATGCTGAGGTCACCACATTGCAAGGAAGCCAAGCTACACAGACAGACCATATGTGGATATTCCAACTGGCAGCTCTGATCTTCTAATCAGTGTGGTCCAGGTGCCAGACATAAGAGTGAAAGAGCCTGCTAATGCTTCCAGGCCCATCCATTGAGTCACCCCTAGCCTTTGAGTTTTGCCAGTTGAAGTCCCAGACGTCCTACAGCAGAGACTAGATAGCCCCCATGTGTCCTATCCAAATTCCTAATCCATAAGCATAAAAAAATGGATGTTGTTTTCAACAACAAAGATTTTTTTAAATTTTATTTTATTAAAGTATAGTGATTTACAACATTGTGTTAATTTCTGCTATACAGCAAAGTGATTCAATTGTACATATATATACATTCTTTTTCACATTCTTTTCCATTATGGTTTCTCACAGGATATTGAATATAGTTCCACGTACTATACAGTAGGACCATGTTGTTTATCCATTCTATGTACAATAGTTTGCATCTGCTAATCCCAAACTCCCAATCCATCCCTCACCACTCCCTACTCCCTTGGCAACCACAGGTCTGTTCTCTATGTCTGTGAGTTTCTTTCTGTCTTGTAGATAGGTTCATTTGTGTCATATTTTAGATTTTACATATAAGTGATATCATACGGTATTTGTCTTTCTCTTTCTGACTTCATTTAGTATGATAATCTCTAGGTCCATCCATGTTGCTGCAAATGGCATTACTTCATTCTTTTCTATGGCTGAGTAGTATTCCATTGTATGTATATACCACACCTTCTTTATCCATTCATCTGCCAATGGACATTTAGGTTGTTCCATGTCTTCACTATTGTAAATAGTACTGCTATGAACATAAGGGTGAGTGTATCTTTTCAAATTATAGTTTTCTCTGGATATATGCCCAGGAGTGGGATTGCTGGATCATATGGCAACTCTATTTTTAATTTTTTGAGGAATCTCCATACTGTTTTCCATAGTGACTGCACCAGTTTACATTCCCACCAACAGTGTAGCAGGGTTCTCTTTTCTCCACACCCTCTTCAGCATTTGTTATTTGTAGACTTTTTAATGATGGCCATTCTAACTGGTGTGAGGTGATACCCCACTGTAAGTTTGATTTGCCTTTCTCTGATAATTAGCGATGCTGAGCATCTTTTCATGTGCTTGTTGGCCATCTGTATGTCTTCTTTGAAAAAAATGTCTATTTAGGTCTTCTGCCCATTTTTAATTGGGTTTTTTTGTTTTCTGGTTAAGCAATAAAGTTTGGGGGTGGTTTGTTGTATAGCTGCAGTAACTAGAATAACCTTTTTAGCAATTGTCCCTTCTCTGAGCCCCATATCTTCTTGGGAAAAATCCTCACTTTGCTTTCAAGGCTCTTCTAACTCTAATCAACCAATATCCATTTTTCTGATACCCACCATAGCTCCATCTAACCAGATTAACTCATAATTCTTTATTAAAATTTTATAAAAATTATCTGTTAAAATCCTTTCTCCCTGCCCTCACCAGTGTCACAGGACTCCCTGCCTCCTGCTCAAGCAGAATCACCTGCCAACCATTTGTCTCTCATTACAACATTCAGCTTCTTTAAAGACTTCTTTTCCTTTGAGTAAATTTGTCTAAACAGTGTGTCTCACAGTGTGGTCCACAGACCATCTGTAGCAGAAGCACCTGGGTCCTTATTGAAAGTACAGATTCTGGGCAGTACCCCAGACATGCCGAATCAGGATCTCTACACTTATATCAAGCACTGCAGGTGTGCCTTAAGCACATTCAAGTTTAACAATCCTGAATCTCCTGGGGACGATTTGGCGGGGGATGGGAGTAGCATTTGGCCTAAACTTGAGAAAAGAGACCTGGGAGAACTCAGGCAGAAATCCTTTTCTCTTTGCCAACTAAAGCAATTAAAAGCATTCTATACCTCCAGAACCTGATTCTTTTCCCAGGCAGTATAAAACCATGACCTCAGGTTATACAGCACATACATGAAAAGCATGGTAAATGTTGAACCTAAGATGACTAAACAAACGAGTCAATGAAAGAATATAGAACTTATTGTCTACAAATCATTACAAAAGAGGTTCTAATTTTTAAAACATGGTGGGGGTTAGTGTCGAGGCTGGGGAATATATTTATTATTTTCAATGATATTTAAAATTCATGATGGTGGTATCTATAAACGTGTGATGAAATAGTATGTGACTTACTCCAGGAATGGATATTTCAACTAATGCTAAATAATCCCCCTATAGAATTCTCTCTCATTATGTATCTTGATAAACATTCTTTCAGTTCTGGTTGTTTTGTTTTGTTTTGTTTCCCAAGTTATTTGTTTACATGTCTGTAATACCCTGTCTCCCTTCACAGAGGCTTTTGACCATTTGTTACATGTACGTATAGAAACAAATAGGTGTCGAGGGTGTTTCCATACTCAAGTCAACTGTTCTCCAACATTAGAGAGGCAGAAGCAAGGGGCCAACTTCTCTGCACGCCTGTTTTTCTGAGAAAATTATCAGATTTGCCAGCTGCTTAACTTGTCATGAAAATACCTGCAATAGTGTTTGAATTGAACATTAAGAAATGCGTTCTTAGCTATATTCATGTGATGTTATAAGTTCCTCTTTCTTAACCACTATTTATTGTTTATGTTCTTCTTGTAAGCCTCCTGAAAATTTGTGTGCAAGAGGCAAGATAAACAAGAAAGAAAGGAAAGAAAAGGAGAGAGAAAGAGGGAAATGATGTAGAGCAAAGGATTCCTTAGCACAGAAATCGATCTTGGTGTTGTAAGAAGCATTGAATCCTCAGATCTCAGAGATGATTTACCAGAGTGCTGACTGCTCCATCAGCCTGACCCTTGCCTTGCCTTATTTTCTCTTTGTTTTTTAAATTGTGTTTATTTATTTATATTTATTTTTTGGGCTGCGTCAGATCTTAGTTGCAAAGTGTGGGCTTCTCTCTAGTTGTAGTGTGCAGGCTCAGTAGTTGCAGCTCTTGGGCTCCAGAGCACATGGGCTCTGTAGTTTGCAGCATACAGCTTCTCTAGTTGAGGCATATGGGCTCAGTAGTTACAGCGCATGGGCCTAGTTGCCCCGTGGCCTGTGGGATCCCAGCTCCCCAACCAGGAATCAAACCCGTGTCCCGTGCACTGGAAAGCAGATTCCCAACCACTGGACCACCAGGGAAGTCCCACCTTATTTTCTCTTACAGTCTGCTTTTTTCCCACAGACTTCTTCTAGTAGTTCATAAATTCTTTGAAGGTAAAATGTGTTTTCACTATGAACCTCGAGATGATGGCAGTCGCTACATGTCCTTTAAGTTTTCTGTCAGAGAATTTTTCTCTGTTAATGAAACATAAAATAGTTCATTTTGCAAGAATAAGCTATAAAAATACTAACTACAACAGCAGGGAAGGTGAACTTAATACATAACAATACATAGGTCACATGTATTATTTCATTTGATCCTCGTAGCAGCCCTATAGTGAAGGTGAAAAAGACAAAACTATTTTTTTCTCAGGCTTCTTATGTATGCCCCCCCTTCTTCCTGAAACACTCTTTGCCCTGATAGACGCATGGCTTTCTCCCTCACTTCTTCCAAGTTTCATTTAAATGTCACCTATTCAGAACCCTTCCTTGACTCGCCAAATAAAATAGTATCTTCCTCCCCAATAGCACTTTTTGCCATCTGACAAAATGTGGTTTCTGTTTGTCTTTCTGTACTTGAATGTAAGCTCCAGGCAGGTGGAATTTATTTTTTTTGCTACTATTTCCACAGTCCTAACAGAGTGCCGAGCGCATAGCAGATGCTCAATAAATAAACAAATGAATGCATTATTGCCATGTCATAAATAATAAGTCAGGAACAGGCTTAAAAGATTTGACCACCATGGTGCACCCAGTGAGTGGCAGATTAGGTTCTGGATCATAGGTCTTCAGGCCAAATCTCATTACCTTTCTTTTTTTTCCTATCATGGTTTGTTACAGGATATTGAATATAGTTCCCTGTGCTGTACAGTAGGACCTTGTTGTTGATCCATCCTATGTATAATAGTTTATATCTGCTAATCCCAAACTCCCAATCCAACCCTCCCTTACTCCCCTTCCCCCTTGCCAACCAAAACTCTGTTTTCTATGTCTGTGAGTCTGTTTCTGTCATTACATTTTCAAGACCATTATAGAGATATCATACTAACTGATCTGCACTATTGACCACTGGCATAAATTTCTGGAACAATGTAAAATCTGGAATCTTCTTTTATTATTTGATGAGTGTTATGAGAAGCAAAACCAAAATTAAAGCCATTACATTTCCTGACACTGGATAGGAGGGTAGGAAGACACCTAAGTTGTGGGCTAGGTAAGAACAACCTACACCACACTGAGAACCGATGCATCCTCTTGGGTACTAATCCTATCTACGTGGTCCTTGAACAAACCCTTGGCAAGCCATTCCAAAGCACTCTTTGTCAGTAAGCAAATAGTTATTTCAGCTACAATAATAGCATCTTAAGAGATGATGCTATTAATATAACAAAAGCCATTGGCTACTCTCATTGGTAGACCATTTAGCAGGTATGTGATGTCACATGAGCACTGGAGAGAGGAACAGGCCTGGCACATGGGCCCAATAATTGCAGTGCTGCAGTCTGATTATACATATAGCAATAAAACAGACTTTACATAATTTTACATAGTATTTTCCCCTTGCTTTTAAGGATGATTAATACACTTCTAATACCAAACACAATTTTATTTAACAACTCGCTTAGAAATAGTAAACTCTTCATTGATTGCCATTCTATTAGTCTACTAACCAGCCTATCCCCATTGACCAGCACTTTCAAACAGACTATTGAAGTGACTGTTAAAATTCCAAGAGGCCTAAAAGATTACCCATTAAAAGTTCATCATTTTAAAGACGAAGACATTTAAGCCAAATTGACTTATCAGTCATACCCAGCCAAGAAGCAGAACAGTCAGATCTCAAGTCCCACAAGGCTCCTTCTAGTGCACAAAGTAGGATCACACTTTGCACAGGGTCTGCCTCCCAAACACATGTTAAAGAGATGGATTCTGAAATTAATGACCTTGAAGTGTAGCAACTTCCTAAAGTAATTTTGAGTGATATGTAAATTGTGTGAAATAAACATTAAATTATTTTCATTACACTGTTAGTGTTCTTAGGATAGTGGTCTATGTGTGAAATTTTATAATGTCAGTAAGAATTATATATCATAAATATTATTAATGAAAATATTTGGTAAAGCAGTAAAATCAATTTCCTGACCAGTGGTATAAACAGTCATATGGTATAATGTTTATTTTTCTTGAATTACAAAGTTGGAAGCCAATAAGGAATCTGAAAGGCAGGAACATTGATATAGACTTACCTTAGCTAATGCCCATTCTGTAATAATTAAGTTGATTCTCCTTATAAGCATGTATACTAATCATCTCCCATGTGCCAGTGTGGAAAGACATTCACTAGTGGTTCACCTGGTTCACCAAACCATTTCCCTTTTCCTCCTGGGTGCAGTAAGGTGACTATTTTCGGCCTCCACTGCAATCAACTGCAGCCATGTGCCTGAGTTCTGGCCACTGGCTTGTCAACAGCAGTGACATATGCCGTAAAACCCTTGTGCATGTGATCCTCCATTTACCTCCCTCATCTTCTAACCAGATGCAGAAATCTAGTGGAACATTCTGAGCCCCAGGAGATGGCAGAGCCACAGAGAGAAGGAGCCTGGGTCCCTGAGTCAGCATTTGGAGGAGAGAAATAAGTGCTGTGGGGGCATAGCAGAAAGCTTTAGGAAAGGCTATTCAGAATGGAAGCTGGGATGAAGTGAGAGAGTAGCATTGACATATATACACTACCAAATGTAAAATAGATAGCTAGTGGGAAGCTGCTGCATAACACAGAGAGATCAACTCAATGATGGGTGGTGACTTAGAGGGCTGGGATAGGGTAGGTGGGAGGGAGCCGTGGGAGGGAGGGGACATGGGGTATATTTATAAATACAGCTGATTCACTTCGTTGTAAAGCAAAATATGGCACAACGGTGTAAAGCAATTATATTCTAATAAAGAGCTTAAAAAAAAGAAATCATTATATCAGAGAATGGCATTGAATTAAGGTTTAAGTTGGAAGGAAAGAAAGCAAAGTCACCTTGGATAGAAGAGGAAGCATACACAGAGCTTCAGATCTGAAATCTTGGGTTCAGTTGCAGGAACAAAAGTTGTCTAACATAAATGGAGCACAGACTAGAACACAGGCAAACGTGAGCATTGAGACCAAAATTAAAGGAGGGGGTCAGATTATGAAGGACCTTGTGTCTCGAGCTAGAGGGTAGCCTTTACTGTATAGGAAGTAGAATCCAGAAAAGGTTTTAAGCTGCAGAGTGGCATAAACAAAACTCTCCATTGGAAGGTAAACTCTGATGCAGAGTGGAAAATAACTTGGAAAGGGAAGCAAATGTGAGAGGGAGACCAGTTACCAGACTATTGGAAAAATCCACACAAGAGATATTGCAAGAGCTGATCTAAGCTGCAGCAGGAGAAAGTGACCCAAAAACAGATACAAGAGACCAACCAGAGGAGGCATTTCAAAAGCATAAATTCAAGTAGCTGTTAAGTGTAGGGCATTAAAGTAATATTAGCTGAGGTGGGAAACACGAGAGAAGATACAGGCTAGAAGAAAAAGATGATGATTTGCTTATAAATATGTTGAATTTGAAGTCCAAATCGGAGAAGCTATCCAGTGTGCCATTTGCATTATATATGCAGAACTCAGAAAAAAATTCAGAATTGGAATTATAAATTTGGGAGTTGGCAACACAGAGACGATGGTTAAGCCATGAGAGTGGATGAAACCTGCCAAGAAATGTGTATAGAGTGAGATGAAAAGGAAGAGGAGATTTCACAGGATACTTGAAAAAGTGGTTAGAGGAGTATAAAAAGCATCAGGAGAGGAGAGCATCATGAAAATCAGGGGAGGAGAGGCTTTAAGACTCCCACCCATGCAGCAGAGTTCAGACCAGACCCAGCAGGGACACCAAATATGCTAACAAGCCATCCAGTGGGGACTATAGGGCCTGAAGTATCAGACTTTTGTGGGCATGTTCTAAAGATTTTCCAGAGAATGCAAATCTGTCATCAGATTCAAGTGATAATCACTGGCTGGAAATCAAAGATGGAGCAAGAGGTCAAACATCAAGTAAATGCAGAACCAGGGAGGTAAAGGATCAGGACAGGAAAAAGCCAAAAAAGGTCCAGGATTTTTGCCAGAGCTCCTTCTTATCAAGTTCTGGCCAGATGGTAGACTGGGTCAGAATAACACAAGAGCTAGTCAATCATTTCCAGTAATAAGAGGCCTTAAGGGCCACTGGGGGAGTTGGCAATTAGATGTTCAAGCAACTTGGTTAGATTGGGAGGCAGATGCCACACTGCCCCAGAGTGAAGGAGAGATTGGTAAGTGAAGGCGATGAGTGAAGATGGAATGGAATTTAATGCAATTTTGTGGTGGAAGCCTGACGAATAGGCAGAGTTAAAAGATAGCTTATTTAGGATGTTTGTAGGCTGAGGGTAAGCATCTTTTGGAGGGGGAGGAATGGAAGATTGAAAGAGCACATAAGGTAAGGAATCCAGGTGGAAACCAGAGTAGATGGGACCAAAGTATCTATGGAGAAGCACATTGTGCAAATTACATTATATCTTGTTTCATTTTTTTCTTTAAAAAAAAACATGAATAAAGTGTAGATGAAGGGTGAGGGACATTGAGGTAGTTCATAACTGATAGCCTTTGTTTTCTCAGTGAAGCCAGGCTTGGACATCTAGTGAGAGACCACCCAGATAAAGGTTTGAGAAGAGAGTTAAGTCCTGGAATGGCAGCTGCAGAGAAACAAGGCTGTCTTGTATGTGAGGAATTAGATTTGCACTGAAGACCCAGCTCAGGCAAGAAGTCATAAAGACATAGACTGTTCTTCAGCCACGACTGGAGCCTGAAGGTCTAAGGACAGAAACAAATAAATAAATGAAACAGCTATTTTGCTAGGTGGAAAGAAAGGAAAGAAAAGGGGATGAGGAATCCAAAAGTGATGAAGGGGGATGACCAGTCTACCCTGAGTCATTTCAGGCCTAGGATAATGGTCTATCACAAGTCCTACCACAGTGCCCGACACAAAAAAGGTACTTAATAAATGTGGAATGAATGCACAAATGAACAATTGAATGAAAATGAATGAATGAGCACATACTCAAAATTCAGGCTGGTTATGGGGGCAATGAAGTGGGAGGACATTAATAGACTGAAAGACTAGGAAGGATTTGAGAAGCAGGAGTGTGTGATAAGGCAGAAGAACAGGTTTTGTGGGAGTCAAGGAGTTTGAGAAGAGAAAGAATACACGGTTATGGGCAGAGAGAGTCATTTCAAAAATTCAGATTTTCAGAGGAGCCGTTCCAAGTGATTAAAAGGTCCAAAGTATGCTGCTGTAAATGGGGTTGATAAAATGGAATGGAGGTGATTGTCAGTATGAGGGCAGGCTGTTAGAGGGCTCATCAGTATATATCATGAAGTCACTTAAGATGATAGCAGATGCCGTAGTGAAGAGAGAAACTGTGAGCCAAGTTCCAAAGTCCTTGAAGACTGAGAAGAAATGCCCCAGAGGCAACACTGAAAAGAACCTGTATATTTCATAAAGATACTGTTGGCTCTCCCTGCCACGGGCTTTCTTGTCAGGATCAAATAAAAGGATAATTATATAAATTTGTTATTGTTGGGAACCAAGAGATACAAGTGGGCAGCATGTCCTTCAAAGGAGAAGAGGTCATGAAATGAATAGTACCCAAAATTGCCAGAGTGGAACTGCAGGGAGACAGATTTATGCTGAGTCCTTTTCAAGAAGCCAAAATATTAGAGCAACACCTAGAGACTTGTAGGGGGAGCAGTGTCACTAGGAGTCAATATGGGTTTCAGTAAAAGGAAACAGGCAGAGAAAATCATTTGAGCTACTAATTATGTGCTAAGTTCTGGGAACTTTATCTATATTATCCTGAATTCCCACAGCAGCCATGCAAGTTAGCCATCAGTACCTTCAGATTACAAATGAGGAAACAGGGACTATGGTTGAGTAAATTTCCTTAGGCTGCACAGTTATTAAACAGAGTAGCAGGATTTGAACCCAACTCAGGCAGACCACATCCCATCCCCTTTCCACTCTACTCCATTACATGAAACCTTGATGTAGGAAGCTGGGAAGTGAACAGGAGGCGAGCAAATGAAACTAACCAGCCTTGAGTTTCAACTGAAACTTTGATGCTCAGTGGTTGTGATGTCTGTGTAAAGTCTGTTCCCACTGGTAGGGAAGTTAACTGACCTTTTTTTGTTTTTAATTTACTTGAACAGTCAAGCAGCCATCTTGCCATTTAACAAGAACCCTTGAGGAATCAATTAAAAATTCCTGTCTCAGAGGACTTACATATGTACACAACAGCTTGGGTTAATTTACTAATTCATCTAATCAGCCTGCCAAATTATTAGCCAATTTCCCTAAATCTTGTCATAATTCACACATTGAAAAGGCAGTGTCTTCCAATTATTGTTCTACAAAATTAGAGAAAACATATAGATACATCCTTTTAGATCACCAGTCATGACTTTCATGTGTTTTATGGAGGACAATTGATTAAATTGTGTTCCTAAAGTATTTAGGATATTTGAAAATTGCTCTTTCAAGCATTTTGAGTGTCACTTTGATGATCTTGTTTGTGCCATTTACTTCCTTGACAAATCCTTTGTATATAGCACAGAGATATACATTAGCCAGGTCCCAAATGGCTCATTAAAAATTCTGAGTTAGAGAATTTAGAATAAAGAGAACTGTTGTTTAGTATAAATGCTGTGAAGCAGGGGCAGCCTTTACAGCCAGAGATTTTTAAACATGCAGGGAATCTTACATAAGCCAAATATGGCTGGGCTTTTGGGGACAGCTTCTTTCCTTACTTCTAATACATGTTAGAGCCCCTACATACCCTTGGTTATACTCCTCAGTCTATTCCCTACCCCTTCCCAACCTGCCTCAATATTTTTTTTAACTGTTTTTTTTTTCTCTTTTTTAAATTTTTTTAAGTTTTTATTTTATATTGGAGTATAGTTGATTAACAATGCTGTGTTAGTTTCAGGGGTACAACAAAGTGATTCAGTTATACATATACATATATCCATTCTTTTTCAAATTCTTTTCCCATTTACGTTTTTACATAATATTGAACAGAGTTCCCTGTGCTATATAGTAAGTCCTTGTTGGTTATTCATTTTAAATACAGCAGGGTGTACGTTATCAATCCCAAACTCCCTAACTATCCCTCCCCACCCCCACTCTTTCCCTACTGGTAACCATAAGTTCGTTCTCTAAGTCTGTGAGTATTTCTGTTTTGTAAATAAGTTCTTTTGTATCATTTTTTTTTAGATTTCACATATGATCGACATTTCTCTTTCTCTGTCTGACTTACTTCACTCAGTATGACGATCTCTAGATCCATCTGAAAGTATTGGCAAGATGTATGGGGAAACACATGCTATACCAAAGAAATTTCCCCCAATTCCTCCATTAGATTTCTTTTAGCCATTTACTGGCATCTGCCCTCTCTCTTTTTCCCCACTTATCCTCTCAAAAACCCTCTCTTGTCCTCAGCAATTCAACTCTTCTTCACCATCCTTTCGAATTCAGAGAGGAATTGTTTTAATTGCCCTCTCACACAAAGAAGTCATGTATACCGAAACTCTCATTTTACTGATCCAAAACTGTTGATTAAAGAAGGTCCATGTGGCACAGCCAGGAATAGAATAGGATTCTTCATATACTATTACTTTTTTCACCAGCACTCTCAGGAACTCTCAAGTTCCTTCTAACTTTAAAATTCTATCATTTGCCTGCTCTGTGGCTCTTGATGGATTTAGACATTGATCTATAATGGCTGAAATAAAATTATAGTAATGTGAAAGGTATGGATGGTAGGGGGAGAGGACTTTATGTCTCTGCTTTGACAGAATGGTCCTTGACTGATCTGAAATGCCCAGATACAGGAGAACTGATGACCTTTCATAATGTTATATACATATACACGGGCCTTATTGTTTGGTTTTCAGTAGGTATGTGGGGTTTGTTGAGTTCATCTTTTTTTTTTTTTTTTTTTGGTTTTCAAATTTGTTTAATGTAGGGAACATGCCAATTAATCAAGCAAGAACACTTTTTAAATAATTCTACACAATGGAAGAAAATATGAAATATAAATATAAATGTGTTTCATATGGTAAACAATTTTTAAAAGTCACTGAAAGTCAGTGGTGATCAATCTGATTTGTGTATGGCCTTGTAAAACACAATGTCAAAGATAGTTTAAACGTAACAGTCCATATAGAGATGTTTCATGTGTTTATATCTTGAATCGATTGACTCAGTTCTCAGGTGCCACATCACTAATGAGGACAATGGGGTACCATCAATTTACAATGTATTTGTATCAGCTGGCCATTTATTTCTCTCTCACTGATTTAGGCTGAGCTCAGCTGGGCTCCTTCCTTCATGTGTCTGTGCTCAGTTGTAGATTAGCTTCAGGTCAGACCTGAAGCTTCAGGTCAAGTCTTGATCTTGGCTGCGCTCTCTCACCTGTCTGGGGCCTCGGCAGGGAGAACTGGGCTGACTTAGCTCTGGTCCTTGCGGTTTCTCACTCCCTACCTATAAAGACGTGGCTTGCTTACCAGATGGAGGAAGGGGTCCCAAAAAAGACAAGCCTGCAAAATTTCTTAAGTCCTAGGCTGGGCACTGGCACATCTCGCTTCTGCCACGTTCGAGGAGGTGAGTGCCAATTAAAGGGGTGGCAGTATGGACTCTACCTCTTGATGAACAGACCTGCAAAGCACAGTGCTGAGAGAGTAGATACAGTGATACAGAGGAGTAGGAACAATGGTACAGGGAGACCACTGTAAGTGTCCAGCATAGTGCTTGGCTTCATCAAAAAGTGTTTGAGTAGCTAATTCAATGAACATAAATGATCCTACTACTTTAGAGTTATTTTAATTAATCAGGTGAACCAGACTAAGTAACTTCTTCACTCCTGTTAAGTTCTATTTTATAAACACAATGCAGAATTGAAATCTCAGACAAAATGTGCATAGTCCTTTAAATTCCCATTTCCTCAGATTCTGGGCACTTGGGCATATCCCAGTAACATGTGGAGTTGTTTTATGCTTTCCTGAAGGCAGAGCAGAGAAAGCAGCAGCATTATCTGGTATGATACAAAGTTTGGCCCTAGAAATTTCTAGGTAGACAGCCTCATGGGAACTCACCCAGCCTCCTCCTGGAAGGTGGTCCAACCATCTTTATCAGCTAGAGATTGAAAGAATTAAAGTAGCTTCAAAAACACTTCATTGTACTGGGTAATGGGATCTCTGATCCTTCATTCTGGAGTTATATCCTGAATGCTGTTTGAAAGCAGTATTTCATTAAGTGCTCCATGATAAGCAGTTTGTTCAGATTAAGCTTCTGAATTATTTTCATTCACATTCATGTGATGAGCAAGATAAAACTGGAACTCAATTTTAAAGAATGTTTTCTGTACCATATAGCTTCATTCATCCTATTTATGTCATACAGAGATGTTGAGCCTGGTGATACAACAACACGAATATGTATTTACCTGTAGTTTGAAAATGCTGCATTGCTTTCACTTTTTGCACAAAAATGTGAAAGGTACTTTTCTAAGTAGCTTGTCTTCTATCCTTGTCATTTTTGAAATCTCACTCAATGGAGTTTTTTAGTTTATTTGGTAGGTTTTATATGCTTATATCCTTATATCCAGATTAAGATTTAATGATGCTAGGTTGAACAGCCAGATTTCTTTCCTAGATATTCAGATGAGAGAATATATAGTGACCTTTATTTGACTTTTTTGATGGACACTGAATTATAAATCAAGAATGGAGAGTAGTTGTTTGCTGGGGCTTTAATTAGCATCTCACTCATCACTTAGTTGTCTTAATAATTAAATGCTGTCTAATTTAATGAAAGAAGTTTGCCAAACTGGCTGCTGATTTATGAATTTACAAATGTATTACACTCTTTCACCTTTAATAAAGAGAACAACAAACTATATTTATTACATAGCTAAACTTTGATTACTTTTACTGTATTTGAAAGTAGTTGCAGCCCATCAGATATGAAATATTATACAAGAAAAAAACAATGAAAAATCAAATAGAAAACAAAACCCAGTCTCAAGATTTAAATATTTATGTAGGGAGGTATCTACAATTCAGCTCTTAAAAGACAGTTTAATTTTCCTTATCTATTTACAGACAGTATATATTTCAGGGGAAAAAAGCAAGAAATTGATTTCACAGTAATATTTTTCAATTAAATGTAGCACTTAATGTTAATTTTTAATACAAGAAACATGATTTTTCATCATTATAAGTTTTCTTAGAAGAGTCTCAGAATCAAAATAAGAACTTTCTAAGAATTGTTACTAATCTCCAATGAAAGTGATACGGGAAACTATTGAGCTTAGCATAACCACTTGCTCTTTTTTTCAAATGGGAAAGCTGGATCTGCTAAGCAGACTAGAGACTTTTGGAAATTGTGGGTGGGGGTGGGGAAGAGCATGGGAGAGAGGAAGAAGGGAGGCATTAGAAATGGTATTTTAATGTAAGCACAGATAACGCCACTAAAGACACGAATTACTTCAATTTACAAATAATGGAATTCCCACTTTTAATTCTGTGGAGGATTTTTAACTCTGGCTTGAAGGCAATAGGAATGATCAACTATAGTGATCAAAATAATGCCCACTCCATAGCTCCGCAGCCATCCCTCATAATTTAATTAAAACCCCTTATTGATAGAATATTATTTGATAAGTAACTTAAAAGCAATGAATATATATATGACACCGTGAATTTTATTCTTGAAAATTAACTTTTTGTTTTTATGACATGACAGTCTCGTATAGAGCACAACTTCAGGTCAAAATAAAATATGCAGATTTCTATATGCCAGAGATAAGCCAACTAAACAATCACGATGACTTTGAACTCTTCATCCCAAAGATGCATTGGGTGCATTTTTTATACATTGAAATAATAAATAATAGATTGGGTCTAAAAGTAATTTGTGTTTTTGCTGAGCCGTCGACTCTCAAAATATCTGGATTCTGAGTCTCAAAAACATTACACTGTGAATTTTAATCCTACCTCAAACTCTTTTTTTTTTTTTATTTTTTTATTTTTTGAGGGGTACACCAAGTTCAATCATCTGTTTTTCCTACCTCGAACTCTTATGTGTGTGGGTAAAAGCAAGACTTTGGTAGTTTGATGTTTCTTTTAAAGTTTTTGTCTTTTCTTCCTGTCTGCTAAAATAGTTTCCTTTTCATTCAGAACACATAAAAAGGAAGAAGAGGTTAGAAATTATGTAACATTCTGCTTCATCCATTCCAGGCTGTCAACCACTCTAATTTATTAAAATATGGAGTTTTCATTCAAAAGAAGTAATTCCTTAACTCCTCTAAATTCAGTAAGGAAAAAAAAAATCATACAGGCACAGGCAGCCGCCTGCCCTGCCTCCTCATTCTGAGTGGGCCATTTTCTCAGCCAGCAAGCAGTGCTATCATTTGCTACATCAACAAGGCAGTCAGGCAGGCTTTTTTTTTTTTTTTTTTTTTTTTTGATGTGGACCATTTTTAAAGTCTTTATTGAACCTGTTACAATATTACTTCTGTTTTATGTTTTGGTTTTTTGGCGGGGAGGAATGTAGGTTCTTAGCTTTCTGACCAGGAATCAAACCCACACCCCCTGCATTAGAAGGTTTAGCCTTAACTGCTGGACCACCGGGGAAGTCCTAGGCAGGCATTTTCTGAACTTTGCCAGATTGGAAAACGGGCAAGTATTCTTTTGTTTTCTGACGCCATGATGGAAATGTACAGAAATCCTAATCACTCTAATTGTTTGTGCCTAAGATTTAAGTTCTTTGATATCACACTTTAGGTAAGAGATTCAGAATACTATCAAAGAGTGACTCTTCCATGACTCAGTGAATTCTTGATTCTTGGATCCAATACATGGAATGTGGACATCAAATCTGGCCCTCGCCCACTGTGTGATCTTAGACTTCCTCAAGGTTCTGTCTATACCCACTCATTTGACAGTGATTGGGTACTTATTTTGTTCTGCTTTCTTTGTGTCTCCATATTATTCTGCAAACATATTGCCAGCCTTACATGATTTATGTGATTAAGGACTGCATATGCCATACATATTTGTGTTTTGCTAATCTGTATATCTGACCTGTGTGTTGATTGCTTTTGAAGCCAGATGAATGTTTTTGGCTTATAAGTCAGTCCTATTGAAATGTTTTGCTTTATAAGTCAGTCCTATTGAAATTTTATGCCTGTAGAAAGGCTTTTAGCTCTTGAACCCATTGTACATAAGTCCCAGCTCCCATTCTCTTCATTTCCAAGTAGACCCGCTAGATGTGTTTAATTTGGAATGGAAAGAGGGAAGATTGCTTAGGGCATAGTTTCCAAAAATGTGTTCAAATGTTAATAGATTTTATTTTTAGGGTTCCATAGTCAAATGAGTTTGTGAAATGGAAGATTAAAATTAAAGCAGGTTTCTTTATGGAAAGACTGTTCTGGAAATGTAATATGCTAATGAGCAATTATAAGTCCCTGAGAGAGTGATAAAGTGTGTGGTTTCCTACCTAGTTGACCATAAAAACCATGATTTTGGAAAGCAGCTCACATGACTAGTTTTCTGCAGAACACTTTCATTTTCCAAAACCCTGATCTAGGAAACAAGACAAGGAAGACTCTAAAGTAAATACATGTGGCAAGAAGAGGAGAGATCAAAGATGGCAAAACTGATATTTGGAATCAAGAGATAGCATCAGTCGAGATACGTAGGTTATTGTGCTGCAGTGACCAAAAAACCTCCAGTGTATTATTGATTTAAAACACATAGGGTTTATTCTTCATTCACGCCTAATGCCAATCACAGGATGGCTGAGTGCACTGCTCTGCACTGTCTTCAATCAGATGTGTAGATGGAAAGGCCCCCATAGATCTGGAATGTCACAGATCGCAGTGACATTCACAAGGGGAAGGGAATTTGGAGAATCACATGTACACTGTTAAAAGTTTCCACCCAGAAGCAACCCATACAATTTCTGCTCCCATCCCATTGAACAAAGCACATTACATAGCTAACTCAAAGGGCGTGGGGAAGCAGAATGCAATCATATGTCTAGGAGAAGAAAATCAGAGGATTCATGTGAATGTTCCTAGTGACTACACAGACGCAGCTGCCTCCCCCGTGGTCATACACCTTTCCCATATCCGGTGACTCGTCGTTGCAGGTGTGTAAAGGCCAGGGCCCTCACCCCAACTCAAGATAATTCTGAGGAGCAATCCTAGCTTCACAGGCTTTCAGAGGGGTTGACTGAGGCCATTGTTGAAACCGCATCATGGCCCAAACTCTCCTTCTGCCCAGCCCTGCGTCCTTCACTTCCTTTCCAAAGATGTTTCCAAAGGCACTCCCTAGAGACCCTCCTGCTGGGTAATCTCTATCTCAGAACCTGCTTTATGGGGAAGCCAGTTCACTATACTGTACAACATACATCTCAGAATAATGTGAAATATTGTTTTGTGTGTTTTTAAACTTTAGGTAAATGGTATTATGTTATATATATTCTACAGTTTGCTTTTTTCCTTTTAAATTATATTTTTGAGGTTTATTCATGTTGACTCATGTAGTCTTAATTTGTTTATTTTAACTGATTTTTGGAAAATAAGACAATGTCTTTACTCCTCTGTGAGAATTTGGTTTTTTTTCCAATTTTTTATAATTATAATTTTGCTGAGATTCTTTGTACATATCTACTTGTTCACATATGTAAGAGTTTCCCTAATATACATATATGCATAAAAGAAGAATTACAATAAAATAGGGTATGTACATTTTCAATTTTATTAGATGTTGCATTTCCCTGAATACTAGTAGAAGTAAATTTAAATGGCCTTTTTTTTCCCTACAATTGCTTATTTACCACTTTGCCTATTTTTTTAATTGAATTTCTGATCTTTTTCTAATTAAGCTTAAAAAATGTACATTCCTGATACCATTCTGTGTCAGATATATGGTCTGAAATATTTTCTCCCAGTCTGTGACTTACTTGTCTTTTAATTTTATGTCTTTTTTATAAAGAAGCCTCAGATTTTAATTCAGTCAAATTTATTTATCTTCTTTCCTTTATGGCCTATGCATTACCTGTGTTATTTAGAAAAATTTTCCCTACCTCAAGTCTTGAAAATATTCTGTATTTTTCTTGAAAGTATTGTGGGTTTTGCTTTTTACATGTGACCTGTTCATCCACTTGGAATGTATTTCAGTTTTGATGTAGTGAATATACTTTTTTTTCATATGGGCAATCAGTTGTCCCAACAATATTTTTTTCCAAACTGATATTCACACTAATTTATAATGCCACTTCTATGTGTATGTGAGTGTGTATGTGTGTATTGAGCCCTCTGTTCTGTTTGGTCTATTTGTCTATCCCTGGACTAACATCATTCTAATTTAATTACTGTGGTCTTACAACAAATCTTGGTATCTGAAAAGTCTAGTCCCTTTCCTTTGTTCTTCTTTAAAATTACTTTGGCTATTCTCAACCTTTTATGCCAAGTGAATTTTAGGCTCAATCTGTTCACTTCCACCGAATAAAATTCTCTGTTGGGATTTTGATTGGAATCGCATCACATTTTTATATATTAATTTGGGGATATCTTCATGATATTGGATATTTCCATTTACGAAAATATGTCTTAATGAACGATATGTCTTTAGAGAGATTCTTTTGTACCGTATACATGCCCAAGTCCCACTTTTTCAATATTGTGATACACCCAAGGAAGCATGGAAGTGAAGGAGTAGGTGATGTATATGCATTGCTGCCCTGTTTTCTCTTTTAGTATAAATAGATTAAATTTGGCACAAACATGATTTGAAATAAGTACGGTGCTTTCAGAATGATGGATACCATAGTAAAGGAGCTAGGTAGCAGCATTTGAAATTATCTAAAAGACCGAGAAATCCAACAAAGGAAGTAGAGTTATTAGATTCAAAAGAATTATGAAAAGGCCTTAAACATTAGGTGAGAAAGACAAAGTAAAAAGACTTGTCTTTCCTACTGGGAACCATAAATTTTGGCAGGCTGATATTCATTCATTCATTGAACAAATATTCATTGAGTACCTACTATTTTCCAGACAATGTTCTGGCATTGAGGGAAGAATAGGAAATCAAATAAAACTGCTGCCTTTTGTGAATCCACTTAGGGGAGGGACTTCTTAAATGCTTAATAAGTACTAAGCACCCATTGTATAAAAATTATAATCACTCTTTCAATCTCTAAGGTGCTTTTGAGTAGATTAACCATCATAAGATCACTAGAGCAATAATCAGTGCTACATGGCATGGTCCAAACTATTAATGCAATTAACGTCTTGAGAAGACCAATAATTGGAGATTGATTGAGAGCCATAATTGATTTCCTAGAGGAATTGTGTCTTGTGCTGGAATTTGAGGACAAGTAGGATTTGGTAGGTAGAAAGGAATGTGGAGAGTGTTGTAGGTGAGAACAGTAGCATTAAAACAAAAACCAAAAACCAAAAAACTGAGATGAGATCCCCATGTAATGTGAGAAGACAGGGAGAACTCACCATTCCTGGAAAAGAGAATCGTGTTGAGTAAGAGAAGGTGAGATCGGGTAAATCAGATGAGGCCAGATAATGGAGAAGTTTGATCACCAGCAGAGGAGTTTAACATGGCTGCAGAGACCAATTATAGACTATTGTCCTCTTTTCCTCCTCCTTCTCTTCCTTATTCTCCTTTTTTTTCTTAGACTGGGAAACTGACATGATAAAAGCACAATTATAAGAGTTATTAGCTTAACACTGATATAGAGGAAGCACTGGAAAGTGAAGAGAGGAGGGATGTGGAAACAGCTACTCTGAGCCTGATACAGTGTGACCGCTTCTAAGGCATGAGACAGCATAGTCCCTACATCATGAAACTGACGGCCACAAGGCGGGAGGCAAGACTAATGTGTCTAATACTAAACTAATTAATACTCATAACCCAGATGTTTGCTGGGACCTCCTGCCCTTTGGCGTGAACCCCAAATCCAGACCTGGTTAAATTTCAAAAGCCTTCTCCTGCTTTCTGCAAATCCCCAGGGGCTTCTGCCTTTCATACTCACTCTGTCTACAGCACCTGGCTCCATGTGTGCTGTTCCCACCCTCCTTGACAATCTACACCCTTCACCAAGTTCCGTAAAATATATGTGCTGTCCAAGCATTTTATGAGCTTATTTTAATTTCCTGAGAAATTGAGGACTGTGGAGAATGATCACAGTGGGCTATGTACAACCTTCTCTTCACTCCTAACGCCCCCTTCTCCCAGTCTCCCCTCTCTGCAGCTCCTTTGTCCTCTTCTGAATTGTTTGCTAGAGCCTCATATTCAGCTTTTTTGTGTAGACCAATTCAATGCTCCCTCAATTCTAGCCCCAAACAGTCATACCCAAACAAATCAAGGTGATAACAAACAAAGGGGAAGATAGCATTTCTTAATGGCAGTTAAATGTACAAGTAATAAACCAACCCAACAGTCCTCTGACACATAAAACGCAAAAGAGGACAAATCAAGGCAGAGAAATAAATATGTTTCAGGCAGCATGGCAAAAGCTGGGGAAATAAGGGCTACAGTAGTTCAGAAAAGGAAAAGATCAATCAAAAAGGGTTTTAATGGAGGAGATAGATCTTGAAATGGACCTTGAAGAAAGGCCTAAATTAGTATTGCAGGGAGAGGAGGCAAGAGGTCATTCAAGGTAAGGAAATAACTGTAAGAAAACCACAGAGGAAAGAAAGAGCCTGGCATCTGAGAGAAGGCAGCTCTCAGCTAAGAATTTAGAAGCAAGAGAAGGCTGACTGGGTGCTGAAAATGCTGGACTGTCAGACTCAAGGGTTTGGACACATTCCAATAAAAATCAAAAGATGCTCTAATGAATGTGCTTTGGAAGGAAGGGCATGAGAGAAGCTTTGAGGAGGGGGGTTTCTGAAACAAGAACTAGGGGTTCAAATACTATCAGAATTCTCTCTCTGTTTCTGATCTCTGCTTCTTTCTGGAGGTTGGCTTCAGCTTTCTCTACCCAGGGATTGTGGTGATTCAGCAAATTCCTAGCTTCTCATCCATAGAGAAAAGACTCTTACCTCTTGCTCCAGCTCCAAAAACCCAAGAGAAGGATTCTATTTGGCTTGGCTTGAAATAATTACTCATGGCTAGAACCAGCACTGTGTTCAGGAAGGTCATCTTATGGAAGAAGGAGGCAATTTCTACTGAAGCACATAGTAAAGCATGGCTAGTTTTGGTGGCGGGGGGGGGGGGGGGGGCAGGGGGCGGTGGGCAGGTGGGGAATAGGGAGTAAAGAAGGAGGATGAAGCATGGGCATCACCATTGGGAGAAATTTGTGAGTGAGGAAGCAAATACAGTCTGTGCCTAAGGCTGAACCCACTGGCAAGTCTTACATAAAGAAAATTGATTTTTTTAAGCAAGCATTTATAGATAAGCTACTATTCTTAGGTATCAATTATATCTCTCATTTTTTTTCTCGTTTTTTCTAATTTAAGTCATTAGCCAATATTTTGTGTCCTTCTGAGCCACCTTAAATTCTTTGGGGGGGGGGGAAATAGGGGGAAAAAAATCAATTACTGAACAGTGGTTATGAACCAATTATTATGTTAAGACATAGTTCCTATTTTCAGGGAGTTCTTAGTCAAGCAGTCAAGATACCATGTATGCAAATAGCTGTGAATGGAAAATGATAAACGCTGCTAAAGAAGTATTGATGAATTCTATGAGTTCAGAGTTTCTTACTATTAGAAATAGTATTGTTGAACTGATATTTTGAGGTAGAATGGATCAAATTAAGACCTAAAGACATGGCCATGAAGTCTCAAGCTGCTCCTCCCTCTATAGGGATAGCATGGAGGTAATAGAGAGCAGAATATTTGGGGGAAATAGTTTATATCCGACAGGATGGACCTGACCCTAAAAGGGAAGAGGGGTAAGACGAGTGGAACCCTTCCAAATCTGTAACCTTGGGAAGGTGACAAAGAGCTACACTGAAAATTGTTTAGAAAAAAATGTATGGGACCTCGTGACAGGGTAATAGAGCAACGAGTAAGATAGAGAAACAAAACAGACAGTGAGATTTTAAGGGTGAGGGAGGAGAGGAATTAGCAGTGTCCTGGGACAGATTTACATAACATAGTAAAGACCATCCTCACAATGAGAAGTGATCACATTCCATTTCTGGAGGCCCCGGATTCTAATCCGAATCCCCTGAGAGACACTGGAGAGAAGCGTATCTGCATCTCCCACACTAAGCCTTGCCAGAGCTGGGGGTACTTCTGTGTGGCACATGGAACCCACAGCTCATAAACCTTTAGAGTACCACTCACAGCGCCACTGAAAGGCCCTGGTCCCTTCAGATCCAGATGAGAGTGGTTCAAACCCACAGTCCACCCCTAGTGGAAATCCAAAGATTTTTGCGCAATCCAATTTGATAATGCTTACCTTGGTTCTAAGATGCCTTTTGCTCTGAATTAAGTCACCTTTCCACGTGAGCTGTCCCTGTTCCATGCCTTGCCAGCCCAGCTTGGGAACTCATTCCTACCCTTGAGGGCTACAAGCTAACTGCTCTCACATGGTGCTGGTGTTCACAGCAGATCTTATCGAAGGTTTGGAGAAATGCAAGGGTATTCGTATAACAGAAAGTAGCTTCAAATGGGATTTTAGACATATCTGTGTTTTAAAAGCCTTCAGCCATCCCACGTCGAAGAACTTTTCAGAGGCCAGTTCACCTCATACAGTGTCCAGTCTTGCACTATCTAGAAAGCTGCTCCCCTTCTCACCCCATGTTTCATTTTCACTTTTCCACGCAAGATTTCAAACTCTTTCCATTCTATTATGCAGAGCAACACCTCTCAGTCAAGGGTGATTTTTCTCCTCAGGGATGATTTGGCAATGTCTGGAGGCATATTTGCTTTCCATAGTTTGGTAGAGGGGGTATTACTATAGACACCTAGTGGGCTGAAGACGGGGATGCTGATAAACATCCTATACTGCATGCGAAAGCCCCACCCACCAAACAAAGACCTGTCTGATCCAAAAATGTCAATAGAGCCAAGGTTGAAAAACCACGATACAGAGAGCACGTCAGCTCTCTCCAGCCTCCATATCCCAGACTCCAAGACTCCCCCATCTTTGTATGTCCATGACCCATGAGACAGTTCCCTCCACTAAATTGAAGGGGACCCCAATTCTCGCTATGAAACTCAAGAGCAACGGAAACCCTGAAATTTCCTTTAACACAAGCTGCCCTTCTCAGAAAAAGTTGTAGTTTTGAATAGAATTTTCCCCTAATACATATAGAATAAAGTTCTCATCCATACTCAACTCTACTTACTCTGCCAGAAAGAGAAAGAGAGAAAGAGAAGAATGTAAATAGTGTGGGTGATTCTGTCCCACGTTCCACTAGAGCATATGCCCCAGAGGAGCGCAGGAAGGGAGATGTGAATCTGATGTTCCTTCAGTTGGTCTCAGTTCCTGAATCGCTCTCATAGTATGAGCATCTCACCATACTGAGTGTGATTCAAGTGTTTAAAGATACATTTTTTTTTTGTACAATACGGCCCCTAAATGCAAGCCAACTACTTCATCAGGTGTTTAGCTGAGAAAACAGCAATCTGTTCTGACGCTGGAGGAAAAACTGGCTGAGTTGGACGCTATAGCAGCTTCAAGTGTGCATAAAAAGGGCCATGTATATTGTACTTTTAGAGTGGATTAAGAAATTTTTCTGGTATAATTTTTCACCTTGATCATTGATTTAAGAACCAAATGCTATGTAAAATGTAGCTCTGTGTTAGGGGAGAGGTGGTGATGAAGTAAAGGTTTTTGAGGGAAGTTACAGAGATGGTGAGAAGAAAGAGAAAAGAAAAAATTGTGAGCTAAGATCAGAAAGGCAAAGAAACCCCAGAGAGCACATGGCTAGTCTATCCATTTTCAGGGACAACTATTTGATAATTGAAAGGAAAAGCTTACTAATTTTATAAAAGGCAAGCTGCACCACAGAGAGCTTAGTTTGTTGCAATATTGATCTTTTAAAAACATTACTGCTCAGTGTCGGATCACATTCTGTAAACTTCCGACCTGATGCCTGTTGAATTGTTAACTCTCTTTTCTAGGGTGCCTAAAGTGAAAACTTGCCATATTTGTTTTTTAACTTGATAAGTTATGTGTTAGCTTGCTTTTTTAATTTAAAAAGCCACCGGGTATATGCCATAAATTCTAAACAATTTGTTTAAATATTAAACAGTGAGTAACAATGGCAGCTCTTCCAGGTGTACCTTTGAAGTGTGTGTTTACATTGTGTGTGCAAGTGGCTTTGTGTATGTGTAAACAGGTTGAAAAGTAGGTGGTTACTAGTTATCTCTGTCTTTGCTGGTGTACAGTCTGCCAATGGTCCACCCTCAATACTTTGAAATGGAGACTGTTCTTCTGATTGTTAAGATGAGATAGGGAAAAGGAAACTTAACTCATAAATATTGCATGGGTCAAAAATGTTATTTGAGGTTTGGAAAGATAAATTCTATAGTAATCATTTCAGAAATTTCCATTTTAATTAAATACAATATTTTCAAAATGGTGCTATGGTGCATGACATAGGCTTTCTCTAATTTGGGAACTTTCTGAATAATGCACTAAATAAAGGGAAAATTGTTCTCTGCAAAGCACTATTTTCAACACATAAAATTTTGTAGTGATTTTCTTTTATTTGGGCACACATTAAGGATATAGATACTTTCTCTGGACCCAACCGTTACCTTTTGTTGCTCATATAAAGTCAAATTTATGAAAATCAGTTTAGAATGGAGAATCACAGAAATTAAACACTGGATAGGAAATATTGGAATATTGAAAAGGGTATAGGGATGGAAGACAGTTACCTAATAGGTTTTAGTTGACTACTTCGTAATGCTTCTAGAAAGAAAGTATTATTTGGATTTCAGAGAAAGAACACATTAAAGTCGAAGTAATAAATGTTTGAGACAGAATTTGAATATGGTTCAGTGGAATTCCAATCCATATTCTTTTCTCCACAACATTCTGCTCAGCTATCTAAAATCCATAATGAATTCGGTAATCTCGAATATAGGAAACATTAGAGTATTAATACATTCAAACTTTGCTATAATTCTATTCACTATAGGCTTATATTCTGTACAAATATTCCTATTCTGCACCGTCTGAGTTAATCAGGGCAAGGTACCCAAATCCCATGGAGTCCACACAATAAAGATTTATTTATCATTTACATTACAGTCTAGTGGTGTTCAGACAACTCTCCTTCGTAGCTTTCTTCCACAAGATGACTCAGGGATCTAGTCTCCTTCCATTCTGTGATGCTGCCATCCCAAACTTGAGGCCTCCCAGGCATTCATGGTAAGGGAAGTGAGAACTGAGATAATCAATCAAGGGGTTTTATAACAAGTGGAGCACATCAGTTCCACCAATACACCAGGATGTAGATCCAGCCATACATACCAAACCTAAGTGCAAGCGAGGCTGAGATATGTAGGCTTCCTGTCCGCTCAGAAAGAGACAAATGAAATTGAATTTGGGAAACCCAGAGCACTGTTTCTTCCATACCATTTAATGGAATTTATTTCTTCAAGGAGTGAAAACACCCAGTGAATTTTACATAAAGGTCAAAGTCAAGTTTATGACAGGGACACTAGGTTACATGCCACAAGAGTAGCATGTTTTGTGATGGGAGGCTTGAAATATTAGAAGAAAGTGTTTCTGAATGTTAGTGGGAGGAAGTCAGACAGTCAGTCCTGAATATCAAATAGCCCACTAAAGAAAATGCCAAAAAAAAGAAGTGATCCAATAAGGTCAGAAGCCAAGCATGGAGAGCAGGAAAGAATACAGACAGAAGATGAGTAGGAGTATATGGTTTAGGATTAAGCGTATGTAAAAATATCATTCATTGATATAGTTCATTGTTTACTGTAAGCCAGTCATAGTACAAGTTACTAATCCCCATAACAACCATATGAAGTAAATTGTATTATCTCATTTTATAGATGATGAAACTGAGGCCCACAATTCACGTAATTTACCCATAGTCCGACAGCTACTCAGAAGCAAAGCTGAGATCCAAACCCAGGCTAAGTCTGGCTCCAGAGTCTATGCTTTTAACCTTTATTCTTTATTGCCACTCAAATACAAACACTGCTGGATTTCCTCTTTTATGTGATACCTGGTTTATGACTTAGAGGCAACTTTTCGAAAGAAAACGTATAAGGCTGGATGTCAAAGTTCCAATGTACTTTATCACCCACTGATGCATCAGGCTATATTGGGACTTTCTTTTTTCCTGATCTCATTTCCTTTTTGCAAAGTAATTATTTAAAAGGCTACACAAACCGACAGATACCTTACTCCATCACCTTGCTTACAGACCCCTGCCTTTGCCATTCCAGATCACAGGAAATCCTACTTCTAAATTCCTCCAGAGTAGGAAGTTCATAACTTCCTTTGTAATCTGTCTCAATATTTTCTAATCTGTAAACAGAGTAGATATATGGCATCTGGAATATATGGGAAATCCAAAATTCTTCATCAAAATTCCGGGAAGGCCAGTAAATTCGGAATAGCATATGAACAAAAATGGCAAAATGTATGCTTTCTGCAGACCCTCCACACTTAAAGAGAAGTTGACAAATCAATATGGGTGTTGTCTTTTTCTTTCTCAATTTTATCTATTTCATATGCAGAGTTATTGCAGACTGGAGGAGAAGAAACTACTGCTTTTGTTCTTCAGAATCCTTCTTCCTTGGCCCTTTGTGGTCTGAAGATCTCTCAAGGAAATTTTGAATAGCCCCTGAAAGCAGGGGTAACGTTGCTAATATTTAATGACCTGCTTAGTAGCACTGATCAGTCAGGTCTGCATATCAGCCAATCAGAAGGAACTAGGGCTGTGAGCAGAGTCCAGTTGTCCTGGTATTGACCAACTGAATATCAGTCCTGCCCTTTACCTTGTTCCACGGTGTTCTGGCAGGCAGGCTGAAGGAGATTGTGATCTCCTGTGCATTTCCCCTATGCTAACATGCACATCCAAGGGCCACATGCTAGCTCTCTCTCTCTGTGTCAGGCACAGGTTAAAATCTGAGCATTTTTAGCTTTCCATGGAATAGCATTACTTGCATTTCAAACTCTGCTGATGTATCTCAATAGCTGAAATTCTTGTTATATTTCAGTGACTTTTGGGAGATTGGTTTGTATTGGATATGTTTCTTCCCACTTTAAAAAATCATTAATTGGATCTAGCTTGTTCTGCAAACTTACCATGTGGCTCAGTGAAAGATGAGCCCATCTTCACAAGAATATTTAGTTACCTGGTTCCGCTATCTTGGTTTATTGCAAAAGACACCCTCCTTGATTTTGAGAGTGTAAAAGCTGATCTCAGCATCTACATCCCAGCCCCCGCCCCCACCCATCATTTCTTGCACTCCTCCTTACCCATAACCTTAGATCTTTGTGCCACAGTTTAAGCCCATCCCATTTTCTACTCTGCTCAGTGGAGCTGGTCATCACTTGACAAAGGCTGTTACTTGTCCCCTGTGTTTATTTACCCCTTCCTCCTTTAAGTAGAACTCTAGTTTTAGTGGGGCACAAGACCAGTCAGCCTTTCTTGAAAATTGCCCTGCTAATAAGATATAAACAAAAGTGATGTGTATAAATTACTTGGTCAAAGCTTTTGTTTTTTAATAGAAAACCATGGATGTGATGCTCATGACACAGCTTCCACCATACAGATGAGGATGACACTCTATGGAACTGGGTAGCAGCAAGGGACACAGGGTCCTGAAGACCCCACACTGCAAAACTACCTATTTATGTATTTACCCTGGATCACATTCATTTTTCTCAATTTCATGTAAGACAGAAGCAAACTTCTTTCTTATCTGAGCCACTGTATTTTGGGGGGTGTCTTTGTATAGGAGCTTCATCTGTATCTGACTAATACATCAGAATATATGAACTACCTGAAGATTATCTCTAGGTTAGAGGTCAATATATTGCCAAAAAAAGCAAGACTAATAGTGGTTAAATGCTGAATTCTTAAGCCCTGTCATTATGGTCTGAATCTTCCTGTCCTCCCAAATTCATATGTTGAAACCCTAATCCCCAATGTGATGGTATTAGGAGGGGGCCTTTGGGAGGTGATTAGGTCAAGAGGGCAAAGCCCTCACAAATGGATTAGTGCCCTTTTAAAAAAAGTCTCCCCAGAGCTCCCTGCCCCCTTCCACCATGTGAGGATACAATGAGAAGTCTATGCTCCAACAGCAAAGAAAGCTGTGCACAAAATAAAAAGCCCACAGAATGAAAGAAAATATTTGCAAATGATGTGACCAACAGGGATTAATCTCCAGAATTTACAAACAGCTCATGAGCTCAATATCAAAAAAACAAACAACCCAATCAAAAAAATGGGCAGAAGACCTAAATAGATATTTCTCCAAAGAAGACATACGGATGGCCAAGAGGCACATGAGAAGATACTCAACACTGCTAATTATTAGAGAAATGCAAATCAAAACTACAATGAGGTATCACCACACACCAGTCAGAATGGCCATCATCAAAAATATCTATAAACATTCAATGCTGGAGAGGGTATGGTGAAAAGGGAATCCTCCTACACTGTCCAGAGAAGATATGGTTCAAAAGGATACATGCACCACAATGGGGCACATCTATGGTTTTTATTAGACAAAAACTTTGACCAAGTAATTTACACACATTACTTCTGTCTGCATCTCATTGCAAGAGCAATTTTCAAGAAAGGTTGACTGGCCGTGTGCCCCACAATGTTCGTTGCAGCACTGTTTACAATAGCCAAGACATGGAAGCAACCTAAATGTCCATCTACAGATGAATGGATAAAGAAGATGTGGTACATATATACAATGGAATATTACTCAGCCATTAAGAAGAATGAAATAATGCCATTTGCAGCAACATGGTTGGACCTAGAGATTATACTAAGTGAAGTAAATCAGACAGAGAAAGACAAATATCATATGATATTGCTTATATGTGCAATCTAAAAAAATGATACAAATGAACTTATTTACAAAAGAGAAAGAGACTCACAGACTTAGAAAATGAACTTATGGTTACCAGGGGTTAAGGGTGGAGGGGAGGGATAGATTGGGAGTTTGGGATTAACATGTACACACTACTATATTTAAAATAGATAACCAACAAGGACCTACTGTATAGCACAGGGAGCTCTGTTCAATACTCTGTAATAACCTAAACAGGAAAAGAATTTGAGAAAGAATAGATACATGTGTATGTATAACTGAATCACTTTGCTGTACACCTGAAACTAACACAACATTGTTAATAAACTATGCTCCAATTAAAAAAAAAAAAAAAGGTCTGTGCTCCAAAAGAGAGTCATCACTCAACCATAGTGGCACCCTGATCTTGGACATCCCAGCCTCCAGAACTGTGAGATATAAATTTCTGTTGTTTATAAACTACCAGTCTGTGCTATATTGTTATAGGAGCCCCAACAGACTAAGACACCTGTCCAAATTGGACTGAACACTTTTCTCTAGGATTAGAGTCAAAATACTTAACAATTCACACAGCATAGGCCAACCAATCAGAATAGTTCTGGTAATGATTTAAGATCAGCATGCAGTGATTTATATCAGCCCTGAATATCATTGAGTAAAAGACTATTAGAATTAATTGGGCTAGGAAGAAAGATGATTGGAAAATGACCCAAAAAGTAATACTATTGAAATAACTGAACTCGAATTGTTCCTTTCCAAGGATCTATAGTTTCCTAGGTGGGCCCTTCTCATGGCCCTGAAGTCGTCTTCTTTCTTGAGGATATCAGAGAGAATAGTTTGACTTTTAAATCCCTGCCCTCATTGGAAACCGTGATCTGGGATTATCTACCAGTCCCACTTTGAGTGTTATTTGGATATATTAAGAACTAATTCCCTCTTCTTAAGATCTGGGGCAGAGGATGCAAAACTCAGAGCTTATAACAATGGAAACAAAATTCCCAGGTGATAAAAGACTACCCCCTGTAATTTTTGTCTCCCTCCCTCTCCAACAGTAACCCTTATCAAGAAATAGGAATGTATCGCTCCCATACAAGATTTTATACTTCTGTAGCAAATATGACAAAATGTTCCTTCCTCATAATATGAGGGTGGTGACTACACTGAAGCCTGTGATTATTTTTTGGTGTGCTTGAAATATTTTATGAAACATTTATAGACATGAAATATGGTATGCCTTATAATATTATAATCAAATATTAATACAACAATATTAAAAAAAAGCAGTCAAAAACTCTAAGTGATTTTCACAGTAGCAAAAAATAAAATGAACTCAATAGGCTACCTGACCTGTTATGATTATTTTTGTATGATGTGACTGTTTACCAGGTTAAGGAAATCTAATTACTTTAATTTTTTCACGTTTCTTACTTTCAAAAACTGTTAATGATGTTTGTCTTTCTTTCTGAACTGTTTCCACAACCCATGTATAACATAGTGCTTCAATCAGGGTCTGCTGTGAAGTATAACACGAAGTTTCCTCACAAGTACCATATTCTGCTCTCCTCTTTCTAATCTCGCTCACGCCAGGTCAAGTTTGATTTAAGTAACACTAAGAATGCAGTTTTATTTTCTTTCTGTCGGCTTTCCTTGATTATTCCTCAGGTCCATCTGTCTAAATACAGGGATTTCATCTATCGTGACTGAATTGCATTTTTCAACTTCTTAAGGAGGTTAAATCTTACAATGTCAACGTCATTTCTTAATAAAGTGATGAAATTGCTATAGAAGTAAACAGGAGGCATGAACTCCTGAGAAAAATATTGGAAATCTCACATAGTAATTGGTTAAAAACTAGGAATGGCCACTATGGCTTTGTCAAAAGCTTATCACATCCGATTGATCTAATGATTTGATGAAACCTGAAAAATAAAAAAAGCATCAGTTAAAATCTACCTCAAGAGCAATGGGTTCATCTTCCTAACACACTCAGGATAGAGGGAGAAAAGTGATCTGGACTTGACCACAGTGAACTAGGTACAAAGGTAATTGAGGGAATATGGTTTACCAGTTCTCAACCCACCCTCCTCCCCAAATAATCCAAAGTTAGTGCCTTAAGATAAAACAATAATAAACTCATAGGTACTTTAAGAGCCTGAAAGTGGTAAAGTACTTCCCAAATACTGATTCGGGGAAGAATCCAGAGGTCATGAAAAACCAGCATCTAATCTAAGGGCTGTGCAGGGAAAGTCCTCACTCAGCAGCAGCTAGCCAGCCTCATGATTCCAATGGTTACGTGATTGTGAAGCCCCGCCCCCCTTTATCACTGCCTGACACTTCCTTTCTTCAGTCACCTACTTCACACGTCGCATCCTCACTGGAACCCCCGCCCCCCCCCCCCATCAGCAGTACTTAAACCTTGCAAAGTGAGCAGCCTGGAGGGGATTGCTTCTTGTTCTGTGCTCTAGGGCGGTGGTCCACCAAGACTGGTCCCCAGAGCAGCAGCAGCAGCCGCCGCCTGGGAACTTGTTAGAAATACTTACTGAATGGGAAACTCTAATGCTCAATAAAATCTGTGAATCACTGTTCTAGGGAAGAGAATTCTTAGAAGTCTGAAGTGCTTGAAGACCTCAGGTAAAGCTCTCATTCTTGAGGGACCTCAAAACCCCTTTGAAGTGGAAGCAAGATCCTGAATACTCAAATGAATCAGTTTTGGTTTTCTATGACAAAGGTAAGTATCTAACATTTTTGGAGAGCACATGCTAGATCCAGGTACTGTGTTAAGTACATATCCTCTTTCAGTATCAATTGTCTCATGTTACGAGGAAATCTAAATTTAGACAGATTAATTTGCCCTGGTTAGTCATATGGTTAGTAGGTGATGGAGCCAGGATTCAAAGCCATGCAAGCTGGTTTTACCGTACTGTTTGATTTGCTGGTTCTGTGAAAAGGGGTAGTGAAATTCAGCTTCAGGTTGAAAGTTACTGGTTAGACATTTTATTCAAGGAGATTGAGCCTTGGGGCTCCTTCTTGTACCTTGGGCTTTTTGAATTATCTGTAGAGGTTAGTGTTTGCTTGAATTTCTCAGTGAGTATACTTGCTGTGATTAATAATCTTGATTTAGCTATTGGATCCATAGTTTGTTAAAGTACTAGTAATTGTATTCTAGTATTGTAAGCATATGGTGCTATGGAAATAACATAGAATGGATAAAAAGATATGTGTATATGATATTGCATTTTGTTCCTTGGCAGCTTTAATTGAATTATAACAAGAATATTTTTACAAGTAAATATAATTTTAAAATATATATTTTCAAATAAAACTTCATGTCATATTCAAATTGGAAATAAAAGCAATGTAATTCATAAATGAATGGGGTAATAGTATATTTTGAATTGATGCAGTTATAAAAATAATTTTCCTGGAATTTTTTCTTTTGAGATATATAGTTATTGCAAAAATATGAGCTTTTGTGTTACATCAAACAACAACATAAAAGTTGCATATATAAGTGTATTAGAAGAATCCCAAGACTTTACTTAGGTGCTTATTTGGTCCTTTATATAAGCAGTACTGTCATACAGTGGCATTATAAGTCTACTCAGCATCTACTTAGAGGACATTCATAGTGAAGGTCATTAAAAAGCTTTTTTTTTTTTTTAATAATGAACTAGTTTAAATTTCTGCTTGTTTTGGTAAAATATTAAAGTCTAGCTATAATTAGCATTAAACTCTTCAAAATAGATTGTGGTTTAAATATTAATAATTGATGTGGCCTTCCATATAAAAGATGTTAATACATGTTTCATTTTTAGTCATGGATATTTAATGTCAAAAATGTATGCACTAAGAAAACCATATAATGCTCTGTGGAAAACTATCAACACCAAAAGATTTGCACCTGCAGGGGTTTGTGCTGGGAAAGAAGAAAGGATATCTACCTCAATTTTTGAAAATTGCACAAGTCTGTTGAAAAAAGTCCTACCAAGCAATTAAAAAGGCTTCCTATTGAAAGATCTAGTAGATCGGTGCCCCCACAAGGATTAGAAAAAAACAAATGCAACATAATAAAAATATCATTTGATCTAAGAATGCATTCATTCCCGAACGTGCCAGCTAGATGAAGTGGGAAATACTCAGCTGCCTTAGTTGGGACAAACTCAAAACTTGGATTGGGTTCTCGAAATGAGCAGATGACCTCTGGATAGGATGATTCAGTAGGCTGCTTTAATAACATACCATGATTTCCCTCAGAACAAAAATCACTCAGTTTGGGGAGACTGCAGGTGAAAAGGAAATTTGACACCTGCAGAGATTAGTTTTAGTTTGCTTTGTAATGCATTACCCACAGCAAATTTACCTCTGTCTTTAGGAATAAAGATGACATCTGTCATGGAGCCTCTTATAATTTTTTCTGTCTGCTATTTCCAGTGTCATATATCTGACATGTGATAACCTCCCTTTATAAACTCGAATGTTAGGGAAAAGATTTTATTCATTTGGGGTGCCCACATGGCTATTCTTGACCTACTTGCAAATATATAAGATCTACTGCACATTCTCTTATTCTGAGGTTTCTGACATTGAACACACTTCTCAGATGAAAATCATCTTTATTATGTGTACCTAGGCATCAGAAAATGAAAACTTAAGAATTCACTTGGCCTCATTTCACGTGGATAATTTTGTGCCTGCCCTTTACGTCACAGGAAAATATCTTTTTGTTTTTGTTTTCAGAGGTAAACATGTAAATCCTGAAGCATTTTGTTTCTTTGCAATCATCTTCGTTAGAATTTTAAAAAAAAAAGTGTTGATCAAAATGTTGTCTTAGTTGTTACTGACAGCTGTTAAAATGCTGCTAAAAATATAGCACCAACTACTGAAAAGCTAACTGCTCCTGTGAAGTCCTAATGAGAAATTCTAAATGAGTTTTTCATCAAGTTCAACAGAGATTCTTATTTCCCACACCTGACCCACTGGATTGTTTCACTTTTCTGCAGTTGTTATTGCACATAATATCAGAGGAACAGCCTCGATGCATAATTCTAATGAGCCCACAAACCATGCAGTTATTTATGTAAGATTAGCACCGTTATTTAAAGGTATGAATTTCCTGCACTAAACCAAGAAAAAGAGGAGAGAAGAAATTGCAAATATCTTTATTTTTATTAAAATACACTGCTTCGAGTTCCTCCCCCCTTTTCAACTACTGTACATTATTTCTAAATTTAGAACATCAGTGTAGGCACAGTGAAATCTGATTTGCTTCTAATAATATGGCATACTAATTGTGATGCATGTGCTGTTTGGTGCTCTGTCATCTCAAAAGCTGGTCACAGAAATGCATGAGGTTTGTGTGTTTTCTGTTTAAAATGACTACAAATGAAATTAAGGTAGACAGGTGAATAGTTAGGTAAACAAATATGGAAATTAATGAGTAAGCAAAGCTAATAAAAATATTCCAATAGTTCATAAAATTGAATTTGGTCTATTTTGGATATTAACAAAAACTCTGATATGTTTTGTATTTCTTTTCTGGTCCACAATTTCTTATTTGCTTGCAATGTTTATAAACTGTAACATGTGTGTTTTGCAGTAAACAAAGAAGTTCTATCTTATATTATTCTCCTATTCATCTTCTCTCTCCAACACCCCCCTCCCCTCTCTCTCTGACTCTCTGTCTTTCTCAACTCTTTCCAACAGCTGGTAAGAGGCAGAGGGGAAAAAAAAAAAAAAGCTTAGCTTTTTAGAAAGGAAAAAGAAAGTGCCAGCATGACTAGGCTTATTAATGAAGTTAACTATGACCAAATGCTAACTTTTTAAAATTACTGAATACAATTAAAGTATATGATACTTAATGGGCTTTACTTTCCTATCAGTAAATAAAGATACAAAGGAGAGGTATTTAATACATTTCAAAATATATTCAGTTGAGGGGGGAGCTGCTTATAATTTCCCGGCTTGAACAACTCCATGCATTACCCCCCCCCCCCCCCCCCCCCCCCCCCCCCCGCCAGTGTCAGCTGTTTTAAGAAGTGGGATTTGGATCAGAGAACTAAGGGGTGGCTCTGTTAAAGCTGAGAAAAAGAGCAAGGGAGGATTTTTTCCAACACAAACTTAGATGATATTAGGCTTTGTATCTGAAGTTATATAATAGAGGATGTGATGTCACACATGTAAATTGCAAACGCTGAGTCGTGCACTTTATGGTAGCAAACCTCAGGGAGTTTGACACTAATGGGATGAGGGAGGGAGGTGTCCTGAGGTACAGCGACTGTGAAAGGAGGGTGAACAGTTGTCAAAAAGGAGAGATCTGATGCTGCTTCAAGGTTTAAGACTGGCAGCTGTAAACAGTCTCCAACGATTTGGTCCTTTTCTGTGCTTTTCCTTTCTTAATTTCTATTTTTCTTAAAAACACATTTCTATCTTTTTGCAAAGAAAAAGTATTTCTAAAAGGATGAAAAGAAAGTTTAAGAGCTTAAAAAACAGCAAGTAATGACATTTCTAGGCATACATTTTCAAAGTTGATAGGACTCTTTATTAATAAGCATTGGAGCGAAGAATATTCTGAACAACCAGAAAAACCTGCATCTCCATCTTTGATGGAGTCTCTCAGAGACATCACTTGTGGGGTGATTCCCAGCAAAACCAGTGCCACCTTCTCTTCAGATGAGGGAGCCACAGATCTTACCTTGGAGCTGTTTTCCTTTTAAGGTGGCACAAGACCACCTCTTACAGCCAGCAAAGAAAATAAAGAATAGAGGGAAACGTAATCGTTCAAAAGTTTGGGCAAATACCCAAATACTCAGATATCCAAAAACAGAGGTTTGCCTATTAGTAATGGCAAGATCCCCTAACATCTCTGTCGTCGGATAAGAGCAACTGATATACGTGGGCATATGGACCTCCGTACAAGTTATTTTGGTGTGAAAAAGTTTCGAAAGAATATATATAAATGCTTAAAAACTCAATCTCAGTTTTACAATACCAAACCGTTTTAAAGAAGATTAAAATTTGAGACCGGACAAGAGAAAAACACAGGAAGAAATCTAGATTTCTAAAATGTTGCAGTTATAATAACCCCGCTTTATATCAGAGTCTGATCCCTGACCAGTTGTCTGTAATAGAAATTACTGATTACAATAGTGGTGGAGTACCTAGGTAAAGAAAGTTTAAGGAAGATCATTTTGGAAAGGGGAAAGGAATAACTAAATGCCTAATTTATCAATTTTGTAAACTTAATTTACATTATAAAGCTTACCTTAAACAAGGGTTCCTTTTCTCTAACATTTCGACACAAAAAATTTCAAACACGAAAAACCACCACCTAGATTCTACCGCTAATATTGTACCATATGCATGCTTTAATCACGTAACTATCCATCCTTCTGTCCATTACATCAATCCATCAATGTCAATCCATCCTATTTTTGATGCAGTTCAAAATTCAGTTCTTGCAGTCAATACACTTCTACATGGTGGTTCTTTTTAAAGTTCTTTGAATATTCATTATGTTAATTTTGAAAATGTATCATTTATTATTTTCTTGATTTCACCTAAAAGTTAATAACGTTAAGAACTTCACCTTCCCTACATATAAGGAAACAGGCAAAAGGTTGTTTTGCTACAGGCCAAATGCCACCTTGAGCCATGCAAGAACAGGTAGTGCCAACACTGTGTGGGTGACGGCGCATCGGGCAGCTCCAGACTCGGACCGTGGGATTGTGGTTGAAGGGAGGCAGTGATTGTTTTAACGGGGCAGCTCCGTGTTTAACGCGGTGGGAAGGGATTAACAACTTTCACAGCTATTTAGGAAGAAAACGGGAAAGAACCCAGCAAAGGGCAGCGGGAGGGGGGCCAATAAAGCCTGTAGGAAAAGAAGTGTTAAGCAGGGAAAGGGGCGTGTGTGGCCAGTCCGTGGGGTTTAACCGAGTCATAAAGGACAAGAAGCAGGGGAGCCTGTAAGTGGCAGTGATATTCACAATGCGCTCCCCCCACCCCAAATCTTCCACAGAGGATAAGTGTAACGGTGAGGTAGAAGAGTCTGGGGCTGAAGCTTATCTGTCCCACACGTGAGTGCTCGTGAACACGCACACACACGCACACATCTGCCTTGATGGGGGTGATCCGTGTAGCGGGGGCGGGGGGAAAGAGTAGGACTCCGGGAGACTCCAGGAGACTCCGGAGCCGGGAGGCGCAGGCGCCTCCGCAGGGCAGCCGGAGCCGGAGAACCCCGGGATCGCGGGTCACAGCTCCATCCTCCGCCCCCCGCCGCGCTCCCGTGCGCCGCCGGCCGCCCTCCCGGCTCGGTCGCCCCCCTTTCACTTTCGCGTCTGCGTAGGTGTCTGCCCGGGCGGCGCTGGGGGGCGCGGGGGCGCGCGGGGCGGCGCGGGGGCGCGCGGCGAGCGGAGGGGGGAGGGTCCTGGCGCGCAGCCCCTTCCTCCGCTCGCTGGGCCCAGCGGGCGGCGGCGGTGGCGGCCGAGTTGCTGTCAGAGCGAGGGGACCGGCGGCGGCCGCCGCTCCTCGCCACTCTCCCCCGCGCGCAGACACCGCGTCCTTCCTCGGCGCCCCCCCACGGTGGGGGTGGGGCAGAGGCGCGGCGAGCCTGAGGCGGGGGGGTGGAGGGGAGAGGAGCAGCCTCGCCGGGTGGGCAGCCAGGGAGCAGGAGAAGAAACTTTTCCCTCCCGCCCCCCGCGCGTGCTTCCCAGCCCGCATCTCCCCCCGCCGCTGGGAACTGCACCTGAGGCCGGGGCGCGAGGTCAGGGCCGGACTTTGGGGAGCCGTGGGGAGGGCTGTGGGGTGACGTGCGTCGGGGTTCCTTTTGCCCTCGGCCTCCTCACCGCCACTGGCCTGGGTGGGAGGGCGGCCACGGGCACCCACGGTCCCGTTTCCCACCAGCCGGTGGCTGGACGCTTTGCTGCCTCCTCCCGCTGGTGAGGGTGTGACCCGGGGAGGGGGCCGTGGCGCCGCGGGCTCCCCCTACGGCCGCCCCCTCAACACACACACACACACACACACGCACCCACACACGCTCCGCCGCCAGAGCTGTCACCGGCCACCCCAGGCCTGGGGAGGGGGCGCAGAAAGCCCGCTGCGGGGCGGAGGCTCGGGCTCATCCCGCCGGACTTCCCGACTCCTGGGGCCGCCGCCGGCACCGCCCGGGAGACCCGGCCGCCCCGGGAGAGGGGCCCGCCGGAGGCCGGGCCGCCGCTGCTGCTGGGGGCGGGCGGGCGCCCTCGTCCCCGTCTGCGCGCTTTGGCGCCGCCGCCTCGCCTCCTCCTGCCGGGTAACAACACTACTGCTCTATTGCTCTACCCACCGTCAGTAGGGCGACTCCCGGGATTCTCTTCCTCTCCATCCTGACCGCCGATCTGCTAATATTGGACTTGCTGGTGGCGGCAGCGGCGGCGGCGGCGGGAGTCCGGTTGCCCCCACGCACCCCCCGCTCCGCGCCCCAGCCTCCCCACCATGTCCTAGAAAAGGTGAGTGCCGCGACAGTCACTTTGCGCTGACAGCGGCGGGAGGGGGCCGGGGGAGCAGGGCGGCCCCGGGGAAAGCATGGTCCGCTCAGAGGGCGCGGGTTGGAGAACCGAGGTGGGCTGCTGGCAGGAGACGAGGTGCCCGCCGGGCCGCCGCCTCCGGGCAGGGGTGCTGGGCGGCGGGCGAGCAATCGCGGCGGCTGTCGCTGCAAAATTCTAACCTAGATTTTGCAGGAAGCTGAGATCCAGGGCCAGACCGGCCCTCCGTAAAGGAGGTAAAAACTTAGTAAAAGAGACACGTCCGTTCCTTTAATAATGAATAATTCGGCAGCGCAGGCGGAGCCGCCGTCTCCTCGCGTGCCCGAGCGCTAGGTCCAGGACTGCCCTCGCTCCTGCCAGCCGCCCGTGCTCGGCCCCGGGTGCGATCGATGCCCGGCTGGTCGCTTGGCCCGGAGAGCGCGCATGACCTCGGGGCCCCGCGGGAAAGTTGGGACACTTGTGGGGACTCCCGGCTGCGGGGGCGCCGGGGGCTGCTGCGCGCGGGGGACTGCTGAGCACCTGAGTCGGGGGTGTGGACCAGATCTCCTGCGCCGCCGCCGTCTCTCCCGCCGCCAGGGAGCTCCCTACCTGGAGCGGCTGAGAGTTCGAGTCTTCCTGTGTTCGGGGTCTGGAGTCCTGAAGCTTAATTAACTGTAAGGAGAGGAGGGGCCTTTGGGCACAGGGCGAACTCCCTCTGCCCTTCCGAGTTTGGCTGGTGCGGGGCAAGGGTGAGGCGGGAGGCTGCACAGCTGCCGCCGGCGGCCTGCGGGTCTCCAAGGGCCGGGGGACCAGATTTAGGTGTGTACGTCACTGGTGCTGACTCTGGGCCAGCCGGGAATCTAAAACGGAGCCTCATATGCGGAGCCTCAAAGTCCTTAGAAATCAAAGTTAAGAAGCCCATCCTTTTGCTTAGTAAGTACAGCGTTTGGGTGGGCGGGAGGAGAGTCGAGGTGGAGGCGGTTTGGAGGGAAACCGAAATTTCTTCCTGCAGACGCTTGATCCTTAGAAAACAGTTTCCTTCCCCACTCGCGTTTGTTTCTCCCAATTATGTGCACCGCCCCCCTCCCCCATTATAAAGTGAGTATCCTTGATGGTAAGCTTTCCTTCAATTTGAACTAGTGGAAAAATCCAATACGAAAGAAATACAGCAACCAAATTATAAGGAAGGAGTGCAGCAGCTCCTGACCCTCGCATTTTTGGGGGGGTGAAGGGGGTGGGAGAGAAGCTGTGTTTAAACGGCTTTGGCTGCACTGAAATCACCCGCTTTTCCGGCACGGTTAAAACACGGAAATTCAAATCGAGTGGGAACGTGATCCTCTCGCTCGCTGGCAGCGCACGCTGCGGCTGCTCTGCCGAGAGGTAACTCGAAAGACAGACGAAAGGGGCGGGGAGCGGGGCCTCGGGGGTCGGGAGAAGCCCACTGAGAGACCTCCGCTGCGCGCGGACGCTGTGGGCGGCGCCTGGGCCAGGGCTGCCGCTCACCTGGCGCTGCAGGTGGAGAGCGTCAGGGGACGGCACCTTGACTGGCTTTCGGGAAAACCGACTTCTTCCGCGTCACCAGACTTCTCACGTCTCTCCAGACATCCTGGGGTTAGCCGGGAGGAGAGCCAGGTGGGCGTGAGCAAGTTTGGGGCAGTCGAGCGATGAGGGCGGGGGGCACCGTGTAGAGGGTACCTAGTGGCGTAACCGCTGCCCTGCACCCCAGGCGGCCGCCGCCGCTTCTGCGGCTTTAAGGGAGCTGCCGAGTCCAGGCTGTGTCGCAGCAACTTTGTATCAGTCATGTCGCCCTCCTAGTGACTGACAGCCGGGCTTGTCCAATGAGACGCCAGCCTGACCCGTGCAGCGTGGAGGCTTGCTTCCCTCTGGGCCAATGGGAAGGGCCCAGGGGGGCGGGATAGCAACCTGAACTTTTTATCTGGACATGTGACCCGCTTTTAAAAGGGCCGGCCCTCGCGCTGGCCCACTCCCCCTCCGGGCTTTCGCCCGCCTTCTCGCGCTCTCTCCCTCCTACTCCGCCCGCCCTGGCCCTGCCCCTGCCCCCTGCTCTCCGCCCCTCCGCGCCCGGGGTGTCATTGGACGGGGGAGACGCAAGCCAACTTCAGGCTGCTCGGAGGAAACCCGTGCAGTCACCTGGGTGCAAGAGCGTTGCTGCCTCGGGCTCTCCCGCTGCAGGGAGAGCGGCACTCGCTGGCCTGGATGTGGTTGGATTTAGGGGGGCTCCGCAGCAGGGGTGTCGTGGCGTTGGCGAGCGCTGCAACAGGTAGACGCCGAGAGACGGACCCCGGCCGAGGCAGGTGTGTAGGGGTGCGCGGCTGGCCGCCGCTTGCCGGGCTCGGCGTGCGGCCGCGGCGCGGGAGCGTGCACTTTGCAGGGAAAAAGTGGCTGCGTAATCCGGAGGCACAGTCAGTAGGGTGCTGTGTGCTTGTTGTTTTGTTTTGGTTTTCCACTTTTTTCCCCCCTTTGGCCGCCAGAGGACTATTTTGGGAAAGTTTGGCCACTTTGGATAAATGCCCTCTAACGAGCAGCTTTCAGCCGCCTTTGGCAGTGGGAGGTCTACCATCCTTCCCTTTCCCCAAAGATGAATTTCGGATCGTTTTCCTTGTACAGTTTTTAAAGGACGTTTGAATGATATTTCTTTCCTCTATCAGTTGCGGAAGCACCCAAATCTCAGCCGGAGGTGAGGAGGGAAAAGGGAAAAGGGCAGTTGAAGGAGATACAGATCCTGATAGATCCTGTGTGAGAGGGGCTCTGGAAATTCGTGCATTTCCCGTTTCTTAGCCTTCACGAAACTCCTGAAAGAGATTATGCTTTCTGTGGCATCAGTTGGAATTAATTCTAAAAGCAGGGGAGAAGGGATGAAGCTGCTTCTGGTGGCATCCGTACCCTGCGACTGAATTTAGGTGGATAGCTTTTCCTAATGAATTTTGAAAGGCCAGGTTTAAATCATTCTGGTTTGTGGTACCAGCGGTTTTAACTATTATAACACAGAAGTTAGGAAGACTTATTTGAGAGCAGACAAGTGTTTGAAACCACTGAATTTCAAATGCACTAAACTGGTTTTTAACATTTGAATTGCCGTTTCTCTAGGTGCTGTTATTGATGATATTTACATAGTAATAATAACAGCGTTCTCCATCTGTGAAGTTCTGGGACGTTTAAATTTTATATTTGACTTCATGGCACGCTATCATGGAAATGCTTGAGAAGAGAAGTTTTTTAAAAATAATCTGAAGGGGAGCTTTTTCCTTTAAGGGAGAAATAGTTTAGTTTGGGGCTTTTGGAAACATCAGGTGGCTCAGTGAATTAGGTGAGTGAATAGAAATCAGGTGTTTTCAGTTCTAACTGGTTCTCCCGCTCTCTTAGGTGACCTTGGGCTGATTTCTATCATTTAGCTCATCTGTAAAAAAGAGGGACATAGTAATAGCTATGTAGTGGGGATGACAGCAAAATAGTTACACACTGTGAACTTTTACAACTATGCAACTGGTGCAAATTATGAAATTTTTAGGGTTCTGTCTTTAAGATGTCATATTATAGTCAACTAACTGTAGAAAATGGTGCATTTGAAATGGAACCTTGTTTTGGGCGTAGTAAAAGTGAAAGCCTTTAGAGATAAAATATAAATTCGCAAGATTCCTTGTTAGTATTCCTGGGGGGGGGGGGGGGGGGGAAGCTACTTTCCTTGTGGAAAAGAGCAGTTTAACACAGTCTGTAAAATATAAAATTTTAAAGTCAGGTTTTTCCTTTGCAAAATAGTGTTTAAGAGCATATATATGACTTAAGGTAGAACTATCAGTGCCTTTCCTTACTTTCCTTATGTGAAAGTTGTTTTTTTTTGGGGGGGGGGAGCTATTTGCTTGAAAATTAAGGGGTCTTCATGGGTTTTGTCTTTTTCCCAAGGGAGTCTGTTATCATTTCCATTGTAAGGGAGACAAATCTGATTCTATATAAGCTGGATTTGTATCCCAGTATCTGTTTCATTGTATAGCTTAGTAACAAAAATTTTCCCTTTACCCTCTGGATATTTTTAAGTTCTATGAGGCTCATATTCATCAACTAATATTTTCAGTTTTCACTAGTGAGTTGAGATGGACTGAACTTCTGCTCAAGCCATGGTCCTTATGCCAGTTCCAAAAAGATAACCTGGATTTCCTGGACAACATAGGAAATAACTTCCTAACTGATCCATTTGTCTTACAGAGAAGACTAATTAAGATAATAGGGAGAATTCAGTATAAAATATTTTTAATAATCATATTTTTAAAAAACCTGATCTTTAAAAATATTTGCAGTGGAAGCGGTGCAGATGCTAGATGTCCTCCACTCTTTCGTGTTTGTTCCCAGCCTTTATTTTCTTTGTTGAGAGGTGCATTAGGTTGGCAGATGAGAATACCTTAAACAAAGCTGATGTAGATTTCAGCAAAGCCTTTTGCAAATTCTCTAATGATAGCCCTGTCAATAATGTGGTGAAATGCAGGCTGGTTTATGTTATTGTCAAGAGAGTTCAAGGCTAGCCAAACAGGACTTGGAAGGTTGTGATCAGCTGCATAATGTTAGCTGATAAGATGCTTCCTTGTAGAATGCTTTAAGATGGTTCTTACCCATCAGGTAAGAGAGATTCTGGTAGAGATTCTCTTCAGATCTTCATAAAGCCTTACGTATTTGAGATACGGCTCCTGCTTTGAGGCAGAGTGATGAAGAGTGTCCCTTAGCATGTTAGTAGGTGTTCTGTGAAAAAAAGGTGCAGTGGCCAAATTATTTAGGGAACTCTGGATTAAAAAAGGAAACAGGTTTCTGTACTGTGAAACTTCCCAGGAGTTTTAGCATGCGAATTTCCACTGTGAAACTTCAAAAAAGGCAGTGAGCGATCATCCTTTATGAAAGACAACTTTGAGGGTGGAATTTTGGAGAGAGATCTGGATGAGGATGACCCTTCAGACTCAGGGCAGATGGTCCTGTGGTCTGGGAGACTATAGGTGTGGGAGTGGGGAGCGGTGAACCTGCAGAGACCTTTGGTAAGGGTGCCAAGGCAAGGGTGACTTCTGGGCATTTGGGTAAAGGGTGGTGCAGTTCACCAAGACAGGGAATGTGGGTTTAGGGACAGGGGTGGGGGTGGGGGAGTGATACACAGAAGGTGTTCAGTTGTGAACAGGAATAGACATGTTTCTTTGTGATGTTTAATGAATTTTGACCTAAAACATCTATACCTTAGATATACATCTGTTCAAGTTTGGTGTGAGGAAGACAGAATATTGTCAGGTAGAAGTAGAAGCAGCTCATAATATTTATTGGTATTTTTCAACCCATGGCTACTACGAAATGGTTTTTCAGTAAGGTAGGAAAGGTCAGTGTTAGCTGTTTTGATCCCATTTCACTATATATATCTTCTTTTAAACTTTTACTTGGCTTTCATCCACACTAATTTTTTTGGCTAGAATTATCAGATTACCTCCTCAGACTTCACCATTTGACTTATTTTCACAGTTTTGTGATTAGGAATTTACAGAATGACGTTCTTTAAGTAAGAACACACTACATAATTGGGAGGTTTTAATGTTCACAAATTATTGAGTATTGATTATGTTATAATAGTTTAACATTTTTTTCTTTGCACTATGCTGTGGTCTTGGGATGTAGTGGTAAAAGTGATAAAGTTTCTGCCTTCCGGAAATTTACAGTCTAGTGCAGAATACAGAAAAGTAAGAGGTAATTATGATACTCAGACAATTTGAGAATTAAATTTTGTCAGAGAGCCCTGTAACATCTGATTCCAGTTTATTTCATGGAGTCATTATATTATTTTCCATGTTAATTAATATAATTTCTGGAGCAAAAAGGCTTCCTACTCTTTTTAATGAGGGAAAGGTAGGGTGGATGGAGATTGTGAGTGGCAAAGGGGGGAAAAGGACCGAGAGGCCTAGAGTAATATTTGTGTTCAGAACTGCAGAAACTGCATCTTTCAGATCAGGACCTTTATTTGGGTCAGAGATTGTTTACACACCTGAAAGGATTTGAAAAATGCATACTTAAAGATTTTAAGAGTTTTATGCATGAAAATGTACTCATGAAATTTTATTGAGCCTGAGTTAATTTTCTTTGAGCCAAGTTTCTTTAGAGTGGTGGCTGTCCAGCCAGGGGTGATTCTGCACCCCACCCCACGGAGGGGGAGGGGCATTTGGCAATGTCCAGAGGCAGTTTGGGCTGTCACAGTGGGGCAGGAGGAATGCTACTGGCCGCTAGTGGGTAAGGGTCAGGGAGACTGCTGGACATCTTACAGTGCATAGGACAGATCTCCTCAACAAAGAATTACCAGGCCCCGAAGCAGTGCCAAGGTTGAGATACCTTGGTGTAGATAGAGACCTGGGATCAAATTCCAGCTCTGCTGTGTGGCTCCTGCCTCAGCTTCCCCAGTTGTATCATCTGGGATGATACTTTTGCCAATCTTGTAGGGTTGTTTATAAGGGTAAATAAATTAATATATGTGCACGGCTTGTAATATGTCACTGAATGATATAATGCATAAGAATTACATATATATAGCATATTATGATTATTCTGTAAAATAAATTTATAGCGAGAGCCAATGGATAAGATGGTGTATGTAAAGCAATCCTGTGGGCTCCCTGAGGATGGGGACTGGGCCTGTTGTGTTTATCACTGTAGATTCAGTGACTAGTTGTAGGCCCAGGATGTAGCACGCACTTGGTAAATATTTGCTGAATGAACGAACACATAAATTGTCAGGGCGCATCTCGAACTTCCTGCATTAACTTTCGAGACTGAAACTGGCTGTCTGTTGGGAGTCGTTTGAGCAGAGGTACCGCTAGGTCAGGCCACATGTCAGAGTCCTTGCCAGGATTGAAATACAGACTAGAGTCCTGACATTCTCAAGTTGTCATACAGCCTCTCTGAGTTATGGAGCAGCTTAATTAATCAGGATATATGACTCTTCACTTTATAGAATTGATATTTAAATTATCTTCATCACTAATCCATTAAGAAAATCTTATTGTTTTAAAAATAATTCTTGTTATTTTGCCTGTGATCATTCACTTGATGACTTTATACTGGGAAATGGTACCATTAATTGCATTTCCTCATTGTTTTTAATAAAGTCATGTATTGTATATGGAAAGCAGCTTCTATAGGCTGGAAAGACTCCAAAGGCTTTGGAGTTAGAAGATTTAGTTTTAAACCTGACTTTGTCACTTACTATGTCTTTGACCTTGGGCGAGTCGCCCACTTCACTAAGCCCTCAGTTTCCTCCTTGCCTGCCTCATGAGTCCCCAGGATTACTTTGCATATTAAATAAGTTAACATTTGTGAATATTCTTTGCAAACTCTAATGGCTGTATTATAGCAAAGATGATTTATTTGTACATATTCTTTGCAAGCTCTAAAGGCTGTAGTACAGCAAAGATGTTACTTTTATTTAGATGCAAAATAGTTTCACTGCTTCTTATATTCTGGCCTCTGGACAAATTATACTCAAGACTGTTGCCTATAAACTATAATCAGCACCTAGAAAGGTAATAATAACTAGAAGAATTGCTTGTAATAAGTGGAATATGTATTTATAGCTCAGTCAATGCAATTTCAGGATGTCTTTTAGAGTAATCTTGCTATCAAGGACTCTAATTCGATTTCTTCATATAAATCTATTTGTTAGTTATGGAGACCAAAGGCTACCACAGTCTCCCTGAAGGTCTAGACATGGAAAGACGGTGGGGTCAAGTTTCTCAGGCTGCGGAGCATTCTTCCCTGGGACCTACAGAGAGGACGGAGGAGAAGACTACCTACATGGAGGTCGTCAACGTAAGCTGTGTTTCCGGTGCTATTCCAAACAACAGTACTCAAGGAAGCAGCAAGGGAAAACACGAACTACTCCCTTGCCTTCAGCAAGACAGCACTCGGTCTGGGATTTTACCGTCTGAAATTAAAACCGAGCTGGAATCGAAGGAACTTTCGGCAACCGTGGCCGAGTCCATGGGCTTGTACATGGATTCCGTAAGAGAGGCCGACTACGCCTACGATGCGCAGAACCCGCAAGGAAGCGCGAGTCCAGCAAAGATGTATCCGCACGTCGAACAGCTGGTGAAATTTTACAAAGAAAACGGCCACCGTCCCTCCACTCTGGGGAGTGTGAGCAGGCCCTTGAGGTCCTTCATGTCTGAATCCGGGAGCTCGGTGAACGGCGGGGTCATGCGCGCCGTGGTCAAGAGCCCCATCCTGTGTCACGAGAAGAGCCCGTCTGTTTGCAGCCCCCTGAACATGTCATCTTCGGGTTGCAGCCCGGCCGGCATCAGCTGTGTGTCCTCCACCTCGGCCAGCTTTGGCAGTTTCACCGTGCACAGCCCCATCGCCCAGGGCACTCCTCTGCCGTGCTCCCCTAATGTGGAGAATCGGGGCTCCAGGTCGCACAGCCCAGCCCACGCCAGCAACGTGGGCTCTCCTCTCTCCAGTCCGTTGAGTAGCCTGAAATCCCCGATTTCCAGCCCCCCGAGTCACTGCAGCGTCAAATCTCCGGTCTCCAGTCCTAATAACGTCACTCTGCGATCCTGCGTATCCAGCCCTGCAAATATCAACAACTCAAGGTGCTCTGTTTCCAGCCCTTCCAACACAAATAACAGATCCACGCTGTCCAGCCCAACTGCTAGTACCGTGGGATCTATCTGTAGCCCCGGAAGCAACGCCTTCAGCTACACTGCTTCGGGCACCCCTGCTGGATCCAGCGCAGCCCGGGATGTGGTTCCTAGTCCAGACACACACGAGAAAGGTGCTCAAGAGATACCCTTTCCTAAGACTGAGGAGGCAGAGAATGCAGTCTCCAATGGTGTGACTGGCCAGCTTAACATCGTCCAGTACATAAAGCCGGAGCCAGATGGAGCGTTTAGCAGCTCGTGTCTAGGAGGAAATAGTAAAATAAATTCTGATTCCCCATTCTCAGTACCAATAAAACAAGAATCAACCAAGCATTCGTGTTCGGGCATCTCTTTTAAAGGGAACCCAGCAGTCAGCCCCTTTCCGTTCATGGATAGCTCGTATTTTTCCTTTATGGATGATAAAGACTATTACTCTCTATCAGGAATTTTAGGACCACCTGTGCCCGGCTTCGATGGTAATTGCGAAGGCAGCGGGTTCCCAATGGGGATAAAACAGGAACCAGATGATGGGAGCTATTACCCGGAGGCCAGCATCCCTTCATCTGCCATTGTTGGTGTGAATTCAGGTGGACAGTCCTTTCACTACAGGATTGGTGCTCAAGGTACAATATCTTTATCACGATCCGCTAGAGACCAATCTTTCCAACACCTGAGTTCCTTTCCTCCCGTCAATACTTTAGTGGAGTCCTGGAAATCACACGGTGACCTGTCATCTAGAAGAAGTGATGGATATCCAGTCCTAGAATACATTCCAGAAAACGTATCAAGGTGAGTTGGCCTGTTTCTCCTGTTTTGAAAATCAAGTCTCTATAAAATGCCGAAGGTTAGCATTATCTTTACAGTCGATAAGTTTAAACACATTTCCGTTTCCTGTTTGATTTTTGTTTTCAGCACGGTCATTTAGTGCTTCCCCCTAAATGTTGGTAGAGAAACCAAAAATGTTGAGACTCTCTTAGAAAATATGTGTGTTGATTTTGAAGGAGGTGTTTCTCTGCATTGCCTGTTGTCGGTGTTTAGGAAAAGTTTGTTTCCTACTGCCTTTTACTATATTTACTTTAGCAGGCTAGTGCTAGATTTTTTTCTTTAGTTTACTAAAATTGCTTTAAGTTGGTTTCTTTGTGGTCATAGTCTTTTTCTCCCCCTTAGTTTTCTTTATTAATCACTTCATTGGTTGTGAAAAATGAAATGAAGCCCCGAATCTGGTACCCACAAGCTTCCCACCCTCTTCATCTTTTTCTAGATTGGTTAATTGTATGTAAGTTGTGGTTTTCAGTACAAATAAATCATTTCCTTAACTCTGGAGGGCTTTTTAAAGACTCAGCACATCTAAAATTACTAAGTGGCCCATCTTGCTTTCTTACTCATTGGAAGTGAAGTATGTCACTGCAGTTTCGAACTGGTATATTTATAACTTTTAAGATCTGCAAGAAGACATACTTTACTTACTGTAAAATATCTCTTGGCTTTCTTTCTTGCAGATAGCATATTGTATATATTTAGAAAAAACAAGGAAGAGTTTTAGATATGACTCTAAAGGGTGGTTCTAAGTTATACAATGAATACTTGCATTGGACTTTGCTTCAGTACTGTTTTTATTACATGGTTGTGGTCAATGATCCCTTTATTGAACATATAAAGAATAGATTTCCTAGATATAGTTCACACGGGCGTCTAGGAAGATATGGCCATTTTCCTTAAAAACTTATTTGGTGGGAACAATGTTCACTCCCATTAACAAGATGTCAGGTTGACGTGTGTTCCTTATTCCTTCTCCTGTTTCTTACCGAAGCAAAAGCAAAAATTTCATCTGTGCATTCTTTTCCTCGTCTTTGACTCAGACCTCGCTCCTCTTGCTTTTATGGAAGCACACATTCCATAAAGGAAGCTTACATGTTGTTACAGTTCTCAGTAGCATGACTAGTCAATCCTATCCTAATGCTGCCTCTCTCTTCTAAATTCTGAACTCTTTACACAAATGCTGAGGTGGTATGGCTTTCATCAGAACCAAGCTCAGCAGGTATTCCACTGCTGGTGCTTTGTTTTACTTTCAGAGGAGGACATTTTGTGCGCTATGTAGATATTTTTGTAAGTGATGTTTGTATTGGGTTATTCGGAGGGACTATAGCCTGGTAGTTAAGAGCATGGTTGAAATCCCCAACCCTGCCCCTTAACTGCTTTGTGGCCGTGTGCACATCCCTTCACCTTTCTGGACTTTAGTCTTCTCATCTGTAAAAAGGGAGTTCAGTAGTACCCATCTCAAGGGTAGTCAAGACAATTGCATTAATTTACGAGGGGCACTTTGACTAGCATCTGGAACACAGTATGCATCATAGAGCACTGTATACAGTTCATCGATTGCTCTTAGCATTGAATTCCGTTGTTTTCATAGCCTTTAGTTTCCGTTTCTTTTAGCGTTCTCTTTTCTGCATTATGTGAAATTCCATAAAATCTTTTAAAGAAATAAACATAGTATAAGGAAATATTTATTGATAAATTTTTATGATTAAATTCTACTTTTTTTATGGTCGGGCACCCTACATTTGCTACATTTCTATTTATGCGCTTTTAGCTTTGAAGCCTATTGCATTGGGTAATGATATTTCTGGTAGAAATACTAGAGCCATACCAGCTGAAATCATTAACTCTCTTCTGTTTGTTCTGTATCCTGTTTCTGTTGTTTGAATTGTTATTTTCAGACTCAACTCTTGATTCCTCTCCTGGTGGTCTAGGAACCCATTGCCTTACATGTTCCTATGAATCAGTGACCTTGAGCCTATATTGTGTCTTTGTGGGAGCCTGGGGTGTTGTTTAGTGTTTCTTCTTGATCATCCAAAATTCTTAATAAGCTTGTTAACATAGTCAGAGGGGATTCATTTTGTTTACATAAATTCTAGTGTGCTAGTTAATGTTTTCCAAAAACTTTAATATCAAAGCTTTAATGTTATTCAAAGTATCTTTCAGATTACTAATTCTTTACAGCTTTTCCTGGTGAATATTATCCAAATCTATTTGTTTTGATCATTCTTAGAGTATATTTAGATTTTTTTCTGGACTTCAATCTACATCTTATAATATTTAATTTAATCTCATCCAAGCTTCATTATTGGCCTCTTATTTTGTGTCCTGTGGACCAAAATCCAACCTTTCTGCCTATTTCATATTTATAATGATGATACCCTATTCCAGGGAATGTTGAAATAATGAATTAAAGATTGTAAAGGATCAAGGTAGTGCGTAACTGCTTCTAAGTTTCACAACATCCTTAATCTTTAGGTTGAACTCTAAACTGTTTTCTAGTAGATGTCAAAGTATGGTTTTGGGTTCCTGAGACCTTTTCAAGGAGGTCCACAAAGTCAAAAATTGTGCATTGATGAAAGAGCCATTCAAAATGGAAGATAGATCAGTGGTTTTAATGCAATAGTGTATGAAAAGTTCAGTGATACAGTTTCAGATTCCATGTGGCAGCTAAGCTTTAAGACACCACTGACTGTCCATTTTCAGTGTTGTGTTAAAGAACCGTATCTGCGATGATCTGAAATGACCATTAAAATGCTCCTCCTTTTTCCAACAACACATCAGTGTGAAGCCAGATTTTCTTCGTAACTTGAACGAAAACACATCACCACACATTGACCACTGAAGTAGATACGAGAATCTGGCTTCTATTAAGCAAGGTAATAGACTTGCAAAAATGTAGAACAGTGCAACTCTTCTCACTAAAGTTTTTCATTTTGGGAAAAATAGTTATGTTTTTCACATATGCATGTTTATGTTAACATGTAATGACTTATTTTAAATGATTTAAAAAAGAAATATGTGTTTTAATTTCTAATAGGGCAAATATCAGTAGATATGCATCTAAACATAAGTTCTTGTCCTCAACACATTTTAAGAGGGCAAAGGCATCCTGAGACCCAAAAGTTGAGAACTGCTGGTCTGTTCTATCCTACACACCTTTTGGAGGTTAATGCAGAAAGAGAATATTACTTTATTTGCATTGGCTTTACTGAATGTTATGCTGAGGAATGGGTGCCCTAGCCAGATAAAGAAAATGATTCTCATCCAGGTGAATTTTTCAAGTTCATACAGGTGAGTGATGGCGGTGGAGTGTGTGTCTGTTTCAGCCTGTGGGCGTTCTGTGAGGGTGGTGACCAGAGGCCACGCCTGTTATAATTTCCAGCCAGTGGATTGTCCGAGCGCCACACTGGAAAGTACATGATGACAAAAGCTGGGTGTAAAACTCTGCGGTGGACACTGGATCTAGTTGGGTCATGCAGATGGGAGTTCCCCTGTCCACTTGGACACAAAGCTGTGACCTTGAGTGAGCAGCAACTTCTCTTGGCCTCAGTTTCTTCATTCGAAAGAAAACGAGTTGACTTCGATGCTCTCCGAAGTCTGCCAGCGACACGACTGAGCGGCTGTGTAGTTTCCTTGGAGTCGTGTATGTTAAGAATAAAAATAGAAGTATCCCTTAACATATTTGCTAGTCTGGTTTCAAGTTTATCTTACAAGTTCGGCTCTGTAGTTTCCAAGCTAGTCGGGATAGAAAAATGTCATGATGATTTACAATTTAAAAAGAACGGTGAGTAGGGGTGACCTGTCATTTTGCTTGGAGAAGAGGTGTTGTTGTTGTTGTTACTTTTTAATCAAATCTTTCCTTTCATAAAACTTGACATTTATACTATGAATTTCTTGTTCTTTTGAATTTATACTGCTCCTTTTGGAAACAGGGTTTTCTGTTGACATAACATTGGGTGTTTATGGCGATGGTCACAGTCACTTTGATAGCATCATAATGCAGTGCTAGCATTGACTTAGACTTTCGAATATAAAGTTCACTGTTTCAAAGGGCACATTCTGGTAGGTTTCAAGACAAGTAATCAGGAATTTATCTTAATATATGCCGCACTTTTTTTTTTTTCCATGATAGGAGGAAACAATTTAGTGATAACCTACAGTTGTTTATTTTTCAATGGTCCCTGGAGTTTTTTGAAAGCCATCTTCCATAATAAGCCAAAAGCTTCAGATTTCAGGGAGTTTGTTACAAAGTTTGCCATGTCTCTTAGTAAGTTTTGTAAATAAACCGTTGAGATATAAGTATCTTCATGTAATACAAAGTATAAAAGAATGATGGGTTTTGACAGGGAGAAATTGAGTGATTATTGGTGCTTACTATAGTAAATAAATCTATTACAGAATTACTTAGGTCATTTGGAGAAGAAAAGATAGAATTTTCTTTTTGTTTGTTTCATAATATTTTGATTTTGAAATTGCTGCTGTGCCTAGAATTTCTTCAGGTTAGTGTTCTAAATAGTATTTTTAGAAAGGATTTAAAAGGTGCCTTGCTTCTTCTGATGATTCATTCACTCTCATTCATTTATGGTGTTTCTGGTAAAAGTGGTGATAATTTTACTGCAAATAAAAACCCGTATTCCTTTTTAATAAACAAATCACTATATAGTGTCCTTCTGTACATTTTGCTTTTCACATCACAGGTATCCTAGATTTGTCAGTATGTCCGCCTTTTATCATCTGAAGTGTTAGTGTATTTAGAATTGTTGATTTCATAGTTAAAAAATAAAGTGGAGATAAAAGCTCTGGTTTGAGTTAAATAAACTCATTATTCAACCTAAGGCAGTTCTCATACACACCAGTGACACGCTGAAACTAGGACCTTGGAAATGTATCATTTATGGATTGATGCCTTTTGCAATATTGAAATTCTGGATATGTCCAACCTTTTCTATCCTTGTAATGTTTAGAGTAAGAGCAGGTATTGATCACCAGTAATTTAGGAGTAATATCCCCTGATATCCTAAATTTTTTTCTCCAAAATCGTACTTTTTTCCCCAGGCTTTCAACAGTTGCTGTAGTTTCATGCATCCCATCTAGTTTTAAAATTTCAGCTCTGCTGCTAAATAATTTATTGTTTTCTTTCATGTACTAAATTCAGATTGAGAGGAAAGTATTGATTTCTGGAATCCATTTAAATATAGCCATTATGTTATATAATTTTGTGGATTGCATTCCAAAATTTATTAGTGAAAATCCAGGAAACGTAAGTGTGTTAAATGGGTAGTGTCTTCATCTTAAATTTTAGAATTTCTAGTTTTAAATTTGTCAAGTATAGTCTCTGTTTTCAGTTCTAAGAGTTTTATTTTGTTCTTTATATAGTAAGGTAATGATGAAGTTAAAATGTAATTCTGTATAAACACGTGTTACTTAATTGATGCTCTGGGAACCTCTGGATTTGTGATTGTTAGTGGTAGGGCCAAGGCCAAAATTTCTATGTAGAAAAGAGGTAGAAATTGCTTGTATTTTATGCAAGAAATAGAACACTCTAGCCCAGGAAGGAAAAGAGGACAAACAAAAAGTAATTTGAATACTTACAAAGTTAACACCCTAGGGAGAGAATGTGAGCTAATCACTGGGCGTCTGTATTCCAAACTGTGGCCCTGACTTAATTTTATCAATGATGCCCACTTCATTGGCATGTATCCTCACCTTATATATTAGGAGTTGTCGAAACAAATATGTAAAAATTGCAACCTAAAACAGAATGAAACAAGGTTTGTAACGGGCAAAATTGACTTTGGGTGTTCCGACAGGGAAGGACCTGAGTGAGTCTTGGAAGATGGGGAGATGGGGAAATGGCGATCCGAGTTGGTATTTATCTTTAGTCTTGGGGAATTTGCAGGGGATGTGGGGGCCACTTACTGGTGGAAGGAGTTATGTGGGCAAACCCCTGATGGGCAAAAAACCCTGAGTGTGGTCCAGTTGTATGGCTGGCTGTAATATGGGGAAGTGGAGGGAAGAAGGCCTGGAAGAGCTTAGTTGGAACTAGAAGCCAGTGGAACTTGAAAGTCACACTTAGAAATTTGTACTTAATTTGGCAGGTAATGAGGAGTTACTGAAATGTTGGCATAGGGAAGCGGTCTGAGCTGAAGTACACTTGGGAAGAAGCTTAATTAGGCAGTGGTTGTAGGGTGGATTGGAGCGTAAAGAGCCTTGTTAGGAAGTTATTGTAACAGTGCAGGCGGATGGGAACTGGAATCTCTGGAGCAAGGATGTCGGGGGTGATGGAAAAAAGAGGAGATGTGACATATTACAGAAGAAGACTTTGCAGTCGTTGATTTTTACATAAAATTTTTGTTTTGAAGTGATCAGAGACAGGAAGAAAATTGGGAGGCCATTACAAAGAACGATCAACAGGGACACATGTACACAGTGTAGCCATCAAAATCCAGAAAGGAACACTGAGTTACTGACATCTTGATTCTGGTTTTGCCGATTGCGCCAGTAATGTCTTTTATAGGGAAGGGCCCCCAGCCCGGAATCGTATTTTGTGCTCTTAGCTGCCGTGACTCTTCAGTCTCCTTCAGTCTGGGACAGTTCCTCACTCTTCTCTAGATTTCCTGACTTTATAAAACTTTAGAGGGTGAAAGGCCAGCCCTTCAGTAGAAAGTCCCTCGATTTGGGTTTGTCTTCTGTTTCCTCGTGTTGCATTCGTTTCGTGCCCTCACCAAACACTGCGGCACTCGATCGATCCAGGTGCTGTCTGCCGGGTGTCTCCACCGTCGAGTTACACTTTTCCCTTTGCAGTTAGGAGCTATTTGGGGGAGCAGTACTTTGAAGTTGTATAAACATCCCGGTCTTCAAGGCACTTTGTTTACTTATTAAATTATATCTTCACGGCATCATTGTTTCTTCTTTTCTGCGGTGAGTTATAGCCTGTTACTGCCCTTATTTTGGGGGTCCAACTTGCTCCTGATTTTGCCAGCGGGAGCCCATTCCAGCTGGTATCTGTGACCTTTTGCCGCGTTCCCATCATTTTCTCTGAGCACTTCCTTGCTTGAGGCCCGTCGTGTACTTTTCCTGCCCCAGTCCTGGAGCCAGCCCTTTCTCCAGGGTGTGTCCCCCATGCCTGCAGACACCCTTCTCTCTGTGATTGGAGTCTGGGCTCCAGGCTCCCCCCCACACTGGATGCCCTCATTCTCCACTGGGGCGCTGACTCCCCCTGTACTAGAGACCCTGTACTAGACCAGGTGAGCACATGGATGCCCCTACCCACCCCGTGCTGGGACTCTGACGTCCTGCACGGGGCTGCCCCACTACGGGTGGCCAGAGCCATCCACACACACTGCCCCCCCCCCCCCCCCCCCCAGGTGTAGAGCGGTGCTGTGCTACGTCTGGCCTGATGGCTTTAGGACTGAATCACTAAGGAAGGGCAGGAGAGGAATTGATATCTGAGTGGAAGGAGAAAGGAAAGTACGTGGAAAATCAGTGAAAACTCACAAGGGTATGAGCTTGATGGTCATGGAGGGTGGTGAGTAACTAAGAGAAATGGAGAGGTTGAGGAGAAGTGATGACTTATCTTGGCTACGGTGCAGACCACCTCTAACCGGGAGAGTTCTCCGTAGGGGTGGAAATGCTGGTCTGGGGGTGTGGGAGGCCTCCTCGTAGACATGGCAGTGGAGGGGCAGCCTGGGTGCTGGCCAAGGAGAGAAGGTCTACATGACTCAAGTCTACGTGACTAACGTGCCTTTGCCAGGAGTTTGGAGGAACAGAACTCCTTGTAGGAGATGAGCAGTGCCTGCTGATAGAGGACATGGGAGTTGTTTTGACAGTCAAGGTAGTGCCGAGTCTTGGATGCCAAGGGAAGAACCATGTTGTCTTGGAATTTCTGAGTTAGAAGGGCCCCAAGTCTGTCTACAAATCCAGCCCTCTGTGGGCACAGGTACAGAAACTAAGGCCGAGAGAGATTGTATGCCCCTTCCAGTCTCGTTCAAAGTCATTACTAACAGAGCCTTCCTTCCAGTGGGAGTTGGTGGTTCAAAGCCCCATGAGAGCGCTGAGGGGACCAGGAATTAGGCCGAAGAGTTGGAGCTGGTGGTTTTTCAGGAAGGAATTCTGTAGAGAGGTAGGAATGGGACTCACACTGTGATTGGCTGAGGAGTAAATTAGCAGTGAAGAGGAGAAACCCCGGGGGTGTGGGGACAGAGCTTATGCTTGGGAGCTGTCTGTCTGGTGGCGGAGGAAGAGGGGTCGAGGGGAGAGAGGTTGGAAGAAAGACACGGCAGCTTCGGAGTAAGGATTTTGTTGGGCAGGTAAGGTCTGAAGAGGGCAGTGGACCTTTGCTGAGATTGAGGTTGAAAACCGAAATCTGAAGGCAGAGGGAAGATGCTAGGTGGGGACCGTGTCCTGGGAGGGGGGCGGGGGTAAGAAGTGATACTGCCTTAGAGTCAGATGTTTAACTGCCAGCTTGAATAGTAGGTGGAGGCTGGTAGGTGATGTCACCGTTTTACAGACCTGGAAAGTGAGACTTAGCCCGTGTATGTGATTCACCTAAAGCTACCCATCTAAGGTAGTTGAAGAAACAAACATTTGATCTAGAGATGATGAAAGCAGCATGTCCTGAAATAATAGGCAGGTGGGTGGTGGATCTAAAGCCCGCTGGCCACATCTCATTGCAAGCAGTGTAAGGTTAAAGCAGCTTAGGGTCTGTAAAGCACTGAGTTACCATGCCCTCGATGACCTTATTTATTATAGCATATTTCCTCCTTGCTCATTTCCCACACTGGCCTTTCTGGGGCTTAGACAGTCACCCCCCCCCCCCTTCCTTCTGGGGGCCTCTGCTTTGCTGGTCCCTCTGCCAAGAAGGCTCTGCCTTCAGATTTTGGTTTCCTGTCCTTTCTTGTCACTCAAGATTAGCTCAAATGTCACCCTCTCAAAGAGTCCTTCCCTGACCATTCTATTTAAAGTGATGACACCCCCCCTCCTCCTAACACATCACCCTCTTTTGTTGTCTTCATAGCACACACCTGTCAGAAATTATCTGCGTTTACTTCACTTCCCTAATTAGAATGTCAGCTTCCTGCGAGCAGGGACCTTAGCTGTCCTGTTTTACCAGTACATTTTCCATACCGAAAACAGTGCCAGGTACGCTGTGGGCATTCAGTAAATCTCGATGGACTGAATGCCTTGGTTAGCAGAGGGACTTGGGGGTGACGGGAAAAGTGTTGGTGATTGGGTAAGACTGATGAAATTGTTGCTAAATAACAGTGAGAGTTCTACTAGGTTTAGCAAAATTCTTGTGACCTCTATCAGCATATTTTGAAGGACTTTCACAAAATAATCAACAGATGCTGTTCTCATTTTTTTCTAATCTCAGCATAATAGAGGAGTTGGTAAGGATATACTCCAGGCCCAGTGTTGACATTCTTCACCTCCATTATGAGGTCATTTGTTTAATTTTAATTAAAACAGTAAAAATTCTCTTTTTGGTGTACAGTTCCATGAGTTTTGCCAAATACAGAATCAGGTAATCACCGGCCACTCAAGGTACAGAACAGTTCTATCACTCTCCGAAGTGCCCTTGTATTGCCCCTTCCTGGTCCAGCCGCTCTCCTTACCAGCAAACCATGGTGACACGTATAAGTTCCCCATCCCTATAGTTTTGTTTTTTTCTAGGTTGTCTTATAAATGGAATCATACTTTAGACAGCCTTTTGATTCTTGGTCATTTCATTTAGCACAGTGCATGTCAGATTCATCGGTGGTGTTGCAGGTACCAGTAGGTTCTGTTTAGTGCTGAGTGATATTCCATCTGTGGCCATATGATGTTTTGTTCATACAGTCACCTGTTGATGGACATTTGGGTTGTTTCCAGTTTGCACTGTTACAAATAAAGCTACTGTACATATTCACATACAGATCTCTGTCAGGACGTTTGCTGCATTTTTTTTTTCTTCAGTAAATACCTACAAGTAGAATGGCTAGATCATATAGTCGGTGTAGGTTTAATTTTTACAAAAGTATCAAACTATTTCCCACCAAAGTGGTTGTACCATTTTACATTCCCACCAGCAGTGTGTGAGTTCTGGTTGCATTACATCCTTGCCAACACTCGAGAGAGTCAGTCTTTTTAATTTTAGACATGACAGCAGTACTGGTCACTCGTGGTTTAAATTGGCATTTCTCTGATGCCTACATGATACTGAACATCTTTTCATGTGCTTACTTGCCATTCATATGCCTTCTTTTCATGCCTGTTAACGCTTTTGCCCATTTTTATTGGGTGGTTTTCTTCTTTTTGCATTCTGTTGTCAGTATATTTTAGGATAAGCTTTTCAATAGAAGACCTAGAACTAAGAAAAAAGCAGTTTTTAAAAACCTTGTATTGGCAGCGGGAAAAATACTAGGCAACTCTCAAATTGTTTAGTACCTCCTGTGTTCTTAATGTGGGTGGAGATACCAAATGAATATGAAGGAAACCAGATGTCTCCCCTGCATTCCCCTCTAGCTGAGGGAGAGGACTTAACATGAGTGTACACAGCCCTTCTTTTGGTTGTTCTCTAATTATGTGTTTGGTCTGTTACCAAAGAAGAGAAAAGGAAGAGTCTTACGTGGGCTAGAATAGTGAAGGAGAGCCTCGTACAGGAGGTGAGATTTCAGTTGAAGTTTGAAGACTGGTGGTCTTTGGGGAGGAGTAGAGAGGTGTTACAGGAAAAGGTAAAAGTGCAGGTCACATGTGTGGGCACAGGACCAACAAGGCCTGCTTGGAGGGGTTTAATGGTAGTTGGGGGAAAATTAGACTAAAGAAATCTGTGAATGTGAAAAAGAAGTGCGTAGTACTCTTAATATAGTGCTAGTAAACATTAAAAAAATTGTTTTTATTGTGGTTAAAGTCACACGATATGAAACATACTACTTTAACCCTATGTAACTGTACAGTTCGGGGGCACGAAGTCCATTCACATTGCTGTGCAGCTCTCACCATCATCCACCGCCCGAATTTTTCACCTTCCCAAACTGAAACTCTGTCCCCACTAAACATTTTTTTTAAACCTAGGGATGACCTGAAAGGATAGAAAGGTCCATCTGGTAAGGGAGATAGGATATAGTGACAGAAACAAGTTTTAAAAAGCAATGGAGAGGCTATCATATTGGTGATTCAGGCTGAGCGGTTGGAATGGTGAACAAGGGATATATATTAGAGACAGTTTACGGGAAGAAGTCATTGAAGACCAGATTATCTGACCCAAAGCCTGTTTCTTTCCCACTTCACTCCCAAGCCATGTGTGTTAACAGCCCCACAAAAAGTAGATCTTTCCCCACAAAGAGCATAGGAAAGAAAAACCCAGAGTTTTATAGTAACAAGGAGAAAATTTCTGCATCATTATGACTCTTAAGTGAAAAGGAGCAGAATAGTTTTGTTATTTGGATGAAGGTAAAACCCAATAATTTCAATACTAAAATAGAATACTTTTTATTAGACTACGGAAAAAATACCCCCAGGAGATGGAAACAGGAAGAGCCAACTCCTGGTTTGACAAAGTTGGAAAGCAAACTGGTGAAAGATTATGTAAATGAATTAGAAATAGTGACATATGGAATTCTGATTCGTGTACAAGGATATAAAGGAATAGAAGAAGCGCAGCTCGTTGGGAAGTCCATTTATTTTGTCCTCAAGTAACTGGTGTTTGAATTCACAGGGCTCTTTCCAAAAGCGGAAATGTGCTGATTTTCCTCCATCACATGGTAGAGTTTGTATTTACTTAAAAAATACTTTCCTGATAAGTTCGAGATGAGATTCCAAGTGCAAAGTTTGGGAGTGTAGGGATGTGATGGGAGCAGATATTCTTTTATCTACTCCAGTTTGGATTCTCACTGTATTTTTTGAAATGGAAATTGTGTTCAGAGAGGCTTTTGTTCTTGGAAACTTTAAGGTATGACTGAAGAATTTCTGGTCTTACAATACAAAGTATTTTTTTTTCTGCATCTCTCTGTCATTTTCAGACCCAGTAGAGTTAAGTGTACATGTGAAGTATTCCTTTGAGACCTCTGGAAGCATTTTGAGTTTCTGTATGTGGCAGAAATATGATAATTTTGTTGACATATACCCTGTGTTTTGGACTTGGTTGCTGTGATTCAGGTGAAAACAGCACTTTTTTTCCCCCTCCTAAGTACTGTTTTTTAGGGAACTGAAGAAATTGACAGAGGCCTGGAGTAGGGGAAAGAGGAGTTACAAACACAGCAACCTTTCATGGTGAAAATCTAAAGCTGATCGTTCTTAAATTTACATGACTTCGGAAACGTTTAGCTCCGCGGGTGGTTCTTAAATGTCCATCAGCAGGGATCCCCTATTTTTGAGCTAACGTTCATTTAAAAAGCAAAGATTTTTTATAAGAGGGTATAATTGCATGAACTGTGCATTTTTTTGAAGGAGGAATTTGTTGCCAGTACCCGAGGATGGAAGAAGTAAAGAATAGAAACCTAAGTGTTGAACATGGTCTAGCCTCTAGGATTTCATAACACTGATGAAATATGCTTTTTTAAGAATTTTGATTCTTGCCAATTCTACCCTAGCAGAAGTAATCAAATTTAGCATTATGAGGGTTTTAAGGAAAGTAGGCATAAAACAAATGTTAAGAAATCAATGTTTTATTTAATGGGGAAAATTACTGCATTTCCAGGGCTGTGTCAGAGTCCCTACATAGTCAGTCTCTTCCAGACCCAGACATGTAACTGATGCAGAGCATGCTAACTCTGAGTTATTTTTATTTAAGGCTTTTAATCAATGAAGAATGATAAAAGTTTGCTTGTCGTACTATTCTTAGACAGTGTTGATATTTCAGCCGCTTGGCTTTAAAATGGGGTGCCCTTCCCTGGTCCTTAGCCCAGGAGAGAGTATGCAAGACAGAAAACATGGAGATTTTTAAAAAGAGGCATGTACTTGCTACCTATAAATTACTGAAAGAAATACTGATTCTGTGTACTGAACACCATGGAATCTATAGCAACAATGAACATTAAAAGCACTTACTTGGAAGTCTACAAATAAGAAATGCTGGAGAGGGTGTGGAGAAAAAGGAACCCTCCTACACTGTTGGTGGGAATGTAAGTTGGTATAGCCACTATGGAGAACAGTATGGAAGTTCCTCAGAAAACTAGAAATAGAATTACCATAATCCAGCAATCCCATTCCTGGGTGTATATCTGGAAAAAAGATACATACACCCCAGTGTTCACAGCAGCACCATTTACAATAGCCAAGACATGGAAGCAACCTAAATGTCCATTGACAGATGAATGGATAAAGAAGATGTGGTACATATATACAATGGAATACTACACAGTCATAAAAAAGAATGACATAATGCCATTTGCAGCAACATGGATGAACCTAGAGATTATCACACTAAAGAAATAAATCAGAGAAAGACAAATATCATACGTCACTTATATGTGGAATCTAAAAAAAGATACAAATGAACTTATTTATGAAAAAGAAATAAACTCAGAGACATAGAAAACAAACTTATGGTTACCAAAGAGGAAGGGGGGGTTATAAATTAGGAGTTTGGGATTAACAGATACACACTACTGTCTATAGAATAGATAAACGTGAACCTTCTGTGTAGCACAGGGAACTATATTCAGTATCTTATAGCAACCTATAATGGAAAAGAATCTGAAAAAGAATAGATATATTAAAAAAAAAAGCACTTACTTGGCAAAAAACGCTCTGGAGGTGGATGGTGGTGATGGTTGTACGACAATGTGAATGTACTTAATACACTTAAAAATGGCTAAAATAGTAAATGTGATGTATAGATTTTATCACAATAGAAATAGCACCCAATCCTAACAAAAATGGGGGTGATGAAATTTGGCGCACAGTAAAGGATTCCGGGGTGCCCTGAAGGTCCAGTGTTGAGCGCTTGGTTCTGTTAGGGCAGAGTCCTGGGTGTAAGTATGGTCACAGCAAGAATGGGAACTTCCTTATGCTTCGGAACACTCAGTCTAGGTCCAGCCAAGATCGCGTCGCTAAGTAGATGGTGGTGAGTATTTTTCTGGAGGTACCAAGTAATGTTTTGAGAACACGAGGAGGGAACACTTCAAAAATATTCATTTAATTAATAAAATTACATGATGGCCACAAGTGAATTTAATGTGATTAGTCAGAATTCTTGGTTTGTAAACAGCATAGGAAACCATCTCAAACTAACTTAAACGAGACGGAGTCTCTTGGCTCACAAAACGGGAGAAGTTCAAGGAGGTAAACCTCAAGCTTGGCTAGATCCCAGGTTTCAAATGGTGATGTCATGAATTTCTTTGTCTCTCCATCTGTTGGAGCTTTTCTCTTTTCATTCAGCTTTGTTTTGGGGAGCTAAGGCTGCTATCACCCTGGGCTTGCATTTTCATTAGTTACTGATCCTGGTGAAAGGAACAGCCTCTTTCTTGATAGTTTCTGGTTGGCCTGGCCATGATCTCAGGTCGAGCCTTGAGTAGAGATGGTGCGTGTGCACACGCACGCACGTAGGTGGATGAGTGCTTGACCTCATGCAGCTCTGTGGACTAAGTACACAGCAGGGTTGGTCTCCAGAGTGTTCTGGGCAAACAAAGATTGTACACTATCAGTACTCTCAAAAACTGATGATATAATCTGTTATTAATTATCTCTTATTGAAATGGAAATGTTAAGCACAATGCTTGATTCTCTGAGCATTATCATTAATGAGGCTTTACTAGTATTGAAGTGAAGTATCTAGTCATGTTGAGAACTTGTGGAGGATAGAAAAATGGTGATTGGAAAGGGCCAATGCAGTGTTTTTTAGAGGGAGAGAAGATCTGATGGTCTCTTTCATGGAGTACATTTACAGATGCTTTGGTGATGAGAAAATTTAGCAGTAACCAGAAGTGTTCCGGAAACAGTACACTGCAGATTCAGTCCCACCCTCTGATACAGAGGGAATATTGGCAGCAATATAACTCTAGTTTTATTAAATTGACCCTGTTAATAAATATGGCACTAGACCATCCAAAACTAGTTATCATTGCCCATCTAGGAGCACCTAAGCAGTGCCTTAAATTGTATCTTCTTTGGCTTGTTCATTGAGAGCCTCTGCCATTCTTGGTACAAATCATATTTTCTTAGTCGTGGGAAGACTACTAATAGGATGAACACCTGTTCACCAGTACAGTATGTGCGTGTACTTACACATATAATTTTGCATGTAGCTTCAGAAGATTCATGGATCATTTCATGAACCCATAGACTGCAGGTTAAGAACCACTCCTCTTGGTCACTGTTAAAAGATAGTTGCATAACAACAGAAAGAGGACTGTGGTGATCAGCTACCAATAGGGCAAGTATAGCTGAAAATGCAATTTGAGTTGTGTGTTCAGCAGTAGTGCTAAGTAATACACTTCCATCACATCATCGTATGCAGTAAATACTTATGCAAGATGCCTCTCCGGGCAAAAGAATCCTATGAAATAGAGAATGAAGAGGGGCCCATATAAACAAGCCAGTGGTATCAGTTGATCTGATCAGTTGATATCTGACAATTTGAAAAAGATAAGGATCAGTAGCCTTACAGATATTAACAGGGAGAGATAGCATCCTTGAGGAAGGATGTAATCAGAAGCCAGAGTAATCTTGCTAAGGAAATGGGAGGAAATGTAAGAAATGAATATATAGGAGAATGGTGGTGGATAGGAAGACCAGCTTTGAGGTCACACTCCCACTTGCTTGGTGTATGACCCTGGGCAGGTTACCTACCCTCTCTCACAGTGAGTTTCCACATCTTTAAAAGAGTGACAATAATAGCCCTTACGTCCTACAGCTGTGGGAAATTTATCTGAACCAGTCTATGTAAAGTGCTGGCATATAGTCAGTGCTCAATGGAAATTCTAGTTCTTACCATCATTGTTGATTGTTATTAATAGTTTCAGTTAGAATCGAAATCAAGGAATGGGAACAAATAGGAACTACATGCGTAAATAATTGCTCATGTGAAAGTATGACCTAAGAGATTCCATCGTGAAAAGAATTAGCAATGCAGATTTAATAAATTCAACCACAAAACTAACATTATTTTAGAGCGAGGAAATCCTTCCAGTTCTTTGTACCCTCATGAGATCCTTAATTGAGAACTCTATTCTTCTCTAAATTCCAAAAATAGAGATTGTTATGAAGATAGTTTAGACTAGTGATTCTCAGTGCTTTCTGAGAGCAATACAAATGAAGATTAATACTCGCATATATCACATCCTCCATGGCAGATTTATCACATACTCCGTGGCAGATTTGATTTAAAAAGCATTGTGTGGGTATGTGTGTGTAGGCAGGAAAGCAAATAGCACCACGAGCTTTTTGTTTTTGTGGTATTCATAAAAATCAATACTCGGCATAAAAATATTATTCACTAAGAGTTGCTTATTATGGGCTGTAGCATAGATCAGACAGGCTGCATGGTGATAAATTGTGATGGTTTTTAACTTCCATCTCTTTTCCCACCTATGAAAACCTCAGGATGCAAATAAGTGAGTGGCTTTATCAGAGGAAGAATCATGGAACTGTTGTGTGTTTCTGTTTTAAAAGTATATAATTCACAAACATCAATTTCATTATTATTAACAAGTTACTTGGCACACGGCTCACAGCTGATCATGCCCTGTTGTATCGTATTCTGGTATAAAGGAGAGCCTGAGAAATCAGTAAAAATGTCATAATCTCCCCTCTTCCTTCACACAGTTGAAAGCACTAACTAGAGTAATGCTATTAAAATTGGAGAACCGTTAAGCTGATGATACAAATATATAGTTGCTGTCTTCTTTGGACAAGAGAATAAAACAAGAAGAAATCCTGTTAGAGATTTAGATCAGCTATGAAAATCTGCTGACTTTATATTACTGTTAAACATTGGGCTAGAATTATTGTTCGGAGAAGGCCCATGACAGTTTTTACTCTGTGAGGTTTTAAAGGTAAGAGTAATTTTCATGTTTGAGATGCTTTTGATATGGCTGTAACCAAAATAGAAGTGTTTTAGATTACGAATTTTCCTCAGATTGAGTAATTCGGCTGTAATAAATCAGCATATGCTGCTGTCTAGTCTAAAAACTACATGAGGATAAAAACATATTATGTAAAACCATCCATAGTATCAAGTCTCTATGACTCCACTCTGCTGAAGATTTAATGCCAGCACCATATACCAGATAACTTCCAAGTTCTCTGAAAGAGAACCTTGATCAAGAAAAAAACATTTGAACACATATCTGAATCCTGGAGGGGGAAGTACTTTATTAGACTAGAGCAGTGTAATTTGTTTGATTTTGTTTGATTTTAGGTTTCAAGTCTCAAAAGGATAGATTATGATTTATGGGTATCATTTCTTATATTGAAAACAGAATAATGTTGGTGCAGTAATTCCCTGTTAATCCTGTAGTTTTTAAGGGAGGTATGGTTTTATTTAAATATGCTTTGGTTTTCACTGTTTATATGCAGGTCTTATTTATTAGCTGAGAACATATTTCACAAAACATGTTGAACAAATAATGTTATACATATTTCTATTGAGTGTAATTGGCGTAACATTTTTCAGATGTAGAAGTATGTTTTGATATCTATGTATATCACAACTTTTATAACTGAAAATATGTAACTTTTGACCCTCTTCACCCATTCCCCCCCCACCAAAAAATATTTTATTGACTTTAACAGTTTCTTGTAATTGTCACTTATAAACATAAATTTAGACAAACCGATTTATATGCCTATTCAGCCTTAATTCTTGTTATTCTGAGCAGATCTCAGTTGTGGACTTAGAGTCATTTCCAAGGTTAGTATGTTGATAATAAATGTGATGTAATAAAAAGAAAAAAAGACTAGAGCAGTGGAAGAAAGCGCACACACACACACACATATAAACTGAGCATTTTGATTATATAAAATTTCTATGTGCCAAGTAAAATGCCTACATGCCAAATAAAATTAAGACAAAATATGGGAAATGATGATTAGGTTGATTATGTCTGTATTAAGAGCTAATACAAATCAATAAGAAGACCATGGAGACTTGCAGTAAGGGTAGGGAAAAAACAAAGACCATCAATAGACAGCTCATAGAAAAGCCAATACAGAGGGAGTATGTGAACTTCAAAACCGTTTAGTCATGCTAGTAAGTAGAGAGGTGGAAATGAAAGCAGCAGTTAGATAGCAATTTTCACCTATCAGGTTTTCAGAGAGGAGGACAAATGATGGATAGATGGATTCCACTGTGAAAGATGTCAGCAGGGAGTAAGTATGAAGAGACAAGTGATTTCGCAGCAGATACCATCAGAAGCAGTGATGTAATTCCATAGCAAGAACTCTCCAGCCAGAAGGCCTTGTATGAATCTCAGCTTCACCACTTACTAGCTGTGCGATTTTGGGCAAGTTACTTAACCTTGGTTTTCCCATCTGTAAAATGGACATAATCATAGAATTTATCAAACAGAATTGTTATAAGGGCTTATTGAGTTTGTAGTATGTCAAGTGCTTAGTAATGTACTTGGCCCATAGTAAGCCCTACATGAGAATGTTTGCTTTATTGTTGTTATTATTAATGATCATTGCTGTTATGTACCTCAAAAGGTCCAGTTTCTAGGACTGTGTCATCAGGAAATTATTATGCATGTGGACAAAGATTAGTGTATAATGGTGTTCATTTTAGCCTAATTTATATGAATTTAAATAGCTTTTCCCCCAGTGAGTTGGGGATTAGCTGAATCATGGTAAATTTATTTTTGTTATTATCATGTGATATATGCAGTCATTTCTATGGAGAACATTTAATAACGTGGAAAATCATTAAAATCTAATGTTTTTCATTTAATATTATAGATGTGACTGTATTTACAGAATTTGTGCATGTTTATATATGTGTATATTTCATGCCCAGTGGATATAAATGTGTATATTTCATTCTCAATGGAAGGAAAAGTCTCAAAATCAGAAGCAGTTATCACTGAAGAGTAGGACTTCTGTCTCATTGATTTTTCTTTTTTGCATTTACCAAATTTTCTATGATGAGAATATATTATTTGTGCAGCAAAAAATTATTGAAAGAGCACCAGTAATGATCTTGAGAGTATAATAAATCTCTCACATATAAGAACAAGATCATCTCTGCCTCCAGATGGCACTACCATTTTCACAGAGAAATAAAGAAGTCTGGGCTGATGGGCATTTTGCTTCAATTATGACCTATGCTAGATGAGTATGTTTGCCTCCCTCTGCAGACCAGCCCTAGAAGACCTGGTGCGTGTGGAAGGAAGACTGTGGAGGAAGAGGGGTGGGTGGGCCCGGGTGGGTGGGCCCCGGACACGCCAATCAGAATGTCCCTCTGTTTCTTGCAGGTTTTATCTGCTTCCAGTTTCCTTAAGGTTGTAGGACCATTTGTCGTAGCATCCATTAAAACTACTTGAGAATAAATTACATTGTTATGTTTATAATTATCTGAATTAGCAAGCCCAATGAATAAAGCAAGTTTTTCATAACAGTTTATTTCCTAAGCTAATAAAGGAACTTAAGAGCTATTAGGGCAGAATAAAAACATTGCATAAAAAATCCATTATCCTCACATTTATTTCTCCTCTACCTTAATGATCTGTTCTCTTATTCCACCATGGGGTCCCAGTTTTATCAGACCTGAAATCTGACCCCTTCAATTCCTTTGTGTAAGAATGGTTCTTTCAGGTCTTTAGATTAGATGGACAGTCTTTTGATTTTTCTTTTCCTTTCCATTTTTGTAAAGTTGTACTTTTCTTGCATAATGATCCTGTAGCTTCATGATGTGAAGAAAAGTTAAATGTGAGTGAACAGGAAGAGTTTTATTTATTAATTGGGGTTAGGTGATCATTAGGAAACTTTGTAAGCCTCATAGGTTTTTTTTTTTTGGTAGGCTAATCAACTGAAAAATATTTTTAAGATTGAGTTTTATGTATAAGTGTGAAATTCTTATTTAAAAAAAAACCCTTAATGTTAATAATGTCATGGTTTGAAATTGTCCTGACTAGATGCTGTATATTCATCAAGGCTCTGATGACCATGGAAGTAGTAACTTGTCTAGATTTATATTTATAATTATTCAGCTGTTACTGTTAAGTAGTATTTCTTTGTAGTAAAAACTAATTTTTATGAAATAAATTATAGAAAAATTAATTTATATGTAAATTTTCTTTCAGAATCTTTCAAGTTTAACATCAGTATATATGACAAATTATCTTCCCAAAGACCTTAATGTATTTAAGTTTGACCTACTGCTGATTTTTGGGTGTATTTTTCCAAAGTGGCATAAAGTTCAGCCCAGAATTACTTAAGGCAGCAGCCAAGGTAGATTATAGTTCTCTCAGGAAGCTGAATCAGTTGAACCAAACAGAGGCCAAATCATCTAGACAGGGGTTAGGAATTTACACGTGATGCCTTGTTTTAAAGTGAAGAAAGTGAATGTTCCTTTCTTTATTTTAAAAATTAAATTACGCAAGACAATAATAATATCCATATTTTGCCACCCAGAGTTAACATGTTCATTTGTCATTTGTTTTGGATCTTTCTTTAAATTATTAGAGGCAAAATATCACAGCTGAAGTTCAAGTCCTGTTTGAATCCATCTCCCCCTTCTTTGCAGACACAGTCGAAGTCAAGAATGTTATATGTATTCTCTGTCCATATTTTTATCCTACGCACACACACATATATATGCATATATTTAACAATTTTACAGAAATGGAATTTCACCCTTGCAAAATATCTGACAATTTTTGAGCTCCATGTGTGATGATGCGTTTAGATCTAGTTCACGCCACTTTCAGCACTTGATGTATTCTGTGGCTTCTCTGGCGCTCTGTTACTGGGCACTGAGGTTGTTTCTGATATTACTGCTAATAAAAATAGTGCTGCAAAGACCAGTTTTGTAAATGTCTTCTTATACACATGAACAGAGATTTCTGTAGGATATATAACCAGAAGTAGAATTTCTGGGTAATGGAGAATGTATCTTGAATTTTGCAAGTTTTACAGGATGCGGGGCAGTGTATTTGTACTGATTTACATTGTCCACAGCATGTGTGAGGCACTGGTTTCCTCACTTCCTTGTTGACACTTTGTGTTGTGAGTAGGAAATAGTGTTTCATTTGTAGTTTAAAAGTGAATCTCCTCGTTGCTAGTGAGGTTGGCATATCCTCCTCGGTTTATCAGACTGGGTTTCCTCTTAAATAGCTATTCATATCCTGTTTACCCAGATTTCTGTTGATTCGTCTTCTGATTATTGATTTATAAGAGCTATTCATCTGTATGTTCAACCTTTGGTTACGTGAGTTGAAAATATGGTCTCCTAGTGTATGGCCTGTGCGTTTACCCTTGTTACCACATTCTTCTTCAGACAGACGCTTTACATTTGATGCAAAATTTCATTTTTTCTTAAGGTTTGTGCTTTATATGCCTTACCCAAGAAATCCTTCCCTACCTTATATTCATAAAGATGCTTTCTGATATGTGCTTTCTGTGGTATTTTCTAAGTCTCAAAACTTTTCATGTAGCAGTTGATAAAATAATTTATTTTTCAGAAACGTGGTTACTCGAGGAAATGTCCCGTTGCCGCCACCATCTTCTAAAATAATCATCACAGCAATAGGGATAATCCCCTACCATATTTAAGGAGCTAAGAACAGAAAATAGTTCCTGACTTACTAAGAGCGATGATGACATAGCTGTTTAGAAGTTTTTTCAGGAAACACAAGATAAAGCACAGAAGTCAGGGTTGTGTTTATTTCTGATTTGGTTTTGAGGTTCATATATTTGTGAAAATAATATGTGGGTGTGGGAAGATGAAATAGAGGAAACTTCTGCTTTTGATGATCTCGGTTATTCAGTGTAGATTTAATCATCTTAAACTTCTTGGGAAATGAACGTGAAGGCAACAGACTGGAAAAGTGCAAATGATATAAACATAGGCTCTCTTCTCCCAACATAATTTGTCACGTGGTGTATGATGGGGTAGTCAGTAGCCCTTTGGGCACGATCCCTAAATAAGACACTTATATTCACAGTGGGGTGGCCTGGGTCAGGGAGGGGAGTTCTGTCACAGATTCAAAGACAAAAACTACTCATTTTTAGAAACTATAAGTAAAAGAATGTTCATAAGACTGGAAAGTGCTGGCAGTTGAGTTTTCCAGGCTACAGTTGGTGTTGCTGTTGTAACACTCTCAGACGAACCTATTTTTCCTTCTAAGAAAGGAAGGAACTTTGTTTTTTTACCGTCTTTCTCTATATCTCTTGTTTCTGCCTCTTTCTTCAATTTAAATTACCGATAGACACTGCCTGCATTTTATCATCGAAGGGCTAAATCTGAATCCCCAAACTGTGACTACTTAGCCAAGAGACTAGTTAGAATTCCAGCTTGATCTTTTTTTACTTCACTTACATATTCTAACACAAATTCAGTCTTCTGAAATTTAACTCATTTGAACTACACTTTTAGGAAGAAGTCAGCCTAAGAAAACAAGTGATGAAATACAAGGGATTCATTGCTTTGTTAACAGTAAGAATGGCATCACCGCACCCACCTGTCCCCACACAGAAGAAACTGTCCCGTTGGTGGATGCACAGCATCGGTCAACCCTGCCTTCAGTGTTGCCCATGGACCAATCTCAGCTGCCATGTGCTTTCCCAGCATGAGTCTCTGTGATGACCCTAGGAGACAGGTGTGCCACCCCTGCTTTGCTGACGAGAGACGGATGCTTTTACCAGGCTGAGTAGCCTGTGCGATCTGCATCACACAGTAAATGTAGAGCTGGGCTGATAACCCCACTCTGGCAGACTCTTATTGATACTGTCTTCCTAATGAAAACGAGCAGTGGTTTTAGCATTTGTATGACTTGGTGCCCTGGAATGAGTGGCTTCTCAAATTCTTCCTTGGGAAGACATGGAATCAAAGAGCAAGCGCCGTGGGATTCTTGTTATGTGCTTGCAGAGGAGGCAAGGTGAGGGAAGAGAGAATATTTATTCCTGCAACAGCTGAGGACTAATGTCTGCTTGTTTAATAGTTAATCTTGGAGCTTGTTCTGCATCTGGATGCAGATGGTACCCTCCATAAGTGTCTTGTGATGTGACGTTGTCTGAAGACTACGCAAGTAGGGCTACACTGTCCAGAAGGTTGGAGGATGGGTCTCAATGACATTGTGTTGAGTTTTGGGGGTTGTTTTTTTTTTGAAAAGAAAAAACGGAAGCAGGTTGTAGAGCAGTGCATATCATGATGATACCAGTTGCATAAAAAATTTAAAGCACATAGGATGTGTCCATTTATTGTTCATATATGTGTATATATAATGAAGTATAAACATATGGGACAAAGATATCAATCAGCTTTTTCACTAATGCTTGCTCCTGGGGAAGGAGGGACACAGAGACCTCACCCTTATCTGTAATATTTTCTGATTTTTTTTAAGTTCCTTTTTAAAAAGAAAATTAATTTTTTGGCTGCATTGGGTCTTCATTGCTGTGCGTGAGCTTTCTCTAGTTATGGTAGACATGGGCTACTCTTCATTGTGGTGCACAGGCTTCTCATTGCGGTGGCTTCTCTTGTTGTGGAGCACGGGCTCTAGGTCATGGGCTCAGTAGTTGCAGCACATGGGCTCGGTAGTTGTGACTCGTGGGCTCCAAGAGTACAGGCTCAGTAGTGGCACATGGGCTTAGTTGCTCCATGCCATGTGGGATCTTCCCGGACCAGGGATCGAACCCGTGTCCCCTGCATTGGCAGGTGGATCCTTAACCACTGCACCACCAGGGAAGTCCCTGTAATATTTTCATTTTATATTTGAAAAAGATATGATTTTGAAAAGAGATGGATTTCATGCACGTTATCATAAAAATCTAGGTGGTAGGTCTATGAGTGTTTTGTTACATGTTGATATTCTTGCTTCTACTCTTCTGTATTTGAATTCCTACCCCCCCTCCACCACCTGAACAATGATCACCACAACAAAACATGATCAGAATGATCAGAACCCAGGAGGATTTGCTACTGATAACGTGCCCCCAAACAAAACTATTTTGGACCTAGAACTCAAGAGTTTTTTTGATTCCTTGTTTGGGCCATTGAATGAAGAAGTCGGCTGTGACCAGCCAAATGGAACGGCATTAAGCTCTTCTTGCCCAAACGAAGAGTGTGTAGTTGGGATGTAATAAGATGCTGCACTTTGGGCCCCCAAATTGTGTTAAGGTGACGTTGAATTGAGAGCTGGAATGCTGAAGATTACCCGAGGCTTCCTTGCAGGCGTTGGTTTGTGGCTTTGGGGGCTGTGTGTGTTCTGCATCTCTGAGAACTCTGGCAGAAATCTGCAAAGCACACCTCATCACTGCTCCTGGCCAAATGGTGTGTGACACTATTGTGCTCTGTGGGCACATAAACAAGAGAAGCACAACCTCCATTATTATAGGTGAGAAAGAAATCTGGATGACCAGCCTGTGAGTCCTCACTGATTGGAGGCACATTTTCCCCCCACTGTCTAAGATGGTCACATTCGCTCACAGATAGGAAAACTTATTTCTTTGAGAGACCCTGCTTCTTTGAGAGAGAGCGAAAGGTCGCTGACCATGTAGGTAAGGTCACAAGGCGTTAGGTTGTATTTTCATTTTATCTCTATATTTTAAACTTTGATTTAAGCTTCTGCAGTTAAACTACAATGTGGTGTTAAGAGTTCCCTGAAATAATGTCTCTCGAAATGTGAAGCCCATAAACTCCTGTTACTGCTCCATGAAAGGGGGAGATTCTGTGAACTGAGGATGTGAGAGAATCTGATTTGTTACCTTGTCGAGGATGGTCTGGTTTCTTGGCATTTTCTGTGTCCATGGCCTCGTTTTAAGAATGGACCTTTATTGTAAACTTTATTAACAGATCATTTAAGCACTCTTATGTATTGGAAGCACAGGTCACCTGATTTGGAATAGCATGGGTGAGAAGTAGCCAGCTGGTTTGAGATGAGCATAGTTCCGGAAGCAATTTGGTCACTACTTATATTTCATAATAACAGGAAGTTTACACATATAAGATGATTAGCATATTTTCTAAAATTTCTGACGTGATTTTTAAAACATTTTATTCATTTTATTTTTAAAAATTACAAAAATTTAATACAAGTTTTACAGGTTACTTTCCATTTATAGTTATAAGATATTGCCTATTTCCCCAGTGTTCTACAAAACATCCTTGAGCCTAGCTTACACCCAGCAGTTTGTACTCCCACACCCTGTCGCCTATATTGCCCCCCACCCACTGGTAACCACTGGTTTGCTCTATGCACCTGAGAGTTTGGTTCTTTTTTGTAACATTCACTAGTTTGTTGTATTTTTTAGATTCCACATATAAGTGATATCATGTAATATTTTCCTTTCTCTGAGTTATTTCACTTAGCATAATGCCCTCCAAGTCCATCCATGTTGCCGCAAATGGCAAAAGTTCATTTTTTTATGGCTGAGTACTACTGAGTTCTATAAAAAGCTTGACATGATTTTTGAACTGGATAACCCCTAGATTGAGAAATGAACAAACATGGGTTGTTCTTTACAGAGTTTTCTTTTCCTTTATGTTAAAAATGAAGTAGCCCTTTAAAAGTACCTAAATTTTGTTGTGACTTTTACTTAATGGTTTTTATAGAATACATGTGAAATGCTAGTTTTGGGAATTTAGGTACAAGTTTTTAAAAATATAGGATGGTTTAAAGGTCTTTACTGACATGTCATTTAGACTCATAACATCCTTCTCATGTGACTGATTATAGGGTCATTCTTTTTTTTTTCCTTTTAAAAAGAGTTTTATTGAAATATAATTGGCATACGATAAACTGCATATGTTTAAAGTGTACAATTTTCTTTATAGGGTCATTCTTATACCTGCTATTGTATAGAGGGGAATTTGTAGTAAAGAAAAAGTATGTTTACCATAAAGTCATAAGGAAAATCACTGGTGAAAAAAAGAATTTAGGAGGGTGAGAGTAGGAGAAATGGGTGAAGGGGGTAAAAAGGTGTAAACTTCCAGTTATAAAATAAGTTTTGAGAGTGTAATGTACGGCGTAGTGACTACAGTTAGTAATACTGTATTGCATATTTGAAAGTTGCTAAGAGAGGAGATCTGAAAAGTCCTCATCACAGGAAAATAAATTTTGTAACTATGTAAGGTAATGGATATTAACTAGATTTATTGTGGTGATCATTTCACAATGTATCCTGAAACTAATATACGATATATGTCAATTATACTTGTATTTAAAAAAAATAGAATTTAGGACTAAGTTACTTTCCTTGGGACATTTTACCATGAACTTATTTAAGTTATAATAGTTAAAAGGACCATCTACATAAGCATGTATTTTTATATGAAGTTTAAATATAAAATTTCAGTTTTAATAATATATTTTCAGTTTCCACATTTTATCATATCAATTTATAAAATACTAACCTAGATATTGACTTCTTGACTTAATAATTAGGGATATTTTTAGGTAATTATTTGGAAAATGAAAATAGTTAAAATATACTTACTATAACTGGAGAAGTGTTCCATCCGAATGCTGGAGTCTAGGTTTACAAGTTTTAACAAAAACAACATTGTGACAATAAAAACAAGCGCTGAGGCTAGCGGATAAACACTTAGGAGTGCACAGCTACCCCTAAAGGTGACAGCCCATGGGTTATTGAAATTAGATTCTAAGTAGTTCATGGCTCATAATAAGCAAAAACGTTAACAATTTTTGTGCAGAAAGAAGAGAAAATATAAACAGCTAATAAACATATTAAAAGATGTTTTATCTCCGTCAAGGAAATATAAATTAAGACACTGAGAATCTGTTGTTTTCCATATTGATAAAAATTTTAAAATAAGTTAGGTTTTTTGAAGTGGGAGATAGACATACACTTCTAATGATATTACAAACTGGGTTGTCTTTTCTGGAAAGCAGTTTGGCAGTATGTTAGGAGCCTTGTTTTGTTTACCCTTTGACCCAGTATCCCCACTTCTAGGAAACTATCCTTAGGGGAAAATGAGAAATGTGGACATTCACAGTGATTTATTGCAGTATTAGCAAGACCAAGAAAACAAAAATTAATAGGGGAATTAGTCAGTAAAGTTTGGTTCATTCCATTTTTTGGGACTTTATAGCTATAAATATTTAAAATATTTTCTACTAACTTTCAGGAAATAGGAAAGTAGTGAAAAAGCAGAGTATAAAAGTCTGTAAGCATGAGTATAAAACAATCTGTAAGCATGATCTTTTCATATATCCATACATATAAAATATACATTCTTAGATATATTCATAGATGAAACAGATTCATAGATGAAATGCACTGTTTCTCTGGGTGGTGATATGATGAGTGATTTCATTTTTCTTAACACTTTTAAAATCTTCTATTTATAGTCTGTTGTTTTTATAATCAGAAAATAAAGCAGCTGTCCTTTTATGTATTTTTGAACATTTTTTATTGGAGTGTAGTTGATTTACAGTGGACCTTGTTATCTGTTTTATAGGACCTTGTTGTTTATCTGTTTTATATGTAGTAGTTTGTATCTGCTAATCCCAAACTCCTAATTTATCCCTCCCCCACCCTCTTTCCCCTTTGGTAACCATAAATTTATTTTCTATGTCTGTGAGTCTGTTTGTGTTTTGTAAATAAGTTCATTTGTATCATATTTTATATTCCACATATAAAGGATATCATATGGTGTTTGTCTTTCTCTTTCTGACTTCACTTATGTGATAATCTCTAGGTCCATCTATGATGCTGTGAATGGCATTGTTTCATTCTTTTTTTATGGCTGCGTAGTATTCCATTGTATGTATATATGTGTGTGTGTGTTTGTATATATATACATTCTTTATCCATTCATCTGTTGATGGGCATTTATGTTGCTTTCATGTCTTGGCTCTTGTAAATAGTAACAGCTACCCTTTTGTAAGCAAAGATACTATCTAACATTTAAAAAAATTCTTCTTTGAATGGTAATGTTTTAATGGACCATTTGATTATTTCAACTGAGTATAAATTATTGAGTTTGATACTATGGAGTATAAAGAAATATGGTATGACATCAGCCTCCAGAAATATAAAATGTGATGAAAGAGGCAAGATAAAACTCTGCTGAAAATCCTACAAGTGAGTTCTCTCGAGTTTTCAGAACCTACCTCTATAGTTACATTAAAATAGAAGATGGAAATCTAGTTTATGTTCTTATCACCACCCGATAATCAGCAGTGATTAACAGAGGCATTAATTTTGATCACTTACTCTAATTCATTGAGGCCTGGCTTGGCCCATCTGTGATGACATGTTTTGCCGCACTCCCCTCCCCTTTCCATGTTTAGATTAAAACTTTAAAAATTGTCTTGCAGGTCCTCGCTAGTTCATATGTGATGGCTAATAAAGGAACCTTCTTATTTTTTAGCTAAGGATATTAATTTGACCACAAGTTGGCTTACCTCCTGCTAGCACAATAGCAGAAGGAGGGAGGTGATGGGGAGGATTCTTTTAAGGTTTTTTGTTTTTTTAAATCTAAAAATTGTTGCTTTTTAATTTTCAGGAAGGCATTGCTTAGGGCCTTTCAGCAAGTTGGTGGAATTTTCTTTATATCAGTTTGCTAATATAAATTGTTTAGAAGAAAATGCTGTAGGATTCGTGTTAATATTCTAGATTGAACACTATTCTAGTAGTAAATAGTGATGGGGCAAGGATATTGATCTTTTGTAGAAAGAAGTGTGGCATTTTTTAATACTACAGTAATACTAAAATGGTTAAAAGAGCTGCTAATGTAGAAATGGGATGGTGAACTAATTTCTTTAGAAGGATGCATTCCTAATGAAGTGGGACCTCTGTTAGATTTGAGTGATTTACATTCATTTAGATTCATTATGTGCATATGCTTACAAATCATATTCTAGAACTATGAAAAAAGATATTTGGCATGCTTGGCAGTCTGGTGAGATCCTATCAGTGGTAATTTATGCAGACTTTAACACTGTTTTCTTTGAATAATAAGCTGTTTAATGAAAGGATCAATATAATTTCACAAAAGTAAACCATTCAATCAAAATTAATATATGTTTGGGAGGCATGATAAAATCATTTTTATATGGGAAACTGTATGAAATGAGATATTTTTTGTGACCACCCCTACGCAGTTTATGGCTGTAGACTCTGATTTGATGACTTTCTTTAGTTGAATAAAATATGACCGAGCAAATGCTGCATGTAACAAGGGTTTTGTTGTTGTTGCTAATAGGCTGTATTTCTCCTAGGTTAACAGATATCATCTTCCTAACAGACATCTCTGACTTTGATTACAGTGTAGTGGCAGGAATTGAAATTGCACTGACTTGTATTTGTGTTCTGGTTCTGGATGGCTTTTAGTACTGTTAGCTTGGGAAAGTTCTTAATTTCTGTAAGCCTCAGTTTCTTCATTTGTGAGAATGTACTTAATTCTTTGGGGGGAGTTGTGAAGAATAAATGAATAATATACACAGGTCTCTTAGCACGGTGCTTGGCACTTAGGTCAGTGTTAACTCTGCAAATGGTTGCCATTAGTAAGATACATATTTTTAACTGCTTGGTATTGCATTTTCTCAGACTAAAACATGTAAGTCTAATAATTATGCAACTTAAATTCACATCTCCCTGAAACTGTCAACTGTCAGATTTCAACACTGAGATATGTATTTGTTCTGTGTTTTCCAGATCCCACATCTTGATGGTTAAGAAATCACCAAAAAAAAAAAGAAAGAAAGCTTTTCCTTAACAAATATTTTGTATAATAATGAATTGTCTTATTTTAACGTTCTTAGAGTTTAAAGATTGTCAATCCTAAGGATCCTATCAGTCAGGATCTCTAGTTGAGCCTTTTGGTGGCTTCACGTTGCCATTAGGATAAGAAGTCCAGACTTTTTAATATGGCCTGCAAGACCCTGACGAGCCCTTTTTCTCCTCTCTTACCTTCTCTCGCACAGCACAGCTCTCTCTCTGGTGAATTTCTTCCAGGTTTTCCACCAGTTCCTACTCTAATCTGTGGGCATTTTTCTCTGCATTTCTCCCAACCCCACAGTTTAGGACTTCAGGGCTCAGCTTGCCATTTTTCCATCAAGAAAGCATCCAAAGGGACTTCCCTGGTGGTCCAGTGCTTAGGACTGTGCTTTCAATGCAGGGGGCCCACGTTCGACTCCTGGTCGGGGAACTAAGATACAGCAAGCTGTACGGTGTGTCAGAAAAAAAAAAAGAAAGCTGTTCCAAACTCTGTGATGTGAAATTCTCCTTCTGTATATTCTTCCCGCTCTTTATACTTTTCCATCAAGTCTATATATTATCAGCACTCTGATTATTAGTACTGCTGGTATTACTGCTTTGTCATTTTGTGTTGCTTAACTGTCTTCCCTTCTAGAATGCCTGCCCACGTGAGGACAGTGCTGGGCCTCTCTTACTCACTCTTGTTTTACTCTGCTTTGCATTTGAAAGGTGGAAACCTCTGAGCAGAAGAGTGGCAAGAGAGCCATTGTGGGGACGCCTGCCGGGCAGCTGTTAAGTGGGCAGATGTGCACATGGGTGCCTTGCTGCCTACCCTTGTACGAAGCAGGAACTTCCCTTTAAAGACCTTCTCTAACTTCCCACTACAGACCTTGCATTTGTAAAATGCTTGGTAATTCCAAAGGTGTCTCAGATTTTTATTAATACAGAGCACTCAAGCTTTGCTTGGAAGTAGGCAGAATCCTCTTCATGTAGGTAAAATCCAGTTATGACTCGTTCAAGAACTAGTCAGTATTTTGGTGCCGTGGGATTTTGTTAACTTGGTAACTTCCAAAAGTGAAATCCTTTTAAAGATGATGTGGTATAAATTTACAATGAAATGTTACTCAGCCATAAAAAAGAATGAAATCTTGCCATTTGTGACAACATGAATGGACCTAGAGGGTATTATGCTAAGTGAAATAAGTCAGAGAAAAATAAATACCGTATGATTTCACTTATACATGGAATTTAAAAAAACGAAAGAAGTGAACAAACATAACAAAACAAGCAGAATTATAGATATAGAGAACAAACTAGTGGTTATCAGAGGCGAGCGGGTGGTGGCATGGGTGAAATGGTGAAGGGGATTAAGAGGTACAAACTTCTAGCAATAAAATAAATAAGTCACGAGGACGTAATGTACAACATAGGGAATAGAGTCAGTGCTATGGTGATAACTTTGTATGGTGACAGATGATAACCGGACCTACCGTGGTGATCATTTTGTAATGGGTAAAAATATCAAATCACTATGTTGCACATCTAAAGCTAGTATAATTTTAAGTCTTTATACTTCAGTAAAAACTGTTAAGTCCCTCACCAGGCAGAAGCGAGGGAGGTCTTTGTGCCTCTGTGATGAGTGTGTCTGTAGGAAGAGATGAGGATTCTGGTGGTTGACAGATCCAGCTTGAACCTGCTGTCTCTTGCCTGCTCCTAGTTGGAGAATAGGAGACAGATTTGTGTGCTGCACATGTGTGTAGCTGGTGAAAGATTTGCAAGGTATTTTCTCTCTTGAGAGTTGGAGAGAAAAGGTGATGGCTGTATATGATGGCCTTCACATAGCCTTTTGGTGGGAATAGTATATCTCTCTGTCAAAGGCATATTGCATGTCAAATTGTCATTGATATGATTTGTTATTTCCATGTACTGAATTTTCTTTAAGCAAAATAAGTCTGTTCTGGATTTGGATATTATTATATATGAGCAGAAGACAATTTCTAAAACGTTACTAGAAATTAGTCTTCAAGAATATAAAATATTTGGAACTTAACAGTCCACTGACTTTGTATGCTGAAATAATTTGCTGCAAAATCCAACCTGTGAAGTTGGAACTATTTAATTCCTCATATGCATTTTAGTTTTATAAGCTTAGAAGATTCTGCTAAATATATGCTTTTATTTCTGGTTATTTTAAGTCAGCTAAATTTGATTGTACTTTTTTCCCTTCAGGTAACATTCTGAGAAGCAAATATTACAAATAAATTGTGAATGTAAATGAAAAACATTACCTAGACTTTCATCATTACTGAAAATATGCCCCTAAGTACATTTCTTCCTTTTTTATTATTTTTTTATGCTTTGGCATTATGTTTTCAAATCATTTTATTTTCCTTCCAAAAAATTCATCAAGATCCATGTATATTAGTTTGAATTTGAATTTCTAGATGGGAAGCTAGATCATAAGTGTTAGAAAATGATACCTTGAAATTAACAGATCTGCGGCAAGAGATCTGAAATATGTTCTGTTTGCATTTTTGTGCAGATCCTCCCTGCCACACACCCCCTTGCACCACACAAAAAACAAAACAAAGGTTCTGGGAGCCTTGAGATGATCTATGTCCAATAACAAAATTTTGGCTGCTAAATCCTAGTGTACCTCATTTAATAAATGGGTTCTCATTCCACTTTCGTGAGTTTAAGTTCCGTATGTCATATCTAAAGTTTATTCAGAAGAATGTAACTTTTAAAATCTTTAGAATCATATGCTAAAGAAAAATATCTAATGTAAATAACCGGTGAATCATTTCTGATTCACTAATTTATATAAAGTTTTATAAATTTGCATTTTCCATTATTTTATGCAGGTGTACCAGGTTTTTAAGGCAGAGATATAAAATGACAAATTAGACATGAATTTATACGATACAAAATAATTGCAAGTAGAAAGCATCAGAAGCACAGATTTTGGAAATCAGATATATTGAGTTTAAATCTGACCCAACTCTCTAAGCCTGAACAAAATATACAACTACTTTCACTCTTGGATGTCCATCCAAGAAGTGAGGATAATACTTACCAAAAAGAGTAGACACAGAAATAGGTAAAGTTTGTTGTAGAGTGTGAAACTATACATTTAACAAATTATCACTGGCTTCCTCTCGATAAACAGTTCCCCTGATACATTTAAAATAGAAAGTATATAACAGAGAACATAAATTTTTTTTGGCATTTGAAAAGACTTCAGAAAATATACCTTCATCTAAAACAAAGAAACTAATGATCAGAGGAGATATGCAATGTGCTCATAATTTTTAGAAACTTAAACTTCTACATTGGTACTTATTTTCCACTCTTTATTATCTAGAACAGTTAAATTTGCAAATTAACAGTGATCAAATCTAGTCTAGTAAAAAGGTTGTTCTAATTTCATGGCCTCACGTTTCCATCAGTATCTGGCTCTGTATAAAAAATTTGTCTCCTGAAGAGTGAGAGTAATTTGCAAAGAATATTCTGAAATAAAATTCAGTAACATTATGTAGAGAGGGCAGGCATTGAAATCTTCTAGAAGTAGATATTTTCTTCCCAGTCATTAGAAAATAGAACTTCTCCCTAAATTTCTATTTTCCTTTGGGCCTGATCACCTTCCTTTGAACAGTTGACTACTTTCTAATGGAAGATTTCCTTTTAAAGCCAGGAGGGATTTAGTCTGTTATAATGATATTATTACCCAGTAAATGGAAAGCAAACCATAACAAAGTATGAAGAGCTGGTGGAATAGAGAGACCTCTTTCTTTTTCCTTATCAGCATCCAGTATCTAATTTGGATCTAAAACAGTAATTTATTGAAAAATTCAGCTGAAGCTTTCTAGTAGTATGAAAGGAAATGTAAGGATTTCATACTAGAGACTCATCTTTTTGTTGTTTGCTTGTTTTTATTTTTTGATTTCTATTTTGTGATTAAACTGTTTGAGGAAAACTCTTTTCATTTAGATTCCTCAAGTAATTAAAAAACATTTAAAGTGCTTTATTATAGAATACGTTTTAAAAATATGTATGTTTATATGTGTGTATATGTGTATATTCTTACGTACAAATATATATATGAAATAATGCAGGATTACATAAGGGTAGAAAGTTTCCTATTATTCCCTACTACCAAAAAAAAATATGCTCAAAATCCAAAGAGCCACTATTTGGTATTACATCCTCTCAGAGGTTTTTAAATGTATTTACCAGTTGTATGTCTGCAACTACCATTTTTAATTTAATAGTAAATTTTGGACTTATTTCCATGTTGGGAAAGCCTTGTAAGCCTGTTTTGTTTTCTATTGTATGTTTCAATCTTAAAAACTTTTAAACAAATAAATTTGAAGCATTTATTCCTTCATAAAATACATATTTGTTGAATACCTATGATTTGCCAAATAGGTACAGGGGATATAAAAATGAAGATATAGCTCCCTGACCCCAAAGACTTACATAGTGATTTTATGTGTGTCCATACACAAAAATAATATAAATATTGAAGATACTTTCTAACTGCAAATTTAGCAAGTCTTATTCAAGAGATGTCCAGTGAGTCTAGGGCCGCCATGTTAGTCTCTGAGGCACTTCACTCCCAGATACTTAATGTGAATTTTATGTCTATCACAAAACCTGAAACCCAGTAAATACCAGTTTATTGATTTAAGTATAACAGTATCCTGGTGAGATATTTCATGTTCATATATCATCTGCTGTCCTACAGATTACTGATGATGTTTTCCTTATCAAATAGATGGTTTTGTTATGAAGTTTCACCTTGATTAGTTCCTCCTCTTTCTCCCCTCTCCCGTTATTCCTCGCTCAGAATAATTGCTGAAAAATAATTTAGCCTGGCAGTTTATTGTGAAGAATTCAAAACCTAGAAGGTAATTGTGTCTGTCTGCTGTTCATGAAGCGTATGACTATACATGTAACACGGACCACCGCCCTGGGCTAAGATTAAACACCTGCACGTAGCCTGACACCCGTGCTCCGCTTTGGATACTTCCACACTTGAAAAATACAATGTTAAGAATTAAAAAGTCAGTGAATAATAATATGGTAAACGATGGCATGCCATTCAGTGGAATATCCTGGTGCCATTTTAACAGAATCATGAAGCTCATACAGGTATGGTGAGCGTTCACTGTGTATAACACACAATAATCTTGTATGTATTCTGAGTATAAGTAGTCATACCAGGACAGTCACACAAAGGCCGGGGCAAGAGAAGGTGGGCTGTTTTAAGGGACTGAAAGTGTTTCTGAACGAGAAGACTGAAGCATAGAGTTTGAGCTGGGCAGCGTGACAAGCATGACCCAGCAGAGAAAAGCAGGAGGTGGTTTATAAAGAGTCTCGTCGGTGCCATCCTAAACGTGCATTTGTTCTCTCTTCCTAGAATGTTCTTCCCCTGTCTTCTATGTCTGCTTCACTTCTCAGACTGTGACTCAACACACCCATTCATAAAGGGCCTTCCCCAAGCACACCCCAAAGTCCACACACACACACACACACACACACACACCCTTTCTCTGTTTCTCCCTCTCTCTCTATCCCACCACTTGTGGGTATGTCTTTCTTAGCTTATCATAGTTGGTAATTGTTGTGAATTTCTTAACTGCTTGTCTCCCTAATAGAATGTAAACTCCACGGGAGCAGAGATTATCTCTGTTTGCAGATTGATGGCTGTTACATATGGAGCAGTCAGTAAACATTTCTGAGTGAATGAATCAGGAGTTCCAGCTCTCTGCCCAGCACAGTTGCCTGCTCACTGTGAGTCTTTCTCGTTTATGGATTTGGAATCTACTTATACTTTGGGTTCTGGTATCAGATGACATGATGAAAAAGATTACATAATGTGGCTACAAGTGTGAACTACATCTTGGTCTCCTCTCTGAGATTGTGGCTCTGTGCAACCATGGTACAGAGGTCCTCTGATGGGCCCAAGCCACACAGTTCCTAGGTGGCAGAGCCAGGATGAGAACCCGGGGCTCTCTGGCTCCAGGACTGTTTGTATTTTTGCGGGACAGCTCTGCCTGGAAAGGGATCATGATGAAAGGTGATGGCTCCCCACGGTCAGGAGTGGGGCCACCCTGCCCTTCTGGGATGCAGGGCCCAGCCTGGCGGTCAGGACAGCCAGTCAGGGGCCGAGGGGCGTGGAGGGAGGCTGGTCCTCACTGGTGTTGCTCACCATGGCTTCTGGGAGGGATGTTCAGCAAAAAGCAGGTCTTCTTTTTATATACTTTTTCTTTTTTAATATATACTATGGTATATAATCCATGAGGTAAAATACTAAAGTAGCTGTTTAAACTGTAAATCTCAACAGGATTCATGTGGGAAATTTTGATACTGGAACTTCCAGAAGACATTTGTAAATGGTAGTTTATATTTGATACTTAAAACCTTCGAATCCCTCAAGATGAAGGGTTCTTAGATGTCTAACAGGGAAGAAAAAAAACCATTGACTTCTATAAATTGTGTTATCCTTTATACTCAGAAGCGGGGCTTAGAGAGAACCACTTCCCTTTTGTAATATAGTTATAAGGAAAAGTTTAGAAAGTTAATGAAAAGATTAAAAATTGCTTTAGAATTATTCAAAGTTTATTAGAGTATATTAAGTTTTCAGCTAATCAAAAATAAATTTTACTTCATGGAATACATTCAGATGAACTATGGTGTGATTTCTAAATGAATTAAAAATATCTTTTAGTGCCTACAGTGTTTTCTAAGGAGGTAGTTTTATGGGAACCTGTTTCTAGGGACTTAGACATTTCTGTCCCTATATTATCATTTAGATTGAAAAATACCAAATTCATGGTATGAAAGTTGTGATTGTTTTTTACAGCTTAATGAAACTTTCCACCAACTTACTCAGTTAACTATGGAAGGAAAATAATCTCTTTAGTATTTTTTGCAATTAAATTCAAGTAAGGCTTCAATTATTTTTCTCAAGTCTTTGTTGGTGAGAGGTGCTTAGTTATATAACATTGAGGGTAATTTAGATGTACACAGAACGGCTGGATATAAATTTTTTTCAAATTGCCTTGAACTCTTAATGGATAAAATGAAGAAACTCTGCCCCAGGGAAAACATAACCGTTTCAAGTTTTATTACTCGTAAGTACTAACATATGAATTTTTAGTCTCTGTTTATATATGTAATTTATTTTATGTGCTGCTTTATATTTATATGATGTATCGTGAAATATTGCATATGATATGTTCAGTACAAGTTTGGCGTTGGGATTGTTCCAGAGAGCTGAGAGTTTGCTTAAAATTCAACACTGTTTTGTTTTAGACATTTGGAATAGAAGTCTGTCTAAAATAAATTGCCCGCTTTCCTGTCTTCTTAAATAGATTGCACTGAGCAAAAACCTTTTCCTTGATGAATGATCAAACGATGCTTTATTTTAAGCTCCTTGGGAGCTTAGTTGGATTTTGTAAGGGTAGTAAGATGCCTTATCCTCGTATGACTATCACTTTGACCTGCTTGTAAGTCCACTGAGGGCAAGATCAACATCGCGATGGACACCTAGCATGGCACATGGTCATTCATTTTAGTTGAATGAATGAAACTGTTACGCCAGAATACATGCCCTTAGTACCAACTGATACATTTAGTGTACTCTGCCGTCAAAATAAATGACCTCAGACAGCTGTCGCTGCTTCCTGTTTGGGAGCTATCATCTTGTCTAGCTCATCCTAAATACCTTTTTCCTTTTGTCATGAGTCTGGAGAATGTCACTGAGTATGCGCAGTATTCCATACCATGAGAACAGACACGCTCGAAGTAGGAGCCTGCCTCTCTCTGTGCAGGAGAGCTTTTGACACATAGATTTGGGGTCCTCTGTCTTAATCACGGAGGTCTGATTTTCTTAATGTTTCTGCCATTGCTTCGGGCCTTTTCTTTTGAGAAATGGATCTGTGAGGGTTGGGATAACCCTTGTGGCAGAGTTCTCATCCCACGGCTCCTTGCTGCTACACTCCCAACCTTGGTGGGACCTTTAAGTGATGCCAGGTTTCCAAAACTTGGGATGTGATGCCTGGCCTGTGTGGCTTATCTCACTGCTGTCCCACCTTTTCCACCCTGCATGTGGTAAAGAGGAATGCCCATCTCGGAGGGTTTAGGGGTATATTCCAAACTACCAGCCACAAGAATAAAATTTCTTATAAGTCTTATATTTTATCTTAAAAAATTAATGCCAATTTAGAATCTGTACGTAGTATATTCATATTTATTTTAATGAAAAACAATATTTTAAATAACTGGTAGACAAACATTGCATCTGCACACACGTGTAGACATTAACTGCGTATCCTATTTGTTTTCAAGCATTACCCCCCCACACACACGTCCCAGCCCCCACCAGCACATGTGCATACTCACACACACACACACACACACACACACACAGAGTGTCACACTGGTTATCTATCACACTGAAAATTTTAAGGATGAGAGAGAGGTTTATTTTCAACCCACCGAATCCAAGCTCTCCCCCCCCCCCCCCATTCTGCTTGCAAACGGAACAATTCCTCGTTTAGTTCTTCTGGTTTTTCTCCCCTCTGCCTTTGTCGGCGTAAGGAAACCAGATTATCTTTTCAGCATTCTTTCTAGAGACCCTCTTGGCCAGATGAAGAAGTTCATTAGGTACGTTTTTATCTTCCACGTTATCGGAGGCAAAACCGTCGTCAGTGATTTTGCCGCAAGAGGCGGCTGTTTTTGCGGTCTTTCATTACCTCTGTATTACTTCCCCTGCTGCTGTCTGCCATCCAGTCCGAAAACTGACTCCGCATGGTTCCAGCTTGGATCACGAGCTTTTATTACCCGGCTTTATGGTGGCAGCACTCTGCTTTCAGTACCGTGTCTGTGTCCGTTTTCTGTTTCTGCTGAGTCGACCTCCCCAAGTTTCGCGGCGAAAGCGATAGCTGTTTGCTCACGATGCTGCACTTTGGGTGGACTTGGCTGGGCAGCTTTCTGGTCTTCGCTGGGCCCACTCAGGCGGCTGTGGTCATTGGATGCCTTGCCTGACGGGGGCTGGAGAGCTTAGGATGACCCTCGCCTGTGTTGGGGGGGCCTGGGTACTAGGCAGGCCCGTCTCCCCAGGGGGGTCCCTCATTATCCTGTAACCTGTCTCAGGCTTCCTTATCTGGCAGCGGGAGGGTTCAAAGAGGGGGAAGGTGAAGGCTGCAAGACAAGACGCCTTGAGGCCCCAGTACTGGAATACACACAGCATCATTTTGCTGTGTTCTGGTGGTCAAAATAGGTCACATGGCAAGCCAGACTCAAGGGGTGGGGAAATAGACCCCGTCACTTCCTGGAAAGAGCTGCAAAACACTGGGGCCGTTTTTTTCCGGTCCCCCACATCTTCCCCCCGCTCCATGACATACCTTCAGAGCACTCTGGCTGAGGAGCGGAACTTACTCTCGATACTGTTGATCTTCTAAACCTGGGGTGAGACTGCCAGGGCCTCAGTGTTTCAGCAGTTAAAACTCAAGAGAGTTTTCCATTCAACCGAATCTTGAATTCTATCTTCTCTTTAGCAAAACGGAAGCCCTAGTGATGCCAGGCTTGCATCTGCAAGTTCCCAGAGAGCTGGAGCTAAGTAGGGGGTATCTTTTCCAGTGTGTCAGCATCCCCACCACTGCCCCTTCTGGTTTAGGTGACTCACCCAGCTTCCAAGGCATTCGAGCCTGGGACGGCTCATCATTGTCCAGGGCTGTGGCAGAATCACCTGTGAAGCTTTTAAAACTGAAGATTCCAGGGCACCACCTAAGATCCTTTGAATTAGATTCACTGGGAAGCAGGGCCGGGGTGAATGTGCCTTCACACAGCTTCACAAGTGATCCTAGTATCATCATTAAGAACCACTGACTCAAGATAAGGTTTCCGCATATTTGAATAATATTGAATAATTGATAAATGATTGTACTTTAAATTTACTTATTTCTCTACTAAAAAAATGTCATGTGCTTTCACATTTATTTCAGTTTTCCTCATAAATTCTCTGTTGAAACTAAGATAAGGACATCAATTTGTGAATCGCTGGGAAATTTAATTTTGTCTATCTTCTCCGTATTAAACAAACAGACAAACCCAAAACATCAGCATTTATTGCAGCTTCAGTGATATTCCACTTATAGGAAACTCAAATAAAAACAATAAATTTTAGTAGCGACGCTTTAGCACCTGAATCTCTACCTATTGAAAGATATCTTTATAAACACAGACTTAGAGAACGAACTTATGGTTACCTGGAAGGTAGGAAAAATTAGAGTTTGGAATTGATATGTACACAGTACTATATTTAAAATAAATAACCAACGAGGACCTACTGTTTAAAAAAAAACGGAGAGGGGACATAGAATGATTTAGGTGAAAAAATAAAGTGGGAGAGAATCGCAAATATTAATAGCTGCTGATTACCAATAGAAGATGCTGTGGCCATGGTACCATTTATGTTGAAATTATGTTAAAGGGATGAGGAGGTACACACACTATCTTCCCTCTTCCGTGTGTCTCAGAAGGCAGCTTCTTTTACCATATTTTATTTTAGTAAAATACTTCTACTTTACCATAATAAAATTTTATAGTGTTTTAGATGTGGTCAGTGCTTAACTGTGGTTCTTTCAAAAGACCCATGTTTTAAGGTCAGCTTTGGTTTTCCTTGACCTGTCTTCTCAGTTTTGTCAGCCCCGTCTTCTGTGTGTCGTACATACCCGTAGAGTCACCAGCAAGTGCTGGGCTAGGTCCTAGGGACACCGGCCAGGCATGCCTGCCGTGAGCCCGAGGGGAGCAGGACGTTGCAGTGTGTTGTGAATCCCGGAAGAGAGGTTCCTGCTAGCTGCTCTAGAGGTCAACGGGAAAAACACGATTTCAGTCTTGCTGATAGCAAACATTTCAGAAACACATTCGTTTCCTAGAGTGAATTCAGTGAAGTCTGAACCTTAAAAGAAGGGTAGGCATGTTACTATCTTTCCTATTTCACACTTTAAGGTGTTCGTAGAAAATCTGAATTGATAATATAAGCTGAAAAAAGTTATAAATTGGTTTCTTGAAAACTTCTGCCAGTCTGTCTCTTCTGATTGAGGTTTCTCTGTTAATTTTGGGGTTGTGCCTCTGATTTGTCCTGTCCAGATCTTTAAAACTGTGTACGTTCAGTATGTTTGGCTAACCAATACTTTCCAGGCCTTAGAAATATTGCCCCCAATTTTAGGTTTAGTATTCTCTGTTTAAACCAAGCACTGGTGTTATGATTAAGCTTCTATTTAGAAAATTATTCACCATCTTGAGATGTGTGAATGTCTTATACTTCCCCAAAGATTTTCTAGCATTTTATTATGATGATTTATTATTTAAAAAATTCTCACATAGGCCAAAGGCGACATTTGACCTTTCACTTAAGCACTGGACATATTGCTTATTACAATATGGTTTGTCCACCTCCTGCTAAATTTGGATCAGGGCCATGAAATTCTCTCATCTCTTTGGGGAGAAGTCTCTGCTTTACTTGCACCAACTATTCAGCAGATGGACACATTTAAATAAAATATTATCAAGGCCAAAAACAATATTTGTATGAACTATACAGCACGCTATTAAAAGATTTTCTAAAATTAAGAAAACCTTGATTTTTTTCTTACATATTATCATCATAGCTCACTTTAAAAATATAACTCCCTGACTGTGAATCAAAGTAAGAAGTAGAACAGAAAACCATTTGTGTTAGCTGTTTCATGTATTGTTACATGTCGTGGTTTTGTGAAATAGATTTTGTAAGCCTTGGGATCTAATAAGAGGCCCAGGCCCTGTTTGGTTTATAAATACATGTGGGATATTATTTAGGTCTTCAGAAATAAAAGCAGTGAACGATTTCCTTATGTTATCAATTCCTCTATGGGAAAGCTTATTAAAATGTAGAAAATATAATACTATATAATTTAGCAACATAATATACAATGTGGGTTGAGAGACAATTACAGTGTTTTATTTCCCTATATTTTCCATTTTAACTGAATGCATTTTAGCAACAATTGGTTTCTGGCTGTAACATTATTTTAGCTGTTTCATAAAGCGTTATAGCAAATTACTGTGTGTACCAGATAAAATAAATTCCTGACTTCACTCTTAAAAGTAGTATTGCGAGCAGGCATGATTTTTTACTTTTATAGGTAAGCATGTCTTTTATAACAGTTTTTTTGTGTGCTGTCAAAATCTTAATTCAAGATTGTTGTTCTTAACATTACTTTAGTGGTTTTCTCTGTATTTAAGGTTTCATTTTATGCAACAAATCAGGCATCTTCCTATTTGGTTCATAGTAAGCTGATACATACAGAACTCATTTCTGGGGTCACACATTACCAAGTAAACAGCTTCTGCTTCAATGGGACCTTGTTGTGTTTTCCATTCACACAGTGCCTGTAGTGTACTGTCTCCCCAGACAATCCTACTTTGTCCTCTTTTCAGGTGAGTCTGGCCCTACTCTTTGACCCTTCTCAATACCCTGCCTGCCTCTCTCCTAAAACTTTTGAATTCTTCCTATAGTCTGACACTTCTTACCTAACCTCAGATCCCATTGGGTCATGTTTTCACCTGAGAATGTTATAATTTCAACCCAAGATTTTTTTTCCCCATACTTAAGAAACTAGAAAACACACTAGCAAAATTGTCCCTCCAATTTAATTGTCAACATTTTGCATATTTGCTGCAATTCCCTTTTTTTTTTAAAGGCATGTGTAATTGAAGGGTTCCTAATCACATTTCCTTTCTCCATTTCCAGATGTTACCACTCAACTGGTATGCCCCTTTCTAGCACATAGTTTATACTTTTATCACAGTCCTGTATATCCACAAACAGTATGAACTATTGTATTACATGTTCATAATTTGGCATATGTAAAAGGTAGTGATTTTAAAAATTGAGGCATTGTATTACAGGTGAACTTTTTAAGACTTTTTAAAAGAGCTGTTTTAGGTTCACAGCAAAATTAAAAGGAAACTGTGGAGATTTCCCACATACCCTTTTCCCCTGTACATTTTAGTCTTCCCTGTTATCAACTTCCCCCACCAGAGTGGTTCATTTGTTACCAAGGAGGAGCCTACACTGACATCGTTATCACCCAGAGTTGGTAGTTTACATTGGGGTTCACTCTTGTTGTTGTGTATTCTGTGAGTTTGGACAAATGTATAATGGCATGCATAGTATCACACAGAGTATTTTCACTGCCCTAAAAAGTTCTCTTTGTTCCGCCTGTTCATCCTTCCACCCCTGTCAGCTGTCAGCAACCACTGATCTTTTCATTGTCTCCATAGTTTTGACTTTCCCAGAATGTCATATAGTTGGAATCGTATAGTATGTTGCCTTTTCAGACTGGCTTCCTTCACTTATTAATATTCATTTACGATTCCTCCACGTCTTCACGGCTTAAGAGCTCATTTCTTTTTAGTGCTGGATGATATTTTGTCTGGACGCACCACTGTTTATCCATTCACCTACTGAAGGACATCTTGGTTGCTTCCAAGTTTTGGCAGTTACGGATAAAGCCGCTGTAAATATTCTTGTGCAGCTTTTTCTGTGGATACAAGTTTTCAGTTCATTTGGGTAAAAGCTAAAGAGCAGGATTGCTGGATCCTATGCTAAGAGTGGTTTGGTTTTGTAAGAAACTGTCAGACTGTCTTCCAGAGTGGCTGGACCATTTTGCTTTCCCACCAGCATGAATGAGAGTTCCTGTTGCTCCACATCCTCGCCAGCACTTGGTGTTGTCAGTGTTCCGGATTTTGGCCTTTCTTATAGTTGTGTAGTTCATCTCATTGGTTTAATTTGCATTTCCCTGAAGACATATTATGTGCAGGTCGATTTTTTTCAGTAATATTGCTTAGCATGTGAATTTCTTAATTCGTTTTAAATATGAAAAATAAGTTGTGAATATAGGTTTTTAGCCTCAGCAGTCTTTATCCTTTAAGTATTTTTGTTCTTAAAGCTCAGTTATCATTGATAACCAATAGCATGTCTTCTGCATATTTAAATGAAATAATATACACGTAAGACTTGATTATCTCAGTGTAATCACTATAAAACACATAGAGGATGCAAGATATATTGTTGTCAGTCCTAAGAATGTACTTTTTGGTACAGTTGAGTTTTTAATTCTTACCTAAAAAGTTTGTCTTATTAAAAGTTAAACTGGCACCCTCTCTGAGGGATTTTTCCTGTAATTGGGAAGAGAGGAAAGCCTCATATTTCACAAAAAGTAAAACTAAAGAGATAAATGGGGAAAGAAGAAAAAGCAAAGGGTAAGAAGACTTCTAAAACTATAAAATAGTATATTTTTCAAATATACTGTACAGAGGAGAGACAGGTACCAAATTCATATCCTGAAAATAGTGCATTTATAATCCACCTTTTGAATCCTACAGCTGAGCTACTATAGCTGTGCACTGTAGTATCATAGCAAAGCCCCCGCGATCTTTCTTTTCATATACAGGTGCACCAGGTTCTCTATGCAGTGAGCTCTTTTTCACCTGGGGCTCTGCTCTTTCGGCAGGATCTGGCCAGCCCCTCACTGCTGTTAATTGCAAGCTGGATGGCTTTAAAGACCTGGAGGTGTGGCTGAGAGAGGCTTTCCTCGAATCTTAGGAAGAGCCACGTGTAATGCTTTGGTAGTTAAAAGTGAAAATCTTAGATGAAAGCTAGGCTTGAAATTGAACATTGAATCAGTTGAGGTATAACGTGTTTTTAAAGTATTGACCCGTAACATAGCTTAGTTATGATCTTAGCAGAGCAAAACTTTCTCTTGTAAGCCAGGGTGCTGTAGGGTGCCTGTAAAGGTACTGCCTATGAGCTTACATGTCCCTTTCCAACCTGCTTGCCAGAGGTGTATACCACCCAAGAGCCCTGCCCAAGGATGGCCAAGCTTCAAGAGAGCCAGAGAAACTCCACTTTCCCATGTGAGTCTTCTGCAAGCTTTGTAACTGCCAACCCATCCCTACTAGTCCTTCCACTTATCATAATAAGCATTTGGGCAAGACAGAGACTAAATGACATGCATTGTTAAGAAATAGGTTTATTTAGTTCCAGATAAATGGCTGTTTAATGTTCTCGTGCTTATAGCTAGGCATTTTGTCATTTTCTCTCTGGTTTTATATGTTGAAATTGGGGCTGACGCTTGATATGTTTTTCTGTGAAGTTGTGATGTGATACAAATACACTTTTTGAAGGGTAAAATTGGTATAATTTTAAATTTAGAAGAGTGAGTATCTAAAGCTGATGCAGCCTTGCTGTACGTTTCCATTTTGTCCTCATGTATTGGACTTTTATTTACTTGCCTAATATTCTGAGAAAAAGTGAAGAAAACTACTGTAGCATATAAGTTATTTTCTGAAGCCATTTTCTCCTTTCGGCTTATTAGAATTTGCAAATGAGACAAGAATAAAAATGAATGTGTCTGGCAGAGGCAGAGGTGGTAGCAGCTGAGAATTCTTGAGTAGTCTCAGGAAGGAATCTGGACGTAGAAAATGACTTATCAGAAATGCAGTGTGGGTGGGAGGATTTTTAGGGGTGTATTCATATTCCGATTGTGTTTCTGGCTACAAAGTATTCGATAGGATATGGTAACCAGTTGCCTGGATGTTCTTCGTACCACCTGTAAAATACTGCTTGCTCTAAATTGCAGAATTTAGACCTTAAGAAATCAGCTATTTAGAATAAAAATATATCCTTTTGCGAAAACAGCATCCCCAGTTCATATAGGGGATGTTGATGTCACTGTTAAATTCTTAGAGATTACCCCACGTTATAGACCCAGTTTACCTTGACTTTTCTCAAGATGCAACCATTTTTAGCACTTTATGCATTCAGGTGACTGTGCTTTTTTACAGTGGGACACATTGATAGCTCTTCTAAGTGCCATTCTGCCATCCTCCAAAGAGCAGTGTTGCCACATGTTTATTCCAATAAGTTAGCATTCAGTCAGTGGTTGGTCTAAACAGGAGACCATAAAGAAAAATTTTTAAAGTATACAATTGAAAATATACAATTATGTTTTTTTTTCTTGTTCGTGGTGACCTCTGTTGACACCTTATATATAAATCAGCAAGAATTTCAGCTGTGTGTAGCTGAAAACTCAAGCCACAACAGCTTAATCAAACAGGGGTCTCTTTTTGTCTAATCTAGAGATAGGTAGTCTGGGGCAGGGTAGGTAGCTTTACAGTGTCATCAGACCTGAGGATCTTTCTGACTTTCTGTTCGGCCCTGCTCTCATGTCTGTTGCCTCATGGTGACAAAGTGGCTGCCACACCTCCAGGATCTTCCTAGGAATGAAGAAGGTGAAAGGCAAAGAGCCAAAGGGACAAACCAGTCAAACCTGCCCCCTTTTAAAGAGCTTTCCTGGGAGCGCCCACTGGCGGTTTCTGCTTATATCTCATTGGCCAGGGCTAGATCCCTGCCATCTGTAGCTGAACCAGAGGTTGGGATATGTAGCTTCTTAGCTGGAAACGGCTGCTCTGCACATAACAGGGCTTGTGTTGCTAAGAAAAAAGGAGGGTAAACAAGACAGCCAGTTAGAAGGACCTCTACACACACACACACACACACACACACACACACACACATTCTCTCTCTCTCTCTCTCTCTCACTCACTCACCCCTGTGTGCAGAAGTACCACAGCAGAGAGGCCAAGACAAGCCCTGGAAAATGGCACGTAGGAGAGAACTACATTTTTTATCATTGATTTAGGAACAAGATAAAGCTCAAAGAACAATAGAGTAAAAAGAAGTTAACATTCTGTAGTCCTTTCTCTTGGAATTGACCACAGGGAGTTCTCGAATTCCAGCAATTTGTAGTGTCAGAGAAATGCTACAGACCCAGTATTAGGGGACCCTGGGGTCTGCCCCAGGTCTGCTCTTGTCTGACTTTGTTATGCTTAACAAACCACTTCATTCTTCTTGGCATAGGGTTTCCTCTCATGTCCTCTAAAATGAGGGAGTAGAACAAATAATCACTATGAGCCCTCCAAGGTAAAAGATGTTTTGATTGTCTGAGTCTGCTTGATTTACTCAGTTTGACTCCAAATCCAGCTCACTTTTACACCCCAGCACATGAGGCTAATTATGGTGCTCATTTTTAGGAAACATTTCCATCAAGTTATTTGTTAAGGCTTTCATTTGTATGGAAAGGAAAGCTGTGGTGTGCCGTGTGTCCAGAATGTCATCCCTTTGACACTCATCTGTGGCTCAGACCTGTGCCCACCCAAGGGAGTGGCCCTGTGAATTTTGGTGTTAGAGTTGAATTTTCTTTTTAGGACACTAGCGTTCAGAGCTGTGGAGAGAGAGGAGGGGAGTCCTTGATGTCATGGGACTGAGGGGACCTTATTTGCAGACATTCATCAGGCTGGCTTCAGGCATGCAGACATCAGTCGCATTGGCATCACAGAGAAGAAGTGCCCCCTCTCCACTCCCTGGTCCCTCCATACCTCTGTCTGCTCCTACAGCAGAGAGCACCTTTGGCTCACCTGTGTGTCGGAAATAGGCAGACGATTAAACTGATGACAATAGCTCTGTCTTTAGGGGCAAAATGTGCCAGGAAGCAACTCAGGGAGACTGCGGCGGCATCACTGATGGGAAGGCATGTTGGAGGCGTTTGGAAAGTGCCTAGCCATGCTTTAATCAGCCTTTGAGGCTGCAGAGGGTCCTGGACCCAGAGAACAGCAGAGGTTCGTGGAGAAGGCAGGTGGGACAGGAGGGATGCGTGCAGCTGAGGTGCAGGAGGGGGAGGGGGACCCCCGCGGAAAGGCTAGTCAAGAGGTTTGAGCGATTTGCGGTGATAAAACAGTGCATCTGTCCGTCTCCTTTCTCTTTTTCTCTCCTTTCCTTCCCCCCTCTTTTCCCATCTGTCTCTTTCTGGCTTTAATTTAGTGTTTTATTTTAAACAAATAGATCTTTGTGTTCCATTGAAAATTGTGGAGAGACATTTTGGTCTCTTAAGGCATTTGCCCTTGAATAAGGGGAAAAAACCCAGGATTTCAGATAGAAATCCGAGCAACCTGAGGTTTCTGTATGGAATATAAGCAGAGTTGCAATGAATAATTAAACAAGTTATAGCTAATAAAATATACAGCACATTGCTTCAAACTAAAACAGTCTAACTCTGCCTTCGGGATGAATGCTTTTCATTATTTTTTAATTGTTGCCAGGGTTTGACCTTGAAGGTCTTTTCTGGCAGGTAATTTGTTATGGTAAGAATGAGATCACTGAGCGTTTTGGCACAAGCCTCATGATGCGTAGGGTTTCTTCCTATTATATAACGGTGATATGATAAGTCTGTTTTCCTGGGGATTTGTTCTTACATTTCGATAGTAGCTTTTTTCTCGGGTCCGGTCTGTGGCCATCTTAGTGTTGCTGTCCTATAGGAGGATCTCCGTGGTCCCACTGCAGCTTCCTGAATCCAAGTCATATGGGTGCTTAGAGGCCTGCTAACCCCTGACGGGCCCATGAACAACCAGAGGCGTGGTCCTCCACTTTGATGAAATGGACATGGGAAGATCTGGGATCTCCTTTCTACCCTCAGGATCATGTCATCCTGGGAGGTCATTCTTCCAGGAACAGAGTTGTACAGACTTCGCCCTGATGGCCTTTGTTACTGTTGGGTCTTCCTTTGCAGTTACTGTAGGACCTGTGATTGCAGAGTGGTTACCAATCTGCCTAGTTCCCAGTGATTCTACGGATGACTTTGAAAAGAAGCAGTACAATGCCATTAAATGTTTTATTAGATTAGTTCACAGTCCTCCATTTACACGGCATTTTGTGAAGAACAGATAATAGAACATTTTGGCTGTAGAATTGATGAAAGTGTAGGGAAAATCTGTAGTTTTCACCAAATAGCATAAGAAAAACCTGTTGTATACAGTTGGGGGAATTACGATTAGCAAATATAATTTCTTGTTTGTTTAGAATGTGTACTGAATTTTAGGCTTGAGGAGTAAGTTTAAAACCACTTGGTGTTGAAGCGCAGAATATTAATAGGTTTTATGTAAACCATTTGGATTAAAAAAAAATAACCTCATTCAGTCGATGGGACCATACAATATGTCTTTAATTGTCAGTAACATTTAGGAAAAAGATGTTGATTTAGGAACAAGACAATATTCTCATGATACTTTCTTACTGACAAAGAGAATTCAGCGTGCTTTGAAATCAGTGTAAAGATGTATACTGTACATGAAACATATAAGACCAAGAAAATTTCTAGCAAGTGTTCACGTATTGATATGAAAAATTTTAACTTCTGTTATTATAGGTAGAAGATATTTGTTTTTCTATTAATATTTTGAGTAACAGGAAACATTATTAATCGTACATGATCATTTGAATTCTATTTTGAATATGTAGAACAAGAGATGCCAAGTGTAGTCTACATAAAATTTATTGCTTTTCCTTCCCAGAAACTGCCAATGAATCGTGGTTCTTAAAAGACAACAAAAACCCCTGTCATTTTGCTAAGTGTGTAGTTCCTTATTGCTGTCGTTCAGCTTTAAAAGGTGCTTGTTTACAGACCCTGTGAAGTCCAACTGCGTCCTTGGATCACGGTGTTAAAGCCATAAACTTAGACCCTTTGCACTGGTGATGTTCGTTTACATTTTGGTATGGTAAATCCCTAGTCAAACAGCTGTTGTGTAACATTTATAAAACTTCAAAAAATTGCGGCAGAGCTGTCATGTTTAATTTCAGACACATACAAAATATAGAAAACCTGTAATTGTTAACCAGAGGCCCAAGTATGAAATTATCCTGAAAGAAGCAAAGATCTACTAGACGTCTTGGCTACTGTTCACTGGAGCATAACAACATTATAACTACACTGTCTTGATTTACCTGAAGGTAAAATGCTTCTTAATACAGTAGATTTATCTCCACCCCTGATTGCCTTAGGCTTGGTTTTCTCAGCTCAGAAAGGATAACGCTAGAAAACCATTGAAAATTGCTACTTTAGTTCGTATTATAGCCACTGTTTATGCAATATAATGAAACATGCTACCCTACATGTTATCATACATTAAAATACTCAAGTAGTGAATATTTTAACTCTTATCACAGATTAATTTTGAGAATATTCTGAGTATTTGCTTATCTAATCTACAGGCCTTCTTATTTACACTCTGGGTAAATGACCTTTATCTTGTAGTGAAAAAGTGGATTTGAAAATATTGTCTCTGAGGAAATTGAGACTTTAACTGTTTACATTCTTTTGAGGATATGGGTGGGGAGCAGGGGTTTTTTTTTTGGGAAAGAACAGGTAATACTGTTTCACTGCTTTATGTGCAGTCCTACTTTACTTATAAGATCCTAGTTATATCCTTCTTTTAATATTACTTACAGACTTTTACTTTACTCTTTTCTCCAAAACAGATCTCTTGATTGGCAGTAAGAGGTTAGAACCTATAAAAAGATTATGGTTTAAACACTCTACTAAACTGATTACTGCCATTTATAGCATATTTTTATAATTTTACAAAAGATTATAAAACATTTGGTAAAATATTTTATAAAAGAAATTATGTTGTAATTTTAGAATAATAAAACTAGTCTAAGGTATAATGTCATGGAAATTATGGACATTAATTTTATATGCTGTAAAATACACAATGATTCCATCTGTGTAATATGTATTTTATACCTTAATACACTCCTCACTGATTGAGCTGCCTCAGACATTGAGATTGGGTGACTTTGGAGTTGGATAGATTTGTCTTTTTTTTTTCTTCCAGATTTGTCTTTTGATCTTGGCTTGAGTACTGGTTGGTTTTGTGAATTTGGACAACTTCACTTCTAAGGCTGTTTTGTGTATGCCGTGGATAAAATAATAGAGTCTTTTCTGAAGATTAAAATATAGGCATACCTCATTTTATTGCACTTCTCAGATACCATGTTTTTTACGAATTGAACGTTTGTGGCAACCCTGTGTCGAGCAAGTCTTTCGGCACCATTTTCCAACGGCATTTCCTTACTTCATGTCACTGCGTCACATTTTGGTAACTCTCACACTGTTTCAGACTTTTCATTATTATATTTATTATGGTGATTTGTGATCAGTGATCTTCTATGTTGCTATTGATGTTATAATTCTTTGGGGGCATCATGAACCACACCCATATAAGATGGTGAACTTAACAAATGTGTGTTCTGACTGCTCCACCAACTGGCCAGTCCCCCATCTCTCCCCTTCTCAGGCCTCCCTATTCCCTGAGACACAACAATATTGAAATTAGGCCAATTAATAATCCTGCAATTGCCTCTAAGTGTTCCAGGGAAAGGAAGAGTCACGTCTCTCACTTTAAGTCAAAAACTAGAAACGATTAAGCTTAGTGAGGAAGGATGTTGAAAGCCAGGACAGGCCAAAAGTGAGGCCTCTTCTGCCAAACAGCCAAGTTGTGAATGTAAAGGAAAAGTTCTTGAAGGAAATTAAAAGTGCTACTCCAGTGAGCACACAAATGGTAAGAAAGTGAAAAGCCTTATTACTGATTCACAAAAGGTTTAATGGTTTGGATAGAAGATCAAACCAACTACAATATTCCCTTAAACCAAAGCCTAATTCAGAGCAAGGCCCTCATGTGCTTCAATTTTCAGAAGGCTAAGAGAGGTGAGGAAGCTACAGAAGAAAAGTTTGAAGCCAGCAGAGGTTGGTTCATGAAAGTTTAAGGAAAGAAGGCATCTCCATAACGTAAATGTCCAAGGTGAAGCAGCAGGTGCTCACGTAGAAGCTGCCGCAGGTTGTCCAGGAGATCTGAGATAATGAATGAAGGTGGCTACGCTAAACAACACATTTTCAATATAGACAAAACAGCCTTGTATTGGAAGAAAATGCCATTGAGGACTTTCATAGCTAGAGAGGAGAAGTCAGTGTGTGGCTTCAAAGCCTCCAAGTACATGTTGACTCTTGCTAGGGGCTAATGCATCTGGCCACTTTAAGTTGAAGCCAGTGCTCACTGACCATTGCAAAAATCCTAGGGTTCTTTAGAATTATGCTAAATCTGTTCTGCCTGTGTTCTGTAAGTAGAACAACACAGCCTGGATAACATCTATTTGGTTTACTGAATATTTTAAGCCCACTATTGAGACCTAACGCTGGGAGAAAAAGATTCCTTTCGCAGTATAACTGCTCATTGCAAATGTACCTGGTCGCCCAAGAGCTCCATTGGAGGTGAGATGTACAACGAGATTAATATTTTCATGTATGCCAGCCTGTATATTCTGTGCTGGATCAAGGAACAATTTTGACTTTCAGGTCTTATTTATTAAGAAATACATTTCATAAGCCTATAGCTGCCATAGACAATGAGTCCTCTGATGGATCTGAGCAAAGTCAGTTGAAAACCTTCTGGAAACAATTCACCATTCTAGATGCCATTAAGAATGCCTGTGATTCATGGGAAGAGGTCGGGATTTCAGCATTAACAGGTGTTTGGAAGAAGTTGATTCCAGCCCTCATGGATGACTTCAAGGGGTTCAAGACTTCGGTGGAGGAAGTAACTGCAGATATGATGGAAATAGCAGGAGAACTAGAATTACAAGTGGAGCCTGAGGATGTGACAAATTCCTGCCATCTTATGATAAAACTTTAATGGATGAGGAGTTGCTTTTTATGAATGAGCAAAAGAGAGTGGTTTCTTGAGATGGGATCTACTCCTGGGGAAGATGCTGTAAAGATTGTTGAAATGACAGCCAAGAATTTAGAATACTGCATCAACTTAGTTGATAAAACAGTGGTAGGGTCTGAAAGGATTGATTCCAGTTTTTAATTGAAGTGTAGCAGATATACAATATTATGTTGGACTGACTCCAACTTTGAAAGAAGTTCTGTGGGTGAAATGCTGTCAAACAGCATTGCATGCTACAGAGAAATTGCTTGTGAACGGAAAATCAGTTGAGGCAGTAAACTTCATTGTATTATTTTAAGAAATTGCCAGGACTTCCCTGGTGGCACAGTGGTTAAGAATTCGCCTGCCAGTGCAGGGGACACGGTTCAATCCCTGGTCCGGGAAGATCCCACATGCCACAGAGCAACTAAGCCCATGTGCAACAACTACTGAGCCTGTGAGCCCGTGCACTACAACTACTGAAGCCTGCGCGCCTAGAGCCCGTGCTCCGCCACAAGAGAAACCGCTGCCATGAGCCTTCACAATGAAGAGTAGCCCCCATTTGCCATAACTAGAGAAAGCCCCTGCGTAGCAACAAACACCCAACACAGCCAAAAATAAGTAAATTACTTAACTAAAAAAAAATTGCCACAGCTGCCCCAACCTTCAGCAACCACCACTCTGCTCAGCCAGCAGCCATCAACATCGAGGCAAGATCTTCTACCAGCAAAAAGATTATGACTTTCTGAAGGCTCAGATGTTGGTTAGCATTTTTTAGCAATAAAATATTTTTAAATTAACCGTATGTACATATGTTTAGACATAATACAGTTGCACACTTAATAAAGTACAGTGTAAACGTAACTTTTGTATGCACTGGGATACCAAAAAATTCATGTTGGGGTGGTCTGGAGCTGAACCTGCAATCTCTCCAAAGTATGGCTGTAACAGTGCAGGTGTGGAGCAACTGTTATATGGTAATGCCTGATTAATATTAGATATTTATGAAAGGCATGGACCATCTTCCTATTTTTATCCTTAGCACTAGGTCAGGGTCCACTTAGGAAGAGATGGAGTGAATGTTGAATAAGTGAGTGAATACATAATGATGCATTGATTTAGAGGTCCTGGAAATGATTGCAACTACTTTTGTGCCTTCTAATTTGGAGGCTGTTCTCTTTGACTTGACTCCTGTCTTCATAAATGTTTATGGAAACGGGGACGTGACCTACCTAGTCAAACAAGTGAGAAACCTAGGAATCATCCTTGGTTCTTCACGATCCAGCTCCTTTTACCTACCTGTGAATTTCATTGCCCCCGTTAATATTTGGTGTAACTGTTCACTGGAGGGAATAGTTACACCAACAGCTTTACATAAATGATGGAGCTTGTATTGGATGTGGTTAGATGGCAGTGGTGTCGAAAAAGAAGACTGGAGAAAAGAAAATTCCAGACAGGGAAACTTACGTGAATAAATGTATTGAGGCTGGAAATACAGAGTATATTGGAAGGAGTTAGTGGTTAGACCAGAACATCTAAAACACACAGAATATTTACAGAGCTCTCTAAATGGGTTTGGTACTATCAGTGGAAAACATTATGGCATCATTTACTAAGTGATCTAGTGAGCATATCCTGAGTGAGTGAAAGATCAGAGTTTGAATGAGTTAAGTGTTGCCATCAGCAGTACCTTGCGCTTTCCACTTCTCATTTTAGGTTTTGAGAAATTGCAACATTTTGATTGAATTTTCCATGTTTTAAACATCAGTCTGCATCCTAACTTTTATTGTACAGAGGTCTTAAATGTCATGAGCGTGGGCAATAGTGTATTTTGTCGAAAGAGAAAGTATACCTTCTGGCACTCAAATTAATACTGAAGTGTTTCTAAATATAGTTTAAGTTAATGTTTTATTTTGGTGGAGCACATAGAAAGGTCACAGAAGTGAGCTTAAAGGAGTTTTAAAGCTAACAAGTAATGAAACTTTTAGCGATTACTTAGGATCATATTTTTTCTAGAGAAATAATAAATGGCATTTGAACAACTGGGCTACCTGCTTACCATCATTTCCTACTTTGCTATAAAATATTGAACTGCTTTGCCCAAACTTTATTCTTATGCTAGTGTTCCTTTGATCAACATTTTTGCTAAAGAAGGACAAAATGTATTCATATTATAAACATACAGATGTATAAAATTTCATAAGTATATAAATGTATAAAACCTTATATCAGTGTATGTACTTTTTAAAGACTTACTTTTTGATGATCTTCTAACAGTTTCCTTATTCACAAAATAAATACTCATTGACTATAAATCTGTTAGGTCTAATTATGTAAGAAAAATATTATGCAGGAGTTAAACTAAATCGTTGTTGTAGCACTAGTTAGATCAATATAAGCTATATGGAAAAACTATTCTTCTGTAAGTCTTTGTACTGAAAGATGCTCATTATTATTAGTAATTAGAGAAATGCAAATCATGGTTGCTGTGAGGTACCACTTCATGCCCCCTAAGATTGCTATAATTAACAGAGGATAACAAGTGTTGGTGAGGATGTGGTGAAAAATGGGACTCTCATGCCTTGCTGGTAGGAATGGAAATGGTGCAGCTGCTTTTGGAAGAGTCTGGCAACCCTCTAAAGGTTAGATGCAGAATTACCATATGACCCGGCAGTTCCAAGAAAACTGAAAATACTTACGTTCACACCAGAACTTGCAGATGAATGTTCATAGAAGTGTTATTTTATAATGACCAAAAAGTCTATCCGCTGACAAATGAATAAACACGTGGTATAACATTATAGTGGACTATTATAGGGTGAAAAAAAGGAATGAAACACTGATACGTGCTACAACATATATGAAACTTGAAATCATGTTGACAAATGAAAGAAACCAAACACAAAAGACCGCATGTTGTCTGATTCCGTTTATTTGAAGTGTTCAGAGTAGTCAGCTCCATAGACATAGAACATAAGTTAGTGGTTGTCAGAGGCTGGAGACGGAGGGTGGGAGGGTAGGGAGGTGGGTAAGGTTAGGGTGACTGCTAATGTGTACAGCGTTTTTGGAGGGATGATAAAAATATTTTGGAATGAGATAGAGGCAGTGGTTGTGCAACTTTGTGAATATACTAAAAATCACAGAATTGCATATTTTAAACACACGAATCGTATGGTATATGAATTATATCTCAATAAAAACAAAGGAAAAATGTTTATGTACGTGCGAAGTACCGCTGGTGCTATGCTTCCCCTAAATCACTATGTTTTAAAAAGATATCTAAATTTCCCACATGCATTTTCGAGTAATATAAAAATCATCTAAATCTATTTTTATGAACTGTTTCACATAATCCTTAATTTTAGTTTTCCAAATTAGGTGAAAGTAGAGGATTCGTTGGTATTAAAGTGTATTCATACTGAAATATGGACTTAATAAGTGAGCAACTGTGAGGAAGAGTAAGTACGGAGGCCAGTCTTAATGTTCTGCTTCTGAATATCCTCAAGCTTTTGAAATAGGTTTTCAAATTATTCTTTGACCCCTTCACTGCTTCTCGTCTTTCTCTTTATCACTGGCATCCAGAGAAAACTGAAGCTGCTTGTTTAGTAGATAATAAGGGAGAATGCTGTAAAATTTTGGTTTTCTTTTCTTTCAGTATTGGCCTGTCATCTCTTGTCAACTCTTGTTTCTGAATAGAAGCTCAGATAGTTGTTACAAAGGGATGGTTTCTTAGACCCATTTAAAAGTTGCACCTAGAAACTCTGCTGGTGTCTTACTGGTACTTCTCCAGCAGAAACAGCCTGGCTCTGGCAGGGAGGGTGAGCTTCCTGCCCACGTTGCTTTTATGCTAGAAGGTTCTGCCCCGCCCATTTGCACACCAGGGATCAAATCCTTCATCCTTCCTCATGGGGAGGTGGGGAGACGGTATATCCCTGCCTGGATCCCCTGGTGAATTCCTGGCCACCTCTGTCTGAGAATTTCTGGCATAAAGAATACTTGATTTACATCCTTAAATCGAATTTCTAAATAAAATCTATGTGAAAATAATAATATGCATATTCAAAAAGAGGTATCTGGATTTTCTATACAGTTAAATTTAGACACATAATTAAATTACGAGATAATTTTTAATTCCCAGTCCTTTTTTGTTAGATGCTTACTTTCCCTCTACTGTTCTTTTCCAGCTTTTACTGTTTATTATATATCATACTGTGTATTCTTTTGTCACTTGCATCGTTTGTTCATCTTTTCCTTTTTCCTTTTTTTTTTTTTTTCAGGTTTTGCTGGTACAGGAATTTATTTTCATTGCTCTTTAATATTCTGTTACATGAACATAATTTGTTTCTTTCATTTCCTTTTGATGAAAATTCCTTGTACTTTTTCTTTATTGCAAATCATGGTGCTGTGGATACTTTTGTGTGTTTCTTTGTGCAGGGATACAACCATTTTTCTGGTTCTATTCCTGTAAATGAAATTGACGGTACTTGGAGCATGGCTATTTTCATTTTATTCTCATCGTTGCCAAGTTCTTTTACACTTTATGGTCCTACCAGCAGTGTATGAGGGTCCTCCTGGTTTCACATTCTTGCCACCGCTGTTATTAAGTTTAAAGTTTCTGCTACTTTGAAGGGTATGAATGTTTTCTTATTGTTGCCTTTCAGTTACTTTTTTCTTTCTCAAAAGCCCCTAAGCAACCAGATTGGAGGGAAATTGAATCTTCCTGGTTCATACTCATTATTATTTCTCTAACTTCCTCCATGGCTGATGTGAAAGACCCAGAGGTTATACACAGAGTAGAACATCTGAGGAGGTCCCTCTGACTGTCAGGCTTTCTCCTCACGTATCTGGTGTGTCTGTTGTCCAAATCCGTGTAACCCCTTGAAGGTGGCGTGAAGATTTCCATGGCCAGCACGGTCTGTATTTGCACCACACACCCATTTATTTCTCGGGTCCTGCTATTTTCCTGGGCTCCGGGAGGCCCGACTGCCAGGATCCCAGCAAAGTTCCTTCCCCCATCTGTCCCCAGAAGGAAGGAAACAAAACAAAACAAAACACTGGAAGCAGAACAAAAATAAAATCTCAATAAACTACCCTGCTCTAGAAGTATCTTGGTGGTTCCTCTACATAGCTACTCAGACTCTTCTGAGAAGCCTCTTCCAGGCTGCAAGAGTTTACAAACTCTCTTTCCAAATGTCTAATGTCCAGCTGTTCTACTAATTATTATTAATATTTAGGCCACTGCCTCAAAACCTTTTCACATCATTCCCAGCTGTTCGTGGCTTTGCTTCTCCCATCTTCATCTGCTTTCTTTCTCTTTTTCACATTCCTGCTGTCCCTGCATGAGCTCCTTTTCTCATTTTGGGAACAGCATCTGTGTTTAAAGAAAAGTCTCTTTGCTCCCCCCAGCTCCTTTGGGAACGCTTTCACAATCCTTGAGAAGACTTGCTGATTCCTTAGGAAACCCCGTTGTGTGCTGGTGATATCCAGAGTATGGTCCCCTTGTACGACTCCAAATATACCTTCCCAGACACCTCCCCTAAAACTGCACCCTCTTCTTCCTGCCCCACCAACTCATAACCCCCCATTCCTTCTTTATGTTTCCCTTCCGTTTTCACTATCTAATTATCTATTATACTTATTCACCTTTCTTTTGTCTTCCTTCTTCACTTAGAACAGAATGTCAATGAGGAAACTAAAAGTTAAATCAGAGATGTGTTGTCTGACGCACTGATATTTAAGATAAACTTTTTCTTTTTGGCGCAAGCAAATATGTAACCTTAGGTATAGATATAAAAATAAAAATCACAGTATACTTCATTTTCATTTACATTGTATTTGGGCATAGTTTCAAAAGAAGTGTCACTTTGGGGGAAAAGAGTTTTTGTTGTGGTTGATTTTAATATGCTGGTCATAAAACTGTCACTTTAAATTTTTAATTACTTCTGGAAACAAAGTGGGGATGTGCTCCATTAAAACAGTCATTGAGTCCCTAATATAATTTTCCTGGGGTCATTCAGTCCATTTTTTTGGCGAAAAATATGTGATAATAAGTGGAGTGAATAGATATGAAATCTCGCCAAGAAAATCATCGTTAAGGTTCTTGTTTCAGGTTTAGCTCTTCTCAGGAGACAGAGTCCACCTATCTTGTTAAACATCATGTGCTTGCAAGCTTTGGAAATTTTAAAGTTCAATCTACATGAATAGATATGCGATCTTGGCGAGTAAAATAAATGGTTCTTTAAAGTTCAAGCTAAAACTCTTAGCCCAGTAAGCTTTCTCGTGCCCTTTCGGAGACTCTTGTGACTATAATTTGAGAGTCATTGAGGAGAGAGGGCTGTAAAAAGGAGAGGGTCTATTGCGTGTGGGGTTACATTCCTCCTCTCCACAGTATTTGAAACACACAAACCCGGCAGCACTACACAGAGCCCTTTGTTCTTCCCCGTTGGGCAAAACACTAGATAGCTTACTGTAAATATGGCCGCCTGCCAAGCTGTGGCGCAGATTCTTTTTTTTAAATACTGTAAACTGGCACAGGCTCAAGAATTACAGTTCTTCCCCTTATTTACTTTCCCCTTCTATACTGAAGAGTTTCATCTATCGGAAGATAGAAAAGCAGTTGTTGTGGTCGGGGAAAAAAAAAAGCCCAAACAATCCTTTTTTTTTTTTTTCCCTGCCTTCCTCCTCCTCATCTCGGGTAGATGTCTGATGAAATAAACAGAATCCCTTCATCGCTCTTCACTTTGCAAAGAGTGATGTCCTCTGATGACACATGAAAAGAACTCGAGTGGAGCAGGGTGAGCTGCGTTGAAGGCAGACCACTGCTGAATACCATGCCTCTTTAAAAATGGATTCTGCATCGGTGTTTTCCCACTTGTCTCTGGTCATCCTGGCTCTACGTCTTGTTGTCCTGGAGTGTTTTGGGGGTTTGATTCTCATTTCCATGGGCCTGCTGTATTTCTGACGTGACCAAGTTGCCTTCCCCTTGTGTTGGAATTTGTGTGGCTGCAGCGGAATTGAAGAGGTGGAGGGAAGTGAAGGGTGTGGAGTTCTGCCTTTCAACTACAGGGTGTGTGCCTTTTGAAGCTTTGTTTTTAATATAAGAAAAAGCTTGGAAATGTATTTTTGAAAGGATTATTTGCTATGATATTAAGATCAAGATGCCAGAAAGAAGTAGATACTTTTTTGATATAAATGACATCTCACCAGAATCTTAAAATTGCAGCTTTATTGATTGATTGATTTTTGCACATAGAAACTTCTTCTAGACCCAAGTAAAAATCAAACGTATGTTGTGATTATTTTTTTTAAATCAAGCTAAGATTGAATGCACTATCGTTGCCTACTTCACTGACATTAAAAATATTTTATACGATAGACCATGTCAACATGTTTACTTTTTCATTTTGTTCATTAATCTTTGTTTCTTAAAAATGGGACGTTTCACTAGAATGTGATTGGAGGATATTTGTCTTGTTTCCAGATACAATTCACAGTAGAGGATATTATGTTGATAATCAGATAGGTTTTATGACAGTCTTTCTTTTTAGAATACGTGGAAGATCTGAGAAAGTATAGATGATTAAGAAGAGATAGGGAATCTGCTTCTACAAAGATGCTCTCAGTTACTATGGTGAATTTTCTTTGTACCCTAAGATATTTTCCATTGTTTGGGGGAGACTTTTCATTGGACTGATTAAAAATAAATTTAAAATTTGGGCAAAATATGTTGGTTTATTTGTGCCTCAGCTTTCTCATGTGAAAATTTAGGTTGTTACACTAAAGTGTAAGGATCCATAGGTTCTTTTAGGTAGTGATGTATGTAATTAATAATTCTTACTTTCAGTGTTCCTCTAGAAATACGGTATATAATTATACCATCATAGTGTAATTATAGTATAAGGAGTGGAAAAACAATTAGGCTGATATCTAGGGGGCCCAGTTCTTATCTTGGCCTTTATTAATAATAATATGACCTTGAGTTTATTGAATCGTCCTGGGCCAGTTTCCTCATCTATGAAATAATCAGTAGAACTAGATGATCTTAGATGTTTCTTCTAACATGAAGAGTCTAGGTTATTTTGCCTCTTTTATAGACTGGAATTTGTGAATAATGAAAACATGACATTCAATGTTGGGAATATTTACATTCATAGAATGTAGGTGTGTAATTTGAAGGAATTTTTCTTATCTGCTTAATTCCTACTGATTTTAGAATCCTTTTTCTGTTATTTACTATAGCCCTTTGTCATTTGATGTCATTCGCAGAATGTAAGAAAAACTGGCTTACAGATTAGGGTATTTGGTAATTTTGAAGAGTTCCTGTGCATATTAAACCTTCTAGGTGGGGGATACGATTTCATATCTTGAGTGGCAGCCTCAGAGCACCATGCCTTAAGACTTTGAGCCCAGACCCTACCTTTGAATCCTAGTTTTGTTACCCCAGATTTTCATCCCTGGCATAATTTATTGAAATGCTCCAATTCTGATATTCCTTGTCTCCAAAATGAGGATATGAATGACAGTTCCATAGATACATTGTGAGTATTAACTGAGTTTAAATTAGATTGTGTGTGTGACTACCCTTAACTTCAATTTTAACATTTTTAATGTCATCTTGCAGTTTAAGTCAGCAAATTTTTGTTGGGTATCTAAGGTACTGTGCTCAGGGGAAGCATATATATGCCTGGATAACAAGAATGGAAGGCACAATATGGAAAACTTAGTAAGACAGTGAATTGAGAGTACAGAAATGTCAATGGGATGATAGATTTCAGCAGGTAAGATTGTGTAAGACTGCATGACATGAGAAGATGGATTTGGGCAGAATAGAAGTTGCTTCAGGAGGAAATCAAGTACAGCATTGCTTTATGTAGAAAGAAATTGTGTTTAATCGCCTTAGAAACTGGAAACTTATGTAAAGTGCTGGTTTATTCTAATGTCTTATGAAAGACAACTACCTTCTTTGGATACTTTTCCCAAATCATATAACAAGCATGTATGTGTGTGTATATATATATATACACACACATACATATATACACATGTATAAAATCAGATATTGCTGAAAAATCTTTCGATTACAAGTGGTATATAAATTCTTCTAGTGGTAGGAGAGTGTTGTACTCCTGATTTTTTAACTAATTAGGATTACAAATTTCTTTAAAGGGATTAAACTATCTGAAGCATACTTAGAAATCAGTGGAAGGATTGGAATAGTTAATCTTAGGTATTATCACTTCTGTTCATGCTATAACTTAATAACTGTTTCTTTGGACTTGATCTCGTCGATATCTGAGTTTAAGTGTTACTGACTGAAGAATTAAAAAGGTATCAGCTTTTTCCTTCTCTATACCTTCCCTTTGGTAACAAATCATTTTTAATACTATTTTAAAATATGTATAATATAAATATATATATAATTATATAGTATTTAAAATAAGCTACTGTGAGTTAGATTGCCTATAAGATACATTGTATTTCTAATTGCCAATAGGAAATGTTTTTCTCAAACCTACAGTTAAGTTATTTTCTTACATGCTAAGAACTTTTCTCTAGTGTTTGACTGCATCTGTTCGGCTTTTGGGAATGCCGAGATTACCACTCACATCATCTTAAGGGATATGAATAGAATCACTGAGAAGGAGTGGTCAAGGCCAGAGCTTTTATTTGAAGAATGTATTAACAAGACATATAAATGCAGGGAATCTAGCATATGCATATTTTAAAAAGAGAAGATCACAGTGTAGTATCTAGAGTTCTGTTTCTGCCATTATTGTTAATTCTCTAGGAGATTTTCAGAAAGTGAGACATCTTTTTGCTTTGGTTTATTTATCCATAGAACACCTTTTAAGATGGAATATGATATTTAATGTTATGTTTTATCAGGAATAGATCTTAATTTAAATGCCTTATGGTTGAAAAACTAGTTAGTCTTCGTTTGCTAAAGCATCATGCCAGGTGCGTTTGCTTCCAGTTTTAGATACAGTCTATTGAAATTGTGACTGTGAATTGTTGGTACATGAGCAGCATTCACCCCTTATTTCTTTTCTGTCCAGGAAACCAACAGTAGTAAGGTGTTTGCAGAAGGAATAAATGAAAAATCAAGGGCAAAGAAATAATGATTTTCATGGAAAAAGTTGAAAAGTTGACGTTTTCCACCTTGTCCTTTTATTTTTTTTTAATTAAAAAAAATTTTGTTGATCTTTATTGGAGTATAGTAGCGTTACACCATTGTGCCAGTTTCTGCTGTACAACAAAGCAAATCAGCTGTATTTATACATATATCCCCATATCCCCTCCTTCTTGAGCCTCTCTCTCGAGCATCCCTCCCACCCTCCCCACCCCACCCTACCCTTCCATGTCATCAGCAGTCATCGAGTTGATCTTGTCCTGTTTGGGTGTTCTCACTAACTAGCTTATGACCATAAGCAATGACCTTATTTAATGTATCTAATCTTTAGTTTCTCCACTTGTGTAATCCCTATCATAATATCTGTCTCTCAGGTGACTTGAGGATTAAGTTAGATCATGTTTTTATTTTAGCAAAATTTTAAGAAAAGTGTTTGGTGTGAATTTGTTTGGCATCCCTCCAGAGTTCTTGGTGCTTTTGAATGTGTTTTTCCTCCATTTGTTGTCCTCTCTGGTGAATTAGAGACTACATTTAAAGGGAGTGTTTATACACAAGATTATTGGCATAAAATTTTCACTTTGTATGAGACAGAATATGCCTGTTTAATTCTGTGCTGTAATAGTATCTTTGGGAGCCTCTTTTGTCTGTGTATTTATAGAACTGTAGAATTTTGAAGTCGAAGAATTTAACCATACCACCCTCAGGATTACCTTCATTCTACAATTTTATAATTGTAGAATTATAAAACCAGTGGGTCCTCGGGTGTTTATCTAGTTCCCTCTGCAGACAGTTCCAGAGAAAATTTTACCAGCTCTCCTTTCTCCCACATGATTATAAGAATTAAAAGTAATAACGGGAATGTAACACCCATAACTTACTCTCTAAATAATATTTGTTAGTAAGATTGATTTTTCTGTTTTATTTTAAAGTAAGCCAGACTGTAAGCATGTCTGTTTCTCCAAATTTCAGCACCCTCTCCCATTCATCCATTTCTATTTCTTATAAACTGCATAGTTAGGGAAACTCCTACCTATACCTCTTGATTTTGACAGCATGCCATGTAATTTTACCCGAAATAACACACATCTGTTTCTTTCATATGTAGGCTTGCTGACACACACGTACATGTAGAGACAGAGCTACAGAGGAAGCCTAATTATTTGATTCTTCTAATCAGACCACTTTCGGGATTACCTTCACAAGAAAATCTTGAGCCAAGTAAATTGAGTAGTAACCTTTTCATTGCTTAGTAAAGTTTTTTGTTGTTTTTCATTTTTAATTGTTGAATTATTGGTTTGCAGTGAGTTGTCTGTTGAGCCATAGGAACATGAGTATTGAGTAGACAGAAAAGCTGTCTTCCGAACTCTCAGGTCGGTTTTTGTGCCTCCAGTGGCCTATTTGACCAGGTCAGTCCTGGAGTTCGTGGGGTCCAGGTTTCCTTGCATAAGGCAGGAACTCTGCTTTGTTCTGTGGTCAGACTGCACCACCAAGTCTGGGCAGTTGTCTTGCACCTGTCCCTGGCCATCCATCCCCATGGGACAGATCTTCCCATCCATCACCACTGCTAGCAAAACACTTAAAAGTGCATGCCTCCCTGCGGACGGGCTGGCTTGCACCATCTCGGTCTACAGCAAAGCAGGCTGTGACTGATTTAGAAAGTTACTGCTTCTCAAAAGGCCGTGCTGGGTTCCAACTCTTCCATGCCATCAATTGCTTCTGATTCTAAGGGATTCTGCATGGTGCCTGCAGAGACTGACAGCCAACACAGCTAACTGTGAGCTCAGAGGCAAGTCGCGTTGCTTTTTGCAGTGTAGCTCACTGGGCCTTTCCTCCTGCAACTTTACTGTGCTTGTTTTTCCTTGTTCTCCTCATTAAGATCCTGCCAAGGGGGAAATCAGTGTCTCTGGATAAGAATTTCTATACTGACATTAAAGTGGGCACAGTCCATTTGTGGTAGAGAAATGGCCGATTATGCTTTAACCTTTAGAGAAACTGAAGGATTTAAGAGAAATAGTGAGCATTAGTGATTACACTCCTGCTGAAGAACTGCTTGTCGGTTTTCAGATCTGTTACCACTTAAGTTCTGTCTGTTGATTTTTTCTTTTTAGTCCAACTCCGGTTTTTCATGCTTCAAGTCAAGTGTATGTTTCTGATAATGGTGCCATTTGGGGCACTTAAATTTCTATGGGCAAATTCTGTAGTCATGAAGCATGGGGGGGTGAATGCAAAAGAAGAGCATTAGAAGGTCGCTTCTGTATGTCAGTGTGAAATTGTATTCTAACTTATTTTTAATTCATGTCATGGGCACCTTAAACAAAATTTCAAAAGAGCTCTAGATTTTATCCATTTATAGCCAACACTTTAAAACCACATGAACTCATAACTGCAGGGCCACTTATGGAATCACAATTTCAATACTTGCCTTTGTAATCCATTCTGGATCATTTTTGCATAAACACTATTAAGGGAACTGATTTCTTCCCCTGGCTGACAGGTAATTAATTGCCACGTGTGACCAGTCCCTCGACTTGCAAACAGTTCTAAAGTGCTGACTCCATTTTTACAGAAAGCAGTTAAGGGCAGCAAGCGGCAGAAGAGGAACAGACCGGAAAGGAGCTGAGTGTAACAAGCTGAGAAAAGGCAGAGAAGGGAAGTTAGTACCAGGAAAACATCCTAGTGGAAAAAAGCTGTCTCCACAGGGTTGTGTCTTTGGGGAAATCCCACTGGACAGAGTGGAGCAGGAGACTTATGAATTGAGATGACCACTTTCTGGGGTCTCCCTGTGAATATACCTCCTAAACAGCCATTTGTGCCTTTTATATTGTCCTATCTTTTCTTTTACTCAGACTCTTTTTTCCAGTGCCTGTTGACATACGCATCCAGTCTTCAGGTCTCTTTTTGCAGCTTCCTCCCTCACCCACGTTTAATGAGCCGTTACATACTGATAGCATGTGCAGGGTTCCCATTGCCCTCCGTGTAACCAGGACCAGGGAAGGATTAACTTTGTGATTGTGTTTGTTAAAGTACCATGTTAATTTCATGAATAATAAAAACATGCCACTGCTCCTTATGTATTATTGTTATTGAAAATGATGATGATGTAAGAGTAACGATGTAATAATAACAGCAGAGACAAGGCTAGGGCGTGGGGGGAGCTAAAAATAACGCTGCTGGAGAAAGCGCTGCTGGAGAAAGCGCTACTGCACAGCTCAGAGTTCCTCTCTCTTCCCTGGGCTGTATTCTCTGAGGAGGTAGTAATTCAGTTGAAACACTCTCTTAATATTAAAAGCACATCCCAGCCAGAGAAGTTAGAGCTCTCTTTCCCCCTGTAAGTGACTTCAAGGGGAAAATGGAAGTGTGCCGAGGCTCAGAGCTGAGAGACCCTGCCAGAGCCTGAGCGCGGGTGGTGGTGGCCGAGGGAGCATGGAGAAGAGGGAGGGGACACGTGACTGGCCTCACCTGGGGAGAGGTGCGGCCACTCCTCTGGCATGGGCATCAGGAGAAGTGATGGATCTGGGGGACAGCTAAGTGGAAACGACAGTACTTGGTGAGTGGTTGATGGTGGGGTTTGGGGAGAAGGGCGAGTTCAGGATAATACCTGGGACCTGGTTTTGCCTCTGGGTGGATGGTAGAGGAAGTACAGCAGGAGGGCAGGTTTGTGGGCAAAGAGTGAGAGTTGCTTTGATGTGTCTCTGGGTGGGTGCATACTGGGTAATTTGTAGTTGTTTTTTTTTTTCTTTTTTTTTCTTTAAGAGGAGTGTATTTCTGTTTTTCAGTATGTGGCATTGAACATAAGAAAAACAGGTTTTAAATTATTATTTTTTTAAGTTAGCTTCTTCCTCAAAGGCTTTTCTAGTTTTCTCTTTACTGTCACTAAAGTAATGCTGAACATAAATCCTTCGTGCTGTGGATAATGAAAAATTTGTGTAGTTCTCTACCCTTAGGAGGTATATTACATTTGCCTTTGTGCCTTTATGGATGTTAGGTTGGGATTGTGGTTAAGCTAATGAACTGAAGAACTCAAGCTGATGGTCTCATCATTCAATCCAACAACTTGTCTTAAATTTCAGGCTAACATCTATCTATACATGATTGCTTAGCTAGAATTCTTTAGGGACATTAATATTTTTCATATTAAACCCAAGCTGAATTTTAATAGTTGTTTTTTCAGTTTGAGAGTACCTTTAAACTTTTTAATATATTATAGGTTTAGTTGAATGATGCCATTGTTGACTTACCATTATGATAGTATTTATGTAATGTGATCTAGACCAACAGAACAATTACAGTATATTGAAAGTTTAAGGGGGGAAGAATCAAGATGGCAGAGTAGGAGGACGTGCGCTCACTCCCTCTTGCAAGAGTACCGGAATTACAACTAACTGCTGAACAACCATCGACAGAAAGACACTGGAACTCACCAAAAAAACCCACCCCACATCCAGAGACAAAGGAGAAGCCGCAATGAGACGGTAGGAGGGGCGCAATTGCGTTAAAATCAAATCCCATAAATGCTGGGTGGGTGACTCACAAGCTGGAGAACAGTTATACGCAGAAGTCCTGAGGTTTCTGAGCCCCACGTCAGGCTTCCTAACCTGGCGGTCCAGCAACGGGAGGAGGAATCCCCAGAGAATCAGACTTTGAAAGCCAGCGGGATTTGATTGTAGGACCTCCACAGGACTGGGGGAAACAGAGACTCCATTCTTGGAAGGCACACACAAAAGTGTGCTCACCAGGACCCAGGGAGAAGGAGCAATGACCCTATAGGAGACTGAACCAGACCTGCCTGCTGGTGTTAGAGGGTTGCCTGCAGAGGTGGGAGGCAGCTGTGGCTCACCGAGGAGACAGGGGCACTGCTAGCAGGGGTTCTGAGAAATGCTCATTGGCGTGAGCCCTTCCAGAGTCCACCATTAGCTCCACCAGAGAGCCTGTAAGCTCCAGTGCTGGGTCGCCTCAGGGGAAACGACCACCAGGGTGGGAACACAGCCCCACCCATTGGCAGACAAGCAGATTAAAGTATCACTGAGCTCCACCCACCAAATCGGATTAAAGTTTTACTGAGCTCCACCCACCCAGCCCAGTCCACCATCAGTCCCTCCCATCAGGAAGCACCCATGAGCCTCCTAGACAACTTCCTCCACAAGAGGGCAAACAGCAGAGTCAAGCAGTATCAGCAGTATTTCATCTTGTGGAACTGAAAATCCCAGCCACAGAAAGACAGAGAAAATGAAAAGGCAAAAGACTTTGTACCAGATGAAGGGACAAGATAAAACACCAGAAAAACAACTAAATGAAGAGGAGACAGGCACTCTTCCGGAAAAAGAATTCAGAATAATGATAGTGAAGATGATCCAGGACTTTGAAAAAAGATTGGATGCAAAGATCAAAAAGTTGCAAGAAAAGTTTACCAAAGACCTAGAAGAATTAAAGAACAAACAGAGATATGCAACACAATAACTGAAATGAAAAATACACTAGAAGGAACCAATAGCAGATTAACTGAGGCAGAAGGATGAATAAGTGACCTTGAAGACAGAATGGTGATAATCACTGATGCGGAAAAGAATAAAGAAAAAAGAATAAAAAGAACTGAAAACAGCCTAAGAGACCTCTGAGACAATGTTAAACGCACCAACATTTGCATTATAGGGGTCCCAGAAGAAGAAGAGAGAGAGAAAGGACCTGAGAAAATACTGGAAGAGATTATAGTTGAAAACTTCCCTACCATGGCAAAGGAAATAGCTACCCAAGTCCAGGAAGCTCAGAGAGTCCCAGGCAGGATAAACCCAAGGAGAAACACGCCAAGACATACAGTAGTCAAATTGACAAAAATTAAAGACAGAGAAAAGTTATTAAAAGCAACAAGGGAAAAACGACAAATAACATACAAGGGAAGTCCCATAAGGTTAACAGCTGATGTCCCAGCAGAAACTCTGCAAGCTAGAAGGGAGTGGCACAATATATTTAAAGTGATGACAGAGACGAACCTACAACCAAGAATACTCTACCCAGCAAGGATCTCATTCAGATTCGAGGGAGAAATCAAAAGCTTTACAGACAAGCAACAGCGAAGAGAATTCAGCACCACCAAACCAGCCTTACAACAAATACTAAAGGAACTTCTCTAAACGGGAAACATAAGAGAAGAAAAGGACCTACAGAAACAAAAACAAAACAATTAAGAAAATGGTAATAGGATACATACATATCGATAATCACCTTGAATGTAAATGGACTAAATGCACCAACCAAAAGACACAGACTGGCTGAATGAAAGTTTATGTGTCTAATATTTTGGTTGCTATGTCAGTTCAAACAGTTGTGTTCACTGAAAACCACTTCTTAATTTTTAGGTAGCTTTTGAAATGTAGCAAAGTCTCATGACATCCATTTTGTTATATATATATTATATATACATATATATATTTATTTATTATATATACATATATATGTGTGTGTATATATATATGATAGTGACTCAACTGTAGAGGTACTGGAACCTTTTTTTGCACTTTTCAAGTGACATGAACTTTTTAAAATGGATAACCTTGGAGGTGACAAAACTGAAGACTGGGTTCATAGAATGTAACATACTTTCTGAATTTTTTAAGGGCTGTTTTTACTTACAGCGTTTCACATAGCCTTATAGAAAATAAGTCACCATACATAAAACATAAGGGTGAAGGTGTTTTTTTGTAGATTGCATCACTGAAATCACATTGCCAGTGTAATTGTAAATTTAGCTATTGTTTTAGTAATAAAATCCAAACATAACTGAATGTCATTTTACTGATTTGATGTTCTAGCAAATTCATTTCTAGTATAGTTCTTGAAGAGGTTTTTTTGTTGTAATTTTAGCTTTTGATATTCAGGGTAGAATGTGATCACTCTAGATTTAAGTATGTGAGAGAAAGAAAATCAGAATTTTTTGATGATCTAATAGGTTTTATCTTTGCATTTCGTAGTTAGGGAGGCTTGTGAACTATGAGAAGGAATAGTGACATTCCTTTGGTTTGAATTTATCAGTTTAGATTTTCCTGAATTAGGACTTGTCTTGAAATTTATAAGTGAATTTTAGAACCAGTAACTTTTTTTCTCTTCTAGCATATCTTCTAGAATATCTTAATGCTTTCAAAAAACAAGTGTATAAAAAAGGAAGTCGCTGAAATTACTTCAAAAATTCCCAAACGCTTCGATCACGTAGTTGGCAAAGGAGTTACTTACTGTACAGCACGTAGAGCAGGCACATATGCCAATTATAGTGTGAGGTCAACCTTATCTTTAAGAGGAGAAAAAACTTCTCTCTGTATGCATTGAATCGTCCGTTATGGGTTTTCCAGGAGCCCACTGATAGCAAGTATTTTGCCTAGTTATCCCCCCAAATATCCTCATACTTGTCAAACCATGTCTGCCTATTTTGGATTCAGAATCCGTGGTCTCTATACCTACAAGGAATGAATTTGGGATATGGGAAAAGGCATGGAAACCCATGCATCCTGCTTCATCATAGTTAATGTCCTTGTGTGTGGATACACCTGCTGTGTTACCATCTTCTTTGATTTGGAAACCAAACTACATTTATCCAGATAGGTTTTCAGCACACTAGGTTTTTAAAAATTCCGTATTTCTTGAAATTTTTTTTGAGATTTATATAAAGATTTGGAAAAGTGAGATTGGTAGAAGTTGGGAAATAAAACTTTAAATTCATGAAAAATAGGATTTTCTGGCTTTTTTTTTTTTTTTTGACCTGTAGATTTTGATATCAAGGACAGCATTTTTGTCATGTATTGAAATGCTTTGAAACCCCTATGGCCATCTTATAAACTGATGAACTTTGTCGTGACAGTTGTCGAGGGTCCCAGTGGCGTCAGTGGCTAGAATTTCCAAGAGTTTGTGAGCTTTGGTGAGGTAAATAATTACACTTTCATTTTCACTAATAGCTAACTGAAATGGAGCATCTCCCTTAACTATGAATGCAGGCAGTAAACCATAGTAGTATTGACAGACTGTGACTTTGCCACTGGTAGACATCACAGATATTTTCATATCATTATAGTTGTTGTAGATGTCTCAAAATATTGAACCTCATCACTACTTTAAAATTACAGTATTTATTAGACCCACATTAGATCTTCTTATTTAATAGATTAACAAGCAGTACATTACTATATCACATTTTAAAATATTTTGATAACTCAGTCTTTTTAACTTCTATGTAATCTAGTTATATAGTACCAAAAAATACACATTATTCTGAGAAGGAGTCCATAGATGACCAGACTGCAAAAAGGAGCCATGGTACAGATAAAGGCCCCTGGGCAGGGGAACCGAGCAGATGGGTATTTTAGAGCTGGGTTTAACCAGCACCTCACCGTGAGACCTTTGCCAGTACCTCACAGACATGCCATGCGACGTGCACCCATTGACTTAGGAAATTACTGTAAACATAAAACAAGGGAAAACATTTTGAAAAATTTTAGTATTGTGCCTACAGAAGATTTATTAAGTGAAATTGGGTTTTTTGCCTTTGTGAGAACATGCATATATTATTATTAATTGTTAAGAGCATAAATGAGGCATATAATATAATTTCTGCATTCACTCTGGCATTTCAAAGTATAACTCAGCGTTATTACACTTTACAGTGAACTGCTACAGGGACACGCTGGTTTCAGCATAGCTCCAAAAACATGACCATTCACGGAAGCAAAGAGAATTACTTTTCCTTAAATATTTCTTTTTCAACTGATTCCTGTAGTCTCCGATCCTCTAATCCAAACCCATGGGTTTCAGTGCTCCCCAAAGCAATGGGTCAGTCGGGCAAATCATGGGAGAAAAGTGCATGCTTCAATTCCAGCACACCAAAGGGTAGCAGCATGGTGAACTCCCTCTGTCTACTCAGTATTTACTCAGTATTATTAATCAAGAAATATGAGAAATGGGAAGAGGAAAGAACAGATATGGAGAATGATATTTGATGTTTTATAAAAGTTGCATTTTTACAGTGACCTTAGGTAGGTCACAAATATTACAGCATTTAACAAATGAGCAAACAAATAGGTATCAACTTATTAAATGGTTGTGTTACTTAGAAGTTACCAAACTTAGCTTATTGTGCAAGACTAATTGTAAAGCCATGTGACTGAATTAAAATATAATTACTGAGTAAAATTAGGCATTAATGTTGAAATGTGAGATTTTTTTCTTTTGGAATTTTCTCTGTATAATGCACCATTCATTTTTTCACTGATGCCTGAGATTGACTATACAATTTGGTCAGGAGGGTTTTTTTCACCCCTTTGAATTTATAGGTGAGACCTGATACATGAAGGTGAGACGATATATATATGAAGGGTCGACTTTAATTATTAAGATTAGTTCCGTATTTTCATTTGTTAAATCCTATCCCTTTGTGCCTGGGACTTTGATACATAGCAGACATATTTTGAAGGTCTGGTAAGTGAATGAGTGACTGAAAAATAAAAGGAAGATGTGTTGTGTTGTGGTGAGTCAAAATCCTGACGGAGTTTGACTTGGGAATATCTAAAATGTCTGTTCATTCAGAGAAATCTAACAGCAGTGCAGACACCACTACAGATCAGAAGATGAGAGAAAGGGAAGATGTATATAGTGAGAAAAATAAGTTCACGCAGCTAAGTAGCCCTGGAATCCCCCAGGAACTCTGGAGTCTGTCGTTCACACAGACTTATTCCCAGCGTCTCTGTATGAGGCGCTCAGGGCACCTGTCTTCCCCATCGTCCAGGTGGAGCCCAGGCAGGGAGGCACCTCTATGAGCTTTACAGATGAGATGCAGAGCTGGGTTTCCTGATTCAGAGTTTGGCCACCTTTCCGCCATATCCCACTGGTGTGATGTGGGAAGGGAGAGGGACCCTGGGGAGAATGAAGAGCTGTGGAAAGAAATATAGGAAGGGGTAGTGAAGAGACGCACCTTGGGACCCTTGCTGTGGGGACTGAGAGGGTCTCCTTCAGTCCTCTGCTGAAGTGTACATCCCTCGGAGACCCTTCCCAGCCTCCCGGGCTCCTCGGCCCTCCCCTCTGCCGAGTCTGGTTTTCCTGGGATGTGATGCTCTCTCTTGTACTCCACAGCAGTTATCCCAATGTGTAATTATTTATTTGGGTAATGGTTTTGTTAAATACCTCTTTTGTGTGTGTGTGTGTGTGTGTCACATCTTTTGTATCTAAAAAATAAGTGAATGAATATAACAAAACAGAAACAGAAACTCACTGATAAAGAGATGAAACTAGTGGTTACCAGTGGTGAGAGGGAAGTGGAGAGTAGCAGGGTGGGTGTAGTGGGGTAAGAGGTACAAACTAGTACATATAAAATAGATAAGCTACAAGGATATGTTGTACAGCACAAGGAATAGAGCCATTATTTTATAATAACTGTAAATGGAGTATAATCTATACAAGGATTGAATCACTCTGTTGTACACCTGAAGCTAATTTAATACTACAAAACAACTATACTTCAAAAAAAGAAAACACACAAAAAAACCTCTTTTTCCCTCAAGAGTCTAGATTGTAAGTTCCATAGCAGTGAGAATGGTGCCCATCTCTTCCCTGCTGTAGTTTCAGAGCATAATGCCTGGTCTACTGAAACTTTGGTGAAAGTAGGCATGAATATATACTATGTTATCAGTGGCTGGAAATAATAGAACGGCCAGTATGGAGAAAAAGACTCAGAAGTACTTTTAATGAAAGGAAGCAGTGCAAACGGCTTGCAATCTTGGGGAATGCCCTGAATTTTCCAGGAAATACATCTTTTAAGTATTAGTTGTGTGGTTATGTCCCCCAATTTTGAATTCAGAAAATATGGTCACCTGTACCTCAGTAACCTTGAAGGGAAGGTGCACCTTGTAAGAATGGAGAAGGAAGGGCCCTGGAGCTAGAGTGAGTATTCACCTGAGCTCTGGGTGGTGTTATCACAGACTTAACAGTTGAAGAGATGGTGGACCAGAGACAGTGAATTTGTCTGAGATTCAGATGATTAGGGGTCAAACCTGAGATTAAAACTAGAGCCCATGATTCTCCAGTAATTGCATCGTATTTGAGGAGGATGGAAACAGACAATGTCAGAGGTCTGGAAGGGCGTCAGCTTGCAGAGCTACTGCTGGGACAAGTTTCAGTGTGGTCCTCCCATTCCTTAGCTTATGCTGTCTATACTTACAGCTGCCTCTAGAGTTCTGTATAATAACTGATGTTCGCAGTAATTACTGAGTCATTGGCAGAATGTTGAATTATATTGCTTTTAAGAAAGAAAAGAATATCATAGTGTAGGGATTTTTCCTCAAAGTGGTTAAAGGTTTAGCAGTTTATTTCTGTTATGGAGGAAACTTAGGTCAAAATTGATCCCGTGTAACTGATGTGGGCTATCACTTTAGAGATTCGTTTCATTTAAAATTCACTCTTGATGTGTATTATCTTTGCATTCTTTTAATCCCCAACTTCTTTTAGGTTATCTGTAAACAAACACTTCATAATTTTCAAATTCAGCAGAGGTTTATTACCAGGTGCAAGAATACACCATAGTTAATGTATGGTTTCTGCCTTCTAGGATCTTACAGACCAGTGAGGGAGAAAGACATATACATAGATATTTACAATCCTAGGGTGCTGATGCCACGACAGGATTGAGTGGCATCGTAGCAGACTGTCTATGAGGGTGACAGCTGTGGCCTGAGTCATACACTCCATTGTCATGGGAGCCCCAGGTTTCATGGATCTAAAATATAATTTCTTGTCAGTCTATGTTTAATATTGTGTTGTGAAAGATGTTAGCATTATATAATTGTATTAAAGCAAAAACTTACATGAAGCATCTATGGAAATACATGGTGCGTAGCATTTAGAGTTTTTAAAAATTCTCTTTCATAAACCCAGTCAATTACTATGTGAATTGGAAAATTCCAAAATCTGAGAATATTCTAACAAACATTGATTCAAAAGCATGATTCTGTTTATAATCCAAACACATGCTAAAACCAAACAGGGATGATTAATCTTTAATATGTCAGATGCTTATAAAATTTTTTTTAAAAAGTTCTTTAGGGAAAAGTGGGTTTGTTACTGATGAAAATATACTTCTAATTACAATGGAGTTTTTGTGATGTTTTTGGCTGAGTTGTTTGCTTTTCCTATGACTTCACGATAAGATCCTTTAATACCCGTAGCATACAGTAAGAAATTGACAAGCATACTGACTACAGTTACATAGCGTATGGATCTTGGCCTGTGTTACTATGATCCTGTTTCAGTTGAAGCTTATTTTTGGTTTTGTTTAAAGAAGAAAACACACACTGTTATGTGGAGAAAAACATATATACAGTATACTTATGCATATGTGTATATATATAAATTAATAGTGTTAATTATATAGTTTTATTTTTATAAACTTCTTCTCTACAGTGCTTGATGCTAAATAAGCAAAATGAGAACGAAGTGTGAAGCAGGGGGAGATGAGAAATGCCTTTGTATTGCCAAGATTTTACTAAGTGACTTGTGGTATCCGTTCTATATTTCTGTGCTTGAACAGGCTGCCATTTCTCCTTGTCACTATCACTGAGAACTTCCTTCCACTTTATTTGGCTCCCTTTGCTTCCTGCCTAGAGTTGAGCCAAGCCAAGCCAGGGGCTCTGCTACACCACTGGGCATCAGTTCCCCATCCATACCTACCTGCCTTGGTCTCCCCTCTTGAGAGCTCACCTGTCCCCAGCCCCCGTAACCAGTTACACAGGATCTTCTAATTGATTATGTGTAAAGATGTAGCTCCCCATATACACGACACTGCCATTTTTACAATTTATAAATTATTAATTTGGGGGCATCTATGAGCATCTTGAAATTATATCTAACATTTTGTGTATATGTTACATATGGGAGAAGAGTGGGTACACAGATGTTTCTCAAAGGGTTGGGACCCCAAAAACATGGGGAAAAATGGGAGCTGACTCTTAGATCCCCTGCACTTCCACCAATACCACCATAGCCTCTTTTTAAAAAAAAAAAAAAATTAAACTCTGGTTCTTGAACAGTTGTGAGAAGCTGTAGTGATGATTAATTTATTTGGGCACCTATGAAATTTATTGGTACTCATTTGTTTCTCCTCTAGTTTTATAGCTATATTTGCCAATTTTGAGTGTTGAAACTGAAGGTAACTAGAATCCTTTTGTTTGGGGGGGATGGGGAGGGAGTATAGATCTTTTATGTAACCCAAGGGGACATGAAAATCATAGGTGATAAAAATCCTAACTTCAATCAGGAATGTGTAAGAACCATGTGGTGCCGTAAATTCTAGTTATGAGATGTTCAAATCATTAGCTTTTTATTTTTTTACTTAACTCTGGTGAGGGCAAGGTAGAGAACTCAGTACATTTGGTCAGATGTTGAGTGCAGTTGCTCTGAGAGCACTGGCTTATCAACTTTTCGGATGATATCCAAGTTGAATGGTCCAGAAGAGAAAATTAATAGAACTGTGTAAGGAAGTTGGTCTGGAATTACAGATCAGCAAAAGCAGTTCAGTTATCATTTCATTTTAGCATGACTTCTTCTCTTCTGTCATGATGATCCAAAGGAATGATGCTTGAAAAATAGGTATGTTTTGTGACTTAGCAAGTGAATCACATACGTAGCATTTTGGGTTGTGTTTTTTTTTTTTTTGCAGGCTTTTTTTTTTTGTGAGTTGTGGTTTAGCTTATTTTATATTATGTATGTAGTGTTTTTGTAGCTGCTTCCTCTTTTTCTAGACCAAACTTTGTTTATGGAAATACTGTTTTTTGGTATGCTATTATCCTGTTTAAAGGAAATTGCCAATTAAATATTAACTTATTGGCCAAGTACTGTAATGGATTAGGATAAGCGTAGCTATAAGTGTCTCGAAAATGGAAGCATTTTTTTTTCCTTGAGATTCTAGGGCCTACTACTTTTAGAAACCTCAGTGATTAAGCAGTTTCGTATAATTTAAATTTAGGAAACAAAGAACTGAGGCATAGCATTTTAATAAGGGGTTTACCTTGTATTGGGAACACATAGTTGAATAAATATAGCCCTTTTGAAAGAGAATCCTTTCAGTGCATTTTCATAATTTAAGGATACTTGTTTGTGGTTTTCTCTTATAATAATACTCTATAAACAGAAGTAAAAATTTCTGACCTCAGTGTGTTTCTCTCTTTTTTGACCCGCTCCTCACCTTCATAGCCTTTGCCTTACTGTGAGTTTTAACATGCCAGGGGCTAGCGTGGGTTACACCTCTATCCCATTTTCTATTTAAGTGACAATTGAAAAGGAAAGGATATAGTGGGGATTGAAAAACAGAGAAAAATTAACAGTCAATATGCTGCAATTTAGCAGAGATAATTAATGTTAAATAGAAAGGCTCTGATGGAAGTTTCATCATAAAAGTTTGTCATGTTAGCATTTTCGTATTTTCTTCTAGCAAGAAATAAGTTTAGATATCACAAAAATGCTTTCTATTTGGAGCGATATGTGCATTATATTTGCTTAACTATGATAAAGTTCTGACTTGGGGCAGCCTTCCATGTTATACTACCATATAAAAAATACTTATAGTCTAGTCACTTAGAAATGTACCTGAGAATTCAGTCCTCTCTCTATAGAGGAGGAGGGCGAAGATTATGACATTTGAAAGCACAGGTATGTTTTCAGTAAGTAAATGGGCTTGTCTTTTATTATATAATGCTGATTTTAAAGATTTACAAATACAAATTTGACCAGAGTTATGAAGTTATGACCAGAGAACTGTGGGAAAGTGAAATTTTATTCGGGTAACAAGACTGTTTTTACATATACGCATATATGCTACTGTGACAGCAGTTTTATAAATGTGTCTGTTCTTGGGTTTTGTGCCGTATACATAAGGTTATTTGAAGAAGTGGTCTTTTTGTTTGAGAAATAATGTCATACTACTGTGTGGGTCGTAAGTATCTCTTTTAGCAAATTCCAGTTTAGAGTGGATAGATTTATATTACGCTCCCAGTATATTCGCATGTAGGAAACTGTGGCTCAGAAAGCTACAGCCTAGATCTATAACCTTTATGGATGAAACTACTGACAAAAATTCCTCTTTTTTTTTTTTTTTTTTTTTTTTAACCAGGGTGTCTATTCCACAAGTATCTATCTTGAAATGAGAATTTGCTATTTGTATGTTCATATAGTTTTCTTCAAAATTATATAATATACATATAAATACAGGACACAATTTTATGGATTAGCAAAATCACTTGTACATTTACCGCAGATTTTAGTGTCGTCAGTATTTTAAATACTTTGGGTAAAATTTTCTCAAATATACAGGGAGCATATTTTCTTTATTACAGCAACAGTGGCCTCCATTGTTTGATAAGTATAACATATAAAATACTTTAAAATTTGTCCCTTTTCATTCTGTTAACTTGCATGATGAGGGTTTTATTCTGTGTGTCTGAGATTTGCATGTGAACATTATGTGATTTTAGTGGCACTCAGGAAACACCAGCTTATGTCGGGTTGTCTGCTAAGAACCTCACGCACGTGAGTCATGGAATACACACACTAACCCGATGTGATGGGAATGTGCCCTGTTCCCATTTTAAAAACAAGGAAATACAGGCTCAGAAAGGTTAACTAATTCGGTCAAGGTAGCAGGACCAGGATTTGATCTTCAAAGCTGAAACTTGACTTTTCTTCTTTAGATTTCTGACGAGAAACCTCTTTATTCAAAGTGTTACGCTTGTCATTTGTTTTATTAGGAGGTGGCTTGTCAGTCTCCTCCCAGTGATCATGGTGGACGTCCAAGCTTTAGAGCAGTTTGTACCACATTTGTTGTTTGCCAGTGATATGCGCACAGTAGGTGACTGAAGGGACAGGGAGGGTCCCTGCCCTTCCCCCGGGGAGGGATGCTGCCCTCGGTGGTGTGCGACAGTCTTGTCCCAAGGTGCCTTGGGAGTACTGCCTGGGAAATGCAGGAAAGCTTTCTTCTGGCTGTTATACCAGGGTTTGAAGTTCAACAGTTGTAGATCTGGAAAAGGATGGGGGTAGAAGTTGAGTAAGGTGTTCTGAGCAAAAGAAAGGATCAGCAAAGATCATGAGACAGAAGCATTGTGATGAATGCAGGGCCCATCAGCATGCTGGGGCTTTTGTCCAAGATGCTTCTGTGTGAAAGCATTCTACTCCTAAAGGAAAAAACCTAAGGTGACACGCTACCTGCTTGGGACTTCTAATCTTTGGCATACCTCACGTACCCCAGGAGGTCTCTGGACCTCATCTTGAGGTTTGCTGTTAGATATTTTACTGATAAATTGTGGAGGGGGCAGGAACAGTGAGAAGAATCCTTACTGTGTGCAGAACACTGACATTTAGACATTTTCTAACAGTAAGAACAGCTCATTTTAAACTCTTTGCTATTGAAATAGGTGGTAGTTTAATTTTGCTCAATTCCATTAAAAACTTTTTTGATTTCCCCCTTTCATTGAAATAGTTAGTGAGATTAGTTAGGTGATCGAGGTTTTTTTTTAAATATAGCATAAACTCAGGATAAAATCATCAAATCACTACATTTCCACTGCTAATTTGGAGTATAATGTTTCTGTTCTCATTTCATGTTTCCCCTAGTTACAAAAGATTTAATTTTATGCTTCTAAAATGAAATCATCCTTGATTGAGGTGAACCTGTATCATTCATAATTGGGTGTGGTGCATTTTTATGATATTTTCATAAAGATAACTTTATGAATTATATTTCTTTTGGAGATACTTTGTACACCCATAGCATTGAAAAAAATCTGTGTTTAACTATTAGCTTTCTATCATTATTTTATATCAGGATTTTTAAATTTCAAAATACCCAGCACAGGATTGAAAAACAAATATGCCTTTATAGCCATTTATTCTACAGAATAATGTAATGTATTTTGTAATACGATCCTTCTGAAAATGTATTTTATTTTTTCTTTTTCCAGTTATTTCTCTTCATTGGGTGAATGATTATTTGCAAGGTTGGGTAGGGTTAAAATAATTTTTACATGTCCAAAGGTGTAACTTATAACTTATGAATTGTGTAATAATTTTTCACACTGTGTAATACTTATTTTAGGAGGTGGTAAAAGAGTTTTTCATCTCGAAGTGAAAGAAGCCATTAAGGTGAACCCCTTTTATATACAGTGACACATCACTAGGATATGGTTCCTTATTTACAGTACCTGGGTTGGCCTAGGGTGAAACTCTGTCCTGTAAAACAATAAAATCTTAATAAAACATCTTAAGTCAGCAAGAAGAGTGATAATAGATCCGCTACTATGACTTATCTACAGGAAGTTTGTTTTGAGTAGCAGCAGTGGTTGTTTCCTATAGGAATATAATTATAGGAACAATATGCCTTTTTCTTTTTTCTTTTCTTAAAATTTTTATTGAGATATGGTTGCTTTACAATGTTGTGTTTCTGCTGTATAGCGAAATGAATCAGCTATATGTATACCTATATCCCCTCTTTTTTGGATTTCCTTCCCATTTAGGTCACCACAGAGCATTGAGTAGAGTTCCCTGTGCTGTACAGTAGGTTCTCATTAGTTACTGTTTTATACTTAGTAGTGTATATATGTCAATTCCAATCTCCCAATTCATCCCCCATGCCCTTTCCCCACCTTGGTGTCCATATGTTTGTTCTCTACATCTGTGTCTCTATTCCTGCTTTCCAAATAGGTTCACCTGTACCATTTCAGAAGTACAGTTTTTACTTTATGAAAATACAACACATTCTTTGTAGAAAACTTTTGTGCAAACTGTCTTTTCATTACCACTTGTATTTACTGCATCTCATAAAAATTGTCCTGTGTTGTTATATATTCTAGAATACATGGATATATGTGTGTGTGTGTATATATATACATATATATGGAAGATATCTATAATTATCTTATGTTGTTATATTTAAACAATCCTCTATTATTAAAAAAGTTGTTTCTTATGGTGGTTTTGGCAAACTATAAATTTAGAATTGACTGATTTCTGTAGCTTAAAATTAAGATAAATTTGTATTAATAAGAATATATTGGTGCTTCAGGTGTATATTTTATCATGGTTTTGGAATTAATTTAACCAGCATTTTTATTGTAAGTCTCCTTACACTTTTTGGAATAAAGCAGAATATAAGTATATATTAAAATACGCTATCTGATTTAATTATAACTTGGGACCATTTTGAGATTACATCTGCTTATTTAAGCAGCAAAGATCTTTCTGGTTTTATAAAAACGGATACATTGCCCTACAGTGAGTACTTCACTTTTTTGCTACCTGTGGTCTATGTAAACCATCTTTAAGGAGGTTTTTTTTGTTTGTTTTTTTATGTTTTTTTAATGTTAACCCCAGTCATCTCTGGGGTTCTCACTAATGTTTATTCATTCATCATTTGGCTTTATATTTTATTTCAGAAAATGTGTTACGTAACTGGTTAGCTGCTCTACGTTTTAAAACCGCACTTCTATAAGAATCTTTATTTTTCAGGGGTTTGCTTTGCATTTAGCATCCATATCTATCCATATTTGCTTGGTGTTTCCAAAACAGTAAGATAGGGTTTTTAAAATCGGAAGAATCTGTAGTTCGTTTGCTACTGGGTTCCTTGTGGAGGAAGATAGTTGCTGATTGATTTTAGGAATAAGTTAAGAGAGATTAAGGGCGGCTGTTTCTCATCCTTTGCTGATGGCCTAGGGATGCAAGGCAGGGAGCACCTGTGGTGAGATATTGGGGTTGGGCCTTTCCGTGTCATCTGAGCAGCAGCCTACACGAGTCACTGTGTCCTTGGCACCCCTGGCTGAATAGCATCCCAAAGATGCCGAGCAGCATTTTGGCCAGGTGAAAAACGATGTATATCATCATAGTTCTATGCAGAGTTAAGATTTATGATTTTAATTAACACAGACAAGAGAAATCAAATACTCTTGAGTGACCTCAAAAAATGTATAAAGTAACACTCCGTAAGTATCACACCACACATCACCTTTTCTCAAGATGACTTCCAAAAACTGAGAGAGAAATCCAGAAAAATATCTTCACACATTTTATTGCTGGGAAGTGGATAGGACACTGTTGTCCCAGGACGAATATTGCAAAATCCTTTCTCAGGGTTTAAGGAACAGATCTAATCTCTCCATCAGCCCTCCTCCCTCCAGCAAGGCAGGAAGAATAAATAACTTATCTTTCCATTGGTTACTTGATAAGAATAAGATTCCAGAATTCCTTTCTGTTTCAGCCACAGCTTATTCACCCTTGTGGTATCCTGCATTTAGGACACTGAGGAAACACATCTTATAGTACTTAATCAGCTAAGGCTTTAAAATCAGAATGGAGACGGACATAGATGCAGAGGATCCATTGTTGGTTACCAGGGGCAGGGGGTGGGTGGAATGAGCGAGAGTGGTCAAAAGGTACAAACATCCAATTATAACTCTTGGGGATGTAATGTACAGCTTGGTGACTATAATTAACAATACTCTGCTACATATTTGAAAGCTGCTAAGAGGGTAGATCTTAAAAGCTCTCAATACAAGAAAAAAAGTTTTTGTAACTACATGTGGAGATGGATGTGACTAAACTTAATTCTGACACTCATTTTGCAATATATACATACATCAAGTGAATACAGTGTTAAACACGAGCGTTTACAATGTTATGTCAGTCCTGTCGCAGTTAAAAAAATAAAGAACTGAGGCTGAATTTTGAGAATGCCTCCTCTGAGGCAGTCATATCACCGACAGTATATGTCATCTTCTGTGTAAGAATTTATCACCCTTTTATGAGTGAGGAAACCTGGGCTCAGAGTGGGTCCCCGTGAGTCAGTTTATTTGCTTTTGTTCACTCATTTACTCCACAAGCGTCTGGTGATCACCTGCCAGGTGTCCCGGGAACGAGATGCCGCCCTGGCCTCAGGTGGCTGAAAGCCTTGCAAGCTTGTCACTAACCAGTGGCGCCCGTGCGGAGCTCTTGTTACTGTGCCACAGCTGAGAAAGGGGAGGAAAGGGTGACCCCTGACAGGGGAAGTGGTAGATGTTCCTGGCCAGTGAGAAGAAACTGGCACAGGTTACCTATTAGAAAAGACAAGTTGGCCCAGAATATGAAGTTGCTGTTAAAACAGAAGACTTGGGTATCCTGTGCAGCACTTTTTAAACGTTCAGGGAAAAAAATCAAAACAGAAAAACATGAGTCTGGTAAGGGTGTGATATTTATAATTCATTATTTTTTTAATTGAGCACCTACTGTGGCACACCAGCTACTCTGGCATTCAGAGATGTGTACGTATGGTTTCTTTCTCTCAGGAGGGGAACAAAGGAATAAGAAAAGAAAAAGAACAGTAGAATGATAGAAGAATATTTTGTGCCAAGTTTGAGGCTGCTCATTTAATTCATGTCAATAAACATTTATTGAACTAATAAAGCTTTTTTCTTGCCTTTGAGCTCACAGCCATTTTAAGACAGGTAGGTGATGAGTGCCAGCCTCTAAGGGCTCTATATCCAATGCCAAGGAGGTAGGAGTGTGTTTACGTGTGGGTTTGAGTTTAAGATGAGCTATTCTTATTGTCATAAATTGTCTAGATGTAAATGTTCTTTCCTCCTTTAAGCAGAGGAGAGGCAGTTTTGAATTTGAATTTTAGTATGGTGGCTATGTAAATAAAAATGAGGGGATAATTTAGGAGACTAATCCAGTAATCTGAGAAAATAGCATAGCCTGTGAACAAGGGTAAATTTGTAAATTGAATTTAAGAATTAAAAAACAAAACAAAACCCCCAGTCTCTCAGAGATATTTCTAAACCTTTGAATTTTTCCATTAATGTGTTAGTGCCAATTACTTGAAAAGTTAAGTAAAGGGTGTGTAGTTGGTCTTTTCTATTTAAATGTATAGTAATTAAAAGTCTTATTTATATGTTATAGCTATGAATATGCAGTTTCATTCCCACCACCTGAAATTCCTTGGAAATTCCTATTTTTGCCAGTGGAAGGTGAGGTCCAGACGATTTCAAAAGGGTCAGCATACAGGGACACTAACTTCAGAGTCAAACAGACCTTTTGTACTTTGTAGCTGTGTTTCTTGGGCCATTTAATCTTTCTCAGCCTCAATATTCTCCTCTATAAAATGGGCATAATGCCTGGTTCTCTGGCGTGTAGAGTTAGTGAGGATTAAGGAGACAATAAACATAGAGCATCTGGCACAATACTAGCTCACATTCTAAGCAACAAGTAAGTGTTTCTTGGTTTTATTTATAATAAGGTACTTGTCTTTCAGGAAAGACAACTATACTGTAATTTGGGACTGCTTGGTTTATTTTGCCACTTGTGTAATAGGATCCTTGTTTGTATATTTCCTCAATTTTATGTGTATACATCTTTTCTTCTTCCTCCAAATGTTTTCCCTCAGTCTCATAGCATTGCCTTGGGAGCAGTACGCTGTCGTGTTATTTGATACCAACAATACACACCATCAGCCTTTCTTTTACACTTTTCTGGGGACTCAAAGAAATTTAGCAAATAATGAGAAACTGTCTAATGGGAAATGGAAGTCGTGAAATTAACTACGATATTGCACATCCTACATTAACATCGACAACAAAAAATCAAATGTGTTGTAAACACTAAGGAAAGTGGTCATTATGAAGTATTTTCCCAAGCAACCAACAGAGCCTTCACAGAAGGGAGATAACTCTCATTAAAAAGGTTTGCTCAGCTTTTAGACCAGGAACATTTGTGATCCCTTTTTTTTTGTAGGAACCCTTATGGGGCTATCCTAAAGAAGATGATAGACGTTTGTCATAGGCCTTTCCTTCTCTTAGTTTAATTTCTGTTCTTTTCCGGCTTGTTTTCTAGCTGATCTTAACAACCTTTCCAACAGGCAAAATCATGAGCTGTCCCTGGAAAGTTGCTATATCTCAGATTCAAGTTACAGTACAAGAGAGACATAAGGAAACCAGAAAAAACCGTAGAGACAGCCAAACAAAATAATCAGTGAAAAGGAAGGGCTCTTGTGAGAGAGAACACTTTTTTTTAATACCAGAAATATGATGGCTTATTTTGCATAGTATGTAATGAAATTTTCTACACCGAAAGGTGACATGTTCTGGACTCATTGTTTTATCCAAGTCAGGGTCCAGGTTAGAAAGGAAGCATCCCTTCCAGGCCTTTCAAAGTTATTGCAACGTCTCTGTGATTAAATGGATAAATTAACTTAGTACATGTTCAGCTATCCTGTTTTCTTTCTAGTTATTTTCCTTGTGCTTGGTAATACTACTTTGAATGCAGCAAAAATCAGGTAGCAAGTTAACCTTAGGGCGTGAAGATGGTTGAGAAGTCAGAAGGAAGAAGGGAGAAAAGTCATTCTAGTAGTTAAAATAGATATACCAAAATCTCTGCCCTATATTCCATGCCCTTTTGATAAGGCCAATAAACAAGTATCAGGTTTCTTGGAATATCATATATTAGAAGCAGCAAATTCAGAGGTGACAACAAGCATATTGAAAGTGGTAGGACAGGAGATTAAAACCCATGCAGGCACTTAGCACAGCAATTAAGGAGCGATCTGTTATCCAGGCAAACGACTCTACAGGCCTCATTAGCTCCCGATGGTATCACTGCATTTACAACCAAGTGCAAAATTTAGAGTCCATAATGATGACCCCAGGAAGATGCAGTTACATCCATTCTGCATGGAACAAGAAGGCAGACAAGGATAAGAGAGGTTTCTCTGAATGGTAAAACCACAGGTTTGGGCCTGTCCGTGAATACCTTTCCTGAATTTGGAAAATTTGCTTTTGTTCATTAAACTAATAGTTTCTGAGCACCTCCTGCATCCCAGGTATTTTTCTGGGTGCTGAGGATATAAATCCTCGATTTAGATACAATCCTTGCCTTCGTGGAGGGTACACAATAGTCGGTGAATCAGACATAAATCATGCAGTGCAAGTTGTGCTCTGGGCAGACAGGGCGTGTCGTAACATCAGGTTTGTGGCTGATACAGCTGGCAGGGGAATGTAACATAGATCCCCAATCAAGAGGCTAGATTTACCCAGGCAGAGTGTGGCTTGAGGGCTGGCTGCTCTGTCTTGATTTTTTTTTTTCATCTGTGAAATAGGCCCAACGAGTGACCTTATTAACTCAGGAGTTAATTGTGAGCATTAAATAAATAATAGGGGTGAAGGGCTTAATGGTGTAGTTATTAATGGTTGTAGGCCTTATGAATCACTGCCACTATGATGGTTATTTATTTATCTACTGTCGTTATTATCATTACCATGAAACTGGTATTTTTTGTGCCACTAGATCGTAAGCTCGGTGAAGGCAGGGACTTCGTGTTGTTCACAGGCTGTGTCCCCATTGGGGCACCCAGTAGGCTCTCAAGAAATATTTGCTGCATAAACACTTTGGGAAGGGTAGTAGGGAAAAAAAATGTGCAAATGTTTATTCACAGTGGAGGCATTTAGTGAGGTCACTGTATCTTGGAAGAACAGTGATTTTATGGAGAAAATGAAGAATCGTGGGGAAATTAACAATAGACTATATAATTTTAGAACTTGAATAATTTTACAGATTATCTACTCAGCACTCCTACCGTGGTGAGCACACATGACCCAGTAGAGGCAGTATGAGAATGACGGGGAGAGGAGATGTGGTTTGAAAACAGTAGAGATTTTTTTTCTCCTGTTCTTTTTTATGTGTGCAGTCGTGGCATCAGAGATTTCAAATAATGTTGAAGAAGCATTTAGGGGATGTGGGTGAGAAGCATGGATTAACTAAAGGTGAAAAACTTTAAAATAATATGCCAGTTAGAAGGCAGTGTGATAAGAATTTGGTAGTTTGTAGTAAAAAAGATGTAAAATGCAGGAAAATTCGTTGCAGTAATTATGTTCTTTATAAGTTGATATTTTAGAAACCATTTATTGTTCTACCTGTGTTCTAGCTTAAATACGCTTTTCAGTCCTTTTTCTGACTTGGACTGCCCAGCAGATTCTGACCCTGTTGTCCACTCTCCACGGTTCCGAGCCTGTGCATTTCTGGTCTCCTGGGCACCACATTATCCACCTCTCCCACCCTGAGCCTCCTCATCACTCCCATCCCACGAGTGCTGAAATCTGCAGCTTCATCAGAGACCAGACTCTCACTAATGCTCTTCTTTACTTTTTCAAACTTGTTACCATCTCTGTCAGTGCTGCCCGTAGAAATATAACGGAAGTCACAATGTGCACCTCACATGTAATTTTATATTTTCTGGTAGCCACATTATGAAATTAAAAAGAAACAAAAGAAATCCATGTTCATCATATATTTTATTGAAGCAGACATATCAAAAGTATTTTCATTTCAGTGTATCATCAATATAAAAATGATTGGTGAGACCCTACATTCCTTTTTCGTGTGGATTTCTCAGAAATCTGGCATGTATTTTATACCCAGCACATGTCACTTTGGCCTGGCCACATCCCAGGTGCTCCATAGACACCTGTGGATTGTGGCGATCACGGTGGACCCTGCAGGTCTGTACGCTCACAAATGCCAAATCCTCATTGTAGCCCGCAACTTTCACAGGGCTCTAGACCCGTTATCCAGTTGCCTGGAAAGCACCTCAGACTCAGCCTGCTGTCTTCCCTTCCTCCCTGCAACCTGCTCTGCCAGTGTTTACCTCCTTGAAGATACCTTCATCTAGCAAGTTGTCCTCCCTGGAATCTCATGCATCTGCTTTGGCCCTGACCTCTCCCTCAGGTACATATCTGGTCCTGTCACATGTGACAACCAATGTCTTTGAATCTGTTCCTCTTCATCGTCATTCCTAGTTGCTTGGACCACAGAACCATCATTTCCTATCTGGGCTTTGGTAATAGCTTCCGATCTGGTCTTCCTGCTGCAGCTCTTGCAGTGACACAGGGTTGCCCACAGTTCCTGCCTGATTCTAATCGTCCCTTCACCGTTTAAGATCTTTCCATAGTTCCACTTGCTCTTGGGATAAAAGCCAAACATTTTTATTGTGTCCATCAAGGTCATTTCCTGCCTCCCTTTCCAGGCTTCCCTCCACCCCCTCCATTTCAGCCATCCTGACTTTCCTTCACTTCTCACTCACAGTTTTCCCTGCCTGGAGAATTCTACTCTCTCTTCTTGGGCAGTTAACTTCAATTTGTCCTTCAGATGGCTTTGCTAGAGAAGTCTTTCCCTGCCCCAGGCCTAGGTCTCTCATTAACATCTCCGTGGCCTTTATGTTGTTTATAAATCCTTGTATTTCATCTTTCCTGCTGGACTCTGAGCTCCAGGAAGAGAGGGACTAGGTCTGTCCTTTGCTCTGCTGTATGTAAAATGTGTAGTAAGTTACCTACCTGGCATTTAGAGAGCATTTCATGAAAGGAACAAATGTAACACAACAGAAACAAACTCACAGATACAGAGAACAAAGGAGTGGTTACTGGGGGCCGGGGTGGGGTGGGGATTGGGTGAAATAGTGAAAGGGATTAAGATATACACACTACCAGCTGTAAAATAAATAAGTCAAAGGAATGTAATGTACAGCACAGGGAATGGGGTCAATATTTTATAACTTTGTGTCTGTGTATTTTACAATAACTTTGATCTATAAGCATATCGCATCACTGTGTTGTATACCTGAAACTAATATCATATCGTAAGTCAACTACACTTCAATAAATTTAAAAAAGAAAATATTTGAAAGGGTGAATGAATGAACAAATCCAAGAAGGACACGGTGTAGTGGTTTCCAGGTTTAATTAACCTTTATCCAGTGCATGAGTTACCTTTGGAACATCGCAGCCTCTGCTTGAATACTAGTGATGGAAATCTCATTAACTAGATGGGCATTTCTTCTTCTGAACAAGTCATTATTGAAAAATTGTTTCATTATATAGAGAAAGAATTTGTCTTATGTAAGAATGTGGTTTGTAAATCTTAAAGCATCATTCCCCCCCCCACCAAAGAAAACAATGAGATAAAGTTTGTATTATCCTAAGTATTCTGTTTTGAGTTGTTATTGTTGAATTTGGTTAATAGTTGCATCATGAATTTCATTTTCCATTGAAATACAGGGCAATGTATATATGTACATTTTTTACTCATGCTGATTAGTGTCTGCAGTGAAGAGAAATGAAACGTGTCAGTTCGTTTTCTGTCTTGTTTACATGTCTGAGTGTGTATGTATTTATATGTGTGTATGTGTATTGTCTGTTTCTCACTGGAGAAAAAAAAGTGATCTTTCTAACTATAAAGCATCCAGTGTTTTCCATTAGGTCTCATTTGTTACACATTTCTGCTTTTAAATTACTTCTGAACCACAGAATCTGGCAGGCCTCACTGGAAGGCATTTGAGGATAACTACTCTATCTGGAATCCAGCCATTTACAGTATTTGAAAGCGAAGAACAAAGCAAAGCAAATAGAGATTATTTCACTGAATGTTTAAAAGTTTTGGAAAGAACAGTTAAAACTAAAAGGAAATCCTCCATTGGTGCGTGATTTGAAACTACCAACTTTTCTCAACCTTTAGTTCTGTGCATCTGAAAACCAATTCGAATTTGTTCATCTTTAATCCTTTGCTAATCGGTGGAAAGGTTTACTTGCTGCCAGTTTATGGCAGAATTACTAATCTTATATGGCCCTGGAATAATGTTAAAGAATCAGATCGTTTATTGGGTACGTTGTCCTGCTTTCCGCTCTTAGAGTCAGATGTAAATCCAGCAGAGAAGCAGATCTTGGTCGTGTGTATTATCCCCGTTCTTCCTCAAAAGAATTCAAATTGCATCATCTGGTTTTAGAATTTCTAAACCTCTTAATAATGTGAAGTGTGTGGAGCAATAGCAGCAGTGCTGACCTCAGGCTAATAACAGGGAAGCAGTGGGAAACCTCGGGCCTTGAAGGTATACAGATTCGGGCTCTCTGCTGAGAGCATCTGATGTGTACCAAGTGCTGATGCAGTGCTGAGCACTGTGCTCGGTGCTGTAGGTATGTGATCCCATTGAGGACAGAGGGGTATCTCAATTTCAGAAATTACAGAGCTTGAGTCACTTCCCAAGTTTGTGTAGCTCCCAGTGGAGTTTGACCTCCAGTCCTGGTGTCTGGCTTTAAAACCTAGGCTTTTTCCAGCAGCACTGCCTTGGTGCTGTTTGAATTTCTTGAGTTATATTACGGTTGTCATTGCCTACAATACCAAAGTTGCCCTGTATTACATATAATTCAAATATTTTAATTGAGCTTAATGTAAGGGATGCATTTGAGTATTGTTTCAGGAAGTTTAAAAACACTAGTTATTAGTATTTCTGAAGATATCGACCTGCAAGGAGCTGTTTCTGTTACTTTAAGAGAGAAATTGGATGGACATTTCTTTTCCTTGCTGGAGTAAATTCAATCCTAGGCAAAAGAATAAGGGCTTTAGAACCATTCCTTGTGACGTTTAGATAAAACATGGGTCTATTGTCCTTTCTCTAGATAAAGCTTATGCCTTAGTTGGCATTCAGCAACCAATTTAAAGCTATATCAACCATTGCTTAGTATTCCTTATCATTCTGGAGGCTCAGCAAACAGAAATGCAGCCAGCCTTGTAATTTTTGTAGCTGAACCAGGTTCCACTCTGCAACATATCTTTCTGTGGAGAAGTCATAATTTAACCCCCCCAATTCTGAATGTCCTGATCTCCAAAGGAGAAGACTAGCACTTAGTTATTACATTTTCTTTTGCTTTTATTTTTTGAGTGTGTGTTTGTGTGTGCGTGGGTTTATATCACTCAGTGACTTTTTTTTATTATTTATTTATTTTTGGCTTTGTTAAGTCTTAATTGTTGCACGCGGGCTTTCTTTAGTTGCTGACAACAGGAGCTGCTCTTCATTGTGGTGCGCAGGCTTCTCACTGCAGTGGCTTCTCTCGTTGCGGAGCACGGGCTCTGCGTGCGCAGGCTCGGTAGTTGCAGCACATGGGCTCAGTCATTGTGGCTCGTGGGCTCTAGACCTTAGGCTCAGTAGTTGTGGTGCATGGGCTTAGTTGCTCCACGGCATGTGGGATCCTCCTGGACCAGGGATCGAACCCATGTCCCCTGCATTGGCAGGCAGATTCTTAACCACTGGGCCACCAGGGAAGTCCCCACTCAATGACTTTCGCTTCCTCATCTGACTTTAACTTTTCTCAGAGATATCTTTAAAGTGCTGCTTTGGGGGAATTTCATTTATAGGAAGTTTTAGTCCTAGTTTCTGAATGCTTCGATTGAAATTGTCTACAAACACAGTGAGAAATCGGGGCTTCATACCGTCCAGCTCCATCCCAAATGTTGAGAATTAAAAAGAACGAACCTGGTAAAATCCTGGTGACCAAAAGCATGCCAGACAGGGTGGGTAACAGTGGAGAGAAGCAGCCCTGTGATGCTCCCCTCCTGCCTTCGCACATGAATCAGAGAGATGCAGGTAGGCTGAGTTTGGTCTGAAGTAAAGAGTTTAAACTCTTTCATTCCTTAGCAGTTCTCACCCAATGACACAGACACGGATGAAGGTGAAATAATTGAACTCGAGATAAAATAATAAGGCTGAGGGAACCGAAGAGGGGTGGGGGAGGGGGAAGCACTTAGCCATGACAGTAAGGGGTAGACTGCAGTTTGTTTGGCCTCAGATCCCGTAGGTGTTGCGATGGTGGATGTATGTCTGCTTTACAGTTTCCATTGTTTGGGCTGCTTAGGAATCTTTCCTAAGACTGATTAGGGAAAGGAGCCGTGATATTTGATTTTATAATTACCATGAAGTCAGATGAACTCCATTCTGTATCGAACTACCTACAGTATTAATCTCCAAATTGGGTTTTATTTTATGTTCCAGGAACAGGCTAAAAATCTGCCCTTGTCTTTAGTAAACTCAAGAAAGATTACTTTGTATCTGAAGTAGTTGCATTAGTAATGGATTCATTCCAAGTTCTTTGAAGTTTTCTCAGAGCCTTTAAAAGATGTCAATTAACCTTATAGCTGAAGTAATTTACAGTAAAAATACAGACAAAATGACTGAAACAGTGTTCCTGTGAAAATGGTACTGTTATTCTTTGTTAAATGGTGAGATTTAGAAGTAAGATAAGGCTTTTCTCAGGTCTTTAATGCTGCAGCATGATAATTGTATGCGTTAATAATAAAGGTATAGCAGGGGATTAGAAGTTCTAGTCACTGCTAATAGCAGTTTAAAAAAATCCGGCAGCAGGTTCGGATATGTGGGAGGATTACAGTGAAAGCACAGCTTAGCTCATAAGGGGCTTGTTACGGATCAGCACCCCGGGCCTCATCAGGTATGAAGCACAGGTGTATCCTCGGAGCTGGTTTACTTCTTTGTGCCGTTCGATACCCATCACAGTACGTGTATGGAGCCCTAATGGAGGAGTTCCTAATGTGCTTTTAATCATTCGGTCTCTTGCTAGTTGGTGCTTTTAGGTAGCCATGACGTTAAAGAAACGGTGTAATAGCTTTCCTTATGAACCTTTCTCTTCATTCACTTTCTCAGCTGTGTTTCCTGTTTCATTGAAACTTCTTCTCCTGAAAAGGGAAGGCTCGTGCACCGTGGGTAGGAATGTAAATTGGTACAGCCACTGTGGAGAACAGTATGGAGGGTCTGTACAGAACTAAACATAGAACTGCCCTATGACCCAGCAGTCCCACTTCTAGGCATATATTTGGAAAGGTGAAAATTCTAATTTGAAAGGATATATGCCGCCCAGTATTCATAGCAGCACTGTTCACAACAGCCACGACAGGGAAACAACCCAGTTGTCCCTCAACAGACGATTGACTTAAGAAGATGTGTGTGTGTGTGTGTGGGTGTGTGTGTGTGTGTGTGTGTGTGTGTGATGGAGTATTACTCAACCATAAAAAAGAATGAAATACGGCAATTTGCAGCAACATGGATGGACCTAGGGAATATCATACTAAGTGCAGAGTGTCAAAGAAAGACAAATATTTTATCACTTGTATATAGAATCTAAAAAATAATACAAATGAATCTGTATATGAAACAGAAACACATTCACAGATGTAGAAAACAAACTTACTGTTACCAAAGGCAAAAGGGAGGGGGAAGAGTAAATTAGGAGCAAGGGATCAGCAGATCCAAACGACTATGCATAATATAGATAAACAACAAGGATTTACTGTATAGCACAAGGAACTATATTCAATATTCTGTAATAACCTATAATGGAAAATAATCTGAAAAAAATATGTATATATAAAACCAAACCACTTTGCTGTAATCCTGAAACTAACACACTGTTGTAAATCAACAATACTTCAATTTAAAAAAAGAAAATTCCTCTTTTTCCTAAGTTGAACTGCAGTCTTCTTTATTGCCCTTGACGACGCCTTCCATATGTCATAGAACTTGACTCTTTAGGAAAAGCTTTGTTTGGTATACACTATAACCTTCGTTCTTATGCTTCTAAAAGCCAGACGGAGTTATTCTACAGGACGTGCAGGCTTTCCTCGCCTTATTCAACTTATTTGAAATCTAAATCTTTGGAGTGAAAAAATAAAACGACCCCAAATATTTAAACGAAACAGAATACTAATAGATAATATTGAGTAGTGAAGACTTAGAAACAATTTACTTAGAAAGTCACTTAGAAATGCTTAACTTACTCAGCACTTTCAATGGCTCTTGTTTTCTGCAGGCTTGGAAATTGTATATCTTAGAGAAATACATAACCTCAGCCTAATGACAGCAAGATGGACAGTATTGGTTCTTAAATGCTAACTCACTGTAAGTTCAGCAAGACAAAGCCAGGCCTGTCTGATCGCTGCAGTACTTGGGGTGCACCGGCCTGAAGGTTCACTGCTGCTGCTTATTTCCTTGACCCTGTTAGCGGAGAGGGAAAGGCTAGCACCGCCTCCTGCTCTCATCACAATGTGCCATTAGCAGTGCCAGAGTTGGCGTTAAAATCTGGCCCATCTACAGAAAAGTTTTGATCATAGTGACAGGGCAAATTTTGAGGGACTCTTATTGGAGCAAGCTTGTTTTTTTGTCTTGGGGTTTTTTTTTTTTTTCGGATCTTTATTGGAGTGTAACTGCTTTACAGTGTTATGTTTCTGCTGCACAACAAAGTGAATCACCTAGATGTATTCATACATCCCCATGTCCCCTCCCGCTGGAGCCTCCCTCCCAGCCTTCCTATCCCACCCCTCTAGGTGGTCACAGAGCATCAAGTTGATCTCTCTGTGCTCTGCAGCAGCTTCCCACTAGCCATCCATTTTACATTTGGTAGTGTGTGTATGTCAATGTTACTCTCACTTCATCCCAGCCTTCCATTCCCCTCCGTGTCCTCAAGTCTGTTCTCTATGTCTGCATCTCTTTTCCTGCCCCTCCAGTAAGTCCCTCAGTACTGTTTTTTTTAGATTCCATATATATGAGTTAGCATACAATATTTTTTCTTTCTTTCTTCACTCTGTATGACAGACTCTAGGTTCGCCCACCTCACTACAAATAACTCAATTTTGTTCTTTTTTATGGCTGAATAATATCCCATTGTATATATGTGCCACATCTTCTTCATCCAGTCATCTCTCAATGGACATTTAGGTTGCTTTCATGTCTTGGATATTGTAAATAGTGCTGCAGTGAACATTGTGGTACATGTATCTTTTTGAATTATGGTTTTCTCAGGGTGTATGCCCAGTAGTGGAATTGCTAGGTCATATGGTAGTTCTGTTTTTAGTTTTTTAAGGAACCTCCATACTATTCTCCATAGTGACTGTATCAATTTACATTCCTACCAACAGCACAGGAGGGTTCCCTTTTCTCCAGCATTTATTGTTTCTAGATTTTCTGATGATGGCCATTCTGATCAGAGTGAAGTGATACCTCATTGTGGTTTTGATTTGCATTTCTCTAATGATTAGTGATGTTGAGCATCTTTTCATGTGTTTGTTGGCCATCTGTAGGTCTTTACTGGAGAAATGTCTATTTAGGTTTTCTGCCCATTTTTGGATTGGGTTGGCAAACTTGTTTTTGATCCACTGATTGATAGCTAAAATCCTTAAATGTCAGAGAGGTTTTTTTTTTTTAAGTAACTTGTTATTTGTAGTCATTATTCTGATTTAAAACAAAACAAAACCCCTTATCTCTACCATTAGGAACTCTTACAGGTTCAAATCTGATTTTCTGGAAAGCCTGAGTGTTTAACCCCTTAGGAGAAAAGCACAGACCGATGTTGGAGTTGTGAGGCCCTTCAGAGATGTCGTCTAACCTATAATGAAACATCAGCTCCTAAAATAATTCTTATCCAGTGTTTATAATGGCCCAGGGCCTTGCACATAATAGATTTCCTATAAATGTTTGTTGAATTAAATCGATATCTTTCTGGAAATGTAATGCTGACCGCCCTACACCTGTGTCCTAAGAACTCGGGGCTCTGTGTGTGTGTGTGTGCATACGGTATATTATTTGTGGCACTAGTGTGAACTATTGTGCTGTGTAGAAAAGCCATCAGGGCCCTTTGGTAAAATACCTTGCAGAACTCGGAGCTTTGTGGGTCACACTGGGCAATGCGACCCTTCACCAAAGATCTCGGGCTCTGACTTTGACCACTGGTAGCTATCATTTTGTGAGGCTCTTCCTGTCATCTTGGGGTCTTTAGCATCGTCTGTTATCAGTGGGACAATCTTCAGCAACCCCATTCCTCCCAAGCTGATGACAAAACATTTAAAACCAGAGTAAGAAAAATTAGAAGGGGGGGCATCTGAGTTTTCCATGTAAACCCACTGCGTGAAATGGTGACAAGAATGTTTTCTGCTCCGAAGCCCTTTTGCTGGTTGGTTGGCTTTTGACTGTGTTGCACACAGGCGATGTTTGGGAGTATTTGGATTACTCATGTGTGAGTTAGTATTCTAGTTTTCAGATACTTTTCCCAGACTTAAAAATAAGTGTTAATGTTAAAAGGGATGTGTACATATATAACGCAGTTTTCAAATTTAAAATATATATATTTTTTTCTATTTCAAACACTCCAAAAGGGATGCTACTGAAAACATCTCAGGTGATTGGGAACACGTACAGCAGAGGTCACAAAACTGGCACTCTCACCAGTTTGGGCCTGCAATGTGTTTGGTTTTGCCTCTACATTTAAAAAATTAAATTAGTCCCTTAACTCTTTAAAATTGAGTTGTTTCTGGTTCTTCACAGCGTGGAGTGGGGGTGGCGGAGACCAGACTGGCTGGCGTTACTAGATTTGAATTCTGTCTTGTCCAAGGCAACTGGCTGCTTTCCATGGGACACGAGTCACTAGGTCACTGCATTTGCCACTGTTCCCTGTTGCTCCTTCTTGCTAAGACCAAGGGTTAGGCATCATTCAGCAATGGGCTTGCCCTGTCCCAGTCTGACATCTTTCCATTTATTTTACCTAACTCCTATAAGCATTTGAGTTTTGACCCCTGATTTTGACATGAATAAACCAATCCTAGATAAATCATGAGAAAGCTTTCGTACCATGAGCAAAGGAAAATATATAGACAAGATTCCATCAGCTACACTATCTAAAAATACAAACACTGAAATGTTCTTTAAAAAAAAAACCCATTAATTTAAAAATCATATTACATTTAGCTCTTAGATATCCTGTTTTTGATTTTTAGTCTATAAAGCACTGTCTGAACGTAAGACTTTTGGTATACCAGATGCCTCAACTTACGGAGCACAGGATTTGCTTGATTTGTCATTTAAGATTTCTTCTTTAGTTAGTTGAATATTAAATACTGTAGTACAGTAAAAAGAAGTTTATAACTTAGCATGTTTCCTTATAAGGTAGTTACTAATACTGTAAGAAACAACCTGAATTTCTAAAGGGAAAGTGACTTTTGTGAGTTGCATAGTAGTTTTGCTGTTCCCCATAATGAAGGGAAGCTTTCCTTTTTAAGAACAAGTCCTCTTCCTAAACATAACAATAACAGTGGAGTCATATTGGTGTTCACTTTGTGCCCATGTACTTTACACATAAAAATGCTGTATTCAATTTGATCGAGATACTGTATTTAATCCTCACAATATCTCGAAGCCAGTTCTCATATTGTCCCAGTCCTACAGATGGGGGGAAAATGAGATTTGTAATGTTTAGAAAATGTATACCTGGTCACAAAGCTGATGAGAAATCTGTGATCCAGATTTTCTGTCTCTATAAGCATTGAACCACCATGATATTTTCCAAAATTAAAAAGAGAGACATCCTTCCTTTGGCTCCCCTCCCGCCAAAAACAAAAAGCAGAAGATGAATTCCTTCTTTGTGGGCTAAAATGATTGCATTGTAAGTGTATTTGTGAAAATACTGATTTTTTTGTTTTGCCTGAAATGTTAGCCTACTTTTGGAAATATACCATATATTTCTTGTCTGAAGGAGCATGTTTTTAACATTGATTTTCCTTTTAGTTGTTAAAAGGTAGTAAACATAAACATTTACCAAGTACTGAAACCAAAGCTTTTCTGACCAAATTAAATTCTTTATAAAAACTGATAAATTATTTTTAGACTTGTTATCAGGAGCAAATCCTAATTCTTAAATACATTTTAAGGTTTATATAAGTTCATATAAAACCTTAGTTAAAAGACCTTTCTTCCTGATGTTTCTACTTTACAGTGTATTGCTTAACCAACCACTTAACCAATCCAGCACACCAACCACTAAATTATGACTTCTACGTCAACAGGAGATATTGCGAAAGTTACCAATTGTAAAAATAATCAGAAGAATGCCAGGTGAACCAGAAATTTAGGTTTGAAAGGAAAGAGTATCCTAATCCCGTGTGTTTATCTTGAACCGTTTTTCCATTTTAAAAGTAATATAACCATATTATAGAAAAAGAGAGAAACAACATTCCCTCTTCCCAGTCTGCTGAAAAAGAGGAAACAGCAGCTATTGGCATTTTGATATATTTCCTTACAGGCTTTTTTTCCTGTGTGCTTTCAAAAAACAGTAATATATATGTCATCAGACTTTCGCCTGTTTTTTTTTATTTTGCCTTTGTTTCCTCTGACGTATTACAAACACTTCTTGGCATAATTAACTGTTTTTGCATCATTTTAATGGTTAAGTAACATATAGGATTCTTACTCTAAAATCTAAGGTATGCAGGAGACTTATACTTAATTTCTTCTAAGTTTTGTAGGCTCTGCTCTGACAGGTTAGGAAGAAGGACATTCAGTTTGTCACCTGTAGCTTTCTCCTCCCAGGGCCTGGCAGAGATCCTGTGGTGTGCGTGTGGGGTCTTGCGTAGCACTGTGGAGGTCCCCTATTAGGAGGCTTTACGCCCTTCCTGCTCATATGCCTGTCATCCAAGCCACCGTGCTCCTTTCAGCAGTGATGGATCTACTTCTTCACTGAGCATGGGCATCCTGTCAGGCTGCGCCCTCTGGATCTTGGAGTTCTGCCTAATGGACCCATAAAACTACCATCTTTCCTAGCAGGCCACCCAGTCCAAAGGCCTGCCCTGTTATAGGTCTCTCCCACGTGGCCATCACCTCACAGCTCTCAAAGTTGTGCTCCTCTCTTCCGTTCCCACCTACGGGAACACTTGGTCTAATTCCACTGAGGAGTGCAGGCTTCCAGAAGACATAAGGAAGTCCCACTGTCTGCCAGCAACATCTGCCTCTGGCTCTGAGGTGACAGAGGGACACACGATGCCCTCATATGTTAGTTACACAGTCACAGTTGCAGAGTAGCACGTGGGCTGTTCTATACCTTGCTAACCATTCCCTGTCTCAGACAATTGTTGTCCATTATGTTTTCATTGTTATAAATAATACCAAAGTGAACATTTTTGTACATACACCTTTTTCACTATTTATGATTTCCTTAGGGTAAATCTTCAGAAGGAGCATTTCTGGTTATGAAATAAAATTTTATGCTTTTTAAGATACTGTAGAGCCGAGATGCTTTCCAATGCTGAGTTTGAAAACGGAGTTGAACATTCTGGGGGTTACAGCTGCAGTGAGTAGATAGAGCAGGCTTTCAAAGTCATTCTTCTTTCCAAGTGTTTCTGAAATGATGCGTAGTCGAGCAACTCTAATGCTTACTTTTAATACATTTTTTCAACTTAAGGCAACTCGCTGAGCACGTTGAGGTATTGGAGAGGAGCCAGGCACTTGTGGATGAGTCTGTGGCTGCTGTGGTGTTGAGGCTGAGGACCGGCTTGTCACTCCTGTGGTCCTGCCTGTTCTAGCCGTGGCCGCATCTGTGCACAGCTCCACACATGCTTCTCTAGTGCCTGGCCACTCAGAGCTCTTATTTAGCTAAACATCAATTTATCAGTTAAGTTATTTTAGTTGTCTTGTGATCAAGTACTTTGTGCATCAGCATGATTCACAGACCATGTTAATACAAATAGAAATCAAGACTGCATGGCCCAGTTGTAAGCATCACTCGCTTCCGTCCCGCCACACTGGGAGGGAATCAGATGAGCCATAGTTACAGTGGTTTTCAGTTGTTATGGGTCAGACTATGTCCTGCCAAAACCCACATGTTGAAGCCTTAACCCCTCAGTACCTCAGAATGTAACTTGACCTGGAAATATTCCCTGGAGATGTATTAATTAGTTAAGATGGAGTAGGGTGGGCCCCTAGTCCAGTATGACTGGTGTGCTTATAAAATGGGGGAGATTGGGACACAGACACACACAGGAGAACACCGTGGAAGGATGAAGGCAGAAATTGGAGTGATGCAGCAGAAGCCAAGGACAGTAGAGATTGCCAGGAAACCACCAGCAGCCAGGGCAGAGGCTGGGACCGATTCCCTTCCATGGCCCTCGGAAGGAGCCAACCATGAGGAACCCTTGGTCTTGGACTTGTATCCTCCAGAACTGTGAGACAGTGAGTTCCTGTTGTTTAAGCCCACCCAGCTCATGGTACTTGTAATGGCAGCCCTAGCAAACTAATACCCCAGTTAAGGAATGTTTTACAATAATCTATTTGGTAACCAAGGGTCCTTTTCACCCTCTTTTATGTTGGTCGTGCCTTTTCTTTGTCATCTAGAACAAATTATGGTCACATCAATGGCAAAGTTTAACAGAATGTTCATTCTGTTACTATCCTTGAAGGATGCTTTAAGCAGATTTTTATGTGCTTTTTTCTAAATAATAATAATAAAAAAAAGCCTCTCTCATTTTCGCCATAAATGTTCCTAGTGTTCTTCTTCATTTTCCTGAAGGCTTATGTGACCTCTGTGCTCAGGCCAATAACGGCATTTCACGACTTCTGGTTTGTGCAAATACAACTTACTGTTTTGTGTATTCTCCCTTGTTTCCACTTCACAATTTCTGTTTTCTAATTATCAAACTGTAGTCTCAGCTGAAAATAGATTTTAAGTTATTTTGATTTTTAAAGTGTACAATCAAAAATAGAAGCCAAACACTGGTTTTTAAGCAGTTTTTCAAAACTAGTTTCAGAGAAAGTTAGCTGTGTGGCCATCTTAGGACCAGAACTGAAATCACTACTACCAGCTTTTTGATTCCCTTGGACTAGGAATGGGCCAAGGCTGGGTCCTGGGCACAGTCTATTCTTGTAGCAAAAATATACCTGTTTCACTTTGAAACAACTTTTATACTAGTACTGCCTTGCTTGTCCTGATTTTGTGTCAGCTGGTGTTAGGTTTAGCTACACACACAAAAATAGTGATTTAAATAAAGTGTCTTTCAGGACTTCCCTGGTGGTCCCGTAGTTAAGACTTTGCCTTCCAATACAGGGGGTGAGGGTTCGATCCCTGGTTGGGGAGCTAAGATCCCACATGCCTCTTGGCCAAAAAAAATAAAACATAAAACAGAAGCAAAATTGTATCTCAATAAAAATTCTTAAAGAAAAAAAAACAGAAGCAATATTGTAACAATCAATAAAGACTTTAAAAATGGTTCACATCAAAAAAATCTTTAAAAAGAAAAATAAGCTTTCTTTTATGTAAAAGAATCTAGGATGTGGCTGTCTGGAGCAGTCGTGGTGCTCCTACTTAGTCATCAGAGACTCATGGTCCTCCCAACTCTTCTTTCTGTCACTAGGGAGATTTTAAGGAGATGTTCTAGAAGTTCCATGAATAGTTCAGCTCGTATTTCATTGGCTACAACTTAGTCACATGGTCATATCCAGCTGCAGAGGAGACTGGAACGTCTAGTCATTTTGGTAGGCAGCAGTGCACCCGGCCTAAAATCAGAGTTGTTTTACTAAGACTGGACATCTGATAGCAGATATCCACTGGTGATACAACGTGCCAACTTTTGTGGTTGTTTACAGTATGTAATGTTTTCTTTTTTTAACCCTGAGGTTTATTTTTTATGAAACAAATACACAAAATTAAGTAACATGGAAAAGTAAGTTTCTATAGATTTTAGTTATACTCTTATGTACAGAAAACAAGACAATACAAAAGCAACATATCGAGAAGAAAACCCTAAAAAAAAAACCCTACATACAAAAAACACCCTTAATTTGGAATAGAATTAAAACTTTCTCCAAAATTGGATAAAATTGATGTCCCATGAAGACACACCACCGTGTGTGTGTGTGTGCCATGACTGTCTCTAATGTTTCACTTTGGGGTACCGGCATCCCCATGTGAGAAGCAAGGCTTTAGGTCAGATGGCAATGTCGCCCTCGTCTTGCTGATACATGACATTTTGACTGAGGTAAAATGCCACAGACATTAGCATACTGAGGACAGCCTGCTAGCCGCTTTAATACAGGACAGTTTGACAGATATCAACAAAGCAAACTGCTCAGTGATAACTACTGCTAACAAATATTTGTGTATAGTCTTCCAAACTTGATAAATGGGAAGGTGTGGTATATTCATATAGATATCACCTATGTGTTAAGAAAAAAGACATTTCCAGTGGAATTCTGCTTCAAAGTTTATACTGGTTTAAATATTAAAGCATTTTTTTAAAATGGCGTCCTAGAAAGTTGAATTAATTTACTTTACCAATGGCATTATAAATATCACATACTTGGGCAAAAAAAGTATTTATTTTTGTTTGTGGGTTTTTTCTTGCTATGCTTATCTAGTTGCATAGACTTATTGATTATCTTTCTCCCTCCCCCACTTCCTCCATCCCTCCCTCCCTCCTCTCTCTCTCTCTCTCCCTCTCTCCTTTCCTCCCTCTTCCTTCCTTCATTCTTCTTCCCTTCCTCCCTCACCCCTCCCTCCTTCCTTCCTTCACCCCCTCCCTTTCTTTCTCTCTCTTTCTGCAGAGTTTTGTTGAGGTCTAATCTTCATACCACACAATTTACCTATTTAAAGTGTACAATTCAGTGTTTCTTAGTATGTTCACAGATGTGTAATCATCACCACAGCATTTCTTTCTTTTTATAGTTTTTTACCTTTTGGATTTCTTGTTCAATCTGATTTGAAAAAGCTTGGAATTTAATTATCACAATATATTGCATTTATACTGTTTTCAAGTTTGTAAAGTGTCAATATTTTTAAAGTGTTTTTTCCCTAAAGTATTAATAGCTGTCAGCCTTTATGATTCCTGGTTGTAGTGACAGATTTGGAAAGTTCTTTCTAATCCAAAGTTCACAGAACAAGTCTCCTAAATTTTCTCCCAATACTCTTGTAGATCATCAAGCTTTCAGGGGGTTTGTTTGTTTGTTTGTTTGTTTTAAAAAACAACTAATGTGTGAAACAGATATTCTTACCCCAGCTCTCCATCCTCATGAAACAGAGCCATGAGGAAGAATGGATGAGCCCCAAGGGGAGAGGTGACAGTTGAACTTAGTAATAAAAGATGGTATTTTATATGTGACAAGGTCAGATATTAGTGACCTCTGTGAACTGTCATGTTTTATTTTCTCACATCCTTTGTTCACCTGGATGTGGAATATCAAAATATATAGATGGTTTTATATCTAGTTTATAGATAATATTGTATCTAAAATATAGATGTTACTATATCTAAAATATAGATGTTACTATATCTAATATAGAGATGTTAGTGTATATAATATAGAGATATTATTATATCTCTTTGCAGCTCACTACTCCTCTTTTAGTAGGAAACTACTTACCTTCTTTTGTTTCTAACATCAAAGGGTATCTATATTTATGAAAAAGGCAGTGTTTCATAGGATTGACAGAATTTTTGCTTAACTGTGGAAGAAAACTTAGGTTTAAACTGTTGCTTAGAAACCTTCTAGAAATGTCATTTATATAACATTCATCCTGGACATACCTCTGATAGGTAAATGTTTTCTAATATATTTATGTTTTGGATGAGGGAGAGTTACCTTGGACCTTGGTTTTGTTTTGTTTTGTTTTTCTAATTGGGGTATGGTTGCTTTACAATGTTGTGCTGGTTTCTGCTGTACAGCGAAGTGAATCAGCTATATGTGTACATATATCCCCTCTTTTTTTGGATTTCCTTCCCATTTAGGCCAGCACAGAACATTGAGCAGAGTTCCCTATGCTAACTTTGGACCTTAAATGTCCTGTTTCCACTGGAAAGACACTACCACCTCTATGCTGCCCCCTTACGTTGATGTGTATAGTTGCCTGGGGGCTGTAAACCCTTCTTCATCAGATTCTTTCCATGTTTGGGACAATCTTTTTGACAATCATTTGCTGTTGTTTTTTTTTTTAACCGATCTTTTTTCTTGTAAGAAGAAAATTCCAAAGACTTCTAGGTATAATTTTTTCTACTAACAGGATTATCTATTATTTTTCCTTTGCACCTGTTGAGAAAACTGAGGAATGCCAAAGGTTAGGGTTAGATCTACTTCTATTGACTAATTTTGGAGAATATACACACCATTTATATACTACGAGTGAACTTTGAAAATAAAGTCAAAAAGGAGAATAGGAGTGTCTGGGTATTTCTCATGAAGGTGCGTATATGCCTAAAGGTTGGAGTTTGCAAAGGAAAAAAGCAAGTGGCTTACTCTTCAATCTTTAATTGCCAGAATCAGAGAAAGAAAAATACTGTTAACAAGGTACAAAAAGATTATATGCAATAAAAAGTTATACTTTGGTGGCTAAGTTGGGTCACCTCTGCTTGTGACACAGAAGTTATTTTCTGGGATGCCATGAGATTGGAGGTGAGGGGATAGTCCAGTGCAACCTCTGCAAAACACTGGATTATAAATTAATGAAGTTTGTTATTTTATCAGGACTTCGATGGGCCAGTTGTGAATGTAAGGCTGTGTTTCATAATGTTTGTGAGCCGAAGACCTCATAAATTTTGAAACCACAACTTGTCTAGTTTATAAATGCCTATTTAGAATGAATCCAACCTTATGCATATTGTGGGGCTTTCACTAAGATTAATTAGCTAATATTTGCTGAGTTTCATGAAGATGAAAAGCAGATGTAGGTGCTCAGAGGCATACTAATTTTTCCCACTTACATTAACACCCAAATATTTTCTAGCTACTGAGAGGTTAACCTTAGAAACTCACAGTTGAATTTTCAACTCAATCACCCGTTTTTTAAAACTTGCCCTCAAATCAGTATCATAGAAATGTTTACATTGTTGGAACACAGTCTCCTTGGATATTCAAAAATAGGTAAGAGATGATCTGTGGCCAGTTATGTAAAGATAGTAGGTGATCACAGAGTGAAAAGTCTTTCAGCACCAATTTGTGACTTAGGTTACAAGTTTTACTAACAGTTAAATAAAAACTTTTTTTCCAGTTAACAGATTCAGATTCATAGAAGAATCACTCTGTAGTTTTATTTGAATGAATTGTTGAGTTTAGAATTTGTCAGAGTTCAACCCTAGCCTCCACCACTCTGGGCAAGCTCCTTAAGCTTTCTCTACCTCGATTCCTTACATGTAAAATGTATAAGTTCCTAGAAACTTTTGTAGTTTCTCCCAGAGTTGCTTGAGGCTGTTGTATATATAAGTCTACTATTGTGCCACCTGGTGCAAGGAGGGTGTTCAGCCCCCTGTAGGGGGTAGGGATGTGAAAATACTTTGCCAGTAATGGGTGGGAATCCCATGTGTCTTTGTCTGGCTAGGCTGTGTAGCTGCAAGCAGGTAAGAGTGTATATGTGAAGTGACAAATACAAAGGACACCAAGAGAACAAGGTGAAGTCTGTGACAAGAGATGAAACCATGCAGTTTCATCCCATTACCAAATCCCAGTTACCAAGAGGTAATACATGCCCAACACTAGCAAAAACAACAGGTCTTAATTGACTTCTATAATAGACACACCCACCTCATCCCATTGACCAAGGGTATCTCCCGCCCCATCACACTTTCCACTCACTTTGGTAAAATCATCAGGAGAATGTCACAAGAAGGGAGCTTAAGAACTCCAGTGCACTGATGCATCAGTTGATTACTGACTATGAAGAAGAATAGGGGTTCCAGAAACCATTGTTATAGTATGTTTGGAGGTGCTACAGATTGTAGGCATGTTTTTGCCACAATAATAGCCCCCAGGATCCCATGATACTCTGAGGGACCCCTGGGGTGAGCTTGAAGAGGACATAGGAATATCCATGATTAGAGTGCTTTTTTCCTTTTTTTAGATTGGGGCTGTACATGGTTGACCTTGAATTTGAAGATTCACATATTCTCAACTAAGTTAGCTCCATATCCTTAATTTTTAAAATGCACTTCTTCTCCCATCCCCTTTCGAACTTCTAGAAATTGAGATGTTTCTTTCAGTCAGCAAAAAAGTGTTGTGTAGGTATCTTTCCAGATAAATCAGTGTTGCATCTTACCATTGATCGTGACTTAGAATTGAGGAAACTTGCTATCTTTATTTATGTTCTTATTGAGTGACTCTGATTGTTGAAGATTACTGCCCTAACCCCACTGACATCTTTTTTCAGTTTAATTTTAATTTCTTCCCATTATGTAGCCTCTCCTTATGTAGACCTGAAAAATCTAGAAGTGGGATTATCAGGCAAAAATAATTCTTACTCAACTATAGACTTATCTTACATGGTAAAGAAGTATTTAAAGTAGGATTTTAGACCCATTTAAGTTATGTTTTATAAGTATAATGTATTCTTGGCAGTATTAGTATTACTGAGCCTTTATGTCTTCTGATCACTTTTGCCTTCGTGTTAATTTACAAAACAGGTATTCTTTTAGAAGAAAATTTTAAATATTTACGTTTAGTTGTAAGCATTAGACAGTGGGATTTCTCAACAGTGTGGCACAAGCTCCCTTCGTGAAAGGTAAATATTGCTAGTGGTGGTGAAGCTTCACTGTCACAAAGGTTAAGTTTATCAGTCCTTGTTCTGCATGTGTTGTTTAAATCTGTGTGTTATAGAAATAGTTGGTGTCAAAATCCTTCAAGCCCTAAAGAAAAAGACCTGAGAAGCTCAAGTCTGTCAAAGATTGATACCTTGCATGCTAAGACAATAAAAATAATAGATAATAATAAAACCTTTTCCTGGACCAACTTTAGCTATGTGTAACCTTCTCTTTAATTCTTTTCCCTAAAGAGCTCTTTCGTTTTGGAATCCTAACACTGGCAAGCTTGAAGCTTTACATAAAGCTTATAAAGATGCTTTGAAAAAAATATATTTTAGAAATGAAACATCTATAGTTCTTATCACAGTCTGGGTCCAGTGATGTTGCTGGTTGGGGTTTACATCTGATGTTAATTGTAAATCAGAGATTAAGTGTATTTTGGAGGATCAAACTTAATTCATCCATTAGCTTGTTAATAGTGTTATGATTCATGGAACAAAAGAAAATAAAACCAAAACCTACAGAATCTGGATAAATGCAGCTAAAGTAGCACAAGCATGTATATTGGTATTTCCTACTTAACAGAGAAAACAAAATCTTAGATATCATCTTATATCATAAGGATTAACTTTTGAGTATATTAAAGGAGATCAATTGTTTGCTCTGATTATTATATAGGTAGGGGAAATGTTTAGTTTTGTTTACGTAGTCATTGGGGAAACCAGTTGCTACCTGCTTGCTTACTTAATACCAACAGTGAAATTCTGGGTTCTCGCTCCCTGGTGAATAAATTATCTATTGTTTAGCTATATTTTGATCTTACCCCTTTTATGCTATAGCACACTTGCTAGATGACAATCACATGTGTGAAACAACCCCCTCTACTGCAGTTAGAGAGACGACCCATATATCATGCAGAGTTACTGTACTTTACATGTCATAACTTCCTGCTAGCCATAAGTCCAGTCACGTCTTGCTCAGTGCTCTATAGCACACTTCGTAACATCTCTGCTATTGTAGAGAAGGCCAGCAACAGGGGCAATGTAGTAGAGAAAAAAGAGAAGCTAAAACACATACACGTAGAGGCTGCTTTGCAACTGAACTCTGTCTACTTATTTTTCTCCCACCTTTGTAATTTGGGTGACTCATAATATCTAGTAAGATAGGAAAGACATCATTTACAGACGAGGATCCCAAGATGCAAAGTGTCTTGCTCAGGGTTACAAAGCTGTTTGGTAGCAGAGCTGAGAGATTTGGGTGTGAAGAAATGTATACATTATGGTACCCTTTGCCGTGTCTTTACATCTTTAATTTACCAGCCTGTGACAATTTAAAAGAAAGAGAGACTTCTATAGTAGCTGAGGCACGTAGAATGATTCTTTATTCAATTAAAGATAGCTAATCCTTCTCCGAGTTATGCTGTATTCTCTGGTTAGTACTGGAGCATATAGGAAGACAATGGGATTGTTACGTAGATGCTGGTCTCACCAGCTGTTGTCATTTGGCACTGGGATTTATGTTTGTTTTTGTTACAACTGTGTAGAGGTTGGAAATGAGTAACCTGTGAATTGGAAACAAATGCAGACATTTTAAAATTATGTCACATTTAGAAAAACCTTGGGATTGAAGACTTTTAAAATATGAGATAGACCTAATTTCAGTTGTTTTAACTTTTCCTATCGATCCATTCCATTTTCCATTTTTTACAACACTTCTCCTTCATTTGTTCATATATTTAAAATAATGTTGAAATGAGTTATGATGTATATTTCAAGGAAAATTGAACCGAAACACCTTCCTCTTTGAGATCCTTTTTTGGCTTGTTTCTATGTTTACCATCTTTACTGCCTCACGCTCCTCTCTGCAACTTTGCTGTAACCACGCTGGTTGTATTTTCTTTTTTGCAGCTCTAACCTTTTTATGAGTTACTCAAAATAGGTACAAAGCAACCTGGTTTAGTTATATTTAGTTGGGCTACTGCAGTTATGCAGAAAACTGATAAGATGACACTGCCTCAATGTTTATAACTGGAAAATTTTGAAGTACTCTTTTTTCCATTCGGATGTCTTTTATGAAAATCTTTCTAATATGTGGATTGAATTTCTAGTGTCTTAAGTCAGTAGATTCCTAAGTTTTCATAAGACTACGATTTTCCTTTTAATAATACTCGTAGAGAACATTTGATTTTTTAAGTGAGGTGTGGGGACCCAAAATGCACACTTTCCTAAAATAATGTGAAGTATTTGAGTATAGTATCAAATTGGAGTCACATCAGTAAATAAAAAACCCATATAATTCTAAGCATAATTTTGGCTGTTTATAAAATTTTCCTTCTTAATCGAAAAGAGGAAATTTTACAAATACCTATTGATTTTTATTCCTCAAAAATTCTAATTAACACTTTATCTGTTAAATTATGCCAATTTCTCCATTCTATTCTTTTTCTAAAAATGTGTAAGATAATGCTTTTTTCTCACATCCCGTAAGAATTGCACTTGTATTGTCAGTGCCTTATAGAAATTTGTGAACAGCAAATTAAAGCTACATTTACATGGGTGGTAGTTCCCAGAAGGTAAATAACACCCCCCCTTAAAGAGGGAATAAAAATAACAGAAGTTCACTATAAGTATATAAATATAGTTTTTAAAAATATTATATAATTCCCTCATTATGTATATAACTAAAGATTAAGCAGACTTATTATTCAGCCACACTGGAAACAATCACTTTAAATATTTTACAAATTCCTTCCAGCCTTTTCTGTGTGTGTGTTTCATATGTACTAACTCACATATATTGAATATAACTGTGATTGTGTTTTATAATACAGTCATTTTCTGCTTTTATCCGTTAGCACATCATAAGCATTTTCAATATGGAAAATATTTTTAGCACTTGAAGAAACCTATTATAGCCTTTACCCTGTATCATAATGTGCTTATGAGCATTCAGGTTCACACTGGGTTTTTCCCTTATATAACTCATGGAAAGTACACATTTGTACTTAAATCTTTACCTGAATTCTGACATTTTGAGATGAATTCTAAAAAAGGGGCTTGTCAAATCAAAGAGTGAGGATTTTTGAAAGTATATGTCATAAAACTTTTTTATAAATGTAGTACAACTTACAATACTATCAGCATTAATTTGCAAAGTTATATGAAAGCAAAACATCCCTATAAGAAGCTACACCAAGAAAAAATATTCGGAAGGTGTTGTGGGATCTTACAGCCTGAAAGCATCTTTGTGAAGAAACGTTACTTACCAGTTAGAGCGTAAGCGGTTCAGAGTTTTCCAGGAGAGTTTATTTTTATCTTGCTCAAGTTGTATTTAGGTGTTGGGTACTGGGGAATACTAACACCCAAACGTGGTAGCTCAGAGGTGACACTGCAGGTCATTTTGCAGGACAGGTGGGCTCGGCCACTGTGTCAGCTCCAAACCACCCAGAAGGGCCGTGGTTTGCCATGGAGTGAATGTCGCAGTGACTGGGGGCTGGGCACAGTCAACCCTGGGAAGACCCTGTTGGGCTTTGTAACTGGCTGATCAAAGTGACTGAATAGTGAGGTACGACGTAGGAGGAAATCAAGCGCTGGCCATAACTATTCTGGTCCCATGACATACTGCCAAAGCCATTTTGTAAAAATAAATTCTCATAGCAACTTTGATCCTGTCAAAACATTGGTTATTTAAAACTTTCACTTGTCTGAGTTATAGATAATCAAGAGTTTTCCACATTAAAAGTGCACGGTTGTCAGTTATCGTTACAATATTTGGAGAATGCTGTTTTCAGTGTTAGAATTTTGCACAATAGAGGTTTTGTATCATTTTCAGCATATAAAGCATTCAAATTGTTTACCGTGTTCATTGAAGAGTCTGTGTCATTATTGGACGTGTGTTTCCTTAGGTATGAGAATATTGTAATTTATTTTGATGTCAGAAATAGGCATAGAGGGATTTCCCTGGTGGTCCAGTGGTTAAGACTCTGCACTTCTCCTGCAGGGGGGCAGGGTTCGATCCCTGGTCAGGGAACTAAGATCCCACTTGCCGTGTGGCATGGCCACCCCCCCCAAAAAAAAGATAGGTATAGAAGTTGCAATTGTTTTTACAAATGAATGGTAATGAAAGGCTTTGGATTTTAATTTTTGTTTTAGAATCATCTGGATTATTAGGAAGTCAGACACTTAGTTTTCATTTCAAACCAATGTGAACAACGTTTACTTCTAAATTGAATTATCCTTTCTAGGCAATTACAAAACTGTTTGCAAGTGATTGTTGATAACATCAATACCATGTTTAAAATATATGGGGCTTCCCTGTGGCGCAGCGGTTATGAATCCACCTGCCAATGCAGGGGAAATGGGTTCGAGCCCTGGACCGGGAAGATCACGCATGCCTCGGAGCAACTAAGCCTGTGTGCCACAGCTCCTGAGCCTGTGCTCTAGAGCCCGCGAGCCACAACTATTGAGCCTACACACCGCAACTACTGAAGCCTGCACACCTAGAGCCCATGCTCTGCAACAAGAGAAGCCACTGCAATAAGAAGCCCGTGCACTGCAATGAAGAGTAGTCCTCAGCTCACCGCAACTATAGAAAGCCCGTGTGCAGCAAGGAAGACCCAATGCAGCCAATAAATAAAGAAACAAACAAACAAATTTAAAAAATAAAATAGAATAAAATGAAATGTATGGACAGGCAGGTAGTCTTATAGTATTTTATTAAAATACTGTATTGAATGAAGGCTTTTAAGTACTCAGGTGTCATTACTGTGTAAATTGTAACTATAGATGCAAACTATAATTCTGTACCAATTAGGCCATCTATGGGAAAACATATATAAAACTGGGTGCATAGTAAACTCACAGCGCCTTTTCCGTGACTGATACTGAAGAAGGCTCTTACATGTAAAGAGGTCTTCTATTTGAAGCATGGTTATCTGTGTGAAAGAATGAGAATATTTTTCACAGAACTAAAAAATGGGCAGGTTTAATACCGTGTTAAAAATAGCACACTTGCATCGGAAACTGTTGATTTCCGGTGGCACGTGGCTTCATCTCCCTCATGGGACACTTGCTCCTTCCTTTCCACCTCAAATTGTGTGATCAGATTACTTTGGAAGATCTTTTCCCCACATGGTCCTTCAGTTGATGCTTTTAACTGAATCCACTCTTAGTTGCTCTCAGGAGAGTTCAGTTCCTGAGTCAGGTTTGGAACTGCGATGCCATGCACTTGGTCTTACGATAAAACGCACCTCTGGCAAAGAAAAGTCGCAATATTTGCAGCTTCTGTAAATGAGACCCTTCCATCCCCTGCTTTCCTCTTAGAAAAGATGGAAGATGCAGGTTGAATCAGCCATTGCCATAAAACTGGCAAGTGTGTGCTGGCAAGAAAGCCTTGCCATAGGATTTTGGGATCTGAGTTTTTACCATTGAGCTTAGCAAGAAAATTGCTTTGCCTGGGGGTATGTTCCATTTTGCAAGACAGAATACCCAGAAGAAGGGGCAGGCCAAGCTGCAGTAGGTAAGCTCAAAGCAAATAAAGTTTAAAAACTGGTATGTGAAGAACAGTTGAAAACTTGGCATAGCATAATAGAAAGAGCAGAGAGTCAGGGGCTGAAACTGAGCCCCATTTTCGCACCTTACGAACTTGTGTATTCCTGGCTAAGCCCCTTACGTTCAGTTTTCTTTCATTTTGAAAATGGGGCCAATAGTAATTCTCCCCAGGCTTTGTCCTCAGATTTAAAAGGATTTTAGCTTTTATCTAGATTTATTTACAGTAACAGAGTTTTGTTAGTTCTTTTTAGTTTACAAAATGTAAATTGAAAGGTTTTTTAAATCAATGCAGACTCTAGTAGGAACCATACCCAAGTTTATTATGGTTGTCCACCAGGTCGGTTTTCTCACAAATGTAACATGTTGGATGGTTTAAAAATATTTTTGTATATCAAAGCTTGCCCGGAGTGAAATGGACTTGTTACAGATTTGAAGTTCTTCAGGACTAAGGATGTTAAAAGTGATCCTGTTTTATAGAGTTTTTTTGAATGGATGGTAATAAATCTGCTTACTACTCACAAGATAAACGTCATTGGACTGTAGCCCAAGGACTTTCTAAAGCTGAAATGTTTCCCTTCCCTGGTAAGTTATCCATCATATTTTATCTTATTTTGGTGTGGCTTATCCCTTGCAGTTGGTAGTAAAAGAGAGTCCTGGGTCATTTAAACAAGTAATTAAAAGGACCATTTACTATTTTTTTGCCTTTGAAAAGTGTTAATTTGTTGTGGGTTAATGATGTATTTGTTGTCCATGTTTACAGCCTCCAGCAGCACAAAGGTGAAGCATCCCAACAGTAAAAAAAAAAAATTTGTGTTATATTTAATTGTTACATATCTTTAACTAAAAACATATGCTTTCTTTTTCTTTTTTTTTTTAGAAAAAAAGTCTCTATAAATTTGCTAAAATGCAAGTGAAACAAAACTGAGTCAAGAATGTATTAATTCTAAAAGTCTGATTATTTGTTTGGAAAAATGCCAGCTGTAGCCAAGTCGAATCATCATTTTATGAGACATTTATTTGAATTAATGGGACATTATTTAATAGAGTACATATAAAACTGTATAGGACTTGTCAAATGAAAATACATTAGAGTGTTGCAGTTTTTTTCTTACGATTTTACTTTTGCAAGTGACTTTCAGGAACATTCTTTCTCACATACCTTTCAATATTTTAGTGCCTGCTGTGTTCCAGGCACTGTACTAGGTAATGAGCTATAGTGTAGTAGAGTCAGACAATTAGTGGTGAGATCATCATGGTGAGTGTTTAACAGCTGGCTCTCTGGGGGCGAAGAAAGGCCTGATTTCTGGTGTTTGCTGATTTCTGTGGTGTAAATACTCCCACCGTAGCTGATTTCAGGCAGTAAATGTGATGTCACTGAATGTCAAGTTGGGAAAAAAGTGCTAAGTAGCATGTGGTAATATAATATTTCCACCTAGAGAACACCAAGGAAAATGTAGAATAATTAGGAAACAAGTTTTGAGTATTTATTAACTTTTTAATACAATTAATTATTTGTAAGTTTATAGAAAGTAATTTTTAATGATAGCTGTCGTGTAACAACTAATTGGCAAAATTCCTGAAAATTTAAGAATTGGCTTTTATGACCCAATGAAAGCTGTCTCAATACACTGCAAAGGGACACGCAAAATAAAAAAATTAAAACATGGTATGTTCAAAGGTGATAAATATTATCAAAAAGTAAAGCAAAAAAAAAGAAAGATCTAGGGATTGCTGAGTGGGCGTGCGCACGTGTGCATGTGTGCTGCTTTAGAAAGTATGGTCAGTAGCAGCTTACCCAGAAGTTGACATTTGAGCAACTTCCCAAAGGAGGTAAAGGAGGCAATTATGCAACCTCTGGGGAAAAGCGCTCCAGGTAGATACAAAAGCCCTGGGCAGGAGTGAGTTGGCACATTCCAGAATCATCATGGAGGCCAGCCTGCCTGGTACAGACTAAGTGAGGGGCCTTATCACGTAGGCTCTTGTTGTCCACTGGTTGGAGTTGGGCTGTTATTTGGGTGAGGTAGGAAAATGTTGGAAACGTCTGAACAAATGAATGACAGGTGTTTCAGGTGTCACAGGATGACCCTGGATGCTGCTGATTCTAGGGGACAAGGACAGAGATGTGAAAACCTGTAGGACACTATTGCAGTAATTCACCGAATGATTGCCTGGACATGGTGGTAGTGATGGAGGTGGTAAGAAGTGACCAAATTCTGGATCTGTTTTCGTGGTAGAGTTGATTGGATTTGCCAATGTAGGATGCAAAAGAGCAGAAGATGACTCTAAGGCTTGTGCTGCAGCTGCTGGAAGAATGGAGTTACGATTAATTTAGGTGGGGAAGGCTGCTGCAGATTAAGAAGGAAAAGGTATTTTTTGGATGTTAAGTTTGGGGTACCTGTTAGGCTTTTAAGTACGTATGTTGAGCGGGCAGTTGGAATAAAGGGTCTGGCAGAGAGACTGGGTTTGGAGATCGAAATCTGAGAGTCCTGAGAATAGAGGTGGATGAGGTGACCAAGAGAATGGAGAAGAGAAAAGGTCCAGAGCAATCCAGCAGAGTGGGAAGATGAGGAGCTGGTGAAGGAACCGGAGCTATATAGCTAGGCGTCAGAAGGGCATGGTGTTGGAAACGCAAGTGAAGTGCAAGTTTCAAGGAGAGAGTGATCAAATATGTCTGAGGCTGCAGGTTACAGGTCAGATAAGGTGGGGATCAAGAATCATCCAGTAGACATGGAATGTGTGGGTCACTGGTGACCATAGTGAGAACAGTTCTGTGGGACTGACTGTGTTCAGAGAGTGGCTTCACAAGAGTATGGAAGAGAGAAACTGGAGACCCAGAGCATGGGGATTTTCTCCTTAGTTTTGGTATGAAGGCAAGCAGAGAAATTGGTGGTAGCTGGCTGGGGAAATGGAGTCAAAGTGTTTTTCTTTCTTTAAAAAGAACAAATGATAGCATGCTCGTATGCTACTGGCAATGAACCAAAAGGAGCAAACTGACATAGAGCATCACTTCTGAGCAGGCATGAGAATGTGGGGAGCTACACACCAGGGGACACTCTGCATTAGTTAGAAGCCTTCTCGGGGCATACACAGAAACAGGAGGGAATGTGGAGTCCATGGGTTGCAGGCAGGCACATGTGCTGGTGAACACCTACAGAGGTCTCTTCCAATTGCCCGTGTCTTCTCAGTTGAAAGGGAAGGTATGAATAGCTGTCTAGGTGGATGTGAGGGTGAATAGGCTAGGGAACCACTCTGTGCTGCCTGGGAGATTAATGGGCAGCACTAAAGGTTCGCATGTGTTTGTTGATCTTGAGATTAAAATGAGACCCATTTTCTGAGTGGAGTTTTATCTAGCCTTGGTCAGCAGAATGGGTGCAGGTGTGGAGTTGGTGGGTGGAGACTTGGATTAAAGCCAGGTTAGGATTTTGCTAGGCAAGTGTGATGAACTGAGTATGAGGAAGCAAGAGGAATTGAGGATTTATGCAAGAGGAGTGATTAAAATATTGGGGAATAAAATAAGATAAATCTAGCATAAGTCTATGCACGTATTTTAGGAGTTAGCTAAAAACTTTTTTTGTTGAGTTTGTAGTTATTAATGTGGTTGAATAATCATATCACATTTATTTATAGTTCTTAGAGGCAAAGATAAGTATTTTTATAAGCCCTTTGATCCCTTTTCTAATTTTCTCCTCCATCCTGCCTGCCGCCCCACCATGCAAAGTCTTTATATTTCAGTTTGCTCGTTCATGGCTCATTAAACTTCTGTTGATTAAATGCCAATGATGGTCAGGGAGTGTCATCTAGATGATTACTTAACACATTTTATGAGTTTTATAGTTACTGTAAGAGATAAATAAGGAGTGAGATGATTTAAATTCACATACCACGTGGCCACATGTGAATGTGGGCAGTTCCCATGACCTTCCAAGGTCGTTTTTAGATTAAGAGGGATGATATGAAGATTTCCGAAGTCTATTCCCAATTTTTTTATTGTGGTAAAGTACAAAAACATAAAATTTACCATCTTAATCATTTTCGAGTGTACAGTTCAGTGGTATTAACTACATTCACAGTGTGCTATTGTCACCATCATCCGTCTTCAGAACTCTTTTGATCTTGGAAATCTGCAACTCTATACCCAACAGACACTACATCTTTTAAACATTACATCTTTGTTTCTAAATCGAAGTATAGTAGATTTACAAAATTGTGTTAGCCTCTGGTGTACAACCAAGTGATTCAGTTATACACACACACACACATACACACACATATTCTTTTTCATATTTGTTTCCATTATGGTTTATCACAGGATATCGAATATAGTTCCCTGTGCTATATAATAATAGGACCTTGTTGTTTATTCATTCTATATATAGTAGCTTGTATCTGCTAATAATACCAAACTTCCAATCCATACCTCCCCCACCCCACCTCCTTGGCAACCACAAGCCTGTTCTCTATGTCCGTGAGTCTGTTTCTTTTTCATAGATAAATTCATTTGTGTCATTCATATTTTAGATTCCACATATAAGTGATAGCATATGGCATTTGTCTTTCTCTTTCTGATTTCATTTGGTATGATAATCTGTAGGTCCATCCACGTTGCTGCAAATGACATTATTTCATTCTTTTTTATGCCTGAGTAGTATTTCATTGGCTATGTGTACCACACCTTCTTTATTCATTTATGTGATTTTCATGTAAAAGATATTTTAGTACTTGTTCTTTGTCATGCACAGATCTCCCATAATCTGAGTCTCTTCATTTGTCAGATGTTGCCTACCGATCTCATTTCATCCTCGTGTTAAGTCTGTAAATTAAAACTTCAGGCAATTATGCTGAAAATTATAAAGTACAATAGAAATATAATACAGAATAATTGATTTCTCCACTTGCTATTTTGTTTTCACCTTCTAGGAGACAGTATATTTTAACTGCAATCATAAGTTAGACCTGAAATTGTCAAAAATTACTGCTGTAAGAGAGAATTCAACAGCGAAAACCATCTTAAGGAGGAAAATTCCTTCAAAGATAGCTGTCATTTCTCTTTGCCAAATTTTAGCTTGTTTTATTTTTTTACCTAATATAATGTAATACAGTAACAAACTCTCCTAGTGTTTAAATGTAATGTGGTTTCTTATTAGTGAGGTATAAATATAAAAAAAAATTTTAATTCAGAAACCCTAAACTGTCACAAAAATATTTGTAAAAAGGAAAATCTTCCCTGTTGTACTATGTTTGGATTATAACTATGTCAAAAACTGTCACATTTAATCCACAAATTCTATTGAAAGGGACACATAGTTGTAAACAACTATTACCTTCTAACTGTGAGTTTTCCACTACAAAATTGCTTTTATCATTTCATTTGCCCCATAAGGCATGTGTGCTATAATCAATTTTTAATGTTTTGTGGCATATTTATAGGGTGAAATTATGCATTTAAATCTATGGTATGTGTTTGGAAACCATCTGTTAGAACTTACTGGAAAATAGAAACTTCTTTTATTAATGTGTTTCCTTATTTTGGGGAGGGGGACTTAAACATTTAATATTATCCTTCCTAGTCCACAACTGAAAGAATGAGAAACACTGAAAATGAGTTCTGTTGTGTGCCCACGAGAGGATTCAAACTGCTTTATATTGTCATATTTCAGAATCATTATGTTATAAAAATAAACACTTATATTTTCCCAAGGCAGCAAAAAAAAAAATGTGTCCAGTTAATAGTAGTTTAGTATTTAAAGTTCAGGGTATGTTGGAGGGAATATTCATAATAAACTTGTCCTCAGATATAGGAATGATAAATCTGTTTATTTGAAAATTCACTTAGCCAGTTGGAAGGTACAGTAGGGGGTGGATTCAGAAATGAGTACAACAGAGTCCCTGATTTCAAGGAAGTTTAACCAAGCTGTAAAATATGCATAATACTTCATAACCAGAGGGTATGGGGAGTCTCAAAAGAGGGGCATAAGAATTTTTTACAAATTAATCACAATTTGTTTCAGTGTAATCAGGAATTGTGTAGGTAATGACACAAAGAAACTTTTCTGCTTACCTCTCCTTGACTTTTATCCCTTTGGAAATGATCAGATGTGTTCTCTTTTCTTGCAGTTTTTCTTCTTTATTATCTAGGAAATTTTACCTCTTTTTTGAAAGTATGTTAAATCCCTCCCTTCCCCCAATTGTGGAAACATTTACAGATGACTTTCAGTATTACAATAACTACACTCCCTCAAGAAGAAGATGTGGCATATATATACAATGGAATATTACTCAGCTATAAAAAGGGATGAGATGGAGCTATATGTAATGAGGTAGATAGAACTACAATCTGTCATACAGAGTGAAGTAAGTCAGAAAGAGAAGGACAAATATTGTATGCTAACTCACATATACGGAATCTAAAAATGGTACTGATGAACTCAGTGACAAGAACAAGGATGCAGATACAGAGAATGGACTGGAGAACTCGAGGTATGGGAGGGGGCGGGGGTGAAGGGGAAACTGAGACGAAGCGAGAGAGTAGCACAGACATATATATACTACCAACTGTAAAATAGTCAGTGGGAAGTTGTTGTATAACAAAGGGAGTCCAACTCGAGGATGGAAGATGCCTTAGAGGACTGGGGCGGGGAGGGTGGGGGGGACCCGAGGGGGGGGCGTCAAGGAAGGGAGGGAATATGGGGATATGTGTATAAAAACAGATGATTGAACCTGGTGTCCCCCCCAAAAAAAATAATAAAAAAAAAAAATTGCAAGTGCAAATATTTCATTGACTTAACCTGTAAAAGATTAAGAGTGAATAAGGAGAGAGGCCTCCTGGTACAAGAACTCTAGGTACTGTTTCCATCATTGCTGTATAACCTCCACCAAGAGGGAAAGACAGAAACATAGAGCACCACTGATTCCAAATCCATCTTGGCATTTGTATTTCAAGTTCATATTTAAATTTTTATAAGTGAAACACATGTGCAGAGATGCTCTGTAGAAAGCGATGACAAAATACACCTGGGTCAGCAGAGCCTGGGTGTACATCTTCAAGTAAAATCATATTTTCTTCAGTTCCCTAAAATCAGGATGTTTATGTCCCAGAATTTTTCATTTAATAGTCATTCCATTTTCTACTTGGATTAGTATTCTTCCTGTATTTCTTCTGGATTTTCAAGTATGAGTGGAAAGGAAGGTGAAATACAGGAATTCATTTTACTTGCATCAGAGTATAAAGCAGTCATGTGGTTATTTTTAAAAAGTGAAAAACAAACAAAAAACTCATTAACATCCTAAGAAAGAGATGGTTGGGTTTTAGTTTCCACTGTAGACTTTAGTAGATTCTCTTTTTCAGTAGCCTTCATCTAGGAATTTTGTTTGCCCAGAGATTTGGAATATAAAGTTGTTCTTGAGCTTTTTTAAAAATTCCAAACAATAAAAAACAAGCAAAAACAAAGTAAGGAATGTACAGAAAACTAAAGAAGGGAAGTGACAAGGATCTGATTTTCATAGAGTGAGTAGGAGGGTGACAGACTGACATCGCTCCTGGTTCTTTCCCAAGAGTTGTTTGAATAAGTAAGCCCTTTGAGGTGAATTATCTTGCTGTTTAGTTCCTTAAAACCATTTCTATTATTCGGAAGTTTTTACTTTAAAGTCTGCAGATCGTTTTTAAATAATTGTATTGGAGTATAGTTGCTTTGCAATGTTGTGTTAGTTTCAAGTGTACAGCAAAGTGATTCAGTTATACATATACATGTATTCATTCTTTTTCAGATCCTTTACCCATATCTTAAGCATGGGATCACAGCCCACGGTTTCTGTAGGTTGTATGAAATGCAAGCTGCTTAAAAGTAATTGGTGGATAATTATAACAGAATCTGGACCAGACGGGATGTATACTTCATATTAATTTTTTTGTTTAAAATTGCTAATACCTATCATCAGAGATGGAATACCCTGATACATTACATGCCTCCTGATGTGACACAATAAAGACTACCCAACATCACCTTATGTAGAATTCTTGCAAAAAACAGCTTATCCTACATCACCAGAATGTGGACCCCATTTACAAATTCTGTTTCCTAAAAAAAGATGGATTTTTCCAAATGCAGTGAACAGCCCTTGAATGGATCCTTGCCAAAGCTGGGACAATTATTATATTGACTGCATATTAGATACTATTGAATTAAAGTCAATTTTCTTAGGTGTGATAATGGAATTATGGTTATGTAGGGGAATATTCTTACTCTTAGAAGACACATATTGATGTATATGAGGTAAGATATTATGATGTTTACATATATTTTCACGTGTTGCAGCAGAAGGAAAAAACTGTGTATATTAGGGTTCTCCAGAGAAACAGACCCAGTAGAATGTGTGTGTGTGTGTGGAGAGAGAGTGATTGATTGATTTTAAGGAGTTGGCTTGTATCATTATGGAGTCTGTCAAGTCCAAAATCTGCAACATGAGCTTTGTAGCTGCAGAACCAAGGAAGAGCTGATGTCATTCAAGTACACAGACTGTCAGGCTGGAGACCCAGGCAGAGCTGAGGTTGCAGTTTAAGTCTGAAGGCTGGCAGAATTCCCTCTTGCTCAGGGGAGGCCAGTCTTCTGTTGTATTCAGGATTTCAGCTGGATGAGGCCTATCTGTGACTCCCACAATTTTCTTTGTGATCTAGACTCTCTGATACTTGCGGCATCTTGTCCCCTCGCAGTTCCAACTCTGGCAGACAGAAAAGCTGAAGAGCCCCAGTTGTGTATCTTAAAAATCAGCCAAAGAAGTTGTCTTCCTTCCATAAATCCCAAAGTGCCACCAAGAGTAACTGAAGAAATGTGTAACAGAAGGAAGAGCATTCTAATTCAGATGCACTGGAATCCAGAAAAAGCCTCTGCGTCTAAGCCCCTGTTCCACCTCTTGCTTCCTTGGGCAGTTACTTAATTTATGTCCCCTTTTGGGGGAGAACGTAGGTGAGATTGCCTAGAACAGTTGGCGATGGGCAGCAGAAGAATCACTCAGTTTGTGAAAACACATCTGAAACTGTAAAGTGCTGTGCAGACAAATACAAGGCAGTGGTTATGGCGTACATTGTGGGCCAGATGGCTCTCATGGGCTTATTTTATTTTAAAATAGAATCAACTTTTGTCCTGTCATTACTCAACCCTCAGAACCCCTTCTCTGGCCCTCTAGTTCCTGCAAATCTGTCTTTTCTGAGAACTCTGGGAGCAGCTGCTTACTTGGTGTTAAAATAAAAGCATCTAGAATAGCCAGCACACATATTGAATCTATAACTTCTATGAATTTTTATAAAATATTCATATTCCTGAGAGAACGTTCACCTGTTTTCATGGTAGTAACATTTCTTTAATTCTGTATCCCCAAATTGAGTTAACTGCCTGCAAGCCCCAGCTTTTTCCTAGCTCTGAGGCGTACATGTTCATGTACGATTATAGATGAAGTTTGTCCCAGAGGTCCCCGAAATAGCCTTTTCTTCATTTTGGAGATTTTCAGAGGCGTCTTGGAAGTCGTAACTTTTTTAAAGAAAGAATGAGATACTTGGCAAAAGGATGAGATGGACTCTGCATGGTTCTGTCACCCTGCAGTGTGCCCCCCGCCACCCATCTCTGTGAGCCCAGGCCAGGGAGTGGGGCACAGCAGGTGGGAAAAGCTGCTTCTTCAGCCTCTGCCAACCCCTTGACTGTGGCACTGTCTCTCCTCACTGGCTTTTAAAAAAGACTGTGTGTTTTTTTTATTTTTATTTTATATTGGAGCATAGTTGATTAACAGTGTTGTGTTGGTTTTAGGTGTACAGGAAAGTTATTCAGTGATGCATATGCATGTACCTCTTTTGCAAATTCTTTTCCCATTTAGGTTATGACAGAATATTGAGGAGAGTTCCCTGTGCTATACAGTAGGTCCTTGTTGGTTTTTTATATTGAGGGAGGTGGAGGAGAAAATTTTTATTTCATCCTGGATATTTGGTCTAGAACAAAACTTGAGAAAAAGTTAAACAAGAATCCAGATTAATTAAATGGAAAATGACCTTATACTTCCCTTTTCGTGTATATGTACCAGAATTTTAAATTATGCCAATGATACCACAGATATTTAGCACTTTTTTCACTCCTTTGCAAATGAGGAAATTTTGATTTTATCATTTCATTGACACCCACCCCTTGAACTGAAAGAAATGGTAAATTACCTAGAGAATTATATACAGATTGCTTATTCATTATGGATTAGTTCTAAATATGAAAGCCCTTATGTTATGGGAGACATAACATATTTGCAGTAGCATTTGTAATTTCTCTGCAGCAGAATCACTGGAATGTGTTTGCCTTTATGTGGATGTTCTAAGACATCCACATAAATCATTTGATTATCTTGTCATATCTCAGTATCTCAAGTTGCTATTATTGATTTTTATATTAGCTGTGCCTTTGCTGGTAAAGAGGAAACTAAATTAGCAATTAATGTGTTCTTATTTTATTCCAGTACTTTATTTTGAAAGAAAACCCATAAATTCTAAAAATAACAAGCAATGTGCATCACCCTAGTCATTCTTTCCCCTTATGCTCTTCCAGAGACAATCATTGTTCTGGGTTTTGTTTTGCTTTGTTTTGTTTTATACCATAGGTAAGCATTGCGTCTTCTAGAACCTCATATTCAGTGGAGTCAGATACTACAATAGTACGTTCTTGACCAGTTGTCATAATGTCTTGGGGATTTATTCATGTTGTGTAAAAAATGGTTCCTTTTTATTGTTACGTGATGTGCCATTGTCTGAATACACCAATAGTTTATCTCTTCTCTTGATAGACACCTAGGCTCTTTCCAGTTTCTGGCTATTTAGAATGAAGCGTCTATGAATGTTCTAATACAAGTCTTTCTGTGGACATGTTTTCATCTTTTGGGATAAATATCTAGTAGGGAAATTGTTGGGTGATAGGCAGATATGTGTTTAGTCTTAGAAGTAACCGCCAGACATTTTTGTAAGGTAGTTATAGCATTTTACACTCCCTCCTAACATCTGAGAGTTCCTTTTTCTTTATATTCTCACCAACATTGTGTGTTATCTTTTTAATTTCAGCCATTCTGGTGTATGTATAGTGTGTGACTTTTTAATGTACATATAGGTATATTTTCAAGAATTCTGAGCTTATTTCAAATGCTATGAATTATCTACATATTTTGGTTTTTCTTTTTTTCTTAATTAGAAACTAGATGGACTCTTCAATTTGGCCCAGATGTTTTTGTTAATTGGCTTGAGTTGATATATTCAACAATTAAAGATAATAGACAATGATTAGGGATAAAAGATATTTAAAGATAACCAGGCAATTATGAGTCTTCATCACATGAAATTTGGAAATATATATTTTAAAGCTTTGTTCATTAGCTAAGCCATTCATTGGTTCATTCACAAATCATTTTTTATTTTTCATAACTTTATTCAATTGTCTAACAGTGCTGTCCAAAAGAACTTTCTGTCTTGATGGATGGACCCAGTCATTCTGTGCTATTACAGCAACATGTGGCTATGGATCACTTGAAATGTGGCTACTGCTACTGAGCAATGGATTTTTATGTTTTATTTTGTGTTAATTATGGCCAGTGGCTACTGTATCAGATGGCACATGTCTAAATAAATATGTTCAAGTATTATCTGGTCTTATATTGTAAAATAAAGAAAATGTCTTATTTATGTTCTAGGAAGTGCAAGTGTGGTTGTAATCATAGCTCTTAATATTGCTTAAATTTTTTAGGTTTGGAATTTTTAAAAATTATTTTTAATTGAAGTTTTTATGGAGATAATTATTGCTTCACATGTAGTTGTAAGAATTAATAAAGATCTTTTCTACCAAACATATAAGGAAGAACTAATACCTTTCCTTCTCAAACTATTCCAAAAAATTGAAGAGGGCAGAACACTCCCAAATTCATTCTACTAGGCCACCATTACCCTGATACCAAAACCAGACACAGACACTAGAGAAAAATGAAAATTGCACACCAATATCTTTCATGAATATAGATGTAAAATTCCTCAACAAAATATTAGCAAACCAAATCCAACAATATATAAAAAAGATCATACACTGTGATCAAGTTGGATTTATTCTAGGGGCACAAGGATGGTTCAACATTTGCAAATCAATCACTGTGATACTTCACATTAACAAAAGGAAGGGTAAAAATCACATGATCATCTCAATAGATGCAGAAAAAGCATTTGACAAAATTCAACATACATTTAAGATAAAAACTCTCAACAAAGTGGGTAAAGAGGGAACATACCTCAGTGTAATAAAGCATATTTATGACAAACCCACAGCTAACTTCATACTTAGCAGTGAAAAGCTAAAAGCCTTTCTCTCGGGGCTACTCTTGCCACTTCAGTTTAACATAATATTTGAAGTCCTAACCATAGCAATCAGACAAGAAAACTAAATACAAGACATTCAAATTGGAAGGAAATAAGTAAAACTGTTACTGTTTGCAGATGACATGATACTTTATATAGAAAACCCTAAAGTCTCTATCCAAAAGCTATTAGAACTAATAAATGAATTCAGCAAAGCTGCAGCATAAAAGATTAATATACAGAAATCTGTTGCTTTTCTATACACTAGTAATGAAATATTAGAACGAGAAAGTTAAAAAATCCTGTTTAAAGTCACATCCAAAAGACTAAAATATCTAGGAATGAACTTAAACAAGGAGGTGAAAGATCTATACTCCAAAAACTATAAAACCTTGATGAAGAAAATTGAAGGTGATACAAAGAAATGGAAAGATATCCCATACCCTTGGATTGGAAGAATGAATATTGTTAAAATGGCCATACTACCCAAAGTAGTCTATAGATATAATTTAATTTTAAGTCCCTATTAAAATACCCATGACACTTTTCGTGGAACTAGAGAAAATAATCCTAAAATTCATATGGAATGACAAAAGACCCTGAATTCCCAAAGAAATCCTGGGAAAAAGAACAAAGCTAGAGGTATCATGTGCTTAAACTTCAGACTATACTACAAAGCTACAATAATCAAAAAAGTGTGGTAGGGACTTCCCTGGTGGTGCAGTGGTTAAGAATCTGCCTACCAATTCAGGGGACACGGGTTTGAGCCCTGAATCTGGGAAGATCCCACATGCTGCAGAGCAGCTAAGTCCCTGAACCACAACTACTAAGCCTGTGCTCTAGAGGCTGCATGCCACAACTACTGAAGCCGGCTTGCCTGGAGCCTGTGCTCTGCAACAAGAGAAGCCACCTCAGTGAGAAGCCTGCCCACCACAGCAAAGAGTAGCCACTGTTCACTGCAACTAGTGAAAAGCCAGCATGCAACAACAAAGACCCAATGCAGCCAATAAATAAATTAATAATAATAAAAAAAAGAACAGTATGGTATTGGCACAAAACCAGACACAGATCAAAGGAACAGAATAAAGAGCCCAGAAATAAACCCACACACCTACAGTCGATTAATCTTCAACAGAGAAGGCAAAAATATACAATGCAGAAAACAGTCTCTTCAATAAATGGTGCTGGGAAAACTGGACAGCTACACGTTAAAGAATTAACTTAGAACATTTTCTAACACCATATACAAAAATAAACTGGAAATGGATTAAAGACCTAAAAGTAAGACCTGAAACTGTAAAACTCCTAAAAGAGCACATAGGCAGAACACTTATTCAACATAAATCATAGCAATATATATATATTTTTTGAATCTGTCTCCTAAGGCAGAAGTAATAAAAGCAAAAATAGACAAATGGGACCTAATTAAACTTAAAAGTTTTTGCACAGCAAAGTAAATCATCAATAAAATGAAAGGAGAACTTATGTACAGAATGGAAGAAGATATTTGCAAATGTTATGACCAAGGGATTAATTTCGAAAATATATAAACAGCTCATATAAGTTAACATCAAAAAACAACCCAATCAAAAACTGGAAAGATGGACTTCCCTGGTGGTGCAGTGGTTAAGAATCTGCCTGCCAATGCAGGGGACATGGGTTCGATCCCTAGTCTGAGAAGATCCCATATGCTAAAGAGCAACTAAAGCCCATGAGCTACAACTGCTGAGCCTGTGTGCTACAACTACTGAAGCCTGTGCACTTAGAGCCCATGTTCCACAACAAGAGAAGCCACTGCAATGAGAAGCCCCTGCACTGCAGCAAAGAGTAGCCCCTGCTTTCCACAACTAGAGAAAGGCTGTGTGCAGCAATGAAGACCCAATGCAGCCAAAATTAATTGATTAATTAATTAATCAATTAATTTTTAAAAAATGGAAAGAAGACCTGAATAGACATTTTTCCAAAGAAGACATACAGATGGCCAACAGGCACATAAAAAGATGTTCAACTTTGCTAATCATTAGAGAAATACAAATAAAAACAACTGGATATCACCTCACATCTGTCAGAATGCTATCATCAAAAAGGTCTACAAATAACAAAAGTTGGCAAAGATGTGGAGAAAAGGGAACCCTTGTACGCTGCTTGTGGAAATGTAAATTGGTGCAGCCACTGTGGGAAACAGTGTGGAAACTCTTCAAAAATCTACAACTAGAACTACCATATGATCCAGCAGTTCACTCCTGGGTATGTATCTGGAAAAAGTGAAAACACGAATTCAGAAAGATTCATGCACCCCAATGTTCATAGCAGCACTATTTACAATAATCAGGATATGGAAGCAAACCAAGTGCCCATAAACAAATGAATGGTAAAGAAGTTGTGGTATATTTATACAGTGGAATATTAGCCATAAAAAGGGAATGAAATTCTGCCATTTGCAGCAATGTGGATGGACCCAGAGAATATTATGCTTAGTGAAATAAGTCAGAGAAAGGCAAATACTGTGTGATATCACTTACATGTGGAATCTAAAAAATAATATAAACAAATTTATATGCAAAACAGAAACCGACTAACTAGTGGTTACCAAAAGGGAGAAGGAAGGGAAGAGGGACAAATCAGGGGTAGGAGAGTGAGATACAAACTACTATGTATGAAATAGGTAAGCAACAAGGATATATTGTATAGAACAAGGAATTATACCTATTATCTTGTAATAACTTTTAATGGAGTATAATCTGCAAAAATCCTGAATCACGATGCTGTACACCTGAAACTAACATAATATTGTAAATCAAGTGTACTTCAAAAAAAAAATCCTGAATGACCTTCATCTACTTTCCCTCGATTGTAACATTTTGCAAAACTGTAGCACAATATCACAACCAGAACATCAATACAGATACAAGCAAACCCAAAATTACAAGTTCTGTGAAGTTGTATTTTATGTATACTTGATGTAATGCTTAGGTTACTTAGAACAATAATAACCTATAAAAACATCCATTCTGCTGGTCAGTTGTGTCTATGCATAAAATGAAGTAGACAGCTGATTCAGACCTCCTTCTGTCTATGCTGTTAGAAACTTTTCATATGTTCCTTTTGTGTTATAGGCACATATGCTTTTTTAATTGGTCAGATCATTACTGAGCAGATTGAAGTCATAAAGACAATGAATTATTAAAAGACAATCCAGTTTTCTTAAGACTGAAGTCATTTGGTTTTGATGATTATGTGTTTCTGAAAGGTATAATGTCTCATTGTGAAGAAAGAAAACAAAGATCCTAATTAGACAGTGTCCTCTTTTACTGTTGAATATAATGGGACAAAATAAAATATTACTTGTTTCTGGTTTTTTCCAATCTAGATTCTTTTATAAACCTTAAGGAATACTGCCTTTTTGGGTCAGTTCCCAGAAATGAGGTAGCATTTTAAGTGATGCTATAGCACAGATAAGTAAGTTGGCAGTAAAAATATTACTTTTTCATTCTTCAAAAGAGTCTTTTAAAATAATAGATGTTTGCTTTGATAATGGATTTAAGGAAGACGTGAGTCCAGTAAGATTTTGCGACCTTCCTAAGCTCATCCTAAGTCTGCCTATCCCTTCATTCTTTCTCCCCCTTCTCAGTTGATATTAAGGATCTCTAAGTTTCAAGCAAAGTATTAACTTGAGCAAAGTTGTCCTATGTTTTCTGTATTTGCTGTATTTCTGGATGAAATGGGTTGATTTTGGAGTTAAAAATGCAGCTGTTTTAGCTCCTGTTAGGCTCTTGTCTTGGGTTGTATGGAGATGAGCTGCTGGCCTGGGAGTGCAGGACAGCATCAGCTGCCACTGTTCAGACCCCTTCAGGATGCCTCTGCTGGTGCTTCGTGCAGGTGCCTTTGCCGGGGATGTGGTGAAGTGAAGATGAATTAGTCAAGAGGACTGTTTCTTGTCCTCATTGAGCTAAATTTCAAAGAGAATAGAGTATATGGGTGTCAGACAAATTCAGGGTAGTGCCAGCAGCGAGGGTGGAAGGAACAGAGAGCCCATCCATCTTGGTCTGTGCAGGTGCTGCCTCTGGGCGTGGCCTTGCAAGATGGGCAGGATTTCTCATGAGCAAAGATGCAGGACTAGGCATTCTAGATGGAGTAGATGATGTGGATGATGGTTCAGAGACTAGAAATACCAGAAAAGTCTGTACATGTAGTCCCTGGAGTAGAGGATGCATACAGGGAATTAGCATGAGGATGGAGAGAATTAGATATTACAGCTGGAGCCTCATTGTGACAGTTTATAATCAGGGCTGTGGCTTTTGTATATTGAGGGTGCGGCAGTGCTTATTTTCATACTTAAATGTACTTCTCAGTTCATTTGGTTTTCTTACACTTTTTTCTCTAGTTTTTTCTGATTATGTCAGCATTTTAAAAATACTGGGTTCCAGAAAAGATGATCTTACAACATAATTCAAAGAGAAACTTTCATTTTGTGGAATGTCTAAAATCACTGATCCTTCCTCTCAAATTTAGTGATCCTTCCCCTCTCTTTTATAGTTTTTGTTTTCTAATGAATATATTTAAATAGATTTTTGAATATTTCATATTTTGTCAGTATTTAAATGGTCTGAGAATGCTTATCTCATTGTCATTTGACTAACAGTATTACAAAGCAACATAATTTTATATCAATGAGGAATTCTACAAGGGAATTTTTTTTAAGCTCTTTATTGGAATATAATTGCTTTACACTCTTGTACCAGCTTTTGAGGTACACCAAAGTGAATCAGCTGTATTTATACACATATCCCCATATCCCCTCCCTCCCGCAACTCCCTCCCACCCTCCCCGTCCCAGCCCTCTAAGGCATCACCCATCATCGAGTTGATCTCCCTTTGTTATACGGCAACTTCCCACTAGCTATCTGTTTTACAGTTGGTACTGTATCTATGTCTATGCTACTCTCTCACTTTGTCCCAGCTTCCCCTTTGCCCCCCCCCGCTCCCCCCCAACCCTGTGTCCTCCAGTCCATTCTCTTCATCTGCATCCTTATTCTTGCCCTGTCACTGGGTTCATCAGTACCTTTTTTTTTTTTTTTAGATTCCATATATATGAGTTAGCATACAATATTTGTTTTTCTCTTTCTGGCTTACTTCACTCTGTATGACAGTCTGTAGGTCCATCCACGTCTCTACAAATGACCCAATTCCGTTCCTTTTTATGGCTGAGTAATATTCCATTGTATATATGTACCACATCTTCTTTGTCCATTCACCTTGATCATGTAGTCCTAGCCTCCAGAACTGTGAGCAAATGCAGTGTTGTTTAAGCCACCCACCCTGTGGTACTTTGTGGTAGCAGCCCTAACAGACTAACCCGGGGTCTCACAGGCTTGGCTTCTCAAGGGTTGGCTGGGGAAGGATCCATGTCTAAACACACTTAGGTGGTGGTTGGCAGAATCCACTTCTTTGCAGGCTCTTAAACTGAGGGCCCCAGTTGTCATAGTCTGCTGTTCTGAGGCCATGTAGGAATCTCCCAAAGGCAGCTTACTTGCAACATGGCGGCCCACTGTGTCAGAGCCAGCAAGCAGGAAGGGAAAGACCCAGCAAGGAAAGGGAGTCCAGAAGTCCCAGTCTTTTATTATCCAATCTCCAAAGTGATGTCTCATTGCTTTTGGTGTATTCTAATTGTTAGAAGTTTGTCTCTAGGTCCATCCCAGCATTCTAGGGGAGAGGATTATGCGAGGGTTGACCCCCAGGAGATGGGGCTTACTAGGGCTACCTCCCACACCTGGTTGTCTGGGGGTTTTAGTCTTCATAAGTATATATTTGCCATGAAGTTTATCCGTATAGTAAAAGAAAATCAGAGCATAGATAGAGACCCATTACATGATAATGATTATATGTAATTTTTAAACCATCTATTCTTTATAGTGGTTATTGAGTCATTTGGATATTTTTAAAATAGGCTTTAATTGGGTTATATAACTTTTACATACAAAACTAATAACCCATGTATAGTTTTAACTTTTAACTTGTGTTTTTGAAGGCGGCTTAAGGCATGTGAGGGTCCGTAAATGCCAATAGGCATTGCATATGGCATTGCATATACTGTCTATTTGAAAACCTTTTTAATGAAATATATCAAAGGTACAGAAAGTCTAGAAAAGCATACAGTGCATATTCATCACCAGGGTTTAACAGTTGTTGACTCTCGTGTTTGTATCACCTTTTTTTGGCTATAAGTATTCAAAGTAAAATTACAGACATTATGGCTTTTCATCTCTAAGTATTTCAGTACTGAGCTCTTAAAAAGCATGTTTTGCCACATAACATACTATTGTAGTAATGCATAACAAAGTTAACAGTTACTACAGCTGACTTATTCAAACCAGGATTCAGTCAAAAACCATTATTTCATTTGGTTTTTATGTCTTATTTAGTATGCTAGAACCCCTATCCCATCCTCATTTCTTTTTTCAGTACATCAGCTTGCTAAAGAATAGGACATATTTTAAATCAGTGCCTTTTTTTCCCCCAAACATTCATTCCTTTAGTGCTAAAGTTATTTATTCATACCAGAATCTTGCACTCGAAGCCTAGTATATTAAGTAGAAAGCATGAAACAAATAAAATAGAGACATCTGCTCTGATTTAGGCAGGGCAGAGAGACCTATTCCCCCCAGCCACATCCATCCCTACCCTGGGCCACCTTCCAGGCTGAACCCCTGTGTTTGGCATAGTTTGAAGCTCTATAGTTTGAATCATAGATGATCGAGACTAAAAGGCAGAGTGGGAAGAGAAGAAAGGAGCAGACAGAGTGAACGAGAGAGAAAAAGTAAAGCAGCCAGGCGGGATTCAACTCTTGCAACCTTTTGTATGCCCTGGAGCAGCTGGCTGGTACCCAGGAACCGGGTGCTGAATGGAGGGGTGAGGCCACGTTGACTGAGGGGCCCCTTGTTGGCATTTATGCTACAAGCCAGCATCTTCCAGATTAGACCTACTAAAATGACGGCTCACGTGGGCAGTGCCTGTAACAATGCCTGGTGCTTAAGCGTGCTCAGTTAATATTGGCTGAATAAATTTATATCTGAATAAATTCTGTGTGAACTACCATTTACTGAGCACCTATTTTATACCAGTTATGCTTCACGCTGGTCACATAATTAATAAGGTATTCACGTATTACAGATTCCTATCAGGTAGGTATTATTATCACCAACTTCCATATGAAGAATTTGAGCTAGAGAGAAATTTGAATTTGTTTCAGATTATTCAAACTAAGGTCCAGCAAATTCTAAAGTACATATTACTGGCTTTAGTGGAACTAGAAATAGCCAAGAGAACCAGATTTTAATTTCAGCCTTTCTTCATGCTATTTACAGACAGTTTCATTTTATGGAAATCATTTTGGTTTTCTGCTCTTCAATCCCTTTATGGAAAATATAAGTAATTAAATATCTTTTGTGAATCAGTTATGAAGGTAAATTTGATACAGGAAGCAAAAGTGTTTTAGAAAAAACTCATGCTCTGCCCAGTGGTATTATTGAGTGTGTATTATAGTGTTTAACACGTGGTTGGCACTTAAATTGTTGTCTGACAATAAGAACTTCTGAATGACAGCGTGTATCATGTCCTTTGGTGCATGCTATATTTTTATTAGGCCTGTGTAACCAAAACCATTATACACTTTTCCAGGTGTTATTATGTGTAAATAATATTTACAACATATACCCAAGGAACTGTGTAAAAGATTTTGTACCGGGACTTAGTTGAATATAATAGTGAACCGAAAATGAAAATAATGTGGTACCTGATTATTTTATCACATAGTTTTCTTCTAATGGTATTTGCCTTAATAGAATTTGAATTTTTTTAAGTATAGTAATTTTATAGGAAAACTTTGAGAGTTTAAGTTGGCGATTCCGAATCAGCCCACTCATTGTGTTCACGAACGTGTTCTTCCAGAAATAAATGAGTAGGCTGGCATTGTGTTTTAAACATCAAGCTAATTTTGGTTAATTATATAAATCTAAAAGCCATGGGCAAGGCAGCAATTCAGTCTTACTAGATGATGATCAGTGAAACTGTACGACAGCTTGCTGAATGATGCCCATCAAGCTAATAACCTGAATGCATTGTGTCCAGAAGGACAGTGCCTGGCAGAGTATCAGATAGGAAGCCTTCCCAGTGCTTTAATAAGGGGCTTGTGAAAGCTTGCAAAAGAGGGTACAAAGTTAGAAACAGTAGTAACAGCTCTGACCGGAATTCAAAAACACTCGCGGAAAAAAACATGGTTACCATGCACAGCTAGTAATTCCGTTTAATAATGGAAAGCTGAGTCGTGGGCCATCCCTGACTTGCTCCTTATCTCTAGTTTTTGTTTAAATAAAATGGGAGTGCTGCATTATGTGGGGCTCTCATTTAAATTAGTTGAAATTAGCATTCTGCCACAAGCGAGCAGGAAACACAGATGCAGAATAAGAATGTGGTCTCCGGCAGGAGAGTTTAGAGCACTTGATTCTCTAAGGACGTTCCCATTCAGCAAAGAATCATGACTCCCTTTGCACATGATTGTAAAGTAATAATGGGCAGAAATTATGTTATGCGATTTTTGCTGTAACCGAGCTCAATTGGTGGATTTATGTTGATATCTGTAAAATAAGAGGTTGAATTTGTTAAAATGCTTTTATGATTGGACATAGATTTCTCTAGCTCTATATTCCATCTTAGCCCTAGAAGAGGCTGTATCCACTATTTAGGAAACATCTTTGTGAACACTTGACTGTTGCATGATTTCTTTATCTTAGTTGAATGACCCGTGGTCGTCTCTCAGATTTATTCAGGAAAGAGATACATCCCTCCTTCATCCAGGTTTGTTAAATGAGCCCAAGAATGACTGTTCAGGCTATTTTATTTCACGAAATAATAGATTTGACTGAACTTTCTCTTTTTTCAGTGACCATATGGTCATTGTGAAGATCCATGTCATTATTCGTAGACGTGAATCACAGAGAATTTCGATTGCTATAGAATCTAAACAGTTGTTTTGTATAATCAGATAATTTTCCTCTGCTTTGTACAACCTGAGTTTTACTGACCTGTACATCTGTGAGCAGTTGAATGGAAGTACTCAAGAAAATAGACAGACTTGAAAGCCATTCACAGTAGCTGGGTTTTTTTTAAAGTGATGCCTAGTTTGCTGTGTAACTGTTATCAACCATCTTCCTCATGTTATAATATCCTAACAGTTCAGCATCTCCCAAGAAAACTGCATTCCTGTTTATCATGATCTTTCATGGAGTTTGAACTGCTAGCAGAAATTTGAATAACAATTATTTGTGCCACACACCCAGGCTTGTTCTGCAATGTTACTTTAGACACAGCAAAAATTTCCCATGCAAACTATTATATAGAGAATGGATAAACAACAAGGTCCTGTTGTATAGCATAAGGGACTATATTCAATATACTGTGATAAACTATAATGGAAAAGAACATGACAACATATAACTGAATCATTTTGCTGTACAGTAGAAATGAACACAACATTATAATTCAATTATACTCCAATGAAATAAATTTTTTTAAATTTCCCAGTTATCCCTGTTAACCCATGGCTTCCCAACTCTCCTAGTCATGTTAATTATAAAACAAATGATGCATAAAATTCCATTTATTTTTAATCATCTTTTTAAACACACACTGTAAAATCATGCTTTGAGTAGAACTAACGTGTTACTATGTTCCTCTAGAATAAATTTTGTGAAAGATAAATGTATTTTATAGCATGCCACATGTGTAAAATAGATTGATAGAAATTGCGTGAGAAAACATCAGACTTCTTAAGGTTTGACTGTGACTGCAGTTTGTATGTGACTGTGATATCTCGTCCTGTCGCCACATGTAAGGGACAGAAAGCAGCTGCAGGATGTGGCCGCGGAGGGAGTTTTTAATTTCAGAAGATGAAGTGTGCTTCCTCTCTTGACTTCTCTGTAAACCGGATGTGTTGCCTCTCTCATTGGCACCCCTAGAATCTGCACAACTTCAGCCTCATCCTTCAGGGAGAGTAGGTTTTTCTTTGTCTTCCATGATAGAAGTAACAGATTAGAAAGCCCTGAGCATTTTTTTTAATGCATTCATTCCATGAAAAAGGCCACAACAAAGGGAAAATCACTTCCTTCTTGGAGCAGAAAACATCCTGGGCCCTTGTCTCCTCTGACATCCTCAGTTCACTTTCTTGCTATGATATATACCCATGACAGTCCTAGAGCAGGATTCTCAGAGCTGCTGTTGCTCAAGAGATCTGGGCTTTGGAAATGAACTCTGTGTCATATAATCCAGAGAGATGTCGAGAGAGAATTGGCTTCCAGTTCTTACCCAGTTCAAATTTGCCTCTTCCAGGTACTCGCTCTGTAACCATAGGGTAGTTACATTTCACTTTTTCTGAGCCTGAGTTTTTCATTTATAAAGTAAGAGCAGTTATTCATAGCAGGAAGACCGGTTTGTAGAATTAAATAAAAGAATGCAGGTAAGGACTCTAGCCCTCCAGTGCTGTTAAGTTCAGAGCATGTTAATTTCATTTCTCCTGCTCTTGAAGGTCAGAAGGTTTGGACAGTGGCCTGGGATCACAGTCCTGTGGGCCAGTTTGCCGTCTGAGGACAACACGTGCTCCATGGACCTCTGTATGTCAGTATCAGATAAAGCTTGGCTCACGACACAGATGGTCATGGCTCCTTTCACCTTCCTAGCTGGTCAGAAGGCTGTCACAGAAAGATCCTTAACAGCAAGACAGACTAGGAGGAATCCTTATGGAAAGAACCTACATGTACTTATTCACCTACCTGATTTGTGACAAAAGGAAACAAATCTAGTATTCCTCTAGGTAAAAGTAAAGATCGCTGGGCAGGACCTGGCTTGATTCTGCCATGAGCTAGCTGTATAGACTCAGACCTGTTCATGGTCCTTTGCTTTACTCATTCATGTATTTGTGTTAGCACAGGTGTATTGAGGATTAAAATATGTCAGCTCTTTTGCTGGGGTCTCAAAGATGAGAAAGTCAGCCTGTACTCTTAAGGAGTCATCAGGCTTCTGGGGGACAAGTGTGTATGCAGAGAAGAACCTGAAGGAATAAGTATCAGTAGAGAGAGGCATGTCTGAGCTGAGCCCTCCTCGATGCTCCTGTAGCACCCCGTCCCTGAACTCTTGCATCGTCCCATCCTTTTTTACAACATTGTTTTTCACGTGGTAGAAGATCAATAAAACATTTCTTAAAGTGAATTGGTGATAACTTAGAGGGGTGGGATAGAGAGGGTCGGAAGGAGTCATGGCAGGGAGGGGATATGGGGATATATGTATCAATACAGCTGATTCACTTTGTTGTACAGCAGAAACTGGCACAACAGTGTAAAGCAATTATATTCCAATAGAGAGCTTAAAAAAAGAAAAGAATAGTGAATCCAAAAAAAAAAAAGTGAATTCAACTGGTATGGGAACACCTTGAAAGTCGTAATTACTCACGTGAGTAGATACGGGCTGTTGTCTTGTATGTGACCTGAAGGGGTTCACGTGCTTTTGAATTTCTGTCCTGACTACTGTGAAAAATTGAATAATGATTTACCAGAAACTGATGTAATCAAATATGAATTAATGAACTAAGTTATTTGTTGTCCTAGCAGCAGTTATGAATTAACCAAGAATTGAATTATAATTTGCTGGTTTTTTATTGTTATAGATGGCATAATTTTTAGCATGTTTCGTCTGTGTTTTGAAAATGGAGAGAAATTTTAGTACCTTTTGCCAGCTGCATTACAAAAAGAGGTAGACAGGGAGCTGAATGTGACTAGGTATGTATTGAATAGTTCAACTGAAAAATAAGTCATCTGAATTTAAGGTTGTTAATACTTTAAAATGTTCTTCATAGTCTCTGAGGAATCCTAATACTCTTGTCAGCAGCAGTTACAGTGGGGGAAGAGCACCCTGGTGTCTTGGGGTCACTGTCACTCTTGTGTTTCCCTTGTTGATGGGTTCTTTACAGAAATGTCCCTTGGCAAGCAGGAAACACTATTTATAAATCCTAAGTGTTATAAACCTGGTATCATCAATTTAAAATTTAATATTCTTTTGAAAAGCCTCATCAATTTTGTAATGTTATTTCTGTAGAAAAGACTGGTCTGTGGTGTTTCTATTTTTCTGATCCTTTCAGTTGTACATAATGACTAAAATTGGCTTACCTGACCATACTCTTAAGCAAGGTTATTTTAATTTTTATTTACTTTTCTTACAGTTGTCTTCTTCCTTCACATGCTCCTTCTTATCTTTAAAATGACCCAATTATTCTGATCGTTTACTTCTTTCATGTGCTGTATGTTTGCCCTTGTAGCACATAGAATATTTAAAATAATTTTTTCTTGTAGTTTGCTAGGTGTAATTTTTTCCTCAGCTCTGTTTCCTTCCTTTTCCTTCTACCTTTGTCTCTCATTTCTTTGTTGTTTTCTATTCCTTACATTCCCTACAGAGTCCTTCAGCTCTCATCCTTCCAGACCATCCTCTCTGTTTCTCTTCTCAGTCTTGTAAATTCTGCTCTTCTGATTATTGCCATCTTTCACTTATGTCCACCTTGTATTCCTTCCTTGCTGCTCTGTCTTTCACATACCCCAGTCTTTCCTTGACTTTTATTTTCCTTCCCTCGTCACCACTCCTGGAATTCTTTAGATTACTCTTGCCAAATGAATTTTAGGCAATTTCCTGGTATTTCTGTCCCTTTGATTATCTATACGCATTCACACACGTGCGCGCGCACACACACACACACACACACACACAGTTTAATTTGGAGCTTTTTTTCTTCTTTGTTTCCGTGCTCCTTCCCAGCAAGGACTTTGTCAGTGTCCTCTCTGTGTTCTGTTAACCTGCTTAGTGAATGTTTGCTGAAGGAATAGGCTTTTCTACTTTTATCCCTATTGCACCACCTCCTATACTATAATATATGTTCAACTTGCCTGCAGTATTTATTTTGAACACATTTTCTTCTAATATTCTTATTACATAAAATGGTTCTGTTGTTAATTATTGTCTGAGCCTACCATGTAGTAAACAAATAATCTAAAAGATATTCAGATGAGTTAATGAAAATGTATAGGTGTTAAAATCTTACCTATACTTGAAGGCCTACTTCAGCTATTACTGCCTCTAAAATGAATTAATCTCTTCCTATTTTGTTTCTCTGATACGATTTTTATAAATGATATAACATTAATAAGTATTACCAGTGATTATCTTTACACATGTTTTTGCTTCTCTATTAGTTCCTTAAAAGGACAGGAATCATCTTTCCATCTCCCAAAACATTTAGCATGGTGCACTACATAGCAGAGATGCTTGTTGAATATTTGTCACCCTGAATTGAGAGGTGTAAAAAGCATAAAAATGAAAATTCAGAGAATGTTGCTATTGAATCAGATCTCTTCATAAGGCAGAAAGAAGCAGTGAAATCTAGGGCAAAGATTGGGACTTAAATTGAGAAAGCGCAAAGTATAGGAAATAGCTGAGAAAACACGGATTTTTGAAGCTTTAAAATACATGAGTACTTGAATGTTTTGCGGTTGAATTTTCTTAATCATGAAGGAGAAAATGTAAATAAAAATATTTGGTAATGACTGAAAGTATATAAATACATAAAATGTTCATTTTTTTTAAATTAAGAAAGAACACAGTCATGATAACACACAGAATCACAGAATGTGCTCAACAGTATTTGACTGAATTGAAACTTTTGTTTCAGTTAAATGTAATTAACTGTAGTTCAGCAGTTAAACAGGGGCACTAATTTTATAGAGGGAACTTAAAAATGCTTTCTCTCATCTTTACCCACCTTTTCCCCCGTGGGATTAACTAGCTGGTGTCATAGGCTGTCTCCTCTCCTTTGGGGATTGTAATTATACAGAGGGATAAAAAGGAAAGAGAGGACATCAAAGCCATGACAGCTTGAACTTGGAGAGCTGGGGAGCAGGAAAGAATGCAGTGTCAATGGAAGATGAAGGGAATGTCAGAGGTTGGCCCAAGGAGGACTGGTGGCCTGGAATTCAGTTTCTCTTTCTGCTCAGGGTTTCCCCCAACTAGCCTGCACCCCTTCTCTCAGACACATTATAACATCAAAAAATTAGCATAAAAGGGAAATTAATGCATATGAATCTGTTTCTCTTACCTTAATATGGGTTTGCCAGAGAAAAATATCATGCACATATATATGATCTAAAACAGACTTAATTCTATTTCTTTATAGCCCGAAAGCCCTGTCCCACTCTTGGCATTTCTGAGTACACTGAATTTTCCTTTGCTATAATTGACATTCTTTTTGGTATTGCTCGTAACTTTCTTTCCATGTTAACCCTTCTAGGTGAAGAGGTAACTGTATTTATAAACTGAAAAAATTGCAGAACATGTCATTTTTATTTCTCCAGGGAAGAAAGATTATATTAACTCTTATAGTAGTTAGCAAAAAGTGCACTTCAGAGAAATTGTGAGGATACGTTAGGCTTTAAAATTTCTTTGGACAGTTGTTGGAAACTAGATTCATTCTCCCACAGGAACTTAGTGAAATTCTGTTAAAGGATATGCTTATCTCCTGTTACTAAGTTTTCATCTTTCCCTATGTAAACATTATTTTAAGGTGAAAATAAGATATTTTTTGTCAGTTTGAAGCCAGCTAAAATGACTACAAAGTGTGGTGAGGAATGGAGGCAGTGTTTGATTTGATTCAAGTTAAATTCTTAGTTTATCCTATATCAAGGAAACTAGGCCCATTTTATGTTTGTATATAAGGTTGTCAACATATACATTGCTTTTTTGTAAGTACTGTGAACCCTCTCTGGTTGATACTCTGCGCTGGAAGACTTAGGGCTGGGCCTTGCTCTTATTTCATTTTCGAATTGTTAGTCATGAGTCTTTAGACTATGTTGTTTCCTCTTTCCATAAGTCTGGCATAAAATGCATATTCTTGATAGTTATAGCACTTCCAGTAATAGGAGTGAAAGGAATTAAAGATTGTGTTCACGTCATGTTCTGTTTTCCACCAAGTTTTTGTCTAACGTAATCACTTATTTTTTGCTTTAGAATATTTCTGAAAAATTTCCGCCAACATGATAGGGTAAAATTTAGCTATTTTACAAGTCAAGAAACCAGTCTTGATTTTTTTTTTCCCCTCAACAGTATTTCAATTCAGAATTCAAGATTGATTTCAAAGCCAGAATGTTTAAAAGAATAAAGTAGTTTTTATTTTAAAGGATGCATATTTTTTCTCTTTACGTAGTAGTGTGAAATATTATTGTCTGCGTGTGTTATGTATGTGTGTACACGTGTACTTCATGTTTAAAAATTCAGTGCAGTTCTCAACAGATGAAGTTTCTTAAGGAGGTATTTCCTAACAAGGTCATAAGAAATATTGAGCTTTCTTGAGGGGTGAAGTATTTGGGGTGTGATAGGGGAGAAGAACCAGGTATTATCCAAAACTTAAAAAAATACGTTGTAATATTTATGGTCATGGGTTCTATTTTTAGTCATCCTGAGTCATCATGTGTAATCAGACCAGAATCCTCTGAAAGTTTTACACATCATTTAGCCAATCTGAATGCAAGCACTCTTCAACTTACAAAATAAGTTATATCTGAAAACCTGACCCTGTAAGTCCTTTGAAGCATGTCCTTAAAGATAGTTCCTTAACTAAGTAATGTTAGTACTTAGTTCCATCTTGAGATGCTAAGAATCTATTTTCATTCCTTCCTAAAAAATACACTTTGGCTCCCAGAAGGGTAGTTCATTACCATGACTTTTCTATTACGAGGTCCTATAGGTGTAGAGCTGTTTCCTGCCTTCCCAAGTCTTGACCTTTATAATTGGCTTTGGGTGCTGATGAAATAGCATAGCCACTGCCACAAAGCTCGCGGGATCTCTGGCCTGAGTGCTGGGGTGGGGTATGGAGTGGGGGCAGCCTTCCTGAGGTGTGGATTATTTTAAATTCGGGCCCCATTTATAAACGGTTTACTTCCTGTTATTCACTTGAACTTTATGGCATAAATAAAGGAACACATATAATTTTGATGTCGATTATTTTTTAGGCACTGAGATAGCTTATTATAATATTTAAAGTTGTGTAGTACTTCATATGCCTATGAGGATGACCCATGGCCATGAGGATTCCAGGGCACATTATTTTCTGTACAGCGATGATTCACATTGTTTTCATAGTCTTTAAATGTCTTCTTTGGATACTCATTCTCTTGCCTAATATTATAACATAACAGACTAGAATTCTTTTAGAGCTGAAATTTAAGCTTTTATGTATGGAAATATTCCCTTTTGTAGGATTTTATGCTAATAATTATCCAAAAGTGAGGTGAATGCTAATCTTTAAGTTGCCACTATAGATCTAGTTCCCCTAAAATGTTTGATTATTAAAGAATGGTCCAAAAATATTAATTAGGAATATTTTTATTCCTTTTAGAAATTGAACATTTGCTTCTAAAGATCAAGTGAAACAAATCTATTAAATGGTATTATCAAGTCACTCAACACACAGTAAATTACGATCTGTCTTAATCTTGCTTGAAATAATGTACAAACACATGTAATTAGTTATTTTAACTAGAGTTTAAAACAGCTGTCAGTATTCTTGAAACTGTTTATAAAAGAGAAATTTATCACCGGGGTACAGTATTAATTTTATAACTCAGCAGTAAATCATTTCATAATGTAAAAGAAATATAGTACCTCTCTGCAGTATTACCCCAGTTTCTCTTGAACAAATAATAAGAAATTGTGGTACCCTTTTGAATGATTGACATTTGTTTCTCGGGAACAAGCTGTTACTAATTGTGGGAAAGGAAGAGTGTCCGTACTCATCTATTTCATCCATTTCCGCTTGCTAAACAAATACCGTACGTAACTGGCGTTACCAGACTGTAGTCCTTTATCTGGTGTTGGGTAAGGTTTGCTGGGACTGTACCTAACATTAGGAAGAGGAAATCCCTATCCCTGTGTTACTGTGATGCCAGTATTTGTTTAGTGCTTATACTAGATCTTTAAACTTTATGCCACTGTGAGTAATAAGAGTAAAATCTCCTATCTTTGGTCCTTCATTACTAGATTCTGGGTCAACTTCAGGATCTATAAAATGCACATCATAAGACCCATTACATCAAAGAGTCGTGTGCATTTAAAAAACACTCCAAAAACCCACCGGTAAATATATCCAAGTTAATCAGAGCCCGCAATTAGTAATTTGTATGCAGAATTCCAGTAGTTAATAGGAAATCATCAACAAAATAGCACCTCACTCCGGTGGTGCCCCTGCCCTACATGTGCTGCCCCTCCCCCACTCCCTATTCCCAGGTCCAACACATTAAGGCTCTCATCAGATGTTCACAGTAAGGATTCTAAGGTTCTGAGTGAGGTGAAAATTTTCCTTTGAATTCACTATACTCTGTATATTTTAGAATGATTTTAATACTTGTTTTAAGGGAAAAGTTTTTGAATAATAATCAAGTAGTACTATGATATTTCACAAACCAAATTATCCCATGTTTATTACTATCACATTTTATATTATTCATCCATAATGTGTTTATTTAAATAAGCCTATGTTGAAATATTTTTCCCTATTTCAGGAATTATAAATTGAATTAGAAATTTGTTCAGAGTTGGTTGGGATCTGTTGACTCTTGGAAAATCCAAATTTTCTTCTGTTAGTTGTATTTGAATGGTATATGGTCATTATTTCCATTATATTTTATATTTTTTCATATGGTTTATAGTATAAGGTTAGCATAATCTACTTTATAGCAAACTTAATTCCTCATAAATTCCTATGTGCTTCCATAATGTAAATTTTGGAAATAAAAGGGAACAAAACTTTTTAGCTTAATTTTAGACCTCAACAAGTTATATTCTTATTCTGTAAACATACAGTAGAACATTCTTTCTCCTATCCTAACACATCCTTTTTCCTAACTTTAACTTCTTACGCTTATCACTTTGTAATGATCTTTCCATTTAGTGTGGCTATAATTATTTCAGTTAGCAAATAGTCTTCTCTGCCCAGAAGATAGACAGTGAACTTAGATGCATATTTCAGAATTACATTTCCCTTTATGTCAAATTGATTCCTGCCATTATTTTCCTGTTTCTTCCTTGGAAATACAGGCCACATCTAGGTAGCTTTCCTGACTCAACTTGTATATACCCACCCTCTTAGGACTCCAATAAATTATTTGCCACTTGTTTCTTTGAACACCATCTGTTCTTAACAGCAGTTCCCTTCAAACACTTAACATACTCAGAAAGTTTATGCTGCTTCTGGCTACCTGTTTTGTTTTGTTTTTTTAAGGTTTGTTTTTCTCTCCTTCCTTTCTCACCTGCATTAACTTCCCTTTTTTTCCCATGCACCAGCTTCCTCCTGCCTACTGGACATGCTGACCTGTCTTTTGCTGCTTGTGATGTGGTCTGGGCTGAGCACAGCCTTCGGCCAGGGCAGGCAGGGCTCCAGTGCCCCGGGAAAGCTGGAGAGGCTCACAGCGGGAGGCAAACTTTGACACCACAAGGTTTATCTTCCCCAACACTATGATATACATCTGCCCCCCAGCTTGACCTGGCCCAGGCCAGCCACCTCGTCTCTGACTCCACTGCATAGACAGCTGTGATTCTGTTGGCTGGTTTCCAGTGGTCTCCCTGACTTGGAAGCTTTCCTTGTCACAGCTTTGGGCATCTCTGCCTTCACTGCCTCTAGCAGGCACCCCTTTTCCCGGTGCGCCTTCTCTGCCTCTCATCTTTCTCTTCCTGCTTCCTGACCACCTTCTTGTCCCAGCTGTGTCCCCTCTCAGGTGTCCACATCGGCTCTTGAAAGTTGCCTGCTGGACTTCCGTGGTGGTCCAGTGTTTAAGACTCCGTGCTTCCATTGGAGGGGGAAGGGGTTCGATCCCTGATCAGGGAAGATCCCGCATGCCGCGAGGCTCAGGCAAAAAAAAATTAAAAGAAATAAAAATGAAAAATGTTAAAATATTAAAAAAAAAAAAACAGAAGTGGTGTAATAACAAAAAATAAGAAAAAAAAATGTTGCCTGCTGTCCCTGTGACCCACCCTGCTAGAATCACAGCACCCCAGTGCCAACTCCTTCTTTTCTGGGTCCTTAAAAATTGTATTATCAATTTGGGACTTCCCCGGTAGTGCAGTGGTTAAGAATCTGCTTGCCAATGCAGGGGACACCGGTTCGATCCCTGGTCTGGGAAGACCCCACGTGCCATGGAGCAACTGAGCCTGTGTGCCACAGCTACTGAGCTTGTGCTCTAGAGGCTGCGAGCCACAGCTGTTGAGCCCATGTGCCACAACAACTGAGGCCCGCATGCCTAGAGCCTATGCTCCACAACAAGAGAAGCCACTGCAATGAAAAGCCCACTCACCGCAACTAGAGAAAGCCCATGCACAGCAATGAAGACCCAACACAGCCAATAAATAAATAAATAAATAAATTTATTTATTTAAAAAAAATAAAAATTGTACTATCAGTTTGGATACGTTTTACTAACTTAAGGGGGGAAAAGGCCAAGATGCTATTTTGATTCCTGAATGTTATTTTACTGTATTAAAACAATTATATTGGTGACCATATTCTTTAAATCAGGTAGAATTCGCCCAGGTATGTGTATGTATGCACATCTGTATTATGTTCCCTCTATTTGAAAATATTTTCTATTCATCTCTCTCAAAGATTATATGTGGTACACACAGATTTCAAACACTAGAAAGGAAATACTGTTGCAGATTTTTAAATTTTTATTGCAAACAGGTGATTATGGTACAGTTTTGATAGAGGGTATATGCAGTGTCCTTGAAATCAAGTCGGGACATCTAGCAATCCTAGTTCTATGGCACTGCGAGTAAACATAGGAGGTTTAATAGACCTTATGTTAGGTAATTGCATATAATAATACAGAAAAAGAAAGGCCAGGCTCCCTCAGATCTTTGGTGGTGGGTCATCAGGGTGGTATCATATGGCCGTTCTTCTGTTTCTCCTCTGGCAGCAGTAGTGGCAGGGAAAGATTTTTGAAGCAAGATAGATCTAAGTGACTTATCCACTGCTTCTTGCCTTGTTGCTGTTAAAACCGAAGGAACACCATGCCTCAACCTGACCATCTTTCATCACTATTTATAGGCATTCCGGAATCTTTTTCTTTTTTCATAAGCTCCAATGGAACTACTTCTGACCACTAAACAATGTCATATTAGCTTTGATATCTATGCCACTTGCCTTGTTTTAAAAACGTTTTTCATCTTTTCTTAGATCCATCCCAAAGGCAAAAGCCTAACTTGATTTTTTAAACTTTTGAGAAAAGCTTCTGTGATTGCTTTTAAGAAAGTCAGGAAAACGATAAAAGTTATTTTGGTGCAAGTTAACAATTGTCTTTTGTAAGTACAGATTTTTGCAACCTTGAAAGATAATTAAATGGAGTATTAACACCAATGTAAAAATATGAGTACCTTTTATTTGACCACATCTCACTGAAAGCAGGAAAACACTGGCATATTTACTTAAACAAATTCCAAGGACATTTACACACACACACACACACACACACACACACACACACACACACACACCACACACACACACACACACACACACACACACACACACACACACACACACACACACACACACACACACACCAGGACTAAACAGTGAAAGTATGTATTTAAATCCTGATTCAGTACTCTTGGGAGTACTTTCTTTAATCTCATGACTCTCATCTCATTTACAAGAAGTTACATTGAGTTCACTGAATCTAGACCTTTCATTTTGGTTTTTCTTGCTTTGAGGAAGGACTCTTTTAAGCAGGCTTGATGTATTTTGTAAGAGCGAGGAAAATAAATTAAAATGGTTTCAGAAGTTAATACATGTATCAGTATTCCTTTACTTTCCAGTAGGGATTTATTCAGTCCCCTGACCTCACACCACCCCCATCTCAGCCCAAGAATATGAACTCCAAATTGCAAGGATTTTAGTGGATTTTTGTTAGCTGGTCAAGGACATAGAGCAATGCCTGGTGTATGCTAGGTGCTCAGTAATGGTGTTAAGTAAATGAAAAGGAACAAAACAGTTGTTTCAACACCTGCTTATTGCTTAAAGCACATGACCTCTAGGCTTAGAGAGAGATGTGGAGGTAACTATCCCTATTCCTCAGCTACAGAGATACAGTGAGGAAGGAGGGATAAGTGAGCTAGCTAGAAAAAAGGTGTGTCCACTACTGACAAGTATCTCAATGATCCCTTCAATTTAAATTAAATATTAGATACTTTTAAGTCTGCTCTATAAGAACCAAATATACCCACACCTCTAATAATAGTGGTAGGTTTTTTCTAAAAGCCAAAATACGTATGATAGTGGGGTTAGGCAGAAGGAAGAGGGGCAGAGATGGGAAGAGGAGGAGGAGGAAACAGAGTATTTGGTAGGTTGTTTTTTTTTTCCTTAAGAGTGAAGTAGGGTACAAGATATCTGGATTAGATGATAGCTCATGAAATAAATAAACCCTGAATTTCTGTGTACTTTTGTGTTGGCCTCGTGGAGCCACAACTGAGTTAGCACATGTGTGCGAACATTCTTTGCTAGCCAAAACCCAGCCTTTCTGAAACCTTGGGCGTCAGATGTTTTTGGAAGGAGACAATCAAAGAAACAGCCCCAAACGTCAAACCCTAAGATTAATAAAGACCCAAAGAAAGTACACAGGATTCTGTCATTGTTCTGTTCATATCAAGTCAGGAAATGAGCATACAGTTTTGTTTATTAGTTTTTTTAAGCTAGCATTTCACTGAAAAGTAGAAGTAATGAAATTGATCAGAAAAAAAAAAATGAACAATGTATGTAATAACAGTTTTCAAAATAATAGCCAAAATTGCTGGAGAATATGGTAATGGACGAGAACTCAGCAGTCTAGGGGTGGGGTCAGCAATATGTAAGTTCCCCTCTACACTTCAGTGTGTTACCTCGATGGCCTGAGACCGCCATACTGAGTAGCATGCTGGGGGAGGGAGGTAAATTAAGAGATTGGGATTAACATATACACACTACTGAATATAAAATAATCAGCAAGGACCTACTGTATAACACAGGGAACTCTCCTCAATATTCTGTAATAACCTATATGGGAAAAGAATCAGAAAAAGATGGGTATGTGTATAACTGAATCACTTTGCTGTACACCTGAAACGAACACAACATTGTGAATCAACTATACTCCAATATGAAATAAAAATTAAATTTAAAAAATGCTGTTTTTAATAGTTCAAGGGTGGTAACTCTGCTCAAATCAGATATTCAGTAGATTTAAAGTAAATATAGCATGGTGCCATGTCAGCAAAAGTGCTGGGACATTGTCATTAATGTCATTAGTGTATAGATATGTAAATTCTTGAAATAATGAAGCCTCCTCCTTTATCTTATGTGAAAAAACTGGGTATGAGGTAGGTAGAATAGAGGGTGCCAGTTGCAGAGCTTCTTGTGCTGTTACATAGGAGTCTTGCATAGCAGCGGTAACAGCTTAATTGCGTTGGCAAATCAGAGGCCGATACCAGTGGTGATGAAAATGCTTATTTCTAGAATGTTAGAAAAAGAACGCAGGGAAAAAGCAGTTTGGAGTTTTGACTCATTAATAAAATTCATAGAAAGAAACCATATCCTGTTGCTCAGAAAGGCCATGAGGAAGCATGTTTTCCAACAACTTCTTGAAAATGTGGTAAACAAAAAACAGGCTGAAATCAGTAATTTCTAAATAACTCAGGTTCGAGATCCACAGCTAGGTCCAGTGTCCATTAGTGCTCAGTGTCTCAGGCCATCTACATCAACATCTTAGTCTCCATCGTAACGTTAAGTCCTCATGTTTAATATATGTAGTATGTTTCTTTTTTCACAATTTTTATTTTTATTCTTTAATTTGTATTTTATATTGGAGTATAGTTGATTTACAATGCTGTGTTAATTTCAGGTGTACAGAAAAGTGATTCCGTTGTACATATACATATATCCACTCTTTTTCACATTCTTTTCCCATATAGATTGTTACATAATATTGAGTAGAATTCCCTGTATTACACAGTAGGTCCTTGTTGATTTTCTAATTTATATATAGTAGTGTGTATCTATTAATCCCAAACTCCTAATCCCTCACACCCCACCTCTCCCCTTTGGTAACCATAAGTTTGTTTTCAAAGTCTGTGAGTCTGTTTCTGTTTATAGTAATTTTCAAAAGCAAAGTCACCATAATTAAAAACACTCATGCAAGCGTTTTGTGGTAATCTTCTTAAAACATAATGTGTACACTCAAGCAAGTATTTAGAGGTAGTCTCCTTCAAACATACTTTATAAGGTACTGACTGACAGATCATGTGATAAGTTCATGATTCCTGCCAAGGGAATTCTAATAACTACCTTATAATGTGTATAAATAACTCACACATGCCATTGATTAGAGACAAAACAAAATGTGGAGGCGTTTTTTTAGCACATATATTTATTCATTGTATTAGCAACCACTGATTGGCATATATTTGCTCAATTATGTTTCTGGAGATGATTTGATGTTAGATCTTTTTTAGAGACTTTGCATGTGCTCAGATTACCAGGTAATAGTTTTATGACAAAGACAACTTCCCTGAGTGTGGAAACTTCTTAATAGAAAAGATGGGGAGTGCCTTTCTCTTCAATATGGCTTTTATATGCATATTATATATGCAGAAAAAACAACCACCGCTAAGGTCAACAATGTCAACAGTGACCACATCCCAGTGGTACACCTTTCGTCTTGTCTCTTGATGTCATCTGACACTGTTGGTCCCCCATTCCTGATCTTCTCCCTTTGATTCCAAGACTCTGATCATCTTGCCTTCCTGCCTCTTTGGTCTTTCTTCCTCAGGTTTATTAGCAAGTTCTTTCCCTGCCTAACCAGAAATGTGAGTTTTCTGTAGATTTCCACCTGTGACCTTCTTTTCTCCTCATTTCACCTTTTGCCTGGGCGAGCTCATTCATTGTTCCATGAATAAAATCTAGAGTCCTTGCTGTCTAGGAGTGACCTACCTCTTAAGTGATGTTCGAACCTTTCTCTTGAACATGTTTTTCCTGTTTCCCCTGTTCAGTAGTCCTTAGGTTTCTTCCAGATCATCAGATCTTTTTGCTGTCATTGTCTGTATTGTACATATTAAAAGTTGTGAACAATCACTTTGTGTCCTCCAACATGGTAGCTTTTTGTACCCATCTCTCTTTGTTTTTCCATGTCGCCTTTTCAGTTGTCTACCAGGTATTTCAACTCATTGTCCTACAGTCATCATTAACTACTGCATCTGCTGTCAGAGACTCATGATTTGGGCCTTTTACCATGCTCATTAGGATATAACTCACCAAGTTCTGGATCCCAGTGCATTTGTCCTTGTCTGGACTTTTTTCTTGGTCCAGCTCATTTTCACCTTGCCCCATTTCTTCGTGAAGCTTTCCTTCAACCCAACTGCAAGTTATTGGACTCTATGAATTCTGATTTATTTTTAAGCCATGGATGACTGCTGTTACAGAGTGACTTTAATATTTACCAATCTTCAGGTCTTACCTATCCTACTCGAGTGTAAATTCATTGAAAGTAGAAGCCATTTGTTATCTTTGTGTTCTCAGAAGGACTTTCACATAGCTTGTGTTTAGTAAAAATCATTTGAATAAAATAACTCATTAGCTGTACAGTGGCCAGTAACTACATCTGACTGTTTGTTTTGTTAGAAAATACATTTTAATCTAGATTTAAATATTTTTTCCTATTTTCCAAAAACTAGAGTTTGCATATTTTGATCAAATGTGAATTTGTCTAGCCGTAGTTGAAGGAGGAAAAGTTATTTGAATGCCCTTCTAGCATAGATCCTATTTTTAAAATGAAATTTTACACATACCAGGGTGAGCTTAAGTTTCTTGGTCCAAAATATTCCTGCCTTTTTTTTCCTTTCAGATCTCTGTCAAAATACTTCCTGCTGTGTTGAAGCCACCCTCTGTTGATTACAATTTTAAGTCTTTTAAGGGAGAATTGCATTCACTTAAATGAAATTCAGAGTGTAGAAGATACTTATCTTATTAAACAGAGCCATTCTAATAAACATTACTAATGGTGTAAACTATTGTGAAAACAAACAAAAAAGTAAATTGGAAAAGACTAATTGGCCATTGTTGTGCTTTACATTTTGTATTTCAAGTTAGTTATGTCCTTAAAGTTTCTGTGTTGGGGAGCTGTATCTGTAACTTTATTCATACACCTGAGATTGGAAGATGTGTACCAGTTATTTAATTCCTGTCCGTGATCCATTATGAATTGTGGCTTAAGAGGAGGAATCATATTTAGTGATGAGTCATCTCCTAAAACATTAATGATTCACTTATCATCAAAGAAAATATACCACAAGAATCACTCCCAAACATTCCATCCAAATAATGGAAAGACTAAAATGAGATTCCTCATGTTAAACATTGTGACTCAAAATGTATGTTTATCAAAACGAAAGGAAATGGTTAGCAAAAAGGGTTTTGGGGTTTTTTTTGGCTAGTTTATGTGTGGATGAAAATAAGGGGGATTTTAGTAAACTATTCATCAAAGGGTGATTTGTTTTTGAAATGTATTTTTTTTATTTCACGTATTCTCCAAATTCTTATGTTTCTTAAATTTATTGTTCTTTATATAAAAGAGAGTATATTTAAATCTAAATCATTATTTTTCCTAATGATCTAATGGGGCTGTTCCCAACCTATACACTACAGACAGCAGAGGAACCAGAATTCTTACAAGAGACCGTCAAGTCCGTATTCACATAGGACACTGCTTGTGCAGTAAATAAACAATATGGCTATTGTTGTACCACTCTCTTATACTATATTTTTAAAAACCTTTCTTTCTACTACTATGCTAGTCACTGTTAAGAGTTATAGATCCAACAGTAATACTGATTCATAATAGACAGAATTTAGGTAGCACTGAATATGTGTCAGACAGTGTTGTAAGTGCTGTTACATGTATTGAGTAATTTAGTCATAAAAAAGATTGAAATGATGCCATTTGCAGCAACACGGATAGACCTAGGGATTGTCATACTAAGTGAAGTAAGACAGGCAGAGAAAGACAAATACCATATGGTATTACATATGTGTGGAATCTAAAATACGATACAAATGAAGTTATTTATGAAACAGAAATAGATTCATAGACATAGAAAACAAATGTATGGTTACCAAAGGGGAAAGGGGGTGAGGGAGGGATAAATTAGGAGTTTGGGTTTAGCAAATACGAACTACTATATGTAAAATAAACAACAAGGTCCTACTGTATAGCACAGGGAACTATAATCAGTATCCTGTAATAAACCATAATGGAGAAGAAAAAAGATACTTTGATAGCTGTGTTACAATAGAAATTGGATTCCTTTAAAAAATACACATGTATGTATGTATTGAGTAGTTTAATCTGTAAGAACACTATACGGTAGGACTTTTGTTATCACTACTTAACAGATGACAAAACTGGATCAGAAAGTTTAAGTAAGCTTGATATATGTTTACTCCTAGTTTTTCCTATGGATAGACTATCATTTAATATTATTGCTATTGTATTATTTACAAAAATAGGAACATACCATGCTGATACTGTTTTACCACTCTCAGGTCCAAAACCAACTCCCCGGAACTGCCAAACTGCTCTTCACTCCAGTATATAAATATAAATAGCACTACCATACAATTTTTCTGCAAGTCCTCTCGGTATTATCTATTTAAAAATTGAAAAGGCCATTTCTGTCTTCACTACTTTAAGCTGAACCTAAACTGTTACCATCTCTTGCCTGGATAATTGCCGGAGCCAATATGGCTCGTCTCCTCACTTCCAACATCACCCACTCCTGTAGTCCATTCTCCAGGCGACAGCCAAAGTCAGTTTTTTAAATGTCACTCAGATCATGTTACCCTTCTGCTTAAAACATCTCAATATTCACATCACTCGTGATGGCACTTAAAATAGCATCCTAAGTCATCACCACAGCCCTCAAGACCCATGTGGTCCCTCTCTGTCCTCTTGGCCCACACATCCTACCTCCTCCCATCTCCTCTGCCTCCTTTCAGCCACGTTGCCCTCGTTTCTATCCCTGTTCATTCCTGTCTCAGGGACTTTGCACTTGCTCTTCCTTTTGTTGGCATCTTCACGTGGCTGGCTGCTTTGTCCTTTCAGTCTCCCCAAAGATGCCTTCCCAGGCTACCTTTCTAAAGAACCCTAACCCTCAACTTCCCCATCCAATCTTGGTCTCTGTCATTTTCTTCAAAGCACTTACCACCATCTGAATTTATTTCCTTACTTCTGTGTTGTCGTTCTCTCCTACTACAGTAGAAACACCATGAGAATAAGGACTTTCTCTTTTTTATTCATCTGAGTGCCTAGGAAAGGTGACGGGGCGGGGTGGAACATGGCAAGCTTTCAGTGAATAGCTTAATTAATGAAGGATTTGAACACACCAGCATGTGCAGATAGAAGGAGGTGTCCTGAAGTATTGTTTGCATATGCCTCCAAATTCCCACTCTGCTCTAGATCACTGAATGAATGCTTGAATTGATTGCACATGGAAAGAAACTTTTCAGCAGCTCCTAATGAGCATCTATCTGATTAAGTGAAAGTAGAAAAGACAGGCTTGGTTAATTCATATTGAGTGAGCTTAAGAAATGGGACAGAGTATTCTTGTCATATGAAGAATTTCTGGTCACTGAATAGTGGATCAATCACTACGGTATTGTTACATAATTGTCATAAAGATGGGGAAACAACATAGTCATTCCTGGAACAACATGGTGCATTATAGATTCTCAGCCAGATTCTCCAGTTATTTTTTGATCAGTAAAAATCCCTTTTTCCCACACAGCTTCTTACTGCTTCTCCCTAAGCATCCAACCGTTTCGAGGAGGAAGGTCGCCCAGTGAGTATTTTTGAAGATTGGTTAGTATATCCCCTCCCAGTTGTCGCCAGAATCAGCATGAACCTTTGATTAATCTCTTCAGTCTCTTCACTGAGTCATTAGAACTATTCTGTTTGGTGCTGAAAATAGTTGCACCTTACTTGCCTTTCCCGAAGAGAGATACTTGTCTTTACAAGTAGAAATACAATGCTCACTCATTTCTGTTTTATATATTTTAACGTTTGTCTAAAACCCTATGAACTACCTTTGTTGTTTATAAAATTCTTTCTGTGCACAATATTTCTTTGATTACCAAGACCAGAAATGACCAATTTGGATAGTTTTTCCCAACTCATCAATATTAAAATGGGCTTTAGCGGGTAGAATACCTTTTGAATGCATACATTTATGCAGAAATTTTAAGCAAAATCAGCATAGACACAATCATAGATGGAAGAAAGATTTTAAGGGCCATGGAATTAGCTATTCTAGAAAGAATAAGTTTTTACAGGTGGATGTTTTTATGCTTCATCCAGATTGAATAATGGCTGTTTACTGTGTATAATACATTGTCTTCAATTTGAACTTGAAAGCCAGTTTGGAAAAAACTTCATCATGACAGACAGTTCCATTTATCTTTCATACCCATCTTTATCTTAAAAGGACATTTTGAGAAGGATTTTAGAGTTTATGTAGTCAACCTTTCTGTGGTGAGAATTATGACCCAAAGAGGAGAGGTGATTTTGTTAAGGTTTTACCAGTTAGTGGCTGAGTTAGAACCAGAATCAGGCCTCCTTACTAAGCCCCTGTTCCTGCCTTTACCCCTGCATGTTTGGGACTCACGTCCAATAAAGATGCTAAGATGTTGTAAGAGATTATACACACTATAAAGGTGAATTTTGACATCCAGGATCACTCAGTAAGCTTTGTGTTTTGATAAAACTCAGCATCTAAGAAGTGAGTTCAAGATCTGATCCCTTCTCCTTTTCCTCTCCTCCCTCTCCCCACTTATAAAATGTAGTAATATATTTCCTAAAACCAGATATATACCCTCCCCACCATGTACCATCTTTCGGTTTCAGAGGTAATCACCTGACAGGGTGTCAGTGGGGACTGGAGTCTTCCTGACCCATCCACACTTTGTGGCCTGTCTTCTGTGTTACTAATGCACATGCTTATGGGATAGCTCGCTGCGCTTTTGAGGATAGTCTTTCTCCCCAGATGTTTTTTCCCCTCTGTGCAAAGCTAAATGAACCATATGGGAAATGAACCTATAACCTTGGCCTCATTAATTTACCTTCTGTAAAATCGCCTTTTGGAAATTTATGTCCTGCTGTGATGCAATTAAGGGTGTGATTTCATTCATTCATTCAATAAATAGCCCCAGCACTGCACTAATGGCAGCAGAGAGCACAGAGAGGCAGAGGACGAGGTCTTTGCCCTCAAGGAATTAGGATAAGTGCACAGATCACGAATGTCAGGGCCAAAGTGATGACCACTGAAGGAGGGGGGTTAGCAAATCAAGAAATCGCAAAAGCGAATCAGAAGAAGGGAGAGCGGTGCATCCTGCCGGGAGAACCTCAGGGACCCATGAAGGATGGACAGGTTTCCCAGGAGTCAGCGGGCAGGGGGGTAGGTGTACAGATGGTGGTACCCCCAGCACCTCAATGGGGATATTATGGTGTGGTGAGCACAAGCGTGAGAGGACATACTTGGGGGAGGCAGTGAAGGAAGAAGGACAGGAATGTTATCATTTATGGTGGTGTTGTGTAGGGATGATAGGATGTACTAGAATCAGAACTCTGTAACAGGAAATGTCATTTGTCAGCCACTGTAGAATGAATTGGTGGGAAGGGTGGCTGGGGTTGGGGAAGAACTCTGAGGAAGCGACAAGGGTCTGAACCAGGGTTCCCAGCACGGTGAAGAGAAGTGATGGTAGGGGTCAAGGCTGAACGAGCAGGACTTGGTAATGGACTAGATGTGATAGTGAAGGTTTGAACCTGGGTGCCTAGCAGATGGCAATACCCTTCCAGAAGCCAGTGGAACTTAGAGGCTGGGAAGTTATGTAAAGGAAGTGAACACAGGAAATTGGAACATTAGGGAGAGGTTGCAGCTGGATAGAAAGATTCCGGACGTCGTTCACCAGGAGAGCTGTTTGAGCTGGGATAGTGGATGAGACCATTAAGGGATAGAGTGCAGAAATGAAAAAAACCATGGCCAAAGGTAGAATGCCAAAGAAAATCTACACTGGTGATCAAGACAATGAAAAGAGCCTAAGAAATAGAGAACGAGCTCAGTACACTGTTACAGACACTGAAGAAGCAGAGGGCTGCCGAGAGGCATGTAGAGGCAAGTGTGCTCCCTTGTCACTGATAGATATTAGTGAACAAGAACGAAAAGTAACCCACATTTGCTTTAATTTTGTCAGTGAGGCAAATTATTGTTTTAGTTGGGATTTCACAGTACATCTTTCTGATGCTACACTTTCTCTTCGACTTCTCTTCATTCAGTTCCACTACATACTTTTCACTCTCAAGACAGTTAAAAACCAAGCACATTCTTATGTGTAAGGAATGCAGTAGGAGTTCAAAATTGATGACTGTTGTGAAAAGGCCAGCCATCTGAGATCACTCATTTTTCCCAAGTGTTCATCAGGAGCCTCACACATACCAGGGACTATGCCATGCCTGGGGGACATAGTGGCGAAGAACACAGAAGCAAATCCAGGCCCCTGTTGAGTTTACCTTCTTGCGTGGATGAAGCCAACAATAAACAGACTAAAGAAGTAGAATAGGCAACATGTTCTATGGTGACATGTGCTAGGGAAGAAAATGAAGCAGAAGGGGAGGGGAGCTCAGAAAAGGGGGTGTTTTCAGTAGAGGGGTCAGGGAAGCCCTGACTGAGAAAGTGACATTTGGATGAAGCCCTGAAGGGAGGTGGGGGGTAGTGTAGATATCTAGATGAACAGGGGACAGCACGTGCAAAGGCCCTGAGGTGGGATTATGCCTGGTGTGTTTGATGTCTGGAAAGGAGGCCATCATTGCTGAAGGGCAGTAGGCAAGAGAGAAAGGTCAGTAAAGTCTCATTGGACAGATTGGGGCCCTGTAGTTGTAGGTTGACTTTGGCTTTTCCTCAAAGCCCTTGGATGGTTTTGAGCAAAGGAATGAGTAAGAATCATTCTGGCTACAGGGGAAGGAAGGGGGCAAGGAGAAACAGGAAGATCAGCAGGCAGGCTTCTGCACATCTGGGAAGAGGTGTTGATGGCTTGGAATAGAGTGGTCCCAGAGGAGATATGGGAAGTGATTCGAATCTGGATATTTTCTGAGGGTAAAGTAAATAGAATTGAACAGATTGAGAAAGAAACCAGAGAGAAAGAAGAGTCAGGGATGAGTCCAAGCTGCTGTATTGGTCTGCTAGGGCTGCGTAACAAAGTATCACAAATGGGTGGCTTCAGCAACAGAAATATATTGTTTCATGGTTCTGTAGGCTCTGGCAAGTTTAGCCTGTCAGCTGAGTTAGTTCCTTCTGAAGGCATGTGAGGGAGAATCTGTTCCACCCTCTCTCCTAGCTTCTGGTGATTTGTTGTCCATCTTTGGTGTTCCTTGGCTTGTAAAAACCTCAGTCCTTTCATCCTCACACAGCGTTCTTTCTGTGTGTGTCTGTGTCCTAATTTCCTCTTTTTAATAAGAGCACCAGTCATATTGGATTAGGGACCCACACTTCTCCAGATTGACCTCATCTTAACTAATCATATCTTCCATGACCGTGTTCCCAAATAAGATTGCCCTCTGATGGAAAATTAAAAATAAAATTACCATATGATCCAGCAGTCCCACCCCAGGCATATATCCGGATGAAACAATAATTCAAAAAGATACATGTACCCCTATGTTCATAGCAGTACTATTAACAATAGCCAAAATATGGAAACAACCTAAATGTCCACTGACAGCTGAATGGATAAAGAAGATGTGGGCATATGCACAATGGAATATTACTTAGCCATAAAAAAAGAATGAATTAATGCCATTTGCAGCAGCATGGATGTAACTAGAGATTATCATACTAAGTGAAGTAAGTCAGAAAGAGAAAGACAAATACCATGTGATATCTCTTATATGTGGAATCTAAAATATGACACAAATGATCCTATCTATGAAGGATAAACAGACTCACAGACATAGAGAACAAACTTGTGGTTGCCAAGGGGGGAGGTGGAGTGAGGGAGGGATGGACTGGGAGCTTGGGCTTGGTAGATGCACACTATTATATATGGAATGGATGGACAACAAGGTCCCACTGTAGAGCACAGGGAACTGTATTCAATATCCTGGGATAAACCATAATGGAAAAGAATATAAAAAATGTATGTGTGTGTGTGTGTGTGTGTATATATATATATATATATATACACACACACATATATATAAAATATATATATAAATGAGTCACTTAGCTGTACAGCAGAAATTAACACAGCATTGTAAATCAACTATACTTCAACTAAAAAGAAAGGTTACCCTCTGATGTGCTAGGGGCTTGGACTTCAGCATAGGAATTGGGGGGTGAGGGGAGCAGGGACACAGTTCAGCCCATAGCAGTTGGCATTGACTGAGCCAAGGAAAGTGTGTTTGGATAGAAGAAGAGGAGAGTTCCAAAGACTACAGTTAAGAGATTTTTCAGTGTGAGGACCAAGATCAAGACTCACAAAAATGTTAAATGTAAATGCCATGTATGCTTGTAGTTGTGAAAACACACTTACACGTTAATGATGATTTTTAAGTTGTATTCTAATTGTTTATGGAGTCGTGGTATTTTCCTGTGAAGCATAAGAGAGTCAGACAGAGTGTGGATTGAGTTTTACTGGCCAATATGCCAAAGAAGTTAGTGGTGCTGAAATGGAATGTTTTGAATGCCATAAAGAAGTCAAAGGACACTAATAAAAATAATAAAGAGCACTTTTCTCAGAAGGAGAAACAACTTTGGAGAACATTGTTTCAGTCCTTCACTTAAGAAGTCATTTTCTAGAAAGTCAGTCATGCTACAGTGCTCTGAGCAGCTGCATCGTTTATTCCTTCACCTGTTTTTGGTGAGAATGTAGTTAAAACATATAAAATCATTTTTATAAAAAAATCACGAAGGCAGTAGTATCACATTTAGCTAATTTGAAAATCAGAGAAATCATCACCGTCACATAACCATCCTAGCCTTTTGATATGTTTTCTTTGAGTCTTTTTCCCACATTCATGCTGTTTTACATGGAGACAAAAGCTAGCACAGCAAGATGATGGTGGGGACGTACAGCAAATCTACCCAACATTTTCTGAATGCGTCCAGCTCGCACTTCTCTTGCATTCCAGCTCACATTGTACATTCTGCTTCCTCTGTCGCCTGTCGTTGTTTGGCTCCCATCTAGTCGTGCTTCAAAACGCAGCTCACCTGGCACCTTTGGGGAAGCCTTCTGACTGGTGTATTCCCACCCTTCCCAGCACAGAAGGCTGAGCCTCCAGTGTGCCACCATCTTACCCCGCACCTAAGCACATGCCGTGATGCTGCATGTCTTCACCAACTTTAAGGACAGGGACTGGGCGGTCTATATTTATTTCCTCAGTACCTTGCACAGGACCTGTGGGTAGATATTCAATAAATGCATGTGGACTAGGAATGAAAAAAAAATCATATTCTTTGCCTGCGTGGTACACATCTGTCACTGAACTATGAATTTAAAACAGTTTTGTTCAGCTTGTGGCATAAGCCAGCACAGTGAGATGTAATGTAGCTTGAGAAGTCTCCTTAAAAAGTGTTCATACAGATTGTTGCTTAAAGGGTTATATTTGTCCTAAAAACTACACCCTTCAGTTTCTTACCATGAAGATACTGAGACAATTACCACACACAGCTTTCTTTTAGAATTGACTGTGTCCCTTTAAATTTGTAAGTAAAATGAAGTAATTTAAACATACCTACGTAAGGTAACATGGGAAAAAATGCAGGAGCTTGGAGGTGTAAACTTGCTGGCAATAGAGGCAAGAGTTATTTTTATTTTAATTCGTGGATTGTTTTGGAGAGGGGAGAGTTTTTTATCTGGCATAATTGAGATATAATCTGGGTCCAAGTGAAGAGTTGAGAAGTACTGTAATAGCCCTTTGATGCCAAAAATACTTTTGTGATGACTCAGCTCAAGATTTCTCTCCTCCCTGTTCACCTGGAATGCAAATAATATTTTTTGGTAAACGTTCTCAAAAATAGGAAGAGAAAAGTTTACATAGGATTATTTATGACTTCTTAGTACTGAGAAGAGGCTTTGCTGTAGAGAATTCTTGATACATTACTCCCCTCATAGGGTTTTGCCTTCATTTCCTAAGTCACATGGTATGGGACCATATTGAATTCATTGATGGAACCAAGATAATTGACAGATATTGAACTAAGCTGTACAGGATGTCAAATGTGCCATTACAGTGTAGTTACCTAAATCTTGATTTCTTTCCCCAGCTCTACTTTACGAAGTGTTTCTACTGGATCCTCAAGACCTTCCAAAATATGTTTGGTGTGTGGGGATGAGGCTTCAGGATGTCACTATGGGGTCGTAACCTGTGGCAGCTGCAAAGTGTTCTTCAAAAGAGCAGTGGAAGGTAAATGTTCATGTGGGTGTTCCTTTTACACATTTATTTTCCTAGCGTGTAGTTTACTTGCATGGTTAACTCTATAGCAATATAGGGAAATAATTCAAAAATGTTTTTGGATGTAATCTGTCAGTGATAAATAGATTTTCCACTGAGCAATATTTAATGGCCCAAATTTGAAATTGTGGAGTCAGAAAGGTTGGTGTTTTTGGTTGTTGGTTTGTCTCAGCTTATATTTTCACTGAGACTTAGCAAAATAATTCTGTGTCACCGTAAATTTAATTTGCATGATCTGAAAGAGCATTTTTTCACAGCACGTCTGCTTGTCTATATTTCTGTATAAAGATATGTGTTTGTGGCAAGTTAAAACATTCACGTCGGGATCATGTGTGTGCTTTGTGTTCCTTACAGAGTAATGTCATTTAACATCTGCTTGAGAGTCCACGTCCCCATTTGAGTCCTATCTTTGTTCCTACTGAAAGTTTCCCAACCAGTATATTAAAATTGGACTGAGGTTCTTTAAGTATATGTAGGCTAGCTTTTGCTTCTGTCCAAGTAATTGTACTTCCAAAGGAGAAATGGGCTTTTAGTTTGTTTCTGCCTTTCTCCAGCCTCATTTCCAAGCAATTAATTAACATCACGCTTAGACTAGATGGTTTTATTAATGTTGACTACTGTGACTGGTTAAAGTGTAGAATTTGTTGCCATCAGGAGAAGTATTGTGTAATTGACACTTATTCTAAGGAGGTCAGCATTGAGATTCCTGTAGGTGTATTTCTGAGGACCTTTTTCTGAGAGATGAATTGGTCCTTCAGAGACTTAAGCATAAAGTACTCGAATGTTTCATCTTTGTTTTGCTGATGACCACAGGAAATGTCCTTAGTTCTAGGATGAAAAGAACTGACCAAGTAGTTATTTCTGTGCTTCTGAGATTGATTCTGCATAATTTAATTGATAGTACATGATTTTACATTATTTACAATATTATTTGATAGCCCCCAAACCCAGCATTGAATTGGTAATAGGAGCTACATATTTCTTACTTGAAGTATGGGCTCTTAGTTACAGGTGACAGAAAATTCACTACAAACTGGCTTCAGCACCAGTGGAAATTCATTGGCCCACATAACTGGAAAGTCCTCGTGTGGGCGTGGCTTTGGGCAAGCCAGGGTCTTAAGCCAGGTCCTTCATACTTAGTTTCATTCTCTCCATCGCTTGACTTTGGTCTGGCTCTGTTTTCATGCAGTTTCTCTCATGGTAATGAGACAGCCACTAGGCCTCCATTAAAAAGAGATTTTCTGTTCCCAGAGGTTGTTATAGAAGCCCCCAGCTGAATCTCCATAAACTGAACTTGACTCACGTGGCCCCCTCCAAACCAGTCACCATGGCTGGGGAGAGCAGTGATCTGATAGGCTGGTTCTGGCTGGAGTCCGCCAGCCTGTGAACTACTAGAGCAGCTGTGGCAATGAGCATTTCCCAGACAAAATGGTGGGTTCTGTTACCAGGAGGCTAATTTCCAGAAAATAGGGGAAAGAAATATGTATAATACTGAAATCAATTTGATTTTTTAAGACTGTGTTCCCCACCACCCTCTTCTTTCCTTAACTCTATGACTGGCTCAGTAGAAGATAAGTAAGGTATACCCCTGGCATCTTCTAATGCTGCTTTATACCTTCCAGTATAAGGGCTCTCCTCATAGGCTCACTAATGGGTGAGCAAAGGCGGTAAGTAAAAATAAAGCAGTGAGAGAAGGACATTTAGAGAGGGTGCCTCTGTGTTACCCTTCCCGTAGGTCAGTGTTCATGTCAGAACCCAAGTTTTGGCTATTTACAGAACCTGTCCTTCTCTGCAGAAAGGCTTTCTAGATGTTTCTGTGTCATTTTTGTTGTCTTAAGTAGTTACTCTAGAAGTAGCTAAGGAAAGAATCATTTTTGTAGCTGAGGTACATATAAATGTGGAAAAGCCTAAATGTCTGTACATCTTTTTCTTTCATTGGAAAGCTGATCTATAATGGATAATGAACCTTGACAAGTGCCTTTTAAGACTTTTATTAATATAGCTTTATTCCTGTTTATTTGGGAAATAGAATTTTAGCATCCACCTGCATGAAACAAGGCTATACATTTTAACTATAAACTTGTGAGAGTAAAGACTTGTTTTTGTTTTGTAATTTGTATTTGCTTCCTGTTTTATCCTGTGTGTGTGTGTGTGTGTGTGTGTGTGTAAAAGAAATAGGACTATCTTTGTATCAACTTTTTGGTTTAATAAGAAATTATTTTTAAAATATTTTATGTAATTGGAGGCTCTAATTTCACAAAATTATGTTATATGGATGTTATTTTTATTCCCCTTTTACAGATGAAGATGTTTGGGCTCAGAGCCAATTAATCATAAGGCCAAACTTAGACCCATATTAGAGTCTTAGGACTCCAAAGCTAGACCCAACCTAAGGCCTCACGACTCTAAATCTCATTATCTGTTCTTTCCATTTTCCATAATTCTCAAGTTCATGAAAATCCTACGCTATATGTCATTGTTTACGGCTGTTCAGTGATAATGAGGGCAGTGGTATAAACACTGAGAAGACACATGTGGTGCCCTTCGTGTGTGTGTGTCACTGTGTATGTACATACACACACATACACAGGCACACATGTGTATGTTTATGTTTGAATATTTACTAAGGTTGTTTTCTGGTTTTAACCTTAAGCGCCTCCTGGGATTACAAAAGCAGAGGCTTCTAAGCAGCTGCAGGTAGAGGGAGCTAAGAAGAAGGGAGTCTGTTAAAGTTGAAATGAACTAAGAACACCAGGGCAGAAGCGGAAATGACCACTAGAGAGGGATCGGGGTGGTTGGGGGCACAACAGACTGAGCTTCGAGCTTGTTGGCTTAAGGCTTGTGCCCTAGAGCGCCCCGCTCCAGAGCTTGGTCTGATAGGGTAGCGGTGACTGCATAGGGAAAGTGCACATCATTTGCTTTAAGTATAAATTATGTTCTCTGTGTCCTGTCTAATGGGATGTATAGATGGTGTTTATGTTTTCCTTCCTAAACATTTTGTAATATAAAAACACTTAGAAGTCTCATCTAGAATACCCTTTCTGCCAATAATGTCCGTTTAGAGCCATATTACTATACCTTACAATGGGAGCTTGTTATTTTATTTTTAAATTCAAATTGCTTATTTGCCTTGAAGGTTTGTCAGGACCTTTCTGTCTTAAGAAAAATAACACACATACACACACACACACACACACACACATTTTAAGTTGGATTCTCCCTAGTGGTGGAAAGTGGACTGGCTTTAGGGTCAAAAGACTTGGTTTAATTTGCAGCTCTGCCACTCACTAGGTATGAGATTATGGCAAGTTATTTAACTTACCTGGGCCTCGGCTTCTTTATATATAAATGGAAAATGTAGTACTGCCTATGAAAAATTACATGAAAACAAAATGTTTCGGAAGATTTTATAAATCGTAAAGTGGTATCAGAATATTGTATCTCGACTCTTTAGGAGCAAATGCTAAAGTTCTTTGGTCCTGTCTGTACACAGAGATCATGTGATGCAGTTAAGTTGCATTGTTAGACCTTCATTTTTTCTTCATTAGATCTTCATCGTATCCCGTGGTACATTATTTTGCCCATAGAGCTGGCTTTGAGGTCGTAAGATCCTTCTTGACTAGCAATTCTTGAAGGATGTGGGGCCGAGGTTGGGGATGGGGGAATGGAGGGCCTGTCGAAATTTTCTCCAGGGACTTTTCTACATTTTTCAACATGGACTGAACTACCGAGATTTACCCCGTAATGAACCTCTGTAGCTGACTAGGGCAGTGCCACCTTTGGAAGTTGCACAGTAGAGAATATATTGAGAGATAGCAACTGGACTTTTAGCTCCGCTGTTTGGTGTCTTTAGGGCAGGACAGGGTATTATCTCTAGAACCTAGCAACCCTGCAGATATTTAGTAGCCGCTAAATAAATGTTTGAATGTACACATGAATGTACCTATATGGCATAAGAGCATTCCAGGTTAAATGACTTCCCCCCCAAAATCAGTAAATTAGCAATGAAACTGGCCCAAGAATTTATACAGGCTTTTTGATGTCCAACTCTAGTCTGAGTTTTTACTATCTCTGTCTCTTTCCAGCTGTAAATTACCATTGGTTTCATCTTGTGTTTATTTTATTTTGCGATCCCTCAATGAATAGAGCTAACTGCATTCAGCAGGCTATTTTATAACCTAATTTCCTTTCTGGATACTCAGTATACCAGCAGTGTCTAGAAGACACAGCCACCACAAATCACTGAAGAGTTACAAGGCTGTGAAAGAAGACAGTTCATTATTATATGAAGTCAACGAAATTTACATTTTTGTCAACAGACCTGTTAGCCTAAAGAGTCCATATCTTGGTACAGGCAGCCAAATCATACGATGTCTATTTCAGACATTTCCCTTTAAGTAAGAGACTTATAAACCTATTTCCTGAAATGAAACGGCTTTAAAATATCAAATTGTAGATTAATCTCAGGAGTCCTCAAATATGCAGTATTTAAGGTACCCAAACCTGGCACAAGCACCTCCTTCCTTTCCCTTGTACTCTGCATCATATAGGTGAGAAATCTTTCAATTTATAGACTGATTATCCTATGGGGGAGACAGTGTTTTAAAGGACATATCACAGTTGATTGGTAGTTAATTTTCTTTGCTTTTCTAAACTGAATGAGTAAACCAAACAGGTCCAGAGGAAAGTGTGTCTCCCCGTGTCATGGACCCAAGTTATCCCCATCACTGCTGTGTGTGCTCTTGAGCAAGAGGGACCAGTAAGCAAGAGTGTGAGCAAGTGTGAGATCGGGGGGCCTGGCCAATGGACTGTGCGATTATGCCACAAAACAGAGCAGTTAAATTGAGTGGACACAAGCTAGATCATGGTAGTACATAGTAATTGAAATATAGCTATCCCCTTATGATTGGCAATATAAAATTAAGGAAATGATAAAACAAGGAAATAACACCTACATATTAGATGTCTTCAGGTCATGATGTGATTCAGCCCTCCGTGTTGCCGGTGCACCACATACAAGAAGCTAAATGGACATCAGAGGCCATTGTCCCTTCTACAAAACTGCTGAGTCACAGATAGGAAACCAAGGACTGTTCTGTCTTGCAGTTTTCTCAGGAGACACTTTAAAGATTAAGGGGTTTTTTTTTCCCTTTACCAGAAATTAGGAACCAGGGAACCTGATTCTTTCTAACTACTTACTACAAGTGCTTATGTAAATACCTGCCTGGTGGATCATATCTAGGATTTTTACCAACACTCCCTTGCTCCTTAACATAAACCCAAGGCTTTCGTGTTAATTGCAAATGTTTGCCTAGGTTTTTTATAATCCGTGAGTTGGTTGCCATGGAAACACAAAGAGCCATGCCATTTAGGCCAACCTGGAAGGTCAGGGAAGCTTCTTGAAGAATTGACCCCCAACTGAATCTTGAAAGCTTAGGATTGGCAATGCTGAGGGGGAGTGAGGACAAGCCTTCTGCACAGGGTGCCCGGAGCAATTTCGTGTTACCTCTGTGAATGTGTGAGGTACGAGGAGATAGAACTGAAGGCTAATGTGCAGATTGGGTCCGGGTCCCTGACTCTAAGGAGGGGCCTGAATTTATCTCTGGGCAAAACAGAACCTCTGGATGTTTTCATACAGCAGAATGGTAAGCTCAGGTTTGCATATAATATCTGGCTGTAGGGAGATATGCTTCTTTAAAAAGGGGCAGTTCCGGTGGCTCTTTTAAGTCATTTTGGTGAGAGATGACCAGAGATACAACTAGAGCAGCAGCGTTATAACAGGATAGAGAGGAGTGGACAGCTAATAAGGCTATCTTGGAAGTAACATTGGTGGGTCCGTATTGGAGGTAAGGAAGCAAAGATCCGGGATGCTTCCCCAGGCTCAGCTGCTGCTGCCGCCCTTTGCTGAGATGGGTGACACTGGAATGGGAGCAGCTTTGGGGGCATGGGAGGCAAAGGTCATTCATTCAACAAACGTATATTCAATATCTGCTAAATGCCAGCCACCATTCTAGGCCTACCTAGGGACTTCTTGGATGAAGATCAAGTGAACAAAACAGATTCTTGCCATGATGGAGCTTACGTTCTAGCGAGGGGAGGTGGAGAGATTAAATATAATAAATCATTTTTTTGCGTAGCATATGAAGAGTTGGTAGGTGCTCTGGAAAACAAGCACTGCCAGGATAAAGGGGGTTGGAATGAGATTGTGTTTAGGACAATGAGTTTGAAATGTGTGTAGGACATTCAGGTGTGTCTAACAGGAAGCTGGATGTGTGGTTCTGAAGCTTGGGGAATAGGGCACGATTGGAAATAAAGATTTTAGAATCGTCATCTAGGAAAGTAGATGCATTTGCCCAAGAAATGGGTATTTAGAGAGACAGGAATAAGCCAAGGTTAGAGTCTTAGAGAACATAAATCTAGGACATGGCGTGTGTGTGTCTGTGTGTGTGTGTTATGCATGTGTGAATAGTGTTTTTCTCCCACTCCTCCAAGTTGTACACAGAAAAGTCTTAGTTACTCAGTCTCTGGTTCTTCCAAGGTTAGCTGAACTGCAGATATTTTTGCATCTGTGGGACTTTCAATCCCAGTTTTTGCTCTTTATTCATTATGAAGCTTGATTCTTTTTGAATCTTAGCCAGTCCAGAGCCCACAGCCAAACCTATTCGTGAGGAAATCTGATTTGTTAACCTGGGCAGAAGTAATGCCACACATGGAGCAGATGCTCAAGCCACATTTGTTGATCAGTAACCATCTAAGTATGTGTATCAGATTCCCCTGTGTTTCTGTCACTGTTTCCCTGAAGTCAAAACTATGTTCAAGTGATTTATTAGAAAATAACCTGGTGTAGGAACATGTAGGCCAAAAGTAAATTAGTATTGTCCAGAGAGAGCTTCCTGTTGCTTAAAATTTTAAAGGAAGGTGCACTTCACCTAGCAAATTTGAAAGGTATAAATTAGAAGCACGTTAAGTAGTTTCCAGGTATCCCCCATGTCTCTGCGTTTGTTTGTAACCCATCTTGTTCCAGAAAAGAATCCAAAGCAACTCACAGCTTTCCATGAGGTAAAATGAAATTTCTCATAAGTGCAATGAAAACCAAGACAGAGGGAAGGTGAGAGCAAGAAGGAGAACAATAGAGGCAGGACAGGGCACGGTCGAGAGAAACTATGCCCTTTGGCCTTGGCGGAGAATGGCCACTTGTTCGGCTTTCTGCCCCCAGCCCTCAGCGGTGAGTCACCTGATTTACGACTTTCTTAAAAACTAGATTAGGGAATTGCCCGTTTAGAAGAAAATTTTCATGAGCTGCTTTGGTTGTGATGTGCCTGTTCTTTTCATGTGAACTATAACCTGAAATTTATACAAGTCACCCTCCCGTGGGTATCAGTGGAATCGTTTGGTTTGTCTTGAGGAGCAGTGCTAGAAACACGCTTTATTCTGTCAACCACCTTTCCTACAAGCATCACTATTATTTATAGAGCAGTTACTCTGTGCCAGGCAGGCACTGTACCAAGTACTCCATGTTTTATCTCATTTTCTCCTCATAACTGCCATCTTAAAGCTGAAAGTTTTGTGAGTTTTGCAAGGTCATATTTTTAAATCTGAACCCTCTAAGCAATTATTGCGATAAGGAAAATAGTGACTGTTTTTTAACAGGGCTTAATGGTATGATCCTTCAGCTCTTAAAATTAATAGCAGTAGTAGTAAAAGTTTTGAGTACTTATTTTGTGCACATTATACTAAGAACTTTATTGTATATTATCATTTTAATTCTCACGATAATCCTATGATCTAGGTCCAGTAGTTCTCCCTCCTCATGTTAGCAGTCAGTCATCTGAGGCGTGTAGGAGGTTAGTCAGTCCAAGGTCACCCAGACCGAAGGAGGTGGCAGAGCTGGGATTTGAACCCAGGAAGTCCAGACGTTGTGACTCTGTGTATATAGCCCATGATCTGTACAGCCTCTCACAGAGTTATATCAGATCCCAACCATTTTTTACCCCTCAAAAAGTAGGGCAGCATCCCTGGCTTTCGAACCCTTATGAAGAGCACATTATAATTGAACAGTTATCCCATTGTACTCTAAATAATTAACTCCTAGCCATTCCAAGTTGAAGCTCTCATTTGAGTTTCTGTTGCCCTAATGGGAAAGAAATTGGGTAGTCTCTATTTTTTTCTTAAGGAATGAACTCCCTATTTTTAAAAAATTACCATTACCATCCTGAAGTACCTCTTTAACATCTTGATATTAATCTAAAGCTTTATGGAAAATTTTTATCTTCCTGCATTTCATTTCCTGTGTGTGATAAAAATTAGATGCAGCCTGCCAGGCTCAGAGAACCATTGCCAGAAGGGCCTTCCTCCTCCAAAGCTGAAAGCCTCTGACACGTCAGCCCTGATGCTTGGTGGCTCAGAAGCAGACCCAAAAGCCAGAGGACACAGGGCTGCTTTCACAGAACTCGCACCCAAGATGTGATTAGGATTGTACTGCTTACGTGATTCAGTCCTCTTGAGAGTGATTTGACCCTGAAAATGAAAATTGCTAAATTGACTGCAGTCATTGCCAAAGCAGAGCCCTGGAAGATGGGGAGGATGAGGAGGATGAGGAGGTGTTTAGGCATTAATGGTGAGGCGGGTGGTAGAGGGATGGGAAGATGGGGACTTGAACCCGAGTCTGCTCTGAGCAGGCCTGGTTCGGTGAGGGCCTGGTCCAAACCCAGAGGTGGAGGAAGCAACTGAACAAAGACACTGGGGCCAGATGAAAGCCCTCATATTGCAGTGAAAAATCTCAGCCCTTCTTAAACACAGCAAGTCTTTTACAAGGAAAAAAATCAACGCAGTGCAAGTCTTTTATAAGGAAAAAAATCAACGCAGTGGCGTAGGCAGTGTTGCCTCTTGGTGTCTGTGCAGTGGCTCATGAAAGGTATCACCTAGAGGGAGAGAAGACGACTAGGGTGGGATTGTGGATGATGGAAAGGGGAAAGGGCCTGACTTAGGATGGAATCAGTGCAGCTGAACAGAAGGCCTGATTTGAGAGGTGAGAAGGAAGAATGGGCAGGACCTGAAGGTGGATTAGTTCTGGGGAAAGATGGAGATCTCTGATGGAGACCTGGGAAGAAGCACTTTGAGAATGGAGAGGATGAGAGGAGTTTAAAACTGTTGAGATCGGGTCACCAAAAGTGATAAAGCATTCTCTATGAAAAAGCAGAGACTAAATTCTGAAAAAGTTCCATTTTTTACCTGGAGGTATTTTCTTGCACATTTAAAATAAAGAACCTGCATAACTAGGTGTAAGGTAGTGTGGCAGATAGGCTTAGTTTTAGCAACAGATGTCAGTCGCTGCTTTGGCTTTTTGATATGGAACGTGTTATGGAAGTGACACAGTGAAATTGAAAGCCTGGTGAAGGTGCTGGGTGCACAACACCAACGGAATAAGCCTGCAGGGCGTGGTGATCATTGAGGGGACTTGTGCCATCGTTACTGCCCATATGAGAGGAACTAAATGATGATTGTAGCACCTCATGACACTGTAGGAAGCCACAACATGAAGCTTTCTTTTTTTTTTTTTTTACCATCTTAACCATTTTTATGGATACAGTTCAGTGGCATTAAATACATTCACATTATTCTACAACCATCACCACCATCTGTCTCCAGAATTTTCTCACCTTCCCAAACTCCATACAGAAACTCCTGGACTTCCCTGGTGGACCGGTGGTTGAGACTTCGAGGTTCCAATTCATGGGGTACGGGTTCTGATCCCTGGTCAGGGAACTAAGATCCCATATGCCGTGCGGTGCGGCCAAAAATATAAAAACAAAAGACGAGAAAAACAAAAACTCCCCAATATCACTTTTCCCAGCCTTTGGGAACTATCATTCTACTTTCTATCTCTATAAATTTGACTACTCTAGGTATGTCATATAAATGGAATCATACAATATTTGTCCTTTGGTGTCCAGCTTATTTCTCTTAGCTTAACATCTTCAAGCTTCAGAAAAATTCTGTGGCAAAAAAAAAAAAGTCCATGTTTTCGGTGTCCAAAATTTTTGCTATAATTTTTTGCTGTTTAAAGACAGACATATGCAACATAGTGATTTTTTTTTCTTTTACCCTTGTTCCTTGGTATCTTTGTTCACTGCCCATCCTGACCTCTTAGATCAGAGAGAGGCTGATGGTGATTTCTGTAGAGATAAGCAGATACCTGTAACCCATGCACACATAAGCACACACAGGGTGTCAGAGCTCTGCTCCACTTCAAACCCCGTCACCCAGTGTTTGGTGTTCTAAGGACAGGGGGAAACCTTGTGCATCAGCAAGAAGACTCCAGAACCACTTGAAATGATCATAAAAGCATCTGTGAACATGCTCACATTCTCTGTCTCTCTCACACTCACACACCTCCCTCCAACGTCACAGACCAAATCCACCTCTAGAGGAGAGCAGGTCGACACCGAAGCCGGAAGCTCACCACTCTCAGAGCAATGTCGCTTGTTTCCATTTGCCCTGGGGTTGGCCCTGTGTGAAGCTCTTTCATCAGCGCTCAGAATTTGTTGACTATAACATTACATTTACAAACTGTCACTTTCCTGTCTGTGCTGTGTTGCTAATGAACAGGGAACTCTTCTTCACAGAGCAAAGCACGATCCCTAAGGAAGAGTGAGAAATGTCTTTTCTCCTTACAGGTATAAGACCAAGACTCCATTAAATCACTGGTCTTTGACAACCTGATGCAGCTTTACAAAAGGGCCCTGTGTGCTTTTCTAATGGTAAAACCACAAAATAAAGCAAATGAAATAAAACAAAAGATTAAAGAATCAAAGTTTAGAGGGAACAAGAATTGTTCCCTTCTTTACTGCGAGCAAGCATTGAAAAGTCACTTGCAGCAAATTAGCTGAGGGGTAGATGGGGTGAAGTTTTTAGGAAGTTTAGTAGAAGTTCATACTTAACACATAGCACTATAGATGAGTCCAGACTTATTAAGTTATCTTTGTTTCAAAGGAATCAAAACTATATAATTTGAGGGGGAAAAACACAAATACCTTCTCCTCCCTCCTAATCCCTTCTTTTATTTCCTTCTTCAATTCAGAAGGAAGAATCAGGGCTTGAATTTGGAGATTCACACCATCCCCTTAGAAATATTACTGACCACTTAATTTTTTAGTGAAAGGCTCCTTGGGTCTTATCCAACAGTTTAAACACATACTGTGAGAGTTCTTCAGTAAGAAGCTGTAATAAAACATCACCAACACAGGTTCCAGAGTCATCTTTATGTCGAGGTATAGCGTGAATAGAGAATTGGCCTTGGGGGTCATACAACCTGGCCTTGAGTCTGGAATGACACTCCCCACTCTGAGACGCTGAGCAAATAATTGAACTTCTGTTTCCTCTTCTGTAAACGAAAGAAAATGAATCTTAAAAGTATTTGTCCTACCCATCTCTCACAGGAGGATAAAAATTAGTACACATATGTTGAAACTGCTTTAGAAATAATAAAGGGTTACTTCACAAATTTAAAAGTGAATGTTCCCCTTATTAGGAAGTAATTGAGTCAGCGTGTCTTGGTTCTCAATAAAATGCTGAATATTTAAATTCTAGTTACTTTCTGTATATGTTAAATATTCTCTTCGAAGGGAAAAAAACAGTAAAAATTAAAGAGAAGCCTATCTCACTTTAGGTAAGACTTAGCGGTTTGACTTTCTTGTCATTGGCTTAGGCAGGTCGATATTCTTCATGGGTCTTGCACCCAAGGGTCACAGTGGGGAAACTTTGTATTTAAGATCAAGATTTAAATTTAATCTGCCTGAATACAGAATCATTCAAAGAACAGAAACAGTTTTCACACTCTTTCTACATCTTAAAACAATTTGGGAGGTCACAACTACTTTTTACTTTCTTCTTTTTTTTAATTAACTGTACCAGGATTTCTAAAACACACTGCATTCTCCTGCCCTCCTACTTGTGTGGAACGATTTAATTGGAAAACCAGTGCAGAATTAGCCTAGGCTGATTGTTTTTCATCTGGCCTGTACCATAGCATTTTCCCAGTTGAACCAGGCTCAGCAATTTGATATTGCTAGCATTACATAAGTACTGATTGTTCTGTTTTTTACTCTTCAACATGAACTGAAGTTGCATTCAGGAAAAGAATAGGAATGAAGAGTATTAGTAGCCATTAATTAGAAACCTTCAGTAAAAATCACTGTTTTTAATCGAGAACAGTGGAGAAGCTGTTACTGAAATGTCATTATTAAATGATAACAGAGTAAAAGGTGCTTCAAACAACCTTCCCTTTCAGTATTTAAAATTAAATCTGCTTCTGACACATCTGATGAAGATTTAGATGAATTTGAGGACCTCTAGTTGCTATCATTGGTGATACTTAAAACTCAAAATATTTCTGATATCTCTCAAATATTGAAATAGCTGACCTACACCTAATTTAACTGGCATTTCACAGAACAGAGCTGTGATCATGACTAAGGTCAGATGTCAGTGAAACATAAAGAACTAGGTCCAAAACTTGGAAAACCAAGCCAAGAGCAGGTGCTAAGAAGGCAATGAAGAGACAAGAACCAACAGGGCCAGAGCCGATGTCGGATAAAGTGGTCATTGAAAATGGAAGGGAAAATGCCGTGTGTGTTTCCACAGTGTAGACCCACAGTGTAGAAACCAGGCACGTTCCTTCAGTTCACCCAGCATCTGTTGGGTACTTACTGTGTACTAGATGCTAGGTGTTTGCTCTAGTCCGTTCCTATTAACAGAAAGGCATGGGAAGAATCCCAGATACCACACTTTCTAAAAATTTATTCTAAGCAGTGCACTTTTTTTTAATCCTCTACTGTATCTTAAAAATTACCTATAAAGCAAAAGTAATCATATCGAGCCTCAGGAATTAACCTTGTCTTTTTCACTGAAGCAGTGCAAATTGTGCAAAACTCAAGTGGAACCAGGAAAGATTTCCCTTTTTACAAAACTTCTCACTGTTTAACTCAGTTTACTAGGCAGAAAATTGGTGTTTGAAGGTACTGATAGCTATTTTCTTTAATAGACTAAGTTCTAATTTATAATCATGACCCACAGGGAGGGGATGGGAACAAAAAAAAAATTATTTTAGTAGCAAAAATTAACTTCTGTTGAGCTATTAATACATTCTTTGTAAAACAAGCCCCCAAATTAAAGCGATTTTTAAACTTCTTGAAAAATCAAGCAAATTGTCTTTTCTATAGTGAGGAGAGAATGTTAAAAGTTGTAACATAAAAGTGTATTTCTTCATTTATGTAAGAAAACAGAGTATGCTGTCTTTACCATAACTTAGCATTACATAAGTACTAATTCTGCCCTTTTTTTTTTGTAATCCAATATGACCTGAAATTACAATTTAAAAAAGAATAATAATCTAAAAAGAGTATTCAAATGACGTTAATCTAAATCACTGTGTTTAAAAGAGAATAGATGGGGAAATAATCATATAATTATGTGTTTTTAGATATAAAATTCCTTCCATCAACTTTCCCTTTAACATTTTAAAATTAAATGTACTCAGCCTATCTGATTATGATTTTTTGAAGCTCCTCAGTTTATAGCTATATTACAAGAATGTCATTTCAGATACTTGTGATTATGGTACTTTCAATAAAGATTTTTTTTAAAAATCAACTCTGTATTAAATATTTTTAGAGGTACTGAAATATGTTCAAGATTTAAGTTGAGACCTTAGTAAATATTTTTCACATGTAAATAGCTTTTCCTTTAGCAGTTGCACTATGACAGCATTCTACTCTGCGCTCTATGTGACTTATCTTGGGAAAAACAGCTACCAGAAGAAATGTCGTTATGCAGAGATGTGTGTACCTGTGTTGCAGTTGTACTGATTACCATAGACCAGCTCTTTTAAAATAGAAATTGCTGCATCTAGAATCACAGAAAGGGCCCTCCACCTTCTTTCATCACATCTGATGAAGGGATGCCAACCATTTTATTAGCTTCCGGTTTCTAGAACACATTACAGGTACCCACTCATTGTTATTAAGTGGCTAATTAAGAAATCAGGTGGAAATTAATCCCAGGCAATGACTTGTTTATTTATGTGTTTATACTCTACAGGTAAATCATAGAATAAACAGTCTTCCCACTGTTTAAGATTCTACTAAGATCATATAATAATTCTGTTATATTTAAAATAGATTGTAATTCCATTTCCTTATACAAAATGTCCAGCAAAGACTGCATTTCCCGATTCGATCTCATAAAGCTTAATGTTTATTTTGGTTTTGGTTTTTATTGTGGTAAAACACACATAACCTAAAACTTACATCTTGCTATTTTTAAATGTGCAGTTCAATGGTATCAAATACATTGACGTGGTTGTGCAGCCAGCCATAACCACCTCCCATCCTCATAACTTTTTTCATCTTGTAAAACTGAAACTCTGTGTCCATTAAACAGTCACTCCCATGCTCCCCTCCCCCAGCCTGTCACCACGATTGTATTTCGTCTTTATATGTTTTGTTTCTGCAATATGTGCTTTTTCTTAATTTTAATTGTAACTGCTACTGGATGATGGTATGTCATTTTCCAGATTCAGTGTAGATGTACCGTGTTATAGCTGGAATCATAACCTTAGGAACCTGTGTTCAAAGTCCAGTGTCACTGTCTCTGGTATTCATCATGGTGACCCTTTATTAAATGTGACTGTGGGCTAGGCACTGAAGTGGACAGTCTCTGGTTTTACTTCTGTACAATTTCTGCAGGTGTGAAGTAGTATCCTTCTGTTTTGGTGAGAATATTAATTAGAGGAATTAAGCCATTTGTCCACAGTCACACAGTGAAGGACAGAGGTAGGAATGGCAGACAGGTATTCCTGACTCCAGACTCTCCTTTGTCCATTTCACCGTGTTGCACCGCTGGCCCCAAGGCCTGAGCCAGTTACCAGCCTCTCCCTGATTCCTCGCTGTAAAATGGCGATGGGGAAATACCTTGCATATCATGATGTTTTGGCGATGGGATGTGGTATATGCCAATTACCTGGCACGTTGTAGTCAGTACAGAAATGACAGCTGCTCACAGCACCCTTATTACTTGTCAGACTGGCCACATCCCACAGAGTAGGCAGAGCTCCCTAAGTAGCCACTTGATGGGACAGTCTAGATGTCAGGGGCACAATAATTTTATATGTCCGATTCCAAAACTCCCTGCACACATGTTAAATACAAAATGTGTATTTGAAACCAGTAAAGGGGCTGCTTTGAATCCTGGTGAGAATAAATACCACTGAAATTGAATGTAGACCGAGGACTAGCAGCTTTTCCAGTTAAAATAGCTCAGTTTTATTATCAAATCGGGTGATGGGTGACATTAAAAGCTATAATACTGTTTTGTAGAAGAAATTCACTGCATGATATTAGGTGTGGGCACAGATCAAAAGTCCTAAACTGTCATGTTTCAAAAAGGAGTAACTGGAAACAAAATTTTACTAAAATTCTGCCCACATAGGTCTAATAGGGAGGTATCCTTTAAAAAAAAGTTTGAGCACAAAAAGAAGGGAATACAATAAATTGATAAAAATTTTAGACAGTTTCTCTCCCTTCAAGGTCAGATCTCCGGAAACCAGAATACACTGGCAGCCGAGGTTAAGATCCTGGGGGCTTTGCTCCCAAGAAGAAATATGCAGAGATGGTCACCTCCATTTCTTCGTGTACCATTGTGATAATAACAGCGTGTGTTTGTACACGTCTTCACACCAGCAAACACTTGCCATTGAGTGGCTTCGGCAAGTGGCACAGTTAACCACGGACAAAGCCGTTGCTCAAACCTGCATCTGACACCAAAGCCAGTGCTGTTCCCTGAGAAAGTAGCTAATGTTGGGAGCATGGTATATTGGAGAAAAGTGGAAGGAGAGAATACCCCTTAGTTAAAATGTCTAAATTGTAGTTGATTTCCATTGTCCCAAAATACTTTCTTAAACTTTAGTGGTTTTCCCTGAAAACACCTGAGGTGCCCATCCCTCTCATCCCGGAAGCTATAGCGGAGCATTTACAGGCAAGTGTGTAAACTGAGATTAAGAGAGCACTGTTTACTGAGGATGCTGTTTGTGTCACTGGTCTCTTAAACCACAGGAGTCAATAAATGTCTCAGGACACCTGTCAAGGTGGTGGTTTTGTCAGCTCCACCTATACATGTGGCTGACCCTCTGTACATATTAGCAAGAATTTACAGTGATACAAACTCGTTCTCTTACGTCAATGACTGTCGCGCAAGCCAACCCATCTTAATAACTTTGTCCACAGTGCCAGTTGTAAAAGATGTAACCACAGGAAATTTTTCTGTTGCAGAAATTACAGCAGTAATCATGCAGTGTTCTTCTTCAGTAAACCAGTACCAATGTCACACTTTGCACACAATTAAAATCAACAGATGATTTGCTTTCCAAGACTTCCCAGTGTTCTGCATCATCGTAAGAAATCAGAATGGCTTCACGTTTTCAATTATGAATACGTCATTGCAGTTTTGGTGGGGCCACATTAGGACAACAGGGAGCTAGTCAGGATTACTGCTCGGAACTATTCAAGTGTACTCCGTTTAAAGAAAGCCTGCTCTGCGGAAGTCTGTATTTGTTGACCTGGAAATGATAGAAATGATCAGTGAGTCTTTGGTTGGTGTATATTACTCCCAAGTGTGTAAGGAGATGTGTCCAGGGAGAACAGGTCTGGTCTCAAACAGAACTTGGGATACTAAGTGGATACTGGAAATCCTTTTTACAACTAATCATTGAGGCAGTGAAATGAAGTAGAATTAACTTTGCTCTGAGCTGATTTTTTGTAATAGTAATCAGCTGATTAGTGGTACTTGAGGAGATTCTATTTATCATGGGACCATCTTTTCCAGAATTAAAAAAAAAAAATGCCTGTATAGAAAGAAAGAGGCAACTATGTATTTTACTTTAAATGATAACCTTCTCGCAACCTCTTAATGTTTTATTAGGAGCATTTAAATAGTACTTCATTTTTGCCTTAAGATAGTCTCATTAGGTAGACAGAAAATTTTTGATTTGGCAAAATAGTTTGGTAAATTAAATGTTTGAAGCTTAATGTGATTCACTCACTCTCATTCCTCAGCTTCCTACACGTTCACACTATGTCTCTTTATTTTGTAACAGACTTTTAAACTTCTCATCCTAAAAAGTTGATTTCATGATAAAATTGTATTGGTTAAACAGCTTTTTAATAAGTAGTCTTTTCTCCTGCTTATATAAGGAAATATTTTCTGTAACATTTTAGAAAAAAATGAATGAGGAAGACAGAGAAAACATTGATGCTTTGAGCATAACAGGGAATTAGATGACAGTCAGTCGGTGTTGTGAGGTTTGCTTTACTTGCCGGTAAATGCAGGGCCCACAGGAACACAAAAAAATATATGTGCTCTGGACTCTTCCCACGTGGAGGGAGAATGCTTCCAAGAAGATTTTTTTCCTCTGTGTGTCCTTACATTTTTTTACATTTGCTAGATTTCCCAACTAAGATTTATGAATTAAATGAGGATTTTAAATTTTAAGAAATGTTGCCAGATTGCTTTCCAAAAGGCTGAAATAACTCACATTTCTACCTGTAGTGTATTTGAGTACCCCTTCCTCCATTCCCACCCAGCAACAGGTACTGCCACACTTCTTACTTTGTGCTAGTTTGAGAAGTCTACATTACTGTGGCTTTTTGAAACACTTGTGGTAAAGTCCACATAACAGAATTTACCAGCGTAACCATTTGCAGCACACAGCTCAGCGGCATTAGGTCCATTCACACTGCTGTGCCACCACCCCCGCCTTGCATCTCCTGAACTCTCTTCATCTTTCTCAACGCCTGGCAACCACCATCCTGCTTTCTGTGTCTCAGCATTTGACTGCCATAGGTGCCTCACGTAAGCGAAATCCGCCAGTTTTTGTCCTTTTGCGACTGGCTTATTTCACCTAGCATAATGTTCTCAATAAAAATACTTTTTTTTTTTTTAACCAGGAATGATAACTCCTCAAGACATAAGCGGCACTTCCTGGCAGCTCATCAGTCGCCCGCCCTCTGCCTCTGTGCAGTTGTCGTACTTTTCACATATCAGAAACTCAGAGATTGTCAAGTGATATATACTTGACACGCTCTGTTCACTTGTGGCTCTGTTCCCAATCGTCTACACCAGAGGCAGACTCAGATTCCCCCAGAGGTGGGTAGGTAAGGAGTGTGTAAGCAGCCAGGTAAAGGAAGAGGTGGGACCCGGGGCTGAACTGAAGACCCCATGCCTTGCAGAAGGTCTGCAGGTCCCAAATGTCAGGAACTGTGTTGCCAGTCTGAGAGCCTGGCCTTAGCTGAAAGGTGCATTACATTTAATAATGTGGCAAAAGCACCACTTTGACTCCCTGTGCAGGGAGGGAGGTGCTAGGGAGAGAGAACGGGGAGAGCAAATGAGCCTTTCTAGTATTCACTCATCTACGTGGCTTGGCTTTGCAAGCTTCCTCAGAATTTCTCAGCATCAGAAGAGCAGAGGAGGCCAGCTGTACCTGTGTGCTTTTCAGATACCAGAATTCTCCCTCTGACCTGGAATGTCTGTTCTTGCGTTTGCGGGAATGGCGTTTTCCGGGTCATCGAGTGTGCTCCTTCCAACTTGCTGAATTATGTCAGCTCTTGGTTGGGGCTTCTTCAGTGCTACTTTGTTTCCCTGGCCACCTTGTTGGGAAACAGCTGGGCAATGTTGGCTTTATCCAAATGTGTCAAATTGAATATTGAATCAGTAAGATCTGTAAGTGTTTCATTATTGAATTCTAGCAGATCTCACAGGATTTGATTCTGTATCCAGTAGAGATTCCTCACTCTGTTTCTTAGATGGAGCATATAGGATTTTGTGTCACTGCATAATATAAACCAGAAAACGACTGTGCACACCAGATCAAGTTGTGGCCCCTTGATATGCAGGGTTGTTTTTTTGTGGTGCTGGTGGTGGTGGTTTTTTCCTGAATACTACATATTCTGGGATTGTTACATTTTTTTTGTCTCCCTCCCAAGGCATATGAGGATGTCTGGGAGCATCAGAAAATCCCTGCATGGCAAAAACAGCATCTTTCTGGTCCGTGATGAGTATGACATGGTCGTTGCTGACTTGCTCTCCTCTGAGAATACTTTCGATGTGGCAGAACTTCCTAGTTCATATCAAAATTGTGAAGGGGGTTAGTAAAAAGTTCTTTGACCAAACAAATTATAGTAAATGTGCATAAAATCAGATCATTAACTGTACTATTGTTCTCTATGACAAATATTTGGCAAGTAGAGTTTTTATTTAAAAAGTTTCATGAGAACTGCACCCCCCCCCCAAAAAAAAAAAAAAAAAAAGAATTCCTCAGCTTTATACCCGAGCTTTGGAACCTGCCTCCACCTGGAGCTGCGTCACTTCCTGCTCACGCCTCAGAATCTGTTCCTCAGCTGCACTCGGCTTATGAAAGTGTCCATCCCTACTGTGTGTCTGTCTGGCTACCCATCCCACCCCGAGGCCTCTGTGCACGTGGTTCTCTCTGTTTGATCGCCCTTTCATCCTCCCTCTCTCTGATCTGTGCCAGCAGGTTCCTCCTAGGGCTTCAGTTCTCAGATGAGAGGTGGCTGCCTCTGGGAGGCTTCCTTGACTCCTGTGTGTCCCATCACACCTGAGCTTGCCACATCACAGGTCTTAAAGGTGGCCTGTTTCTGTCTTCCCACTGGATCCCGAAGAGTAGGGATGTGCCTGGTTTCCTCTTTTATTCCTACAGGTAACGCCGTACCTAGAGCATTGTAGGGGAATGAATGAATGAGCTGGAAACCCAGACACCAGTCTCCTCAAAATCATGGGTAGTTTTTGAATGTTTGTCTTAGATCTTGGAAAATGCAATATTTAAAAATTTGACTATGGGAAAAAAATGGAAACTTACTGTCTTTTGAACTGGGTCTCTGCAATGCACTGTCATTCAACATTTCGTGATGATCTATTGATGCCGTTTATATCTATTACTGTGTTTAAATTGTTCTCACACTTTTGATAGCATCCTTCAATTCCACATCTGTGTTGGTTTCTCTGACCTCTCCTTTTTTGTTGTTGTTGCTGGCGTTAGTCATAAGGATTTGCTCAGATTTCTCACATTCTTACGGATGACATTAAGAAATTCAACTCCTTTTTGACTTACAGGATCAGTCTGGTGATAAAATTCAGCTGAGGGAAAACATTGTTTTGGCTTTGGGAGACAGGTATTAAAGATTAATTCGAGTGTCATTTCCATCTGTGACAGCATAGCCTTTCCTGCTGAGGGGCTTTTTAAGTGGATAACAGTGGCATCCCTCTCCTCTAGACCCATATACTGAGCATACCAGGGCAAGATGCCTAAAAGTTGATACTTTTGCAAATAGAGCTTGTAATTTTGAACAAAAATATAAAATAATGCTAGCAGTAATTACAGTGATCAGTTAGGGAAAGGAAATATATTTGCTGGTGTCCTCAGATGGTCTGTTCTAAATATCAGTTGAAAAGTTACATTGAAGTGTCTCATTTGGGATCTTCAGACTGTTTCTGAATTTCTCTTTGTATAGATGAAATAAACTGTCAGAACCCATATTTAAGCTGGTATCGTCTTACTCTCAGGGTATTTAAATGAATGTACTAATAGTTTTGGACATTCACTTGGAAATAGTTTCAGCATGTATATTGCTTGTTTCTTTACAGGGAAATTCACATCGCTATTACTCACCCATTATAAACAATTTTAGCTTCTCAAAAGAGACATAGCACACTGTTCTACTGTGTAAAATGTATCAACTTTATGCATTAGTATTCTTAACTTGATTTTTAATGCCGTGTATTTTCTTCTATAATTGAATTTTTAAATGTAAATCATTTTGACTTATGCATAAAAAGCAACAAGAAAAAAAAATTTCCTATTTTGTTTTTGGGCAGCGCTCCAACTTATAAAGTTATTGAAGTGCTGCAGAATGTAAATTCATTTAGTTGGACTAATAAGTTCATAAAATTGTGTCACACTTCATTATAATCTCTTTACCAAATTGGAAAAGCCTTTTGGTTTATGAATTCCAGCTGTTTTTAATTTTTTAGTTTGATTTGGGTTTTAATGTTCATGGACATAAGTGCTGCTGAGAATTTTAATTATGACATTTTTAGGGTGAGGCAACCTTAAAAGAAATTGAAATGTTATTCAAATTTTAGAACTATCCAAATGAGGTAAAAGTGGGGAACACCTCCAAGTTCATTCTTTTTCTCTTTTGGATTTCTAATTTAGGTGTTTACTCTGCATCTCAAAATTGTTGTTGGTATTTTATAGGCCTAGTGGGTTTTGGCAATATTTCTTAAACAATTAAATTATCCAATGGGGAAGTGAAAGTTTTCTCCCTAGAATTGGACGTTGTTTTCAAATTTTTACAATTGGGTGGGTGTCGTAATTCTCATTTGATAACTTATATTTTATTATATTCAATAATATTCATTAAAGTGCATAGTTAAGTGACATAGATATATATGTAGTCAATATAAAGATAAGGATGTTAATGGTACAAATGTAAAATATCAGAGTCAAGGGATAGGATTAAAAAAGATCCTTTTAGCTTCTCCCTACTGATGGCTAAAGCTTTCCAAAGGTGGAAACTTGAGAAGAACTATTGGAGACTTCATTAGAGCCCACAAAGATTTGGGAACTCTAGCTAAATCTCATTCATCTTAAATGTGTTTATATTGAATTGCTTATACCTAGGGTGGTCACGTGTCCCAGTTTGCCTGGAATAGTTTTGGATCAAACCTGTTGTCCTGGTGTAATTTTTTATAGCACCTCCTTTCACACCCAAAAGTGTTTGGGTAATAAAGGGTGTGGTTACTCCATGTATCAACATGATGCATTATAACTGTGACCACGAGTGTCTAGCTGTGTGCCACCCTTCCCCCAAATTATTTAATTCTCTTAAATGCTCAAAACAATGAAATATGATCATTATTACTGATTGTAAAATCTTATGTATTTTATTTATGGTATCCCTAAACCTTCAAAGAAAAGTGTTCTGAGATGTTGTTTTTAATTTAAGGGATATCCTCTGTTAGTTGTGTATATTAACGGTATATTTGCCAAGTGAATTGTCCTATACTAAGTTATCTTTTCACCTGTGTGAAAAGCCTGTAGGATTTCATTAGACAAACCAACCATTCTTTATCACTTGAAACTGGAGATTTGAAAATGAGTGCACAAATGCCAATTCCTAGAGCGACACTAAAATAACACAGAAATGTTTATGTAGAAACGAATGTTAGAAGCCATTGTTTGCTGGGTGATAATTTACCTCATCCTCTGCAGCCTGGGTGGAAATGATGGTGAAGTAATGGTCCTGTTCTAGTTAGGCCCACTTTAGTGTATTCAGTTTTTTCCCGTTTCCTGAGAAGTGGGAAAGATAAATTATATTCTGCTCTTCCCAAGGGGGCCTGAAATAGGAGGTGGGAATCCTCCCCAGAACTGCCCTGGTCTAGCCTTAGAAACACACAAGAGTCGATTCAGTTCTTGTGTTTGCCCACCACTGCTGGCCGTGGCCACCTGCCAACGGAGAAGTTATATGGAAGAGGGGAAAAATGTGTATTTCTTCCTTATAACTTGGCAAGGAGGAAAGACGTCAATAAAGATGCAGAAAAAAAGCTGTAGTCTCAAAATCTAGTTGCTGATAAATACTGGTTTTTTAAGATTACTGGTATTTCAAGAAGAGGAAAGTAGGCCTGATTCTAAAGCATAACTAAGCTGTTATGCTGACCATCGTTTAAGTAGAACTTTATTTCTCAACAACAAAAAATAAAAAACACTCCCCCAGCAAAAAAAAAAAAAAAAAAAGTTCTCCTGGTTTAAAATTAAGTCATTGTTCTGGTGGTTGTATACTATAAACTAACTAAAAATCAGTGAACTGTGCACTTACAGTGGGTGAATTGTGTGGATGTAAATTATACCTCAATAAAGCAGTTAAAAGGGAAAAAGATGAAATCAGATTTCAAAGTGGTGTGTTGTATCTTTAAAAAAAAAATCCACTGAACCGTCCTCCTTTTAATTCCTTATATTTTAAAATAAATGTTTTTTAACTTTATTATGGAAAATTTTTTAAACATACAAAGGCAGATAAAATAGCATAGTGAACCGTTAGGTTCAACACTTACCAGTATGTCCCCTTTTCTGCCTTACTGGATTATTTTAAAGCACGTCCTGGCATCCATAAATTCTTCAATTTGTATCTTTAAGAAACAGGACTCATTTTAACATAAAACTAAAATTTAATTGTCACTTAAAATGTTAAGTATAATTATCACTAAAAAGATAAACATCGAAAATTTCTTTAGTGTCATATAAATGTCTTTTTATAATTGCTGAAATCAGGAACCAAACATACTCTACAGATTTTAATGTCCTAAACAGCATATAACTAGGATCGTAGCGACTAGGAGTTAGACTTTTAAATGTGATTTGTTAACCATACCGAAAGTCTTGTAACTATTTTCATCATATGGTAAAATAGCAGAAGTAGTTTAGCTCAGATATCCTGTGGAAATATTTTCATGTAGAGAAGATCTGTCCTGTTTGTTTTAAAAGTCACGGGTGATGATGATTGATTATTGGTATAATGTATTCAGTAGGCAGAATACTTTAAGACTCTTGTGCCTGTATATGACAGAAACCAAACGTGCATGTGGAGATTGCTTTTGGTGGATTACTTGTAGATGGTGGTCAACCTCATAATTATTTGGTAAACATGGGCCATTTATTTCAAGTGATTTATCGGTAGGTTATTTTATCCTCACAATGCATGAGTATTTATCGGTCGTAGCAAGTATTGTTTACTTTTTGTTTTTTAGGGCAAAAAGGCTGAATGGAGAAAGTTTTTAATTAGTTGTGCAAAATGGTTATTAGTTGTTTACCTGGGCCTAGAATCCAGGTCGTGACTGTTTCTTGGAACATGGTACTTCCGGTCCTCACTTCAGAGCACTGTGCTTCTAACTGAACGCTACGTGAGGTGATTAATTTGTCTACAAATGGGAGTTCTCGCCAAGGGGTGAAAATTGCCTCGACAAATAGGTTTTAAGATCGTCTAGGTGGTATAAAAACAAAAATCTGTCTTATTTGTTAGGCCGTAAGACCACCACCAGGCCCATTTATAAATTTCACATCTTGAAATTTATTTTGAGTTTATATTGCAAGGGCTTATTTTCAGTAACTGATATTTAAATTTTGAAAATTTGCTGAGCATATCTTCCTCATTCTTTAGCTATTGCTAAATGTTAATATGATACTGGGAACCACATGGTCTGTTGAGTTTAGGACTATGACTTAAAGCATAATTATATTCTCCCGCTTTTCCTGTGGAACTTCAACTTGTGCCTCCTGCTCTTCCATCCTACTGCATTGGTTAGGACTGAGCAGGCAAGCTTAAACGAAAAGCAGAAAGAAATCAGTTAGCTAAGACAGAGGCATTGGTTGTTAAGTAGTCTGTTCTATCATTTAGGATACTTTTGGCTGTAATGGATTTTCAAAAACCCAGCGCAGACAGACTTCAATGATACAAAATATTACTGGCTCACATACTTGCAAATTCATAGGGAAGGCAGGTATCAGGATTGGCAAATAGAGGAGAATAAACAATACCAGGAGCCAGGTTATTTTCCTCTCTCTTGTTCTCCCCTCTAAGTGCCGGTTGTATCCCTGGAAGCAACCGGAGCTCTGTGCTTTCTCATTCCTGTTACGAAGAAGAGAGAGAATGCTCACTTAAAAACTAACTAAATAAATAAGGGTGCTTTGTTTTTCCAGAAGGCCTCAGCAAGCCTCTGGCCTTAGAGTTGCACGCTCACTGGTGAACAGTTGTCAACATAGAGATTGGTATGGCCTGTAGGATTAAGAATTCTCCTGGGGCTGAGTTAGCTCCCTTTTGAAGTACCTCATCTGTGTGGGAAGGGGTGGAAAGAGGGCATGTTTAGAGACTTTTGGGGAAGGGAGAAGGAGGAAATGAGCGGTAAGTGCACAACAATAGTGACCACTACAAGGTCCCTTTCATTTCAAGCAGCTTATGAAAAAGTCAACTTTCTTGTAACTGTTTACTTTTTTTGAATTGAAGTATAGTTGATGTACAGTGTTGTGTTAATTTCTGCTATACAGCAAAATAATTCAGTTATACACACACACGCACTCTCTCTCTTTTTTATATATATTCTTTTCCATTATGGTTTATCACAGGATATTGAATATCGTTCTCTGTGCTACACAGTAGGACCTTGTTGTGTATCCATTCTGTACATAAAAGCCTACATCTGCTAACCCCAACCTTCCAGTCAATCCCTCCCCCAACCCCCTCCCCCTTGGCAACCACCGGTCTGTTCTCTGTGTCCTTGATTCTGTTTCTGTTTCATAGATAGTTTCATCTGTGTCATATTTTAGATTCCACATATAAGTGATATCATAAGGTATTTGTCTTTCTCTTTCTGACTTACTTCTCTTAGTATGATAATCTCCAATTGCTCTTCTAGCTGTTTAAATTGGAATCTTTGGCCATTGACTTTCACTTTGGTGTCTTCTGTAGCAGGTCATAGAACTGGCAGACCTGGATACCATACGAGTTTCTGTGACTTGTTATGACGTGCATCTATGAGCTGAGAATGTCAGTACCCTCTAACCAGACCTCATCCAGTTCTGCCAGGAGAGCCACAGCCCAGATAGCATTTGTTTCTTTAGAATAAAGGTCTTAGGATCCCTTCCAGTCCCAGAACTGGCATGTACACTGGTCTCTAATCTCACTTGCTTTGGTCTACTTTCAGCAAAAGACTAAGAGGTGGCATCTCAGCCTAGACCTTGTCTCTTTGTCAGCAGTCTTTTTCATGGAGTCTGGACCACATGTTTCTCTAAGTACTCAGATCTTTCATTGTAATTGTTCATCTCTTCTATGCCTCCCGACTCTTTTACTGGTATCATGCAGCAGTTTGGACTATGTCCTTGCCTCTCTCTCCTGACAGCAGTCTGACTGCAATGGAAAGATTCTGTTTCTCTGAATGCTGTTATTATATAGGCTTGAATATGAGGTTTCGTAAACTGTATATTTACAGTTTGTATAGTTGACCCATTTTTTAAAAATAGGTATTTAGATTTCTGTAACTCAGACTTTTTAAAGCCTTCTGCTTTACTGTCTTTTCATGGAAAATTGGGGCCTCATCAAAATTTTGTTTTGAAACCTCTGTTCAATCAAAAGTTACCATTAAAAAATGCAAAGGAAATAGAGGCTGAAGAAAATACTTATAGCATACATCTTATACATCTAACAAAGTGCTTGTTTATATAATATATATATATTTTAAAAAGATAAAAATTTCAAAATGCAAAAATTACTGGCTATTTTGCTTGTTATTTTGAAATGTTGAAAATATTCTAAATGTCCATGCATAACAGAGTGGCTAAATCAGCCATGGTACATCCATACGATGGAGTACTATACAGCTTTATGAAAGAATGAGAAAGACCTCAGAAATGACATGGAGGACATTTTGTTGAGTGCAAAACCAGAGTTCAGAAGTGCATCTATGTAATGTTACTGTTCATTTGAGAAAGATGAAAATATGATTTAATATAAATGTATCTGCATATTTGTGCATATTTGTACTGGAAGGATAAACCAGAAACTAATGAAATTGGTTACAAATAAGGAATGAATCCTATTCTCTTGGATTGGAATAGGAAATAGTATAAACTCATGGTTTTTAATCTACATATAGATATATTGATATGTCTTTTTATGTACATATATATACTTGTTCTGTCTCCTGAGAAGGCCCAGAAGCAGTGATACCAGTAGCAAGAAGCACACCTAACATCCAGATCTTGATTCTAATAAATACCATTCTCCCACAAGAGGGTCAGGATCTTTGGAGAAATGGTTAAATTTAGGGCTGGGGCTGGGAACATACAAGATGATCCTGGAACATCTTGTGGTACCAAGAAGTAAGGAGATCTTCAAAAAAAAAAAAAAAAAAAATGAGGATGTGTCAGAAGCACACGAGCCAATTCAAAGGAGCTCCCAGTGGCAGATCAGGGACTTGAGCAACAAAATGACTGATAGTAATGGATTATAACCCATAGCAGAAATAAAATATCCCTATTCCATACAGAACCAATGTATAAATGAGGGGAAATGAATAATTCTTCCTTACTGTACAATTCCATTAATAAATTCAGAAGAAAGGAGGACAGTAGAGAACCACCACTTAGCCAACACCATGGTAATAATTATTGCAAGTAAGGATGATTAAATACTTAATAAATTAAAAATTTGATAAATTATTGCAAGTAAGGATGCTAAATTACTGGATGAAAATATAAAAAAGCAGGATACAGTTGTCCATCAGTATCTACAGGGAGTTGGTTCCGGGACCCCCTGCAGATACCAAAATCTGTAGATGTTCAAGTTCCTTATGCAAAATGACTTAGTATTTGTGTATACCTATGTACATTCTCCTGATGCTTTAAATCATTAAATCATCCCTAGATTACTTATAATACCCAACACAATATAAAGAGTTGTAAATTCAATGTAATGCTGTGTAAATAGTTGCCAACATATGGCAAATTCAAGTTTTGCTTTTTGGAACTTTCTGAAAAAATTTTTCCCCAAATATTTTTGACTCGCTGGTTGAATCTGTGGATGTTGAGCGTGTGGTTATGGAGGGCTGACTATATCAGAATATCTCCTCACATAATATTTATTAATAACAAAGGGGAAAATAATAACACTGCAGTGGAGAAACCCAGCAGACAGCACCTTAACCAAGTGATGAAAGTTAATATCACCAGTAATGATAATATCAACATCACGTACCACCTGATATGGTGCACTGAGAAGGGCACAATCTCACTGGTGATTTCTTGCCAAAAATACATAACCTGAATTTAAACATGAGGCAGTATCAGATAATTCAAACTCAGAAACGTTCTACAAAATAACTGACCAGTACTCTTCAAAAGTGTCATGGTTGTAAACAATAAAAACTGAGCAACTGTCCCAGATTGAAGGAAGGAAACTAACTAGACATGACAACTAAATGCAATTTGGAAGCTAGATTGGAGATTGGATCCCAAACCAGGAAAGGACATTAATGGAACAATTGGTGAAAAGAGAATATGGTCTGTGTCTTAGTTAATAGTATTAGTTAATAATATTAACTATTTGCTATCAGTGATAAATAAACTATGGTTATATAAGATGTCAACATTTGGAAGAGTTGACTGAAGAGTATATAGGAAGTGTTTGGACCTTTTTTTCAACGTTTTTGTAAGTCTGAAGTTATTTCAGAATTAAAAGTTAAAAATATTAGCAAAGAGACTTGAACACACGCCCCACCAGCGATGCTGGCCACATGAAAAGATGTTAATATCATTAGCAGTCAGAGAAATACAAATCACAATTGAAAACCTCCGCACGTCACTATTTTACATGTACAAAATTTGATGATAAAGATGGACATCACCAATATCATCAAGGGCATATGTTAGCTGGACCCCTCAGATTTGCTGGTGGGAGTATAAAATAGTACCTCCGTCATCAAAAACAACTTTTTAGATTCCTATAAGGTTTACATGTATGCTATGCATACCGTGTTTATCCAAAGCGATGAAAACACATATACACACAAATATGTGTACATAAATATTCATACCTTCTTTATTCATAATGTGATAGACTATGTATGGTCATATAATGAAATATTACTCAGCAGTGAGAAAGAATGAACTAGTGATACATAAGCAGTGTGGGTGAACCTTAAAAATTTATGTTGAGCTAAGGAAGTCAGACACAAAAGAATACTTACTGTGCAATTCCATTTGTATGAAGTTCAAAAAAGGCAAAACCCAACTGCGGTGATTGACATCAGAAGAGTGTTTGTCCAGTGGTAGGTGGGAATTGGCTGGAAGAGGGCACAGGGGAATATTCTGGGATCACAAAAATATTCTGTATCTTGATTTGGTGGGTGCATATATATATCCAAATTTACTGAATTACACAGTACATGTTATCTCAGTTAAACCCAAGGCTCAGAATGGAGCAGGATGCCTGATATTGAATAAGTGCTTAGTGAAATTTGCAAGGAATGATAATTTAAGCAAGAATGGCATTATAAAACTGGAACCTTAAGTTAATATTCATGTTTGTAAAAGCTTTCAGTAACTATTCTGTGGTAGACACTGTAGGAAATTTTACTATGTATTATTGATTAGGTATATCTTAGGAAAGCATAAAGACATTTTATCTAAATTTTATTAATCTATTTTACAGTATGGATTGCAGACATCTAAAAGTATCTATGTGTACTTCAGTAGACTTCTGTATAAAACTAGGACATTTATTAGTAAGTCATAAATGTCCTTTTTTAAAAGAGGTAAAATGACCCAGTGAGTAACAGAGTAGAATGCCAGATGTCTGAGTTCAGCTTAAGTAAGAATATAAAAATATTAGGTTTATAATCTTCCAGATGAGTCTGCTGTTAAATTCTCTGCATTTACTTCATTTCCTCAGGGGCTTGGTTTTTGTTAATAAAAATGTTTTTCATGTTTTTTAAGTGGCATTTTTCTGGAACTGAGTCAATCTGTTAGTAGTATAGAAGTGATATTGAAATTTTCTTTTCAAAAGAGCTCTAATTATTTCAAAATTAGTCAAGTTTTAATATTCACAAATTATATATAATTCATTAGGAGCTGATGGGAATGAATATTTTCTAAATGAATATTTGTGTCAGTTTCAGCAGAGAAAAAAATTAAAACGCCTACAGAATTCATAAAATTATTATGTGTAAAGTTTTGAAAAAGTTCTAGCGATGAGGGAATTTCTATTTTCATAGCTATCTTTTGAGGCATGATTTGATGTGGTTTCATAATGAATTATATTTGTAAACATTAACTCATATTTTCTAATATGTAGACAAATAACCTTTTCTAAAAACTCACACGGCATTTGTATGGGCTGTTGTTTTGTTGATTACTCAGCAGAACGTTTCTGTCAGTTGTCAAGCCTCAGCGTGTCTCCTGCTGTCCACCAGAACCCTATGGATTTCATGACAGTATTTTCTAGAGTCTTGTGTCAGCTTGGGTAGGGGGTTAAGGTTTAATTCCAGTTATAAGAGGAACCCGTCAGGAGAGAGAAAAATAATCGATGTTTTATCAACAATATATTGTATATCATCATAGCTTCTTGTCTTCCCAGTGAAGATTTCAGGTTCCATTTCTACAACATGATATTCTTCCTTAAGTTATAATTCCTTAATATTTAGTTCTTAGTAATATGTTCCTCTTCGTTCATCAGTTTTGCCTTGATTCAGCAGAAGGAGGAAATACTTGATTAAAATGGAAATGAGATGCTGGAATCTCAACCCTAGGAATTTTTTCCTAAAGGTAACTTTCCCAAAATAAGAGGGAAAATAAACGAATTTCCTTCCTTTAGTCGGGCCCGCTCACATATACTATCTCTTTCATGTCTCATAACAATCCTGTTAAATATCATTATTACAATTTTTAAATGAGGACATTGAAGTCATTTCTTCCAGAAGCTTCAGAGTTTTAAAATGAATGGCAGAGCTGGGAGTCTAACCCATTTTGTTCACCTCCAAAGCCCAAATAGTTTCCCACATGCCACATTACGGCTTGAGGTGTAGAGTATGCTGAAATCCAAATAATGGGAGGAAGCTTAAAATGCTCTCCAGGTATGGAATATAAATACAGGGCTCACCTTCAGAGCCTCGTTCTCCACGTCTCTTTAATCCACGAAGGGATGCTACCTCACTGTTTCTAAGAAGAGAAAAACACTTGGCCAGCTTATGTAACCATTTATTTGTTTGTTGCTTGCTCTAAGCTTTCCTATTAGGGCTGAAGAGTGAAAACAGGTAAAATCATTGTGCTTTGAATGCCAAATCATGAAATAGTGTAATACATTCCATCTTGACTAATATAAGTGTATGTGTATAGATAGTCTCTTACAAAACCTTTAAACTAAAACTCATCATGTTCCTTAACCGTAAAATTCTTAACTATAGAGCTCATTACAATGATGGCAAGATAAGCTACTTCTTCTTGAGAGTGGGCCCTTCCAGGTTGTCTGTGCTAGTTCCCTCTTTTTCCGCTACCTGTTTTTTTGTTTTGTTTTGTTTGTCCATTCTTTGTCCAATTTATATTCTTGCCACCTCATCTAAGGTTCTGACGCTCTGGTCTTTTCCTTTTTTCACTTAATCCCTTTGGTAAATCCAGTCAGCATATGTTTGTAAAACATCTCCTAAATCAACATAGTTCTCTCCAGCTTCAGTTCTCAGTCGTGTTCTTTAAGCTCATTTGTCTATAGAATCTTCCAATACCTATATTTTGCAGATGCTTAAGATATATGTAAGATGTTTATATATGTTTAAGCATCTTATATATCTTAAGTGTCTTATATAAGATGAAATTTTAACTTCTGAGCCTTCCTGCAAACCTCGCAGTTTTCCAATGTCCACGCTACTCTTAATGATAACACCACTATTATTTCAAACACTAAGGTTTATAACCTTGAAGTCATTTGGATTCGTCTCTTGCCTTAGTTCTTTCTGTAAAATCAGTCTCCAAGTCTTTACTCTTCAAAATGTCGCTGCTCTCGTGCCTACATTTATTCAGTTATTTATTCTCCATCTCTCAGCAGACTCTGCCCTGTCCGTAAACTAAGTGTACCACTTCTCAGCTGGTATGTCTCCAATGCTGATTCCTTTGTGCCTTCCTTTAATAAGAGCTTATCGTAGCTCAGTAACAGTCTGACTTTGCTCCTAAGTCGGATTCTACCTTAATCAACTACCAAATATTTATTGAAAGCCTGCCAGGCACTGTGGGGAATACACAGATTTGTATAACACACAGGCCATGTGCTCAAGCAGTTTTAGTTGGAGAATTAAAACATATGTGTGAAAACAACACTAACAATACATGGCAGGGCTTAATGAGGACCCAAGGAGGCCTTCCTTATGGGGCTTAAGCTGAGTCTTGGAGAATAATAAGAGTTATAGAAGCAGGGAAGTTATAAAAGCAGGAAGTGGGAATACATTTGAGACTGGAGAAAGAGAATGAGTGGAAATTGCAAGGAGATGTAAGGACTATTAGGAGCTTAATGCACAGCTCTGTAATACTGCTGCAGGGGAATGTCAGTGTAGGGTAGAGTGGATGGTCAGGTTGGAAAGTGGGGCTGGAACCATAGTACCTTTGACTTCTCTAGCTATTCAGTTTTCTACTCCCATTTTAAAATTCTTCCTAAAGTCTTCTTCAAGAATTCTAGTTCACGTTCTTTATTCCCTTTTACCCAGATGCCCACATGAACTCGGCCATACATTTTTACCCCTGATAGCTTTTTCCTTCCCCCACACGTTTATGTACTGTTGGCCCATTTTATATGCGGGACTTGAGCATCTGTGGATTTTGGTATCTGCAGGGAGTCCTGGAACCAATCCCCTGTGGGTACTGAAGGATGACTGTGTATAGATCTTGACACATCCAATCTATTCCATGAAATCAAGGGCATAAAATGCTGTCTGAAATGTTGTATTCCCATAGCATCTAAGAAGCTGGTAGGCACACAGTACATGATCAGTAAACACTTACTGTATTGAATTGTGGCAAAACAAATGCCAAAACTTCTACCTTCTCTGCTCCTTTCTCGTGAACATTTCAAATGGCAAGCTATAAAATTATCTGAATTAAATAAGGACTCTCAATCAAACAAAATGTATAACCTGCATTTTAAATTGTATTGCTTTTATAATGTTTTCTTAATTTCTTAAATGCTACTATTTGTCATGGAAACGAAGTACACTGAAAATTTTCAATCATTCGGTGATTAATCAGTGTCTACACTGCTAGGTATGTTGCTTCTCTTTCAACTATCATCTTTAAAAATTTTAAGAGTTTTTGTCCCTTTTAGAGACAGAGAGCAGAGTTGCTATTGAAGGTAATAGGAATTTGTCCAGCTTCTTAGTTGCCTTGAAAGTGAATTTCTTTCAGGCAAACATCGTGGGCTGAAGTGGGCTTTGGGTTCATTGACAAAATCAACAGGCACCTGTTGCACTTAGCACCTGACCTCCTTCTAAGAAATAGGAATCTACTGGGGAATTTTCATGGTTCATGCTCTCCTCATTCCTCATAACTGCAAATTAAAAAAAATCTGTCACTAAATGGTGTTTTATGGCTCTTCATAAGATATGTCCTAATTCCAATGATGTTTCATTTCACTTCAAGACAATATAATGATGGTGTTCCACAGATTAAACAAACAAAAATTCTATTTGATATCAATGAATTTTTTTCTATCAATAACAACCATAATAATAGCTAATGCTTATTGATTGCCTACTTAATTAGTGATTGACTAATCAAGTAAGCTTAGTGGTTGCCAGACATGGTTCTAACCTTTTGTATATTATGTTAATTCATTTAATCCACATACATAAACAGTGCACATACACACATACAAATCTATGTTAGGTTACTGTAATTATTTCATTTAGAGTATTAAGATTATAGTACTGTTTCTAAACTGGCTTTACAATGTAATAAATACATGCTTTACCTTTAATTTAAATTTGTAGTTATCAGAGGTTTTTTTTTTTTTTTCAGTCTCAATAGGAAAAATGATTTGAAGAGCTTTCATCAATTTGTTTTGAAGAAGCTTATCTAATTTACTTTTCCAATTTTTATCATCCATTTTCTTTTTCGCAACATATGATGACTAGCAATTAACCAGATAGTCCCCTTTGAACTCCAGGATGTCTGAGAATAAAGTACAGTGATTGAGAAAGACTCACTCTATGAGTTGTATGTCTACATCGCATGACTGTATAGTGTTACTACAGTTTGGAAATCTTGTTTGAGATCTAGCAGATGTATTCCAAAAAATGATTTGTAAGTTCACATAACAATCAAGGCTTACAATTTACCTTTCAGACTACTCAGCCACTGTCTTCTGACAACAGTGCCCCAAAAGGTAGGTGGGACCAACATTGCATTAACAGGTTTCAGCAGTAATCTCATCAGAAGTGTGGGCTCACCTCCGGATATTCTTTGTGTGTGTTTACTCGTTTGCTAGCTTCTTTATTCCCCTCCTCAACATGTGATGGCAAAGCCCGCAGAGCCTTCAAAAATGTCAGTTGAATTTGAAGTAAAGAAGCAGATGTTAAAAAGCTGGGATTAACCAGAGTCTGCTCTGTACTTTTTCCATCAACGCAATGCTCCCCCCACACCATGCCCCTGCATCCCACCCACCCCAGTCCAGGTGAGAGCAGAAATCCTTGCCACCAATTCCTGCCCGGGACGGCACTCACCCTCTCCAGATTGGTGCCACTTTCTTGTCTGTTGCACCTGCAAGCTGGATTCTGTCAGGAAATCTTCCTTCAATTATAGATTTCGTTTGCTTGACATTGACATATGAAAATACTTCCTGGTAGACTCTAGAATCACAAGTCACTCCAGTATTTCCTTAACTTATGGTCCTCCTACCCCAGTGGTTCTCAAGTCTTTTAGTTGCAGGATTCTGTGATACACTTAAAAATGTTGAAGGACTTTTGTTTGTCAGTTACAGCTATCTATGGTTTTCATGCTAGAAATTAAAACAGACATTTTATGGTTGAAATAATGCCATTTGCAGCAACATGGATGGACCTGGAGATTATCATACTAAGTGAAATAAGACAGACAGAGGAAGACAAATATCCTATGCTGTCGCTTATGTGGGAAATCTAAAAAAAAAAAAAAAAAGATACAAATGAACTTATTTACAAAACAGAAACAGACTCACAGACTTTGAAAGCAAACTTATGGTTACCAAAGGGAAAAGGTGGAGGGGAGGGATAAATTGGGAGTTTGGGATTGATATATATACACACTACTGTATTTAAAATAGATAACCAACAAGGACCTCTTGTATAGCACAGGGAACTCTGCTCAATATTCTGTAATAACCTAAATGGCAAAACAGTTTGAAAAAGAATAGATACATGTATAACTGAATCACTTTGCTGTACACCTGAAACTAACACAACATTGTAAATCAACTATACTCTAATATAAAATAAAAATTAAAAATATTAAAAGAGGCATTTTAAAAATATTTATTAATTCCTTCAAGAATAACAATAAAAATCAATTATACGTTAACATTAATTACATATTTTTATGAAAAATAACTGCTTTTTTGAAAAAATAGTGAGAAGGATGGCATTGATTTATATTTTTGCAAATCTTTAATATCTGATTTAATAGAAGACAGCTGGCTTCTCAGCTGGATTCTCGTGTTGTTTTGTTTGCAGTGTATGAAGGCAGTGTGGCCTCACACAGGTAAATAGTTGAAAAAAGGAAGAGTATTCAAGAGCCTTTTCAGATAATTGTAGGTACTTCTTCTAGTGTCTGGAAAACTTCATTGTATACTCATAAAACAATGAGAATGAAAAGGGCAAATAATGTCTTGATATAATTATGGAAATACTTAGTACCTTGAACCCTGTAATAAGATGACAAACAACTCTTAAAAATGAACAAAAATTTTGAAAGGATGTACACCAAAGAGACATGGATGGCTAACAATTCCATGGAGAGATGTTCCACATCATTAATCATTAAGGAAATGCAAGTTAAAGCCGTAGTGAGATTTCGCTTCACACCCACTAGACTGGTTATAATAAAAGTACAAAATAAAACAGATGATATTCAGTGGTAGTAAGGATGTAGGAAAACTAGAACTCTCATGCATTGGTAGTGGAAATGTAAAATGATGTAGCCAGTTTGAAACGTAGTTTGTCAGTTTCTTAAAAAAAATAAACATCAATTTACCTTAAGACGTGGAAATTCCACTTCTAGATTTCTACCCAAGAAAAATGAAAATTTATACCCACACGAAGATTTATATACAAATGTTCATATGAGCATTATTCAGTACAGCAATAATGTAACAACCATCCAGTGTTAACCAGTTGGTGAAAGAACACACAATGTGGTATATCCACATAATGGAATACTCTTCAACAACAACAAAATATTAACTACTATTGCATGCTGCAATACAGATGAACCTCAGAAGCATTGTGCTAAGTGAAAAACACCAAAAGCAAAAAACTGTTATATGACTCCATTATACTTGCCTTAGAAAAGCAATTCTAAAGAGACAGAAAACAGATTAGTGATTGACTGGGGTAGAAGAGATGAGAATTGACTGCAGATGAGCATACGGCACCTTTTTGGGGTGATGGGAATGTTCTAAAACTGGATCCTGGTGATGGTTGCTCAAGTCCTATATTTTAACTAATAAACGTTGGGTTTTACCTTAAAATGGGTGAGAAAAAAAAACTATTTCTATTTTTTTAAAAGTAAGACAAGAGAAATACACCAAAAATTTAACCAAAATAAAAAAATAAGGCCACTGTAGACTAAAATGAACTCTTGTTACCTATGAGAGACTATGTGATTATATCCTATAGCCAGTTCGATCCCTTAGAACAGTAGCATTTCCTATGATTCTGCAGAATCATGCTTTCCTATAATGGTCTATTCAACTATAACGTGGTTTTTACCTAAAGATTCTCTTTGAACCGCACTCTCAAGGTATTATCTTGTTTTTGCCATTTTATATATATATAATTTCCATTTGTGCCCATACATTCTTATCATTAAAATCTTCTCTTATTTCCATTTTTTCTCAGTATTGCAACACCTATTAGTTGTAACTACAGTATTTATACTTGTTTTTGTATATAAGCTTGTAGCAAATTTACAGCCTCAAACACACTCCAAACAGTGGGTTCCTAGTATCTTAAGAAGTTAAGATCAAATGTTGGTGACTTTTTCGTTTGTACCACTCTGCTGAAGTTACAGGGTACCACTTAGAAAACTAAAACAAGACCACAAGACTGTTTATCTGATTGAGTAAACCTCCCAGCAGGTAAAGACATGTAACTGCAGTAGATTCGCCTTGGTTTTAAGAGGTTTACATTGTCCTTTATATTCAGAGATGCCATTGTTGAAGTTTCTTGCTGATGGCAACAGATGCTCATTACAAGGGCCACAGTCCATTACACATGAATTCTGTCTGCCCCTTTAGATATATAGTTCTTCTCCATGTCTGTCTCCTCTGTTTATAGCTCTTAGCTTCTTGAGTACTTGATAAGCAGCAAGCACTCAGTCCCATGAGAGGGTGAAAAAGTTTAGACTACAGTCGGTCCCAGAACCCTGAATCCATATTTGGTATCAGAGACCTGTAGGTAGACAGAAGGAAGGAACGATTGGCTAGTGTCAACAGAGATGGTGGCAAGCGTGTCAACATTGGTCATCAAAAAGAAAAGATGGAAGGAGGCAGAAACTCCATTGGAAGGGTGAAATCACAGTAGGAGAGTGGATCTACCCCAGGAAGGCTTCATTAGAGACAGTCACATCACTCGTGTGCGTCCCAAAGAATCCGTTGCGCAAATAGCCTCCGACAACTGGAAGTTCAGGAAGACTTGGCTGGCCCTGACCCCAGGTTGAAAGTCTCTGAGGTATAAAGTACCAGGTTGGACTCTGTGGGCCATGAGAGATTTTTCCCTGTGCATGTCCTAGGAGCTTTCTGTATTTTTGATCTGAGGTAGAAGCATATTCCTGGGCAGACTGCTTTCTCGTGTGGTTTCCATTGGGTTAAATCCAACAAGGGAGATCAGAAGAGCTTCATATGGTGAGTTTTTTCTGAGCCAGAGACTTAAATACTTTCCAGAGCCAAAAAAGGGGATTCTGACCACTGGTAACACATGGCAGTCATGCACATACATGCTTTGCCCCAAATCAGGTCTATTTATCTATGATTATTCTGTTTAAATATATTACTTAACGTTCTTACATGATTTTCTATTGCCTTTTCTAGCCATCTTGTTACTTTTTGCCCTTGATGTGGCTTAGGAATCCAGTTTTAGTTCAGCTTTGGCTCATCGCCAGCTCTGTGGCGGTAGTGTTGAGCAAATATGGCTTTGGTAATAAGACTCTGGCCACCATCTGGGACTTAGCATCTTATGAGCCTGATCTATAATCAGATGCCTTTAAAAGAACTCATCTGTGATTGTGAACATGAACTAAGTAACAGGTCCAAATAACGGGGTGATGTACATTCAAGATATATAAGCTCTTTATCAGTAGGACCATCTCTGAATACTTAGTCCCACAAAGCAAGGGTCTAGGTATATAGTAGTCCTCTTTGTACCTCAGAAACACTAGTGGGAAACTTTTTTTTTTTAAACATTGAGGTGCCCGGGTCCCAAGTCCAGTGATTCTGGCTTAGTAAATTGGGGGAATCCAGGTATCTGTGTTTTTGAAAATTCTCCAGTAAGGTTGCCCAACCAGGGTTGAGAACCACTGTGTGCATATGTGGCCCCCAGCATGTAGCATGAAGCCCACAGCCAGTGTGTTTGGGTTCAAATCCTGTCTGTTTACACTTCGGCAGGTTACTTGACTGCTCCAGGCCTCAGTGTTCTTTTATGTAAAATGAAGAGAATCAGAATATTTTGTAAGGTTGTTGTCACAGTTAAATGGTTTATGGTAATGGACCAGGAAGTGCTGTTTTTTCTTGTTTGATTATTTCTTTAGATCAGAGGCCCGATCCGACTCACTGATGGGTTTTGGATGCTCTTTGAGCTAAGAAAGGATGTGGGGGGCGGGGGGGAACCGAAAGGAAAATAATATTTTTTGATACATAAAAAATACATGAAACTCACATTTTGATGTCCACAAATAACGTTTTATTGGAACCACGGTCATGTCCATTCATTTACATATCTTCTGTGGTTGGTTTCATGCTGCAGTGGCATAGTAGAGCAGCTGTAACAGAACCTGTATGTCCTACAGAGCCTAAAATATTTACAGTTTGGCCCCTTCACAGACAATTTGTCTACCTCTGCTCTAGATCTTTGCAGTGCCCCGTGCCCAGATGGGTTAATCATACCCCCTCTCGAACAGGACAAAGAATGAGGAAGCGTTTTTGCCTTGTTGTTCTGGTGTTTCTGATGCCCGTGTTACTTACCAGGGTGGATTGAGGGAAGCACAGTTTCAATAGCTGTTTTGATCCAGAGATTCCAAATGCACATCTTGGGTCCTGTGTGGCATTGCTGTGACTGGAGTTAATAAATTACCTCCACCTGCTCCGTATTGTTTATCCACAGCATTTGCTTCCTCACAAGGAAGGCCAGGCCCAGCTTCCGGAAACTTGCCAAGCACAGTCACTACCAGCACACAGCAGTTCGGGGATAAACGCCTCAAGTGCATTTAATAACATTTGCAGCTTAGTGAACTGGAATGGTTTTCCAGAGAACTGAGAGTCGATTTGAATGTTTTCCCCAATACTCTCTGAAACACCAGAGGCATATAGCCGCGAATCCCAAGGACATAAGGGTAGCGAAATTCAGGGACATGCGTATGTTCTAGATGCCCTGTTTTCCCTTCTCATACCCTGAACAGACTTTGTATTATCTACCCTAATACCAGTGTCCAGAGTTTACTGTGAGTTCTTAGGCATAAAATTATAAAAATCCAAATACAGAAAGTCAGATTGCTGCCCAGCAGTGCTTCAGCGGAGAATTCGCTCCTTACGCCCAGCTCCCACCTGCGGGCAGCTCCAGTCCCCACACCTGGGTGTTCCTGTCCTTTCAAGGGTTGCCTTGAATCTGATTGAAATCCAGCCTGCTGAGGTATTTTGTTTGGCCTGTATAGTTTTGGGGTGATTTTTTTTTTTTTTTTTGAATTCTTGAGTTGGTCGCTAGCATTTAAAAATCAGGAGATGTCACATAAAATCGGGACACCCAGTCTCTCTCAAAGCCGTGGACAGTCTGGCATCACCGCCCCTGCGTTCCCATATGGCAGCAGTTGGCACACCTTGAGGAGCAGCTGTAGCAGCCGTGCTCTCCTTAAGCCGGGGCCTGCGGTCCACTGCTGCTTTGCTCAAGTCGTCTTCCAGCCGCAGCCTCGTTGCGACTTGCTGGGTCGCACCTTTCCTAGGTGTGATTGAGGTAGGTCTTTGCAGAGTCTTTGATTCCTTAGTTATAGGTAATTTTCACTTGTCGCCTGACATACTGAAGAGTCATAGAGCCAAATGCATTCATTTTGACCGAAATTGTCACCTGGGAAACGTTTTTGTTTTATTTCGTTTCTAGAGTTGAAAAAACAACTCAACTTGTAGGAAGAGGGTACATGATTATATTTCTCTGTAGTTTTGTTTTGTTAACTTCTCAAAATGACAGAAGAATAAAAACAGCCCAGACAAGATGGTGGACTGAAGCCAGGAGATCTCAGTTGGTTCCAGCCTCGACTTTATAATCTGTATTAATAGCTCTGCTGTTTGCAAACCAGTTCTGCTGAGCACTAGACTTGACACCTTAAATATGCTTTTTTTTCTGTTCTTTACAATAACAAGGTAGATTATATATTTACAATTGTACAGATGAAGAAACTGACCTATAAGGAGCAAATTAACTTGTTCTAAGTCATGTAGCTAGTGACTAGATGAATTTGATTCCAAACCCAGGTCTCTTGATTTTAAAGTTTAGCATCTCAGGCATATATATGCATTATGTCATTGCAACCCTAGGAAGTTAACGTTGTTATCTTTATTTTACTTGTGAGGAAATTGAGACTCAATGCAGTTAAATAAATGGAGGAAGCTAAGTTTAAAATAAATAAGTAAATAAGTCCAGCATCTCTCTTTTATCTCTGTGACTTTGGATAAACCCTAGGTTGGAGTCAACTGTTTCCCTCCAGCTCTAAAGTGATATAATTTTCTAAAGTAAACAGACCAAAAAAACCTGTATTTTCTTCTATAAGAAACAAAACTTTCAATTCAACAATTGAAGGTAGTACCTAGTATTCAAGTTTTAAGGAGAACCATTTGTATCATTGCCCCCTGCCTTCTTAGAATTCAAGAACGTGAGGGCTATGTGACTTGAAAAGTATTCCACAATTATGGTGACTGTAGCTTCATAGCATATTCATTCTGTGGTTTTACTGGGTGAAACAGAATCGGATTACAAAGATCTCATTTGCAAAAGTTCTGAGACCCTTGCATGCCCTATTGAAGAAGATTTTATTTTAACTTTAATCAGAATTCAATTTAAATAATTTAGAGTGTTTTTAGGCAGATGGCTGTCTGAAATGTAATGTCTTCTTTTCTTAAACTAATAGATTGTATTGACTTAAAGGTTGAGTACGTGCAAAAGACCATATCCTTTGGAACTGCTGCATAATAATGCTCAGCTTTAATTTCATATGAGAGAAACATATTCAGTGAGGAGTACTATGAATATTAAAGTGGAAAAGTGATTCTTTAGTCAGTTATCATGTAACTCCAAACCTACGCAGGAATGCCATCAGTTTCAGGGTTCAGTTCTCACCTTTCATTTGACATTCCTTGGACTTGAGAAGCCTGTCAATGATGATTTCTATTTTCCCTTGGGTTTGGCAATATGATTGTCTTCATATATTAATATTTTTTGATATCTTTATTATACTGATTTTAAAGTTAACTCCATGACGTCATTGAATTTCACCATGCAATTATTTTACTGATTGGTTCCCAGTCCTATGTAGAGGGCGCTGTGTGTGCTGTGGGACCCTGTTGAGGCAGCTGTGACCCCACCTAGGAAGGTATGGTCTTTGTCTGAAAGAAAGCGTCACCCTCTCCTTTCCCAGCCTAGAGAAACTGCATTGCTCCTTTAAGGTCCAGATAAAAGGTGACCTTTTCATCAAGCCTCTCTGATCCTCACTTGCTGTCTCCCCACCTTCTCTCATTAAGTTTCCTCCTCTGTGATCTCTTAACACTTTTTTTTCTGCTTCATTGAGGTATAACTGATAAATGAATTTGTAATATATTTAAAGAATTTGAAAAAAATGGACACATGCATATGTACAATTAAATCACTTTGTTGTACACTTGAAACTAACACAACATTGTTAATATGCTATACTTCAATATAAAATAAAAAGTTAAAAAAAATGAAATGTACATGATAATTTGACATATACATTATGAAAGGATTCCCACCATTGAGTTAATTGACACCTATATCACCTCGCATACTTACCATTTTAATAATTTTCTTTTCAATGAGAACACTTAGGTTTTACTCTCAGCAAATTTCACTTATACAATACAGTATTATCAGCTATAATCACCATATTATATATGAGATCCTCAAACCTTACTCATAGCTGAAAATTTGTACTCTTTTACCAGCCTCTCCCTGTTTCTTCCACCTCCTAGCCCCTAGCAACTATCATTCTTCTCTGTTTGTATGAGTTTGACTTTTTAAAAAATTCCACATATAAGTCATACGATGCAGTATTTGTCTTTCTCTAATTTTCTTCACTTCTAATATAGTAATAATGCAAAGCACACTAGGTTCATTTTTGTTGTTGAAAATGGCAGGATTTCCTTCTTTTTTAAGGCTGAATAATATTCTTGTGTGTATCTCACATTTTCTTTAGCCATTCATCTGTCGACACTAAGGTTGTTTCCATATCTTGACTCGTGAATAATGCCGCAGTGAACATAGGAGTACAAATATTTCTTCAAGATAATGATTTCATTTCCTTTGGATAAATACCTGAAAGTGGAATTGCTAATTGTATGGTACTTCTATTGTAATTTCTTGAGGAACCGCCATACTGTTTTCCCAAGTGGCTGCACTAATTTACAGTCCCACCAACAGAGCACAAGGGTCTCCTTTTCTCTACATCCTCACCAACACTGGTTATCTCTTGTCTTTTTGATGATAGGCATTCTAACAGGTGGGAGATTCATAGCACTTTTTATACATTAATCATAGTTGAATGTAGTTCTGTGAATTCCTTGTGAGTAGATGTTTTTTCTTACCACCACTGTGTGCTCTGTACACACAGTATCTGTCACACAGTAGGTACTTATAAAGGGACAGAAGCTGAAACCAAGCAATTAGAAATGCTTTCATTTTATCACAAATCATTCTGTATCATAGGATTAAACTTTTGTTAAATGAGAATCTATTTTTTTTCACCTCGTTGCAGACCACTAAAAATAACCAAAATGTACTTTAAAAAATGTTTTCATTTTATTCAAATGAACTTCTTATTTACTTTCGGATACTGTCTTGGCCCCTTGTGTGTATTTGCCTTATTATATGGTGATACAGTAACTAATGACTCCTCTGGGGCAGAGTTTTAAACATTAACTCCTACAACTCTGCCAGCCTGGGCGTTGTGAGGTTTGGGAGGCAATGACAGTTCACAGCACAGGGTTGCTGTGCATCAGCTGAGAAGATGGGGTGTTCCTGCCCCGGGTGCTAGCCTCACGCTCAACAAAATGACTGCACACTACTGGTGAGGGTGAGGGCGGAACCGCCTGAGCCATGTATGTGTAACACTCACCGTGTACTGGGCACCGTGGGCCTCTAGTGATACATAAGACACACTCCCTCCTTGAAGGTGTTCTGATACAGATGTGAAGAGATGATGTACAAACACCCAGCCTTCACGTAGGGAAAGAAGCAATAATTACCAGTAAGAATTTGACAGAGCCGTAAGAACAACATGGAGTGGAAGGTGAGGTTAATAGTGTATAGTATTCTTGCAAATCTTAATTAAGATAATGCAGGGCTGGGGGCCCGACTCATGACAGTTCTCAGCCAGTGTCAGCTGGATCCTCAAGGTTGAACTTAAGTGTGAGGATGTTTCAGAACGAGGAGATATATCTGTCCAAGGTCAATGAAGGTTTCGGGCAAAGTTGAGGGTTAGTCGGGCAGGTACAGAGAGGATGTGAAAGTGTTCCAACCTTAGTCTCCAGAAAAGGGGGAAGAATGGGCTGATGATAATGTCCAGGGCCTCCTTTGCATAAACGTTTATACAAATTCCATCTGTAAAATGGTTGGTTCTTATTATGGGTAATAAAACCAAGTCCCCCAGAAGACTGAATCAGTCCAGCTGCGTTCACATTGCTGGTATCTGGTGAATGCCATCCACCTTATTTTGACAGGTGGAATTCAGAACTGGGAAAAACAAGGCTCCTTTTGGCCTACATGCTGTGTTTAGTTCATCAGCCTCCTGCTTCATTGAGGCACATTGTCTCACGGAACTTGATCCAAGGTGTTAATCGCAGTACCTTCTTCTTTAATATTCTTCCAGAGACACCACAGCATATCAAGTATAACCTCTCCTTTTTTTCTTTGACTTAAAATATTACTTCTAGACTTTTTCCCAACACTTTTTATCAATTTTGTAATTGCAACACAGAAAACACATCTGTGTATATATACACACACAAACAAATAGCCTCCTCCAAAACATCTAGGACTGCCATGAACAGGGAAGAAAAGGGCTGGGAACTGTCCATGACTGCATGTTTTTAAATCATGGAATACCTAATGAAAAATTTTAGGTATTTTTTTTTTTTTAGAACAGAGCTTCAAGATTGTAGTATGATCCCTTTTTAACTTTCAACCCTTTTGCAGTTACTTAAAATGTATGTATGAATAGATACCTGTGCATGTGTATCCACAGTCTTGTTTTTTTTTATACTTCATTTCCTGGAGTACTTTCCTCAGAAGTTACTTTCAAAAAAAAAAAAAAGTAATTCCCCTGATTGTTGACTGCCTTTCTCATCAACGGCCCCGTAGTGACTGCTTTTGAATTCTTTTAACTCATTTGCAATTCTGAGACTCTTATGTGGGATAAGGGCGCTGATTACAGCTCCCTCTCCCGTCTTTAGCAATTTGCTCTTAGTCAGCTTTGCTAGCTACTCTGTGTAGTTACACAGGCCACGGGGTAAGACTTCATTGCCCTGTTTACTGCCTATTCATTCTAATGCTGACTTTATATGTTTCCCTCAACAGTTCTTTTCAGGACCACAGAGGCAAAGAGACGGAGGGACAGAGACAATGGAGATCATCTAATCCCCTCTCCACACTTTAGAACTAAGGGAAGGGATTTAAAACGGCTATAAGTAGACCAGGATGACTAGCATGGTAGTGATTTACAAACATTGAGAAACACTGAACATCTTAAAGTAATACTGTGTTGTACTTGTGGATAGAAAAGGCTTAAAAACCACATCGTGATTGCTTTGCCTCTGCTGTAGCTCAGCGTTTCTTCATCCTCATAGCATGACACTGTGCTTGGAACACATCTTAGGACAGATAGGAATAAAGTCGAAAGTCAAGGGGGTGTGGCAGTCCCCAGGCTCAGTTCAGGTGAGTGGCTGGTGTGATACCTCAGAGATCATGGAGCAGATGAGCAGGGCTTAAGAAGAAGAATCCAGGTAGACAGTTGGCATGTTGGAGTTGCACCCATGGTTTGTGGAGCTTAAGCCACAGGGGTTTGTGGGGTACAAGGGTAAACGATGGGAACCCGTATGGATGCAGCAGCCACGGCAGACAGGTGACAAGAAAAGCAGCTCGGAAGGGGGGACCACGGCCAAGGCCCAACCCTGCCTCAGACCCGAGTTGTTTTTCTCTTGTTGGGAGTATGCATAGGGACACTGACCAGGGTGGAAGCAAATTATCTTGTTGTAATACGCTGGGCTTGGGTCCAGACCCTGCTGGAAAGGATCTTGGAAAGTCAGAATTAGTCAGGTGTCCCACCAAAGCAGGCCTCTGTGTGCTCACCTTCATTCTCTGCTGGCAAAAAGGGGCTGTCCTCTAGAAGCTGACCACCAGACCCTCCTCCAGGGAGAAGAGGATGTGGACGAGAAAGGCCTTGCTGACTTAGGACCTGAGGCCCAGTAGGGAAACGTAGGCCTGGGAAACTCTTGTCCAGAGAGAGAAATTTAGGCAGCAGCTTGGAGAGAACTCAGGAGGCCAGCATCATGGATTGGGAAGTAGGAGTAGGGAAGGGATGGGATGTTCCAGGAACTTCTAGTCTTAAGCAGAATCAACCCAGACCTAAGGCTTGAGGAAACCTGGCAATAGGAGACCTGGAGGAGCAGGAGAAGGAAGGTCCAGACAGATTAGGGCTGGGAAAACCACCCCAGGCCTATTTAGATTCTCTGACTGAGCTAAAATTGAGCTGACGGTTTCCAGTGACATAGGCCACAGAGATGAAAGCGTCTCTCTCGTTGACAAGTGACTACAGTGATAGACCATCAGCTTCTAAATCTATACACTCTCTTAATGATCGAGTCAAGCAATTCTGATATGTTCCTCCTGACAGGGTCTTGTTTTTTTGAGAGAGAATAAAAGATACAGTTCAATTGCAGATAAACTAAATGTTATTATGTATTTCTATATGTGTCTTATATCTTCTCTTATAAGAGAAATGGTGACAGGAATTAGAGAAAGTACATATATCTTGGGAAATGAAGATAATAACGGGGCAAACTGAAAAGTCATGCGCTATGAAACCAGGCCTTCCCACCAAGGTGGGACAGTGATGGAGTGTGAACACAGGTGCTGTGAGAAAACACAGTCCAGAAGGCAGAGTGCAGGAGCCACTGTGGTCTGGGCAGGACATCATGATGGTCTTTGGGTGCAGACGGAGACAGGTAGGCTCTCAAGAAAGGCAAGTGTAAGAGTCCCAGTCTTGGGCTGGACTTCAGAGGGTGCCAGGGTTGTAGGAATGTGGGTATGTAAAAATTGGGGGTACCATGCAGGCCACAGAACAGACAGTGGGACACAGGGGAATGAGGTATAAGCCCAGGTAACAAAACGCACATGAAATACAAGCCTAATTAGTAGAAAAGTGGCTTAATTCAGAGATCTCAGTTTAGAGTAGAGGGACTAGATTCTAACTGCTCAAAGTCAGGGCTGGCCTGGACAGGGCTAAATGCACCCCTAGGGGAGAAGTTACTGCCCGCAGTTTATAGATGGGGAGACTAAAGCTTCAGGAGGCTGGCTAACCCCAGCTCTCACAGGCAGGGTGTGGGGAAACCAGCTGAGACCCAGTCTTGCTCCAGGAGCAGTGCTCTTCTTCCCGTTCTCCATCCCTAATGGGATGACCTTGGGGAAGACAAGAAGGTTTGTTCAGGCATAGCGCTAGGCTTTTAAAATATGCTCCCATATTTATTCTTGATGATCCCCTGTAAGTTTTGTTACTCTCACTTTATGGATGAGAAAATACAAGGCCGAATGGCTGGCTCAGCATTACACAGCTGATATGTGACAGAGTCTGGATGTAACCCACACATGTCTGAAAGCCAAACCCCATTACTACATTAGGAACTATATTAGGAACTTTTCTTGTCCTGAATTTTGGCTGTAATTAAGGACTAAGCTGTTCTCCAAATGGAAAAGTCTTTGATTTTAAGCAATTTATTCAAATAAGGAAATGTACACAGTTAAAATGTATCGGTACAAAGCTTTCTCAGAAAGCAAAATGAGATGTTTTTGTGCATGTTGAGATTTCAGGATTGCTTTTGCGTGACTTGCCAGGTGAACACGGGCTCTTATGAGACCCGGGTTTGAATCCTGGGATCACCACTGGCCACATGAAGCACCATAGATATAGCTGCTTAACTTATTTCCTTGCCCAGGATGTGAAGATAATATTACCTATCAAAAAGGTTATTGTAATCATTAAATATGAGAATATAACTTTCCCAGCCTAGTATCTTATAGCATAACAGATTCTCAAAAAACGTCAGTGTTTTTCAATTATGTCTCATGCTGTCCATCATATTTTCATGGTTGCGCCCCACATTTAGGATCTGGTCTGTCATCCCGCTCTACCTTTCTTATTCTCAGCCAACAGCTAGTCCTATTTCATGGAACAGTTTTCCACTGTCCCTCTCCCCTCCACCCTCTCTCATCTGACTCCAGGCTTCACCTCCAAGGGGTAAAATAACCTTAGACAAAGTTTTGGTATATGCAGATTTATGTCTTGCACCACTTTTCCCTCATAAGCACAAGAGTTTTGGTTCACACATACTAAAGTTGTAAGTCATTTCTACTGGAAATAATTGGGCAAAAGGGGACTGGCCAATTTAGAATGTTAAAAAAGAAAATATCTATTCTGCTTCATACGCTACATAGTAACTCCAGGGCTGCCATTTTTATCCCAAGCATATGTATTTTATGTTTCTTTGAGACAATGACAGGACTCAAGAGGCAGAAGTCAATAACTTTGAGTTAGAAAATCAGAAAGGTGTGGAATATTTCCATGGGAGACCAGAAAGAAATCATTTAAGATGGCTTCAGCTGTTCTCAGTTGGCTAATGACTAGATGTTGAAGCAATTGAGATATGGAGAAAACACACTTGGGAGTAACAGAGATGAGGATGATTGGAAATTGTATCTCTTAACTGCTGTCTTCTGAAAGAGTTGTCTGAATCCTGGGTTTAACCAGTCCTTTTCCCCTTTCTCTAGGATATCTTCCACTGAGCTGCCAGAGAGAACTTCCTTAAACACAAACTAGATCTGGATGGGCTTCCCTACTGCCCACAGGTTCATGTCCAGACTATTTAGTACAGCATAGCAAAGGTCATCACTTCCTCTCCCATGTGCCTCTGTCTATGTGCTGTTCTAGCCCCAGGGTTTGATGTGCTTAGACCCCACCTCCCACATTGGACCACGATTGAGTCCCCTGTGGACAGATATCTCATTCCTCTCTCTCTGCCCCTGTGCCAATCACAATGACTGGCATGTAATAGCCACCCATGATTATTTATTGAATTAGTAAAAGAGCAAGCAGACATTGAATGAATAGTGCCTAACCTAACAAACAGAACAGATATACTGTGGTTAAAAAATGTGTCCTCTATAAAACTCCTAGAGGAAAATATAGGAAGAACACTCTTTGATGTAAATAACAGCAAGATCTTTTTTGATCCACCCCCTAAAGTCATGGAAATAAAAACAAAAATAAATAAATGGGACCTAATGAAACTTCAAAGCTTCTGCACAGCAAAGGAAACTATAAGCAAGGCGAAAAGACAACCCTCAGAATGGGAGAAAATATTTGCAAACAAATCAACACACAAAGGATTAATCTCCAAAATATATAAACAGTTCATCCAGCTCAATATCAAAAAAACAGACAGTCCAATCAAAAAAAGGGCAGAAGACCTAAATAGGCATTTCTCCAAAGAAGACATATGGATGGCCAAGAAACACATGAAAAGCTGCTCAACATCACTAATTATTAGAGAAATGCAAATCAAAACTACAATGAGGTATCACCTCACACTGGTCAGAATGTGCATCATCAGAAAATCTACAAACAGTAAATGCTGGAGAGGGTATGGAGAAAAGGGAACGCTTTTGCACTGTTGGTGGGAATGTAAATTGATACAGCCACTATGGAGAACAGTATGGAGGTTCCTTGCAAAACTAAAAATAGAACTACCATATGGCCCAGCAATACCCAGAGAACAGCATAATTCAAAAAGACACATGCACTCCAGTGTTCACTGCAGCACTATTTACAATAGCCAGGACAGGAAGCAACCTAAATGTCCATCAACAGATGAATGGATAAAGAAGATGTGGCACGTATATATAATGGAATAGTACTCAGCCATAAAAAGGAATTAAATTGAGTTATTTGTAATGAGGTGGATAGACTTAGAGACTGTCATACGGAGCGAAGTAAGCCAGAAATAGAAAACCAAAAACCATATGCTAACTCATATATATGCAATCTAAAAAAAAAAAAAAAATGGTACTGATGAACCCAGTGACAGGGCAAGAATAAAGATGCAGATGTAGACAACGGACTTGAGGACACGGGGTGGGCAGGGGGTGAAGGGGAAGCCGGGACGAAGTGAGAGAGTAGCATTGACATATATACACTACCAAATGTAAAATAGATAGCAAGTGGGAAGTTGCCGCATAACACAGGGAGATCAACTCGATGATGGGTGATGACTTAGAGGGCCAGGACAGGGAGGGGATATGGGGATACATGTATAAATACAGCTGATCCACTTTGGTGTACCTGGAAAGCTGGCACAAGAGTGTAAAGCAATTATATTCCAATAAAGAATTTAAAAACAAATGTGCCCTAGAAAACCTCTGGAAGGATACAGAGACATTGATAACAGTGATAACAGGCCTCTGCAGTGGGTGGCTAGAGGATGGGGGAGGAACAGAGGACCTTTTCACCATATGCCCCCTGGCGCTTCTTGAATTCTTGCATGAACTGTATCATTATGTACCCAAAACTAGGTGTGTGTATGTGCGCACGTATCAGCAAAACAAACTCATATCAAATGATGTCATAATTTCTTTTCTTGCAAAAATTTAGATTGTTGGTAGACGTTTATGATACCGTGATGCTCTGTCACCAGTATAGTGCTCCTCTGGGTCTCATTTGGGTTTCGAGCTCTGAGGGTGTTTAGAAACCCGGCTCTCCCTGAGATGACACCTAATGATCTGCTGAACTCTGTTGAGACCTTCAAATCTTAACAAATAGTTTGAGGCCAGAGTGGCTGAACCAGGGTCCCTTCTGTCTGCCCAGGCCTCATTTCTTTTTTGAGATCTTGGGAGATTCGCCAGTTGGGCAAGAATGAATGAAATCTGATCATGACAGCACACAGGAGATCTCAAGGCTGCAGGGCTGTGCACATGTCTGCTTTGAGGTTTCCAGGTACATTTGGATCAGGCAGAAAGGGGTGGATTAGGCAGTATGTAAGTTTGCCATCCTATGCATGTTTCAATTGAGGCCTGGACTTGTGGGTACACCTATATTCATGCAGTTTCCTTTTCCACCTGCCAGAGTGATGTTTCCATGTAAGACTTATGCATTATAGGGCAGCCTAGATATTTTTCACTGCAAAGATTCTGTTTCTTCCCATATTACCCTCTAGGTATAAATATCTTAAGGATACTTCTTCTTTAAAAAAAATTTATTTATTTATTTATTTATTTATTGGCTGTGTTGGGTCTTCGTTGCTGCGCACGGGCTTCCTCTGGTTGCCACGAGCAGGGGCTATTCTTTTTTTTTTTTTTTTGGGGGGGGGGGTACACCAAGTTCAATCATCTGTTTTTATACACATATCCCCAGCAGAGGCTATTCTTGATTGCAGTTCGCGGGCTTCTCATTGCAGGGCTTCTCTTGTTGCAGAGCACAGGCTCTAGGCACACGGGCTTCAGTAGTTGTGGCGCACGGGCTTAGCTGCTCCGCGGCATGTGGGATCTTCCTGGACCAGGGATTGAACCCGAGTCTCCTGCAATTGGCAGGTGGATTCTTAACCACTGCGCCACCAGGGAAGTCCCTTGAGGATACTTCTGATATGTATGAAACCATAGAAAGAGCAAGCGCTGTAACAAAAGAGTTCCAAGTATGAATCCCAGCTAAGCTAGTCACATGATTTAACCTTTCTGTCTTTATTGAGAAAATGGGGATAATATGACCAATCTCACAGGCCCCCTCCCGTAATATTTTTAAATTAAGGATTAAATTATATGATTGGGAAAGCACCTGTCACATAATAGGAATTCAGCAAATGTTAGTTCTCTGCCCACTGCCCTGAATAACTTATTAGTTTATCTAGATGACAGTTGTTTTTGCATAGTCAAGTACAACTAGGTTAAATTCCTACTATTGAATGTGTAAGATGCAAGTCATGCCTCCTGAAAAAATGTTCCTTGTTCCATGGTGATAACTTAGTTGTCTTTTCTTATTACAAATCATAATACATGTTTCTGAAGGTTAAAAGCTTATAGCACTTGGCTTTTGCCGTATAGTATTTTCTTTGATTATCTTTCACTAAAATGTGCAGCAGGGCTAACATTTAAATCATGATAATTAGAAGTTATATATATTTTTTAAATGAAAAACTAACACCTTTCACACCAAGGAGAATGTTTATCCGGGAATTTTGTGCTTACCCACATGGGAAGAACTCTTAAAACACCACAGGGAAAAAAAAATAAGTCCAGTCTGCCTTCTAAATGAAAATCTTAGAATCTCAAAATCATAACTTCAAAAGATCTGTGCTTAAAGGTGGCAGAGGCAACCTATACTTACTTCTCAAGTGAGTTTTTCCCCCCCTCTGGCATTTTAAAGCCTGTTAATCTGGGCTCACTCATAAAGCTCAGCAGCAGGGGACCATTGTTCTGTGGTTTATTATGGGCAGACGGGACTGGTTTCAACTGAACAGAGGAAGTTAATTATCAAATGTTTTAGCTGGCTCGAACAATGAGTAACCAGTTCTTGTTGGACACCCTCTCACTCACCAGGCAGCATTATAAGATGTAGGACGGGGGGATGGGAACTCACCCATCAGAATCTGCAGTGCGGGAATTTGCTGGGACTGCCCTAATCCGTTTCCCAGGTTGTTCGAACCAGTTCAAGAGCAGTTAAACAAGGTTATGTAAGTGCCATGTGATGTAGCCCAAAATAGTGACTGCAAACACAGGCTGCTGTTGCTGGGCAGTTGTCAACTGCTTTAAAAAAAAAAAAAAAAAGTCCTCCAGCAGGACAACAAATGGACCTCTAAACGTGAAAAAGAGATTTAAGCAAGAAGTTAATTTTAAAAGGAATTTGACGAAATTGCCTTTTCTGATGCTGAAAATGAATGACGTTTTTGAAAATGGGAGAAACCTACATTGTACGTAAGATCTGTTTATTCTAGAGCATCCATCAGGGGTGGTTAAGTGAAAAAGAGTCTTAAAAAGTTTGGTTTGCTGTTAAAGTGCTGAATTCCCGTGTTTTAAGGAACAGCAACAACAAGCCATCAGGCTTGCTAAAGGCTTTGGGCGTATAACAAATTATTGAGCAATATATCATTCAGAGAGTGATAAATATTAAACTATCTCATGTTACTGTCCCTTTTAGTTAAATTCTCTGGTAGCTTCAAGGTGTGAAAGAGAAAATTACATTTCATGTAGCACGGTAAGCATGAAAATAAGGTTTTAAAGGAAAAGAAGATTCTGTGCTGAAATGTCGTTGACAGATTGTTTTTTTAAAAGGGAAACAAAAACAACAACAGAAAAGGGTTTAAAATCTGTCTTAACTGTCATCAAGAGATTTGCACCCTAGGATTTGGATTCCCACAGCGACCACACCCTCTGGATTCCCTGCCTTTTAAGAAGCTGCAGATCTGGATGGTCAGGGATCAGATCTAGGGGGTCAGGGATCAGATCCAGGAGATCAGGGGCCCTGAAGCAAGATTCCAGGGAGGTGGGTGGAGGGAACCATACAATCTTGGTTGCAGGATTTGCAGGGAGCCCGCTGGGTATCCGTCCCTGTTGTTGAGATCTGGGTCTCAGGACTTCTCTCTGGGGTTCTCTCATCATCTCTAAGAGACCTGTGAAATAGCACTGCATTTCTCCACCTGAATTCTGAGCAAACCGAGAAATAAAACAGAGTGGTGGGTGGAAGATAAAATATCAACTTTTTTTTTCTTTTTGGTAAATACGTTGAAGGATATGGCTTTAATGGTAAGAGCAAAGAACAGATGGGCCCGCTCCCTGGGCCCCAGAATTAGCTACAAGGACACCAGTGCTGGATCAGGGCAGGCCCCCCATGACTGGAGGCTGCATCTGCTCCCTGAGTGAGGTCTCCCCCAAGAGGAGGAGAATGGTGCCGAGGGAAGCAAGTCAGATTATCTTCTCAGCCTCACTAGTCAAGGCACAGTGAGTAAAGGAGACGGAGGGGGGCTGAAGTGTGGCGTCCGTGGAGCTGCCCGTGCCTGGAAGGAAACGCTGGGCTGGGGGCCGGGACAGAAGCTCAGCTCCCAGGCGCAGCGTCTCTGGGGGATTGGGAGGGGATCTGGGGTGCTGAGCGGGGCCCAGAGTGCATATTCAGTGTCATAAGAAGTCATTTTTTTTCAAGGCGTAGAATTTGGAGCAGTCTCTTCAGTCTACAATCACTTTAATTCCCTGCCTAGTGAGACGCCTGCTCGTAAGATCAAGTTCATCCACCTCCTTCTCCGTGCCTCTTTCTTTAAAGATTCTAAAAGGTACTTGTAGGTGTTCACCATGTAGTTTTAGGGCTGCTAGAACCTGGTCCCTTCCATGTCTACTCTGACTTGAGAACTTTAGTGTTTTACTTGATGAAAGGGGGAGATCTGGATTGTGAGCCATCCTTATCTCAGCTCCCACGTAGAAGGAAAGGAGACGGTATTTTCCAGACGATGTAGTCAGAGGCGCAGAGCATTGCTGGGGACTTGAAAGAGGTGTGCATGTCCATAGATGGCGCTGAACATGAGATGAGTGGAGCCAGAGAAGAGTAGAAATAGGCCTCCTCCCTGAGGTCAGGAAAAGAGGTGATGGGGAAGATGTGCCACAGATGCCACCCCATGTGGGACCTGTCTGCAGCCTTACGATGTCTCTAAGGGTGCTGTTTGTGATTCAGGACCGACCTACATGTCTGTATGTGTGAACAGGGATACAGATATACAAAGTGATCCATCTTCTGAGTTTTTCCATTTTGTTACGATAAGCCTCAAAATATATTCTTCCACCCCAATAATAATAATAAAACACCAGTAGTAAACACACCGGTGAAAGTAATGAGCCAGTGTTACTGTCTCTAATGCCTCTGATCTAAGCTTTGCTTACTTTTCCCGAAATGGCAGTAAGTTTTGCTAAGAGCATCCTTGAGCTCTGCCCACCTGCCCATCTCCCCTCCTCATGCTCCAGAGGCTCGGTGTCACTTTGAGTAAGGAAGAGTTCCGACTTGAGAGTTTAAGTAGTGAAGGGCCCTAGAAGGCCTTTCCTCAGAAGGATGAGCTAATCAGCTTGTGATTCAGAAGTATCACTGCACAGCCTGTGCGGAAGATGGGGGCTCATGGTCCTGAGTGGCTGCTCAGAGAAGCACTAGGGATCCAGTGGGGTGCCTCCTGGATGACTGCTGGGTACAAAGCGGAGGACAGTCCCGGGGAACTCCCTTCCGTTCATTTCAACCAGAGTAGCTCTTCTTTTCCTGTTGTAACAAATTGAAGTCTGTGTAAGAGTTAATTTTTTTTTAGAAAGCTTTCGAAGTTTAAGACTCCTTTGGTTTAGAAATGGGGAAATAGTAGAGCCGAGTAGACTCGTCAAAAGTCCCCTGAGATGATGATGACAATATGCAGTAAGGCGTGATAACAGCAGTAGCACGTGGCAGTAGCAACACGACGCTGATCGCAACAGCTGCCATTCATTGGGTCCTCACTGGAGGCCAGCAACTGTGCCCGTGCTGTGTGTGCTGTATTAATCTTCAGGGGAACCCATGAGATAGGCACCTGGGTAATTCCCACTCAATGAAGGGGGAGTCTGGTGGACAGAAAAGTTGAGTCACTTGTCTGAGGTCGTGTGAATAGTAAGCAAGAGCTCAAACTTCATCATTCAGAAGTTTAACCCAGTGAGCCTGGAATGAGGGGAGAAGGTACTGGTGAGCGTGGAGAGGATTCAAGAGAAACTTGGGGGAAGGAGCCTGAGGATCTTGTGATCAGTTGAATATAGCAGATTTCTGGGGGTGGGATGTAAATCAGGGGTGACCAGGGGCTTCTCGTTGTGGCCCCTGGGTTGCAGCTTTAAGGGTAAGGAATAGAGAAGGCTGGAGGGAGGCTGCGTGTGCGGTGGGGATGTTAAGCTTGGTTTGACGTGTCAGGCATTCAGGTGGGGCATTCCTCAGGTACGTGCTTGTGTGGGTCTGAGAAGGGAAGAGAGAGCTCAGGACCCTGAGTGGCGCTGGCAGCCCCTGGATGTCCGCTGGTCCCCAGAGTGTGTAGAAGCTGCTTACTCCTCCTCTGTACCCCGCCTTCCTGGGCTTCCACCCACCAGACCAGTTGCTCACTGCACGTGGAACTGTGTCTCTGCCTTTCCCTGTTCTCATCCTTGGTTTGAGATGCCTGTATGCCCGTCCTCTCCATGTTTCACATCTACAGCATTCTTCAAGACTTATCTCAGATGCTTTCTTCCTCCATAAAGCCTGCCTCATCTCCCCATTCAGATATAATCACTCCCGCCTTTAAAGTCACAGGAGTCTCATATGATTTCTCTTAATCATTTAACTCTTCCCAGCCTTTAGAACATAAGGTCTTAGAAGGAATGGACCATGTTCTGCCTCTTTATAGCTTGGTTTAGACATCTTTGGTGAATGGATTTAAGTCATGGTCTGGGAACTCATTTTAAATTACAGACATAGAAAACAAACTTATGGCTGCCAAAGGGAAAATGAGTGGGGGGAAAGATAAATTAGCAGTTTGGGATTCACCTGTACACACTACTGCATATAAAATAGATAACCAACAAGGACCAACTGCGTAGTACAAGGGACTATACCCAATGTTTTCTAATAACCTATAAGGGAAGAGAATCTGAAAAAAAAAAAAGATATATATATGTATGTATAACAGAATCACTTTGCTGTTCACCTAAAACTAACACAACAATGTAAATCAACTATACTTCAACGAAATCAATCCATCCATCCCAGAACCTCATTTTCTTCTTTGCAAGGGTCTTTGGTCCTCAACCTGCTTGCCCCTAAGTATCTGCTACCCCCACCTGGCAGAATGGAATTCAGTCTCCCGGGTTCACCTTTCCTTCCACCCCTGAACACATCTGCCTACTGACTTTTAAGAGTGTGGATATTAAATTGTAACAGAAAACAGGGAACACAAGGAACAGGAACACAAGGGAGTTGTAATTTTCCAGCACCTTATACCCCTCTTAGAGTCTTGGGCACTGCTCTAGAATTCTTAGCTGAGTTGCAGACAGATCGGAGAGTCCCCACTTTTTTGTTGTGTGTTTACCTTAGAGGATATGGTTTGCTATTCTCACATCCTTGCCAGCCTTTAGAAAAAGTTAAGGCTTGAAGATGAGATCAGAGCTGAGTAGTATTTGTCGTGTCTCAAGTGGACCCTTTTCATCTAGAAGCTTTCCTAATTCAGTGGTCATAGTCTCTCCCACGGGAAAATCTTTACTCACTTATATTTAAGAGCTGACTGTGTTTGTTCTTCGGATTTTCTCATACCTTTTTTTTTTTTTTTTTTTTAAGACTGAGCTAACCAAATGAATAAGGGATGATAAGTATCACCTTTTTTTTTTTTTTTTTTGAATCTGTATCTCAGGCCAGGCTTTGTGCTTCTTATTTAAATATATTACTTTGAATCCACCTAGCAACCTACAAAGTAGGCATTACTGTGTCCATTTCGTAGGTCAGAAAGCTGAGGCTCAGAACCATTAAGCCACTTGGCTGAGAACCTCATAGTTCCCTATTGACTGAGGTAAGATTGGAACCCTGGTGTATCTGGTTACAAAGTCGTGCCCTTTCTGCTATGTCTTCTCCCTACCACCTTCCATGTTTCCACCTTTTCCATTCTAGCATTATTGATGCTTTGGAGAAAGATCCATGTTACCCAATCTGTATTTTCTCATTTGGGATCAGCCCAAGTGTAATAAAAAATTGGTTCTTGATTTCAAAGTAATTGACAATTTTAAAAGACAATTTGTATAGGGCTCAGTAACTTTTTAAAGAATGAAACTAACTTTAGACACTGAATTATTCTACAGTTAAAAGCAATATCATAGTTGAACAAAAACAGAAAAAAAACTATACTTTTGATTTGTTTTTTAGTTTTTAAACTCAACTTTGGGTTTTTTTGGTTGTGGTTTTTTTAAGTCTATAGGCATTTCCCTTTTGATGTGAGTACTTCTGGTTTCCCACTACATTAATATTATACATGCACTAACTAATCTTCCTGGTGCCCCATCCAAGTTTACTCTAACCTTGGCAGCTTTCTGTATTCTAGAATGACTTCTTTTTCTCCAAAAAGTGACCACTACGTCAGGCAGGAGATGCCTTGAACTAGTACACACAGATGGATGAGTGACTAAAGTTCCCTGAGCCCTGCTGGACAGATTTTCATTCTTAACCAAGATGCTTTTACATCTAAATGATTCTTTAATGGCTTCAATTTAAGGCAGCCTAACCAACTTACGTGGAGGGTGATTTGGATCTTACCAGGGAAGTATTTAGGGCTTAGGACACCAAGAAGGCACAAGCATCCTGCTTGGGATTCTGACCTTGGTTTAAGCTGTTTCTGCCTTTCTCTTGCTTCCTTGCAAATCCTCAGAGCTCTTTTTCATAATTGATGTGTGTGTAGAGGCAGGGATCTAAAAGGTATGCTGCTGGAGATGAGACAGAAATCATTTGTGTGTATGGGTCTTTAGTGAACCAGTTACTTAGGAGCCAGTAGGTCTTGTGTGAACATTCATTACAGCAGGTTTGTGTCTGTATACAACATTCTGTATGCATATGTAAGTCTGAGTTTCATTCAGCTCTGTGTCAAGCAGGATGCTGTTTGTACCATGTCTCTATTTTCTCATTTAGCTTATAGACCAATTCTCTATAGTGTTTCTAGTAGAGAGCCTTGGTGCCTGTGGATGGATGCTCAGCCATTTTATACCGAAGTTTTATTTTAAAGGAATATTTTGGAATCTTTAAGTCATATCCCATTTACTTTAAGCTTTTATTTCTCTCCATGCTGAGGAAATGTGCATTTTTTTCTTTGGAGTATCTATTGCAGTGCTTGCTACCAGCTAACTAGACAGAACTTTGTCTAAATTTTGATGAGGAAATATGATCTATTTGAAAATTGTGGGACATTTGCATTTACCCTGTAAGGTTTTTAATTATTTAGTTTCTAATTTTTTGTACAGGTTCTTGAGTATGTTTGTGTATTAGTGCACTGACATCGATAAAGTAGGTCGTGGATTTGGGGACTTAGGGGTGGAGTGGTCATTGGATCACATTTGTTATTAAAATAGCCAATAGATTTTTTTTTCTTAAAAGAATGTATTATGTACTGGTAGCTTCTCCATAATGTTTTGAAAAGTTTAGCTGTTTATGGAGAGAGCCCTCAACTTCATCCATTAAAATTAATTTGTCCCTAAAAAAGCAATGATGTAAATAATTGAATACTTCTGAGAGGAAGTACTATGGGGGCTGAATTTTGTGTTCTCATTTCCCCTCCGTGGAGGTCGTCGTCAGTGAGGTTCCCCATATATTTCCAGTTTTTTGTTTTCTGGGCACAAGGTAAGATTACAATTCCAGCCTCCCTTGTGGTTGAGTGGGGTCACTGAACTAAACTGAAGCAATGAAGAGTGAGTTGTGCACTCTGGGCTGGAGCAGTAGATTTCCTAAATCAGATTCTATAGCTCCTCTGCCACGAGACTCACGACATTCACTGTGATGACTGTTCCATCAGCCTGGGGTGAGCGTGAGAACACATGGAACAGATTTCCTAGGCTATCTGCTGTTGCCTAATTAATCTTTACCAAAAACCAACTTTTAGCTTTGTTGATTTTTCTCTGTTGTTTTTTTCTTTTTCACTGGTTTCAACACTATTATTTCACGCCTCCTATTTGCTTTGGGCTTAGTTTTTATTTTTTTCTAGCTTCTTAAGGTAGAATCTTCAATTAGCAATTTTAAACTCTTCTTTTCTAATTACAAGTATATAAAGCTAAAAATTCTCCTGTAAGTACTGCTTTAGATGTACCCAACAAATTTTGAAATGTTTTCGTTATCATTCAGTTTGAAATCTTCAGTAATTTCCCTTGTGATTTCTTCATTGACCGATTAATATCTTGAAACATGTTGCTTAATTTTCAAGTATGGGGCTTTTCTAGATATCATTTTGTTATTAATTTCTAGTTTGGTTCCTTTGTGGTCAGAAAATATATTGTATTTAATTTTAGTCCTCATAGACTTTTAGATTTGTTTTATAGCTCAGGATGCAGTCTCTTTCAGTGAATATTTCATGTGCACTTGAAAAGAACATGTGTTATGCAGTTGTGTGACCTAAATGTTAATTTCTCCAAGATGTTTGAAAACCTTCTGTATCCTCACTAATTTTCTAAATAGTGGTTGTTTTATCAGTTGCTGGTAGAGGGGTTTTTAAAACTCCAACTATGATTTTCAACTTATCTTTTTTCCCCTTGGTTCTGACAATTTTCACTTCATGAATTTTGAAGCTCTGCTATTAGGTGCATTGATATTTAGGGCTGTTATATCTCAATTTAGTAATTATAAAGTGATAGTCTTTACCTTTTGTGATACTTTTCTCTTGAAGTCTGCGTTGTCTGACTTTAATGTAGCCACACCAGCTTTCTTATGCTTACATTTTTCATTGTATATATTTTTCCATCTTTTAATGTTCACCCCATCTGTGCCTTTATATTTAAAATGCATCATAACATACACTTGGGTCTTGCCTTTTTTAAAATCTAGTATACCATCTTTGACTTTTAACTGGACTGTTTAGACCATTTATGTTTAGTGTAACTATTTCTGTACTTGAAATTATGTCTTTTATCTTGGTGTTTGTTTTCTTTGTGTTTCCTATTTTATTTGTTCCTCTGTTTTTCCTTTTCTGTCCTTTTTGGGTTATTTTTTAGCGTGCCATTTTATATCTCTATTGTCCCTTGAGCTGTACTTAATTTTATAATTCTAGTGCTTGCTTCATGGTAGTACTTCTCAAACATTAATGTGCATCAGAATCACATGAAAGTTATGTAAAACACAGATTTCTTGGTCCGACTCCAAAGTTTCTGAGTTAGTGGGTCTGAAATTGGGCCTATGGATTTTAATTTCTGATAAATTCTTAGGTAATGCTGATGCTGCTTTCCCAGGAACCGTACTTTGAGAACCACTGCTTGAGAGATTACAGGATGTACTCTTAACATATCATAGTCTACCCTGAATAATTTATACCATTTCAAGTATAATGTAAGAAACTTTATAGCAATAAAATTTCATTTGTATCTCTTCCTATTCTTTGTGCTGTGTTTTTAGATATTTTTCTTATACACATTTTATAAAGCCCATAATACATTTTTACTTTTGCTTTAAACAGTCATTTGACTCTTGAAGAATTTAAGAAAAAAAAATTTCTTTAAAATGTTACTATCATTTCTAGTTCTTTTCTGTGTGTCCAAATTTCTCTCTAGTATCTTTCCCTTCAGCATAAGAACTTCCTTTTTTATTTCTTATAATGTGATTTTACTAGCAAGAAATTCTTTTATCTTTAGTTTACCCAAAAACGTCTTTATTTTACTTTCATTTTGAGGAATGTTTCCATTGGTGATTCTGAGTTTAAAGATAATTATATGTTGTCATCTGGCCTCAATTGTTTTGATAAAGAATCAATTATTACTCTTATCCTTATTCTCCTTTATACAATGTAATTCTTTTGTTTTGTTCTGGCTGTTTTTAAGAATTTTTGTTTTTTAGCAGTTTAACTATGTTGTGCCTTGGTGGTTTTCTTTGTATTTATTTCTTGGGGTATTTGCTAAGCTTTCTAGATTTGTAGATTATTGCTTTAGTCAAATTTGGAAATTTTTAAATATTATTTTCTGACCTATTCTCTCTCTCCTTTCCTTCTGGGACTCCAACTACGCATGTTATGTTACTTCATGCTATCCCATAGGCCAGTAATGCCTTGTTCTTTTATCTTTTAACTTTTTTCTCTTTGTGCTTTAGTTTTTATGATTCTATTTATATTTCTTTAATTTCACTGATTTTTTGTTAGTGTCCAGTATATTGTTAATTTCAACTAAAAATGTTTTATCCTCAATACTGTATTTTATAGATCTTTGATTTCCATTTGTTTGTTTTTATGGTTTCCTAATCTGAGTCTCCATTTCTTTATCTTTTTGTCATATTTTCTTACACAGTCTAAAATATCAATTTAAAAATCTTTATCTGGTAATTTCAGCCTCTGGATCATCAGTGAGTCTGTTTCTACTGACTAATTTTTCTGTTGACTCTGGTTTGCATTTTTCTATTAATTATTATTCTAGACATCCTGGAGGCTCTGGGTTCTGTTATATTTCTCTGAAGAATATTGAGTTTTGTTCTAGTAGTCCATTAAATTACTGACAGATCACTTTGAACTTATAGGACCTTTGGTGAATGCTATTTTTTTCAGGGTAGGTCTGTTTTGGTTGTGCCTTTAACCCTAAAGTGAATGCCTTAATCCTGGGATACAGTGTGTCCTCCTAAGGCAGGGAACTTATACAATTCCAATGGAAAGCCTGAGGTATAGATTGAGTCCCTCTAATTTAGTGGGATTCAAATTCCATCTCCTTGTGGTTGGTAGTAGGTGAAATACCTGCTCAGCCTCTTTCAAGCCTTCAGTTGTTTCACCCCTGGACTCTTTGAAGTCTCATGTTCAGTTCAGAGGTCGGCCAAAAATTTGAGGAGAGATAATATGTCCACTCCTCTTTTCCATAATATATATCCTCCTTCAATTTTTAGCTGTTCTAAAAGTCCCAAAGTCTGTTCTCTGTCTTCTCAGGCCAATAGGACTGAAGATTTTGCAGGGTTTCCATCCAGCCTCCACTGAAGGGCATAAGAGTCCAAGGCCCTTAGGGAAAAAAGCCATTCAAACATGAATCATGTCTTTGCTGATTCTCTTCTTTCAAGTCAGTCTTCCTCCAGCTTCTGCTTGCTTTTGGTTGCTCCCCAGTGCCTTCAAATCTTTTTTTTTTCTCCCTATTTGTGGACACTTACAGTCATTCTGTATAGGAGGTTTATCTGATTCAAGCTATTCTGCCACTACTAAACCTGAAGTTCTTCCCCTAATGGACATATAAGTAGAATGAGAAAAAAAATCTTTGTTTCCTTTATCACTGACATTTTTTAATCCACAGGATGATTCCTGTGGCTATATATTCTGTTTAATATATAGCTATCAACTTGCATAGAGGCCATCTCAGAGAACTTTCAAGTAGACTGTTAGTAGTGTCCGCTACTTCTGTTCTAACTACTTAGGACATAACCTTCAGATGAATGTTTCTAAAATACAGCTCTGAATTTCACATCCTGTAAGCAAGATCTCATCACCTGCTGAGTAAAATGAGTTTCTTAGTTTGTCATTCAAAGCCTTCACTGTCGGGTCCCCAGCATTCTGGTTGTCTACCCTATATTAACATTATAGTAGAAAATTACTTACCCTCAAAAGCCTGGGATATGACTTATTTTGGATTAGCTGTTTTTACACCATGAGAGCATAGTATTTTTTTGAAAAGACATGATCAAAAGCTTTTTAAGTCTTCTAAATGCATTCTCTTGTCTTCACTGTGGTTTTTTAGTTGTTGCTTATTTTGTTTTTTGATATAGATTAAGGGATGGGACACACATTACATATTTGTGTAGGTGCAATTCAAATCTTTCATATTTACACAATATACATGACAGATAACTGTCTGAAAACTAGTATCACATCCCCACAGCTGTCCCTTAAATTCTCCCATCCTGTTTGTGGAAGATGAATTGGTGGCTGTGACCACACTGTTGGTAGAAACCAGGTACACTATTTCAGATATTGTACCTGGAAGGAAATTTTTTTTTGCAGCTGTCACAGTAACATAAAATTTTAAAAGATGCTCATTAAAAAGAAATCCTCATAGAACAATCCCAGATTCTAGAAGTCTGTTTTTGAACACCCAGAAAAGAAAATCTAGTGTGTGTTTTAGACAGTGGCCACTTCTTTGGCATTCTGTGTGCTTACAACTAAGAGACTTTGTCAGATTTTATCATAGAGTCCCAGAAATGGAAAGAACCATCGACTACCCCAGCCCCTGATGCAAATGTTTTGTGGCCTTGCACACATAGTAGGTTCTCAATAAATAATTGTTGAATTGAAACCAATTAAAGCTACATTTAGTTATTTCTTTGGACATTGAAGTTTATTCAATTTAGTGTGAATTATGAGTGAAATCTTTGGTTTTGTATTTAATTTCACACTGTGAGAAAAGGCACATAATGTTGGCTGCCAGTGGAAATACTGGGTGATAAAGTAGAGTATGCCTCATTCAAAGAATGTTCCTTTGCTTATTGTTTCCAAAGAGCACTTTCCACATCCTATTGGACCACCAGTGAATTATATTGTAAATTGATGTTTAGAAAAACCTCTGGCCTTAAAGCACAGAAACATTGTCAGTCTTACTGCATTCTGTTTCCAATTCTACCTTTTTGGGAAATTACGTTACCATCTCTAACATGAGTTGCTTCTTGTGAATAATAGCAATAATAATTGCCTTACCCGTGTCATAGGGTTGTTGTAACGCTTAAATAAAATAGTTCTATAATAGGGCCTTAAAATTTTATGTTTAAAGCGGTAACTTTCTACTTTAGATATTCAGCAGAAACATGAAATATATTAATCGGTTATAGTCTTTACCATGGGTATCGATTGCCTTTGTGTAATTATCTACACCTTCTTATATTCACTAAGAGCTTTCTATTTTTTAAGAAGTCATTAGATTATTTTAATGGTTGAGTTTCATTTCTTCATTTTGATAGATTTCCCTATTCTGTTACTGTTGTTTTATTGTAATCATCATTACTAAGATTTACCATAATGTTACGAGCATGAGCTATAGATTAAATTATTTTAATACCATTAGACCATACACATTATTTTTATTGAGTATTTGCTGTAATTTACTTAGTAATTCTCAACCAAGGGAGTGTGATGGTGCTAGGCTGAGGGGAGGGGTTTAGAGCCTGTTCCCTGCTTTACAGTCAGCAGTGAGTCTCCCTCTGCTTGGTCTGCATGACTCAGTCCTCAGACCTCATCCCTGTCCAGTCTCCATATGATCTCATCCAGTCTCATGGCTTAAAATAATGACCACAAGCTGATTACATCTCTAGCCCAGACCTCTCCCGAACTCCAGACCTGTGTATTTAACTGGCCCCCTTGACACTTCCACTTAGATACCTCTCAGGTGTCTCAAACTTAGCATGTCCAAGACTGAGCCGGGATAATTCCCCCTAAGCCACGTGCTCCTGCTGTCTTCCCTATTTTAATTTATGGCAGTTCCATTTTTCTAATTGTTCAGCCCAAGAATCTTAATGACTCTTCAGCTCCCCTTTTTCTCAGATCTATCAGCAAATTCTAGTGGCTCTGTCTTCACAGTGCATCTAGAACCTGACCACTTCTCATCACCAACCCACCATCATCTTCCCCTAGATTATAGGATTAGCCTGCTACCCCAGTCCACCGCTTCTGTCCTCTGTCCACTGCAGTCAGTTTTCTACACAGCGGCCAAAGCAATCCTGTTAAATGTAAATCACATCGTCACCTCTCAGCTCAAAGCTGTCTATGCCAGTGGTTTCCCATCTCACTTAGAGTCAAATCTTGAACATTATGTATAAAGCTTTACATGACCTGACTCACATTAGGTCTTTTTCCTCATCTCCTCTTACGTTCACTCATTCTTTCTGTCTTTCACACTTGGCTGTTCCTTAAACATGTCAGGTTTCCCTCATTTGCTTTTCCCTCTTTATTTTCTCCCCAAGATGTCCACACAGTTAGCACCTTCCTTTCCTTCAGACCTTTATTTTAAAGTCACCTTCCAGCGAAGCTTTGCCTGCATTCTTTCTAAAATGTCAACACCCTCCTCACCTCCACCATATCCTATGCCCTTGCTTTCATTTTTTTCTCCCAAGCACCTATTACTGTCCAGCATTTGACCATTTTACCTACTTACCCTGTCTGTTAACTGTCTCCCCCTCATGGTAAGGTCACAAGAAAGGAACTTCTGTCTGTCTTATTCATTGCTGTTTCCGCAATGTGTCTAATAATGCCAGGTCACTAGCAGAGGTTCAGTAAATATTTTATATTTATTTGAATACATAAATGAATAATAGAGCTAGGGTTCAATTCTGCATTTTGCCAGTAGATGCCACTCTCCAAGCATATTCCACATCTGAATTATTTTGGTGCCAGTTTGGCTTGCAAAATGAAATCGTTCTACATTTCTAGTATAATTTGAATGTCTTCCCATTGAAATGACATGTGTAAATGGGAGCAGGCAGAAGAGCTTAAACAGCTGCAGCAGTTGGGAGTTTGGGAATAGCAGATGCAAACCATTATATATAGGATGGACAAACAACAAGGTCCTACTGTATAGCACAGGGAACTATATTCAATATCCTGTGATAAACCATAATAGAAAAGAATATGAAAAGGAATTGTGTGTGTGTATGTATGTATAACTGAATCACTTTTCCATACAGCTGAAACTAACACAACATTGTAAAGCAACTATACTTTAATAAAATAAATTTAAAAAATAAAAGCTGAAGCAGGGCCTTTGTTTATATTTGTGCTGGGTAATGTCTGAAAGAAATGTGCACCATTGCCTGAAAGGACACATACCAAGAAATTCAAACAGTGGGGAGTGTGGCTCTACTTCTGTGGCAACCTGCTGGAAATAAACATAGTGTTATTCTTATCATCTGTAACCTAAAATCTCAGCCATGTTAAAATATTATAGGCACAAATATTCTTGTGCCTATAATATTTGCAAATCATGTTTCCCTTCTACTTTTTTGTAGAAGAGTTTTCAAGACAGGAAAGGGGAAGTTTCATAATCTGATTATACATATTAGTACTTTATATTAATATAATAGTCTTTATTTTAACAATTGTTCTTTATTATTTTATTCAGGGCAACACAACTATTTATGTGCTGGAAGAAATGACTGCATAATTGATAAAATTCGACGGAAGAATTGTCCTGCCTGCAGACTTCAGAAGTGTCTTCAAGCTGGAATGAATTTAGGAGGTAAATTTTGTGGTTTTAATTCAATAAGAATTGTTATTATGTAATATAGCACCACTAGGCTCCATGTATACTCCCAGAATTGAAGACAAAACTAATGTGAAGCAGAGATTTCTAAAAATCTAAGAAATTCTCTATTTACACTCAAACATTTCAAGAGAAAAGTATTTCTTTTAAGGAGTCAGTATGTTATATGGCTATGGTCCTAGTGAACTTTCCAACTCTTGAGCTTGCTAAAGTTTCAAGAACTGGGTGCATAACCAAAACCAAACCAAAAATGAATGACATTTTACATAAGACTGTAGCTGACAGTTTTCATTACTGTGTCTGTTTAAAAATAAGACCTGTATGTGATAACATTAACCAGATAGAAATATATTCCTAACTCTAAGAGTAAATGTAATAAAGGAATACCTATATGAAAAGAAAATAAACTTTAAACCTGTTACAGGAGCTCACCAAAAGATTGGGGGAGGTAAAGACTTGAACCAAACACAAAAGTATACAACGTCCATGGATGGGAAGACTCAACATCCTGAAAGTATCAGTTTTCTCTAAGTTAATTAATAAATATAGCACAAGCTTAACAAAAATACCACTTGGTTTTTCTAAGTTCCTAAAGAACAGCCAGCAAAATTCTGGAAATGATAGATGATGAGGACAAGTAGCCCTACCAGATAGTAAAGCATATGACACAGCTACGGTAATTAAAATGGTCTGCGTATTTGTTTATTGATTGTCAGATCAACAGAAAGTCAAGAAATAGATTCAAAAAATATGAGAATTTTGTATATAATAAAGTTGGCATTTCAGATCAGTGCGGAAGGGATAGATTATCCAATAAAAATTATTGTGACAACTGGGAAGCCATCTGGAAAACAAGAAAGTTGAATCCAAACTCTTATGATCCTCCAAAATAAATTCTGCTCTTTCAGCGATTTAAACTTTGAAAAATAACATAGAAGTACTAAAGGAAAACATGGATTTTTTTATATTCTGCCAGTGGAGTATTTCATACTTTTTAAGTATTAAATAAGCCCGGAAGCTGTAAGAGAAAAGAATTGAGGAAATCAACATTACTTACAAATCAAATATTACTGCAAAGGCAAATAATAAAAAACTGGGGGAAAAAACTTGCAGCTTATAGTCAAAAGGTTTATTTCTCACCTAAAGCGCTTCTATAATTCCATAAGAAAAAGAAAAATGATAATGAACAGAATAAGAATGTGAAGAAGACATTCATAGGTAAAAGAATAATAAAAGAAATGCAGTTAGTTCTTGAAACACATGAAAAGAGTCTCAGTCTAATCTTAATAAGAGAAATGCAAATGTAAAATATGAGATATAATTTTTTATAAATGACAAAGATAAAATATTTTTATGACTAATTATTTGATGAATATAGAAATAAAAGTGAAACCCAGTGTTGATCTCCCGCATTTTAGGTGGAAGTAGAAATTGATATAACCCCTATGGAGAGCAATTCAGCTATTTCAATAAAATGTTAAAAGGCATATACCCTTGTGTGCAGCAGTGAAGACCCAACACAACCAATAAATAAATAAATAAATAAATAAATAAATAAATCTGCCTGCCAATGCAGGAGACATGGATTCAGAAAAAAACAAAAAAAAGGTGTATACCCTTTGACTTACCAATTCCACTTGTAGAAATTTATCCTAGGAATATTCTGGCAGTGTAAGAAATGATATACGCATAAAATGTTGATTGTAGCCTCGTTAAACATCAGAGATACATGAAATATTTATCTGTTCAGAATTGATTAAATTACAGACTACTCTTCAGACACTAATAAAAATAAAGGAAGCTCTGTAAGGACTGATTTCCAAAATACTGTTTAGTGAGAAAAATCAGGTTGCAAAATTATATTACAAGTTGTATGTCTGTTTGCAAAAAAGAATATATATTGTATAGAACATTTCTGGAATGATATGTAAGAAACTAGTAATGGTGGTTGTCTCAGTAGAAAGGACTAGGTAGCTGGGAGACAGGCATAGGAAGGAAAATTAATTGTCACAGTATATTCTGCCCCTTTGAACTTCGTATTGGGTTAATACGTGTATTGTGTACACTAATTACCTATTTAAAAGAAAGTAATTAGAAAAAGAAACACAGAGAGACTTCACTCTTTGCTTTGATGAATGCACCAACTGGCTGACTAGTCAGGACTAGGGAGGAACATGGCTGTGTGCAGAGCAGGGCGATTCTTGGGAATCAGGAGGAGGATGAGCTGTCGTCAACCAGAGCTGCTCCCGTGAGAGCATCTTGGGTGTCCTGAACTCAGCCAGAGTGACCTGTGCTGGTCCAGAGGGCAGGCTCTGGAGCCACACTGCCTGGGTGAACAGCTTTGTTCTGCCACTCCCTGACCTTGTAACCTCAGAGGCAGGGTACCACCTTTCCATACCCTTGTTTCCTTCAACTTGAATTGATCAGCATACGTGCCTTCTAGGCTGTGATGAGGAGTGAGTCAGTGTACAGTGGAAAAAAAAAAAAGGGACCACTCAGTACATGTCGGTGGTGTGGTGGGTGGTGGAAACTCTCACTGCAGATCCCATAGCACTTGCACATGTGACCAGAGGGACATGGTTGCCCCACGTGATGGTGTTGATGAACCTCAGTTGCCCAGAGAAGTTAAGCTACCTGCCCCAAGATACCACAACCAGTGAGACGCTGAAGCTGGATCTTGGATCTCTGGACCCCAGGTCCGGAGTTTCTGATGTGCCACACTGCTTCCTTATTCTAACATCCAGATCAGCGCAGATGTGGCACCTTCTGAAGCATGTGGGCGAGGATCGGGCAAGGTTAATAATTTAAAATATAAATGACCCAATGGTATGGCCGTTGGTCATCAAATGAACTCTGAATCAGTTCTGTAAAATCTACCATCTGAATTTAAACAGACATACTGCTGAGGTATGTTTTAAAGTATCTCTATGTAATTCTTGCATAACTACAAATCTTATATAGTCACATATACTATGTAAATATTACTATAAATACTGTATAATCACACTTTATAAAATATCATTACTATTGGTTACTATAAAATACTAATGAAATAGCCATATTTATAATTCCTACTTCATAGGGTTGTGTTAAGGATTAGCTGAGTCCATACAGAGCCTTCAGATCAGAGTTTCTCAGCCTTTGCACTGCTGACGCTTGGGGCCAAATAGGTCTTTGCTGTGGGGCTGTCCCGTGTTGTTGTAGGGTGTTCATCAGCATCCTTCGTCTCTACCTATTAGATGCCAGTAGCCTGTCCCTTCTCCCCCGGTGTGACAACCAAGTATGTTTCCAAACTTTCCTAAGTATCCCCTGGGTGGCATTGAGACCCACTGGATTAGCAATAATAGTAAATCATTGTAAGCACTATTTAACTGCAAGATATTTTCTGCTGGGATATACTTTCCATCAGGGAGGAATTTCGGTCTGTTTTTGTTCATTGCTTTATCACTGGTGACTAGAACAGTGCCTGGCACAGAGGAGGTGTTCAGTAGTTGTTTGTTGAGGGAATGCATGATTAACTGGGGTTTTGGAGGGTTCTGTGTTCTGAGCATTCTGCTTAATGTGTCAAACCTCACATAACACGATGCGATACGTACTGTTAATCTGTCCATTTTAGACATGAGTTCAGGGAGGCCCAGAGAGGTTAAAGAGCTGGCCCAAGGCCACAGTGCCAGGGAGTGGCAGAGCCAGAACTGAGATCTCTGTTCCTGCCACCAAATTGCATACCCAGCATCACTCTTCTGTAAAGCGACATGGGTCCACGTTTATAGCTTTGGCATTTTAAAAATAGCCCAGATTATCTATTAATGGCAGCTGTGGCACCAGGTTTCTTGCTTGTGTCTATAATGGTCTGTAAATGAGGTTTGGCAGAGTACGTGATGCAAAATTCAGATACTTTGTTGTTGGTTTCTGTATATGCAGGATAGGTTTTATGGATTTCGGTAAAACGTTTTCCTAGAGAAAAAGCTTACCTTGAATCTTGAGGTCATTGAAAGTTGTGAGTCAAAAATGGGCAGAGTGGAAATTAATATTTATAAAAGTAATATTTTTTTCAGCTTCAAGTTATAATTTAACTACCCTGGTTCCTGGATTAAATAATTAACTTTTACTAAGTATCCAGTTGCGGTAACATCCATTGTCATTTTTCTTGTATAATTTATTTTGAAGCCTCGCTTTCCATTTCAATTTGGGCAAAAAGAAATGCAAGCAATTTTATTATATTAAAAGAGATAATACGAAGTCTAACCTTTTAATGTGAAGCAGTTTTTTAAATGAAATATGTGAATTAAATTAAAACCTTTTTATGCATGTTCCAATTTCAGCCCTGTTTTCCTAGCAAAGCAGGCCTGCCCAGGCTCTTTTTATTCACCCTTCTTTCCTGCTCCCTTTCTTGGGGGTTACAACAGATACAACCCCATACTTGAAAAACACTTTCTGTTAGTGAATGGTCATGACTCTGGAGACAAAATTAGTCATCTGCCTTCTAAAGACATTGGGAATTCAAAATACTTTAGAATATTTTTTTTCCTATCCTATCAGCTGGATAGCATGTAATCCTAACCATGTCCCCAAACTAGCCTCTCCCTTAAAAAGTGGAAGGAAGAAAGAATGAGTAGGTTTATATTTATCAGAAACCAAAGCCATGAAATGTACCTCTTCCCTTTTCTCTAGGTCCACTCCCTTCCTCTTCCTACAGACACTATCCCTTTTCTTGAAAATCCTGCTGAGCTTAAAGGAAAATAGAGCAGAAGACGTGAGGATGTCAACAGAGAAACTGAAAGGAAAATAATAGTTTTTCTGGCCCCAGTCTGGCTGGGTCCTCTCCTTTTCCTATAGCCCCAGTAGTAGATCTCAGAAAGGCGTGGTTCTCTTTACAGGAGAATTTACTGCTTTGCATAGCCATCTCCAAAGGAATTCATCACTTTGTTTTTACTACCCATGATCTGAAGAGGATGATCTATACGTGTCTTTTAGAGCTGCTCCTAAAATATATATAGCACAGCATTAAGGCTACGTGGCCCTCATATCAAGAATGAGTCCTCTGGGGTTTCTAGCTTGACTTCACTCTGGCCGTAAAATATAGAGTGGATCTTAGAGGTTTTTCTATCCCAATCCACCCTCTCACAGATGAGGAACTTGCAGTCCAAGATGATATCATCAGAGACTTGAGAAATGCAACCTAAGAATTCTAATATAGTTGTCTTTCCCCTTTTCCAAGCCACCCCCCTGATTCATTTTTCATCAGATATGCTCAAGTCCACGTTCACGTTCTGTTCATGAAGACTCTAAAATATTCAAATCGTGCTTCCTGTGGCTTTAAAAATGTAAATTTCACAAACCAAGGAATAGTCCTAACTGTGGCTTTAATTTTCTTCCAAGGCTCTCTGCAGCGTTCCCTAATCCCAGGCGTCACTTTTACTCAGTTCAGCGGGAGCCTTTAAAGGGTAGCCATCTCAGGTCCACCTTTTCCTCTTGGAAAAAGAGAAAAGAATCTCAGCCGCAGGGAGTAGTAGCAACTGCAGACCTCGTGGCTGCTTTTTTGGAGACTGGGAAGAAGGCAGCTAGGTAAGAAAGGAGGGAGACGTGAGGTTAATGCTGGGAACCATTCAAAGAAATGGATACTCTTATATTCCTGATAAGAGTGGAACCAATGGGAGGAAAATATTTAAGTTAAAATTCATCTACATAATGCAGTAGTCATCAGCCAGTAGAATTACAGCTATGAAAATTCGTAACAACATCGAATACTTTCTGCGCAAAAGTAATAATGAAAAATGAGTATGCAGAATGACTTAGGTTCCTTATTCCGTGATTGCAGCTCTATAGGAAAAGATTTGCATGAGTCAGAAGACTAGGAGGAAATGGGAGAATACCGAAACCCCTTGTGTTTGTGAAGTAAGGTGACTGATGAGGTTTTTCTTCCCTCTTTTCTAGTTTATCAACCCTAATGAACATGTTCTGTAACAAAATTTAAAGAAAACAGCGTTCACAATTTTGAATTAAAAAGAAGGGAAACAAGATTGATCATGCTACTGAACAGAAGAGGTAAAGAGTTAGATATACAGAGAGCCAAACAGGAAGGAGGGAGAAAGGAGAGAGGGGAAAAAAAAAAAAAGACCTAGAGACGTCAGTAAGTCTCCTGCTGGGAAATGCTTTAAGAACTGAAATGGGAAAGTGAATGAAAAACAAAAGACCCAGAGACCAGAGAATGACAGGACCATGACTGAAGTGGGGAGCCCACAGAGAGAGATCTTTTTACTTGAGGGAAAGTGGCTTTACCTGCCAGCAACCTGCTCCAACTAGCTAGTTTGGTCACCTGCAAAACTCACATGCAGCGCAGGTCTGGGGAGAGAAATTACAGGATCAACGCCAGTGAGAGAGGAGGTTTAATATCTGAAATCCAATAAGAAAAACAAGTTTTATATCTTTAAGGATCTCCTGAGGCCGGATGTGCAGTAGTCTGTAGAAGTTTAGAAAGCCCAAGTGTACCGAGTTTTATGAAGAAATACCATTGGTTAGTTTTTTTTTCCCCTTTCTGTTCCTCTTGCTTGTAGACAATAAGAATTTCACTGGGAGTTTTGAACAGGATAGTGGAGGGGAAAATAACACATTTCTATAAGGCAGTGAAACTGTGGTTTTTGAATCTTCATATATAAGTTAAGCCATGTTCCTTGTCATAGTAATACAGCTTGAATCAAACAACTGGTATTTTTACCCTGTGAAATTTCTGAAGGAGAGTTTAGGGTCGGTCCCAGAGCAGGCAGCATTTCAAGATTTACTGTGTTTCTTCAACTCTAAGGCATTTCTTTCCTTTCAGATTTTTAACTGTTGTGATTATATTTTGCAACCAATATGTATGTTTAATTTGCATTAGTTTCCTTCAAAACTCTAAATTGGAATCTGAAAAAGATTTATGTATATGTATAACTAAGTCACTTTGCTGTACACCTGAAACTAACACAACATTGTGAATCAACTATACTACAGTATAAATAAAAATTAAAAACTGAAAGAAAAAAACATCAAAGCTAAGAAGGGGGGGGGCAAAATTGATGTCTTATTTTGTGACTGATAATGTCTTAGAACAGAAGCAACACAGGCATTCGATGCAAATGGTCATCCCTCCCAAGAAAATACATATTCGCAGGCCCTCCAGTGAGCCTTAGTGAGCTTACCCAAGTCGGCTGCGTCTCTTGGGTATTTTAAAATATAAAACCCAGGGATGTTGGGAAACCTCCCGCTGGGTATACGGATGCCCATTTTTGCTTCCATTTTCTTTTTCATTTGCAGTCTGTCCTGGTAGGTCATCATCCCAGTCATACTTAATGGGCCAGTGGGCCTGGACTTTAACCTTTCTACCCTTGGGGTCCAGGATATCTTGCATTCGTGGTCTCAATAGGCTTGAGTCAGAGCTGTCCTTCCTAAGAAGCGTCTCAGATATACAGGTGTCTTTAAGCTGGTGTACAGCAGCCCTGCAGTTCCACACACTCACCAATATTTTCTGTAATACACAATTGTTTTTTTAACTCTGTGGTAAAATAGTGGGGATTTTGTTTGTTTCTCGTTTTGTTCATGGTGCTTTATATTGTTGTTATAGTCTTTCGGGTTACCGCAGATGATGGGGTTATAAAAATATTGCTAGTTTCACATTTTGTCTTTGGGAAATACTAGGATGTCATTTAGGAAACAATAGGTTTTCAATTTCTAGGGCTTTTTAATTTTTTTTCTCTTTGCATCAGCTTCTTTCTGCCAAGCTGTCTCTTCCCTACCTTGTTGCTTTGGGGGTTTTTTTCACTCACATGTTTCTACATACTGCCTTCTCTGTCTCTGTCAGCGCCCTTGTCACCTGACTGTCTTGTATTCAAACTTCCCCAAAGAAGGTCCCAGCCAGTTGGCAGGTCACCATCCAGAACAGAACCTCTGATTGGGTTGAGACGTAGACAGACGGCTGCCTTTGCCTCTGCTGCCACCACCCCCCCCCCCCAACCCAGGCTGATATGGCCAGTTATAGGTCCTTATGGTCCAAAACGTGACAACCTGTGACAAGAAGGCTTTGGACCCCATTTTTCAGAAAGGAGCTATTAGATAGCGATCTGTGTATAGTAGGTGCAAAACAAACTCATAACCGTTACAATCATCTCTTCATTGTGGAGCATCTCTTAAATCATAGCAGTTTTTCCAACACCCTAATTTTTATTCACACATTCTAAGTTACCTATATATTTAGAAGTAAAAAGGTGTCCATTTTTAGAAAGCTGATGGACAAAACAAAATAATAGCTTTCCATGCCTCTTGGAACAGAACTCCAAGGCTTTATTTTGGAGTCCAAGACTTTTTGACATGGCTACTTTGAAAACACACAGATCAGAACGAAACACAAAAAGCATAAAGCAAATCTTAATTTTTTTAAAATCACTTGTTAATGTGTAAGGTGGACATTCTCTTATAGAACACCTCTCTACACCTAAATCGTTTTCTGTCCCTAAATGCCAGGCTCTAGGATTGCGGAGAAGCTCAGGGCTCCTGGAAGAGTAGGGATGAGGGATGTGGAGGTAATTAGGAAGGAATGACAAACCACTTAAAACCAAGCGTCATAGGCTTTCTGCATTCAGTCATCTTAGAAAGAGCCAACTTTACTCTAGATAAAGTCCCTGGCGCATTCTGTAGGTGTCATCTACCTCAGGCTCTGATTTCTCACAATTATAATCACCGATTTCATTTACTTTCCATTAACTGGTATGCACACTAAGGAGTGTATAACTTAGTCTTTTTTCTTTCATTTGAAAAATCTAGAGACTAGTGATCTGCTGCTTGTTGGCTGTCTGATAAATATCCTCTTCTCCCCTCTTCACAGTAAAATATTGTGATTATAAAAATGGGGGAGGGACCTATTTATATTCCAGTAAAGTCCCTGTTCTCACCTCTAAAATGTACAGAAAGCCATTCAACTATCTATTAGAAAACAGCCCTTCATATCCTGTGATAAACTATAATGGAAAAGAATATGAAAAAGAATCTGTATATATATGTATAACTGAATCACTTTGCTGTATGGTAGAAATTAACACAACATTGTAAATCAACTATATTCCAATAAAAAGAATTTTAAAAAGTAAAACAGCCCTTCAGTCTTTGGGAATAAATAAGTGTGATATATAATATCATTGATGATGATTTTTCTGGCACAGATAACATACCTTTTAACAACAAACCCAATTCTAATAGATGTTTAAAATATTTTTATTGATTTATCAAGTTATAAAATACAGACTCATTACAGTGATTAATAAAGGAAAGTAAAAGTTCTCTGTAATAAATTGGAAGAATAAAGATGGAAGAAGGGTCAAGGTGTTGACTGATTAAGAAATAATGATTTACATTTTGACGAAGAGGCTCTTAAAGCTGAACTAGCAGAGCTAATAAAGACGTTTCCTTCTGAATGTGCTGCTTCGCTATTTTGAAAAGAAGATCTGTCAACAACAATGTAAAGCCAGTTGCTGGGTTAGGTCATGAAAACAAGAAACTCCAAAGTGTAATTGTTCTGTATTCCTCCTTCAAGTGTTTTGTATAGTATTTGTTTTGAGAACGTTATACTGTAATGTAAAATATGTTTAGTGCTGAAGATAAGCAGTTACAGTGTTACTGTATAATTATTTTTAGTGGTAAGATTAATTTGTAGAGGAGGGGAATCATAGTCTTTAAAAAGTGCATCTTTGATGATTCCATCCATTGATTCTTCATTTACCACATATCCACCACATGCCTCCTAAATTCCCGATGTTCCCCGTGATGCTGCCAGTTTAGCCAGGAGAAGACAGGCACTGGCCTTGTTTTCAGTGGGCTAACCTCTAAGAAAGAAGACGTTTATTATGGGCCAGATAAGCACTGGAAATTTACAACAGTGTACTTAATAGCATCCTCAGTGTTGACAATGGCCCACATCCCCAGAGCTCTTTCTCCTTGCTCTAGAGAGGTGTCAACTTCCTGACGTGTATCTGTCGCACAAGGTGACGGCACATCAGGATTCTTTCTCTGACTCTGTCCCTCGCTGTTTGGAGGTGTCCATCCTGGTTGTGTTCTTTGTGCACTGATCCCATCAAATGGTCCAATGACACGTAATGCCACTTGCGTGGGACGTAGTCTGGAAAGAGCAGCTTGGCGTCATGAAATCCTGCAGAAGACCCACTTCAGCATCCATCAGTAGACAGCATTCGCAATGTGATGTCGGTGCCTTGAACTCAGACTATGAAAATCAGCCCTTCACCTTCTTACCAAAAAATTGAATACAACTTTACAGTAAAGATTTCTGGCCACCTTAGAGATTTTTAAGTCATTTCTAGCCTGAGGACGACTGAGGCAACTCTGGTTGGTCCGCTTGGAATGCACACCTTGTGTGTCTCTCTTGTAGCTCTTGTAACAGATGCTAAGAAATGTCTGTGAATTCAGGCTGCTCTCTGGGAGCCACCTTCTAGAAGCTGAGCTCCTGACATCTCCCTTCAGTTCTTGACCTGCCCCAGCACATTGCTGTCTCCCCTGGAAACTCTTCAGAACTCACTTCAGCACCTCCAGAGAAACTGAGAGACACCTTTATGAACAGTTTTTTAAAAAATTTTAATAATTGAAGGTTTTTTTCAATATACAGTTTTCTTAAATATCAATCTTGAAACCAAGCCATTCTTCATTCTAAAATTAGGCTAATTCACCAGTGAAAATTCAAACAGTGACATCTTCATTTGCCATATAAATGACAGACATTTCATGTTAATTACTTAGAAATATTTGCATATGTTAATTAGCTCCATTTTTACATTTAAAGCAAAAACTTAAATCCCATAGAGCAAAAGCACTTTTCGATAGTGTACATACTCATATTTTTAGGTAAAGTTGAGTCAGATTAGAAATTTTAGCCAAATTCTAAAGGTTACACATAAGAATGGTGGGAATTGGGAGGACCGTGTAATCAGTAGCCCTGTGGGGCGGTTGTTCTCAATTCTGGCTGCCTCTCATCTGTCAAGTCTTTATTTTATTTTTATTTTTTAAAATTTATTTTATTGAAGTATAGTTGATTTACAATGTTGTGTTAGTTTCTGGTATACAGCAAAGTGACTCAGTTATGCATATATATAGTAGTTTGTATCTGTTAATCACAAACTCCCAGTCCATCCTTCCCCCACCCCATTCTCCCTGTTTGGCAACCGCAAGTCTGTCTTCTATGTCTGTGAGTCTGTTTCTGTTTCATAGATAGATTCGTTTGTGTCGTATTTTAGATTCCACATATAAGTGATATGTGGTGTTTGTCTTTCTCTGTCTAACTGACTTCACTTAGTATGGTAATCTCTAGGTCCATCCATGTTGCTGTTATTTTATTCTTTTTGATGGCTGCATAGTATTCCATTGTGTATACGTACCACATCTTCTTCATTCATCTGTCGATGGACACTTCGGTTGTGTCCATGTCCTGGCTATTGTAAATAGTGCTGCTGTGAACAGGGGTGCATGTATTTTTTTGAATTATAGTTTTGTCCAGATATTTGTCCGGGAGTGGGATTGCTGGATCATATGGCAACGCTATGTTTAATTTTTTGAGGAACATCCGTACTGTTTTCCATAGTGGCTGCACCAATTTACTTTCCCACCAACAGTGTAGGAGGGTTCCCTTTTCTCCACACCCTCTCTGGCATTTCACGTCTTTGTTTTAAACACAGTCACCCATAGCCTGCACCAGAGAATCTCATGCAGTAAATCTGGATGGAACACAGGCATCATCTTTACTTTATAAAACTCTTGACGTTCTATGTTACTTCACCAGAGCTGGGAACCTCTATTCCAGGGGTTGGTATAACATTAGCAGCAAATTTCCTTAAGAAAACCCTTCCATTTTTTTTTTAAGGCCTTTAGTTTTAATTTTTTTTCTCTACTTAATGTTATTTTTATTTTCCTCAAAGAAATCACTAACCAGCATATGGTAAATATTTCTAGCCAGGAGAAGTCCCCTAAAAATATTTTAAGTTAGTATATTTGCATTTTTCTTGCCAGCCCTAACATAGCCTTACAAAGGACCATGTTAGCTTTTAGCCCACTGACTGTACTAGTTTTGTGCCTTACTAAGCAGTAACTTTAAGTTAATTAAGTTTAATAAGCTGTACATTTAAATACTACACATCTCTGGGGCAGAGTATTCAGAACTCAAAGATACGGGTAGGTTCCTTATCCCCAGAGAGGACAGATACTGAGACAATGACCCTGACATTCTGTATTGGAGAGACAAGAGTAGGATCAGAGAGAGAAGGTGGAAATAATCCCCAGAAGGAAATGGAGGGGGAAAGAAGGGACCCTGGTGAGGTTTGTTATAAGAGAAGAAACAAATTTAGAAATACCACCCTAAGTGTCACCTCACTTTTGTTCATGTGCCCCCTGGACACACCCTGGACATGTGTAGACATTTGTACCCACTGGGGAGAGGCAGGAGCAGCAAGAAGGGAGCTGGGGTTGCACCTCGCCCCCATATTCACAGTTCCCAGGCCCCACCATGGTGGTCTCCTCTCACACTTGTAGTCGGTGGGTTAGAAGGAATCATCTGTGTGCTTGGTGTCTTCCAGTCCCTCATGCAAGTCTTTTCTCTGAATAATGTTTGTTCTTCATAGTAAATAACCTCTTGACCCACTTCTCAATCTTTACTCAGTAGAGTTGGTTTGGGCCACATCATTATTAAACTTTTTCAGATAATACTAGTGGTGACACTGTTGTTGGCTTTCCAGCCATTTTATGGTTAAAGAAAAGTTCTTATCAGGCTTTAAAACATAATATAAGAAATTTGATTCACATACTCTGGAGTCTAAAACAGATTCAGAATAAAAGTTAAAAGAGCTTAGCTTTACTTGATTTATTTATTCTAAGGCTCACTAACTACCCTGTTCCCAAACAGGCTTTCATAGCCAGTACGTCAGTCTGTTTCAAAATGTTTGACTTATTTTCTTTAAAAGACAAAATCTGAAGCCTCCCCTTGGGCTATTTGAAATTCAAAATAAATGGGATCCTGTGATTCATCATAAAGCAGTGGACACGACCACACACAGCCCTTTCTGCCTCTACCTGCCCCCCTGCCCCTTGGAGGGTTCTGAGCCACTTCTGGGCATCATCCTGCGTGACTAGTCCTGCCACCTGCTCCGCTGTGCCCTCCATATAGTCAGCGACTTCTCCACTCCTGACTCCTCCTTCTGGTTCAGTGCTATGGGACAGTTTCTGCCAAGTCCCCATTGGTGGTTTGAATGAAAGTTTCCCTTTTTCAGGCACAGCAAAGCCCTCTCATTTGCACCAGGTATAGGAAGGCTAAGAGGGAGGCACCTATGTACCGATGCATACGAGTTTCCTCTTGCTGCTATAACAAAGCAACACAAGCTTAAAACAATGCAAATATCTTACAGTTGTGGAGGTCAGAAGTCCAACATGGGTCTCACTGAGTTAAAATCAATGTGTTGGCAGGCAGTGTTCCTTGGTGGAGGCTCAAGGAGAGAATTCATTTCCTTGCCTTTTCCAGCTTCTGGAGGCTGCCCACATTCCTTGGCTCCTGGCCCCCTTCCATCTTCAAAGCCAGATTAAATGCATTCTGCCTCTGCTTCTGTTGTCCCATCATCTTCTCTGCCTATCCTGCCTCCATCTTTCACTTACAGGGACCCTTGTGATTATATTGGGCCCATGTGGACAATTTGGGATAATGACTTTATCTTAAAATCCTTAATTTAATTAAGCTTGCAGAGTCCTTTTTGCCCTGTAAGGTAACACATTCACAGGTTCTGGGGATTAGGAGGTGAACATCTTCAGGAGACCGTTATTTTGCCCATCACCTATGTAATGGTCTATGTCTGACAAAACTCTGGAATTTTTTATTTTTATTGAAGTATAGTTGATTTTACAATATTTGGGTTAGTCTCAGGTGTACAGCAAAGCGATTCAGTTATACGTACATTTTTTCCAGATTCTTTCCCATTATACGTTATTGCAAGATACTGAATATGGTTAACTGTGCTATGCAGTAAATCCTTGTTGTTTATTTTATATATAAGTGTGTATCTGTTGTTGCTGTTAAGGCTGGAGTTCTGGCCCTGGTCCGATAGTTCATAGTGATGCATTGCATTCAAGGTCAAGGGAAGAGAGGATGAATTGACCTAGAGTCAAAGGATTGGAGGAATGAGCCTCCAAAATAAGTATAAAAAGACAAGGATAAGAGGGAATGGAAAGAAGAGAAAACAAAGGAGTGAGGCAAACCCAAGAAGAGTAGGTTAAGTTCATCTTTTGGTTGAGGAGCTTAGTGGAGTAATTTCCAAAGATTATTAACTAAATCAGTGGAATCCGAGTGTAACCCAAGGTCAGAGTCAGGGAGAAGTGCTGATTCCAGAAGGGAGAAGAACCTGTCTTCACCGAGATTGACAGAAACTCTCCATCCATGTTCGAGTGGCCGGTTGAGTGAAGTGAAAATAAGCAATGCTGTGTTCATGGTCATAAGCACAAAGACAGTCTTGCAGCCCCATTTCTGGGAAACAGAGAAGCCTACGAGCTAAAAAAGGAGTGTTATCAGGGAAGATTTAGAAGACCTTCATTCGTGAGGAAATGAGTGCCTGCATAACTGAACAGTGTGAAACTACACTCATAATTGAAGTCACTCTGTGCAGGTCATACCTGGAAATGCCTTTAGATTGTCGTCATATTTAATGCTGCACTTAAGTTGGCTGGGTACAGGGCCACCATTCCTGGAAGGGGAAAAGGTACAACTTCCAAAGATGAGAAACAGGCTGTAAAGCTGAGGGTGTGGACCTTTTTCCCTCCAGGTGGTGTCAGCAGGAAGTTGACCATAGGAAACAGTGCCAGCCACACAGCTGAAGGAAGATTATTTGGGGGAACAGGGGCAGCCTGTTTCATCCCAGGAACAGATATTCTTTTTAATGGATGATTAGTAAGGAAAACTGTTGTAGAAAGCCCAGCTTCAATATTAATGTAAGAATGTCAAAATTGGTCAGCCATTACTCATTTTTTTTATGAGTGTAATAACATACAGGATGTGCGCTTGTCAGTCAGTGGACATACCCTTTGGGTGTGGTGGGGGACTTGGCCACGCCTTGTGCATCGTAAACCCGTGGCTATGATTACGCCAGGCTGCAGGAACCTCTCTAGCATGCTGTACGTGTGTGCTTATGTTGCTTGTAAATTACATTTGTAGTTAAAAAGTGTGGCAGTGGTAATAAAACTCGCATTTCTAGGAAACTAAATGTAAATTTTAACTATATGGATAGGTTCTAATCTTTTACAACCCCAGTGACCTATATCAGGAATTTTGTGCTCCATCCAAAGGGAATGGCCAGCTCTCAGCTCCAGCCATTTGCTGCCATTAGGGGGAGAACAGGCAGCTTTGGCCAGATTTTAAGATTTCTTTTCAAGGTATCAGAAATATAGATTCTTCTGTGAAATATGCCAAATATTGAAAGATGAAAATGAAGTTTTGAAATTATCCTTAGTTCACTTTCGAGTTTATGACTTCTGCTATCAAGGAAACTAACTTGAGCATAATGGATTTGCACGCTTCTCGTCTCAGCTCTCATTTGATTGTTTTTTATCGATATATAGTCTAGGGATTTGTCTTCCTAGCTTACTGTTCTTGTATTTATCAATTTCCTTAGTGTTGACCAGTGGTTTTCAATCAGGGGCAATTATACCTCCAGGGGGGATATTTGGCAAAGTCTGAAAATATTTTTGGTTATCACAACTTGGAATGGGAGGATGCTACTGGCCTTTGGGGATTAGAGGGCCGGTAAATATTCTAAATATTCTGCATTTGTATTCTAAATATTCTGCATTTGTACATGACAGAACCCAGCAACAAAGAATTATCTGGCCCAAAGTGTCAGTAGTGATGCGGTTGAGAAACCCTGGTGGAGGCCATGTTTTTATCCCCATATATCCCTCCGTCCCTCCCTCCCTCCTTTCCGTCCTTCCTTCCTTCCTTCTTTCCTTTTTATCTTTCTTTTAAAGAACGTTTTTTCCAGATTCTCTCTGTTTTTCCCTCTTTCCATAATCTTATTCAGAACCTTTAGGTTGGTAGTTGTTATTTTCCAAATGCAGAAAAATAGTCTCATGGGAGTTTTTAAAAATGAAGAGTCCAGCCCCCACTTTTAGATATGCTGACATGCAGATCTGGGGTGGCCCAAGATTCTGCATCTGAAAAAGCTCCCGGGTGATTCTAAGGAAGACCATCCTTGGACCATTGTTTGGGAAGTAGTAGGATAATCTTTTTGTTCATAATCTCTGGCCCTATGCTTTTCTTAAGTTTTTAAATTCCTTATTAGGTGAACTTCTCAATTATATCCCGTTGCTTTTATTAATCCCTTAAGATATACATAGCTTTTAGTAATTATTTATACTTTGGGAAATAAGTAAATTTATATTTATGGACAAAGTTGAAAGTATATATAATCATATTTGGTCCTTATGAGTTATCCAAGTGGCTGGATAGTATAATTTATATCTTAGAGTTTTCCCCCCAAACTTCGTCTCGTCTCCATTTGTTGTCTTATACCATATGTCTTCCCCATAAGATGTTGGTTGATAGTGGTTCCTCGAAAGTAAAAGATTAAAAATTTGATTTTTAAACATATGAACCAGTCAAAAAAAAAAAAAAGACATGGACTATTATAGCTGAAAATGTTGAAAATAATCCACGTAAGTAATTTCTTAACCACACTGATGCATACAAAATGTTACAAAAGATTGAGTCTCAGGAGATACTAGTTTATGTTATATGCTTATTCCATGAAGGCAAAATGGTAAGGGCGGTTATAGGGTCCATAAGAGCTAATCCTCTAAATGCTGATTGGCACTTAGGAAAACTGCATGTTTATGCCCCTGCATGTACCAGCCTTCAGGGTCTTCAACTCATGTCTGACATTCTCCGTGTTATATTGTAATGTATTGAATTCAAATCACAGGGCTTTGATAGTCAGGTATTCAATGTCTTCTTGACATTTGTAACTAGGAGGCTATATGGCAATGATTGGGTCATTTATCAAGGACTGTTCTCTTGGTATGTTATTACCAAAACATAAATGTCTGTCTACACAGGTAAGACCACTCACAGCCATGTGTTGTCAGTATACTAACCAGCTTACCATCAAGAGTCATGGGTAACTTTGTTATCCAACTTTGATCACTTCTTACAATAATTCTGAAGAAACTATTTTTGAGAAAACTGGAGTTCCATTTTGATAGCATGTGCTTATGCCATACTAAACACATATCAAAGTGGTTGTCAGATAGCCTGAGGAGAGGATCTTAGCCTTTACCTCATAATTTTAATCAAATGCCTTCCAACCTACTATAAAATAAACATAAATAAGTGTCGCCTTGAGCAAATGTGTTTTCACACATTTCACTGAGGTCTTCCTGTATGAGAGCTCTGGAGGTGACACTGCTAAACCAGGCCACTGAACTTGAGATGGTGGGACTGAGAGTATATCCCACCTCTACCATCTGGAATCCTGAGCAAGCCAGTTCACCCTTTGGAACTTTGTTTCCCTCTATTTAAAATGAGATTAAACTTGCTATTTTGTGATGCCTCTTCTGGTTCTAGAAAGTTCTTTTAGGGTGTTCACAATCTCGGTAGCAGAATGTTGAATTGACAATGGTCATTTGAGGCAGAAGGATCACAGCTTTCCTCTGCATCCCCACCCGTTCCCCGGGAGTGTGTCAGGGTCAAGGGCAAGTACATTTCCCGTCATTCCAGCCACAGAACGGAACCCATGCTGATGTATCTGATTCAGTGATATTAATTGGGCGCTAAGATTAGGGATGCAGAGTGACTCTCTCCTGGATTCTGTCTCCAGAGTGTGGTTCTTCCATAAAGCTAAGGAGGAAAAAAGCTTCTTTTTGGCTTCTCCTTTGTTCATCTCTCTTTAGACTCTCTCAAGGTTAGAAGTGGCAGGCTACCTGCCCTCCATGACTGTACTTGGCTTGCTGCCTTTTGGAGGATGCCTGACCTGCCTTTGTCATCTGACTAAGGCTGGGCTGACCCTTGGCTGGAATTGTTTCCTCTAGGAAACTAGCCTAGCTCATTGGGGTTGGGGGTGAAACTTAACATCCTCTCTGTTTCCCTTAAAGACTTTGTTAGAGAATGGTGGCTGTAGTCATCACATTAAGAAGTAGAATCAGTTATAGAAGGTCAGCAAAGCATTCATTCATTTGTTTACTTGTACTTTCTTTCCCTTTGGTCAGTAAGCACTTACATAACACCTATAGTCTGCCATGCAATAGGAAGTGTAAACAAGTTCTAAGCACAAGAATCCAGAAATGAGGGTGTTCCCTGGTGGCCTACTGATTAGGATTCAGCACTTTCACTGCAGAGGCCTGGGTTCAGTCCCTCGTTGGGAACCATCCCGTATACAGTGTGGCATGGCACAGCCAAAAAAAAAAAAAAAAAATTCCAGAAATGAAACAAATTAGAGTGTTTGATTGTATTGGGCATGGTCTTATGATCTTTATTTTCCATAGTCGTATCTGTAAAGGGAGACTATTTGAATCTAAAAGAGAACTTCTGATTCTAACTCGGGCCCAAAGAAAATACCATTAAAGGGCAGAGATTCTCTAAAGGGAAGCTTACAGGCTTGTGTCATCCCCATTCAATTGTGGAAGTTAAAAATTATTACAGGAGTTAAAAATTGTTTTACCTGGTATGTGACTTAGAACCACATCATCCATTTGAAAATCATAGCATGAAGTTGGCCTTAACCCAAGTCAGCAGTGGAGAACTGACTCCTGGTCAAGGCATCTGCTCTGGGGTGACAGCCGTGGGCCACCCTGTGACTCTAGGCGAGGCTCTTCTAATACTAGCGAAGCCATCCGGGAAATCCATCATCAATGGCAGTGTCCACTCTTCAGAGCTGTGTGTAGGAGCGCTGACTTCACAACATGCTAGCAGACTTTGTTTTAAATGAAGGGAAACCTATCTTTGGAACAGAAGCAGAATTTTAATAGGAAAGTGGTGAACCGTATGTGAGAAGAAACAACTGGTTTTGTTTAATCTCTTTATTGTAAATGTGACTTTAAAAATTACTGATAGTGACTTAAATGTGAATTGTGGTCCCAAAGAAAAACTTGCAGCAGAAAGTTTTTCTATCTATAGGCCAGTTATCTATCTTTCTTGAACTACCTAAATCATCTCCAGAAGACAGCTCCTCTTCCAGCTTTGATGAAGAAGGGCTGACTCGTTTCCATCCACGTCTGTGGTTCAGTCTCATGTGAAAGAAAAATACAGAGAATCACTGAAAATAAAAGGACATTTAATGGTTCCTTCTTCTAAAAGTTTCTTTTTAACGAGTTAGCATCATATTCAGAACTTTCTTAAATTCTTTCTTGGACCTTTTATTTTAATGCAGCTAAATGCTATAAATTTGAAGAGTCCTTTGAAACCTACATGGAAAGCATATTCTTTTAAAGATGCTTTTGTTCAGCCTGCTGTGCTGAGCTAGGTTTGAGAGAGTCACCAAAAGCTTTGGAATTTACACTGTGGCAAAATACCAGACCAAAAAAGAGCAGTTTGTCTTCTCAGCGGAGCTGAGAGGTCAGACCTGGGCGTCGGCCCCACCCTGGCATGGCCGCGCTTGCCACCAGGCAGCTGGGAGGCCTCCTCCCCAGCAGTGACCTGCACCTGCCAACACCAGACATCATCAAAGGGCCTCAAGATGTTCCAGCGCGAACCCCGTGCGCAAAGAGAGGCTGGAATGAAAACACGAGAAGGGAATGCAAGAGAATCACTTATTTAAAAAAGGCCATTTGGTTTGGCTCAGCTGTTTCTGGGAGTTTCCAGTCCAGTTCTGCCTGTATCCTGAAGAGATCCCAGCCTAGAAAAATAAATTTTTTTTCAAGTCCATGCATCACTGGCTACTGTTAATTCTCCGACTCATTCTGATCGTGTCAGTGGAATAAAACGTGGAGTAATATTTATTGAAAATGCATAAAAGCTGTCAACATTGACGTTTTTCTTTTTCCTCAGGCCTGTTTAATTTTTGCCCCCAACTTAAGTGGCAGCCTGTTAACTTATTACCATGTCCTTCTTCTACCCGTTCTTTTTTATATTAGCGTTAGTTCTTAACGTGAGGATTTTTTCAAATTCTGCTGGCCTGCTTTGTCTTGTTGCATTTGTAAAACGTTCTTAATACTAGAGTGATGATACTCAGAAACACAGAATATTCTCTGTGTTATACCCGTTGTGAAAAATTGTGAAAAATGTTTTTGTATCAATTTATGGGATTATTATTTTATATTTGGTTATCTGCTTCACCAGTTCTTTTTCTTCCAAAGCAGTTTTAATCATGTTTAATCATTCCATTATAATCTCAGCATTGGTAGTCTCAACTAAAACCAGTTTACTTTTCAGATAAATAAGGTAAAGCAGTACTTATAATTTGATTAAAATTAAGATGACTTTATATAACATTGCTGTTAAATAATAATTCTTGAAAGAATAATTATAATGTACCTCTAAGTAATTAGTTTGTAGGAAGAATATTGAGCTAAGAGGGATGAACTATTTTGAAGAAAATTGGTACTGGAGGTAAAACTGTTCTATATCTATATTTCTTCATTTCACTCCATGGTTTTTTATGTCTTATGTACACAAATACTAATCATTAAAATTTTTCTCAAATTTAGTTTAGGCAAATTCCTAGGTTGCTTTAGAGTTCTTGGACGCTTCCAAATTGTAAGGTCAATTGTAAGGCTACAATGAACGGGTCCAAGGTGAGGAAACCATTGCAGTAAAGTAGCAGCAAATGCCAAGAGAGAATAACAGGATAATTGAAACATACTTAAAAAATGATGTGCAGATAAACGTTCATGCATTATATTTTATATGTTCTTTGAGAGCTTATGGAAGGAATCTTCCATTGAAATTTTTATAAAGAAAAATGGCATCAGCCAGTGTAAATACCCTCTTAATATAGCTGTTGGGTAAAGTCTTATCTTTTTCCTATATAATATTGCTTAAGGTAGGTCCTGCCCAGCCAACTTGCCAGTGTGAGGCAGTGTGCTCGGGACCGTTCCTGTGGGTTTTCTGCCCAGCGTGTGCCTTAGCATCTGACCAGTTGTTTTTGGCCTGAGCCTATGGGGGGTCACGCCAGGACTGGGGGAGGCACAGTAAATTAAGCTGGGTGTTGTAGTCTGTTTCCAGGTCACTGCCTTTTGCCTCTTTTTCATACTTTGTTCACCCCTAGACCTTGTTAGAACAATCATGTTTCTTCATAAAACATTCTTAATGAGACTCTTTACCTTGCATACCCAATGAGACCATAATAAATTCCTGTAATAAATTCTCTGCTCAAAAAAATGCCAAGGCAAGAACTCTTGGAGCTCTTAAAGAATTAACTTTTTAACTGAGAAAAGGACCTTTTGCTGGGTGGCCACAGCTATCATAGTGCTCTTTTCTTAGTTTATGTAGATTGTAAAACTAGAGGGAGCTTTTCTGTCTTCCTTTTGCTTATTTGCTTGTGTTTTGTTTTACATACACACATACATCAATCTTGAGCTCAGTATTGTTATTCCCAAGAATAAGATTTTACAAAGCAGAAAAGTTATCTGTGTTTTCTGAAGAATGCTCATTTGATTTTTTTTTAAATCTTTATTGGAGTACAGTTGCTTTACAGTATTGTGTTTCTGCTGTACAACAAAGTGAATCAGCTATATGTATACATATATCCCCATATCCCCTCGCTCTGGAGCCTCCCTCCCAACCTCCCTTGTCCCACCCCTTGAGGTCTTCACAAAGCATGGAGCTGATCTCCCTGTGCTCTGTAGTAGCTTCCCACTAGTCATCTATTTTACGTTTGGTAGTGTGCATATGTCAATGCTACTCTCTCACTACCTCCCAGCTTCCCCTCCCCCCCCGCCCCCAGTGTCCTCAAGTCTGTTCTCTACGTCTGCATCTCTATTCCTGCCCTGCCACTAGGTTCATCAGTACCATTTGTCTAGATACCATATAGATGCGTTAGCATACAGTATTTGTTTTTCTCTTTCTGATTTACTTCACTCTTAATGACAGACTCTACATCCATCCACCTCGCTACCAATAGCTCAATTTCATTCCTTTTTATGGCTGAGTAATACTCCATTGTCTATATGTACCACATCTTCTTTATCCATTCATCTGCTGATGGACATTTAGGTTGCTTCCATGTCCTGGCTATTGTAAATAATGCTGCAGTGAACATTGTGGTACCTGTGTCTTTTTTGAATTATGGTTTTTTCTGGGTATATGCCCAGTAGTGGGATTGCTTTTAAAAATATATTTATTCAAAGAACTCAGCTATCAGTTGCAATGGAACTTAGGAACTTCATTTTTTAACCTCAAGAATTCTGTTTTATTGATGATGCAGAAATAAAGTAAGATCATACATAAAGTTTAAACTAATACTTATAAAAGATGCCATTTGGATTTGTACATTGACTCCATGTACTAGAATCCATCTCTACTAACCATTTCAATAGTCTTGAACATAAGAACTTTATTTTTAATCAGAAGTAGTAAGTTCTTCCTCCAATAAGTCCTGTTTTTTAATACAGACTGGTTTGATTTCGGCCTCCTTTGATTTCTCCTGCCATCAGAGTTAAGGTGTCAAAACAAGGAGAAAAAGCAAAAAGACTGGCTTATCTGCTGCAGCAGCAACCCTCAAGGACACAGAAATTGACTGTCCTGCCCAGGGAATTAGGCGAGAAAGCATCCCGTGTATTGGTACAGGTTGTTCTATGTCTCCCATTAAAAAAAGCTGCTGATCTCTTTGCTAGAGATGATCCAACGGCAACCTCGCTGATAGTCTAGAAAAGTCATTCAGGCTGTAAGTCCTTTTCATAACCCTTTGACCTCCTGATCTGTTGCCCTCTGCATATGCGATAGGGTTTCTCTGTTCTCTTTTTCTATGACTTGACAAAAATTCACCTTCTCCTAACTCTGCCACCCTAACCACATACCATCCTTGTGACCCTGTACAAACCACTGTACCTCTGTGTACAGTGGTGCTAACAATAGTACCTACCTCACAGGGCACTTATGAGGATTAAGTGGGATAATTTTTTCAAAAGATGCTATCATGCTAGACATACAGTTTCTCAATTGACCATAGCTCTTTACTGTGAACTCTTTCCCCCACTTAAAAAAAAATTAGATAATCTCAGGATTAGGAGAAACCACAGAGCCCATTTTCAATACAGACCTGAACAAATAGTTCTGTACCTTACATGGTAAAAGTTAAAAAAAAAGGGGGGGGGGGCATGTGAACGCTGGGGGTAGGGTAAAAGGAAGCATATATAACTTTAGGGTTTTTTTCCATGGCACTGGACGTTCTCCCAAGCCTGCATCCAGCAATCACAGTATTTGCCCTTGGAGTATATTTTGGAAAAATACTGCTAAAATTATCTCTTGCCACACTTACAAGTGTAAGGGATTTATTCCTGTTTTTCAGACAAATATGAGCCAGAGAAGTTCCCCTCAGACACACGGAAGCCTGGAATGTACATGGGAGGTCGTATTTCCTTCCCTCGTATGGCCACTGGGTCTCGATAACTCATTTCATCATCCTTCTCCCACAGGGCATAACTGCGCTCAGGCAAGCAGGGAACCTGCCTGCCTATTAGTTCAGAGTTTTTAGAAAAGAATATTACATGTTCTTGCCGGTCATGCATTCCAGGCTCTCTCCATAACACATTCCAGAAAACTTGGAGGAAATTCTCCTGATGTCTCATCTAAATCCCTGCTTCTGCCCTTTAAACCCTTTAGATCTTATCTTGACCTCAGTGGAAATAGAAAGTAGATGCTCACCGTGATTTGGCAAATGGCTTGTCAAGTTTTTGAAATTGCTATTTGGTTTCTTATATGCCTCATTTTCTATTCTAGAATAACGTCAATCCCAGTCTTTTTCACTTTTTTTTGCCCCCTAAGCGTTTTTGGTCCAAAGCCTGTGGATGGAGCCTTTGTCATTTTGTTGCTCAGTTCTGATACTCTCAGGTGTATATCAGCACAGCAGTGGCAAGGCTCAGGTAGGGGGTGTTCCGTGTAATAAATCCACTGTCCACCGCACCTGGCCATGAGGCGCAGGCTGCCTCCGTCCCCCCACCACTGCCTGTGGTTCTTTAGAAGTGATGCCAGAAGGAGTTTTGGAATTACAGTGGCGCAGCCCACTACCACTCAATCCATTACCATTCTCTCTTGTCTTAATACAAAACCAGCAAAGGTTTCGGTGGAAGAAATCTCTGGAAACTTTCTCCATTACCCAGAGCCATCACCAAGAGGCTTGCTGTTTGCTGCTCTTCTGAGACATTCTGTTTGCTCCTCTTCTGAGACCCTTGCTTGGTTTAATGCAGTCCCGGTCTGGCCAGACCTCAAAGACATGCTGCCTTAGCTTTAAAGCTCTGGCCAGAGTTGGAACCCTCCCCCTGACACATCCTTCCATGTACAAACATTCCTGAGCCTGACTGGCAGTAAAAGAAAAAAAGGGAGGAGAAAATGTTGCTAAGTATTAGAGGAGGGAAAAAAAGAGTATAATTACCAAAAATATAAATACCAACAGTCATGTTAATCGGCCGTCTAGCCCAAGAAGTATCTCACGGGCAGCTGCTGGCTTCGCCCCTTTCTGAATCCCCGACTCCAATGGGGAAGGTATCAGAAGGTGTCACCAGGGGGTTGTCTTCCGGAACCTTGTCACTGTCTCTGCAAAAGCAGCGGACCCCTATTCTATCTCCATCAGATTCCCTGGAGTCTCTGCTCAGATTTGGCTTCTGGTCTGAGGGACTCTCCTTTCAAGGTGGTCAGTGGTGCTTCACAGCAGGTGGTTCCCCACACAGGGAAGTGACTGTTCCATGTGGGCCCTCAGTGTCATTTGAATCACACCAAAAGCAAACCAGGATGCGGTACAGTTAACACAGAGGGATACAAGAAGGCGGAGGCGCTCATAGAAAGATAAACCAGTGTCTCCCTGCCACTGTTGACTCACCACATGTATAGCCAGGAAGAGTGACGCCAGACTTACCATAGCCCACTTTATAAACCTGATTGCTTTCTTATGTATGGATCCAGCTGCCCTGAGATTGTAAGCTCTTGCCTGGGCTCAGGTCTTCCTCTTCGTTGCACTGCTCACAAAACCTGGACACTTTCTACACAATGGGTGAATGTTAGTTACTTGCTAAGTTGTAGATAAATGCATTCAAATGTATTCTGTAACAATAGCAACAAAATTATGTTTGTTATAGATATGAGAGATACCTTTGGTTATCTCTATACACACATTAAAATGTAATCTATGGAGATCCACTAATCTGGAATGTCTTTCTCCCCCGCAGATTTATTGAGGTTATGATTGACAAAAAATGATATATACTTAACATGGACAGTGTGGTATTGTGATACCAGTATACCTGTGTGATGATTACCACAATAGAGCTAATTAAAGTGCCCTTCACATGGTTACCATTGTGTGTGTGTGCGTGTGGCGGGCCGGGGAGGGGTATGGAATGTCCTAAAGTGGTCCAAGGTTGGGTTTGAGTTTGCCTTAGCATGTTTTTTATGCTAATAAAATCAATATTGCCTATTAATTTGCTAAATTAGGTATGTTAATGTGAGAATGTTTAGGGATACTTTTTAAAACATCCAGTGTTCAAGTTCCTTAACCACTCAAGGAGATGTATGAATAATTGGAATGCCATTTCCTTATCAATTGAGAAGCTAACTATTTATTCACAAAGCAATGTGCCTCTGACCCTCGCCCAGTTCTGTTAGTGTGTATGGCCTTGAGAACCATACATGCTCTTTTTCCTATTAGTAAAAGTGAGAGCGGTTTTGCTGCAAAACCGGTTAAATCTGTGGGAAGGTGGCATTCCTTCCTTTGATCTCATGACACAAAAACACTTGGTTGTTCCCCTAACTCTCAGTGTCTTCCTCCCCTGGCAGGAGAAAGGGAGAAGTCATGCAGATAAAGGGAACGAGGAAAACAAGAAAGCATGATTAGGAGGAAAGTGGCAAGAGAAATGGTCTGTGAAAGAAAGATGCTGGGGTGAATGCTGTTATTGTCCTGTGGGTTTAAACCAGTAATTACATTTGGCCTGGAACAGAAAAATACATGTTTTCATATATAACTTCAATATATCCTCTCTAATATTTACTGCCAAAGCCTAAAATTTCAAGACGTGACATGCAGTATTTCTAACATGACAGAATTCTCACTTTACATCTTTCCAGTGAAATATTGTGGTTGAAAAAGCTCCCCATCAGTCTTTCATTCTAATCCAGATTGGAAAAAAAAGGAGTTGGCCCAGTGACCCGTCTCTAAGTCTAAAGAATCTATAATTGAACACACTTGAGAAAGATAGTGATGAAAGTACTGCATCTCATCGTTTTACTGGGGGATGCAGAAGCAACATATGTCATTCTTAGCTGGCTGTCATTCTGCCACACCGGTAGTTTGTCCAAAGGGTAGGTAGCAGACCAGGTTGGCATCAGGAGGTAGAGCAAACCAACAAGGAAGTCAGGCCATGTTTCAGGGCCTTTGTGAATCTTGAGACCCCATCAGGAATTCCACCAGATGCTTCCTGCTTCCTGTTCTGTTTATCAGTCTGCATGGGAAGCAGGGCCTCCCCTTTGGGCAGCTCCTGAGGGAACAGTTCATGGGGAATCTATGCATTCTGTCCCCTGGCAGAGCCAGGAGAAAGTGCCTGCCAAGATACTGCTAGTCATTAAGGACTTGGCACCTGGGGGCGGCTGCTAAGCATACACTGTTACTGTGACATCCAGGAAGAACAAGGGAAATTCCTCCAGGCTCACCTGGGACTGGGAGACGTTCACAGTCATGTTAATACACACACACACACACACCCTGCCACTGTTGCTGGCAGGTCTCTGGGCCACCTGGGAACATGAGTTCCGAAGCCCAAAGGCCATTAACTCCATGTTAATTTAGTAAGGTGGTAGGTAGTGATAAGACCCCTAATTTATGTTCACGGATGCTTTGGATAATGGGAACATGCTCATTAAGTATCTTTGGCCAGAGATTTTCCTGTGTAATTAGTACACATCTTAATTATACACTCAGATTCAAAGCTGGTGCTAATCTTAAAGTATATAAAAAAAAAACAAATTAGATAAAGAGAAAAGGATTAGAAGAGAGACTGCACAGCATGGAGGTTAAGAGTGTGGGCTCTGAGCCATGGCCCAATTCAATATCTAGCCCTGGTGTTTACCAGCCCTGCAGCCTTGAAGAAGTACTTCCTGTCTCTGTGCACCTGTGAAATGGAAATAATATTGCCTAATCGTAGGGTCATGGTGAGCACTGGAATGCTTAAGACCACTAGAAATTGTTTTGGACTGTGCTTGACGCATAAGTGCTCAATAAATTGAACTTGTTTTAGCTGTGGCATTTTCAGAGTCATAACTCTACAAGTAGATCATTACACAGTAGAAATTTTGAAAAGCAATAACTCAGAAATTTTATCCTAAAATCTCAAACTTGCCTACATTTCCTGAACAGAAGTAAATTAATACTTCATATATGTAGTAGTTTTTATTTAAATGTATTACAATTTCAAAATGAAATACATTTTGTCAACAAACATTTATCAAGTAGGCATAAGTATCATGGAAAGTGATGTTACAGGAATACATAAGACATTAACAACTTTCAGGAGCTTTAATTTTAGAAGATGGCATGTGTTAGTATAAAATTTTCAAGCATTTTAGGAGGACTACTTTGAGTAATGTGAGTATTATGTAACTGTACTCTTTTAGAAAGATACTGGATGACTACACTTGGCTGAAGAATCTGCACACTGAAAATATTTATTTTCTTGAACTATTTAAGGAAATGTAAATAACTACTCAGTTCCAAGTGTCCCACATATATTCATAAAATCACAGCATAAAATTAAATGTAGCTGAAATGCTAAACCTTATATTGATAATCTTCTCAATAGGTTCTGCTACAGGCCACAGCCTTGTGTATAAATGCTAAAGAAAATATTAAGCATTCTTCTGCATGATATTTCATAACATTGACCTTAAATCAGCCACAATAGACACAGCATTATAGATCAAAGGCCTAAAACAAGTATGAATTTTATAATTAATTTGCAGGCAAATATCACTTTTAATAAAATTTGAGACTATCACCCTTGGCTATTTCTCATCAATTAAATGATAGTTATCATCAAATGTAGTCTTATAAGGGATAAGGACATTTTAATGAACGGGAGTAGTTTTAATATCTGCGAAATTATGTGAAAGGATGGAAGTAACATTGAAGCACCATTTCAGATGTTAGTGATAGTTTTCAGCATTGTTTCTGGTTTTCTTACTCATTGAGCCCTCTGTGAGATAGGAGAGGGAAACCCTATCATTCTCATTTTTTGGTTGAATCAGTTGAGGCTTAGAGAAAAGTTTCTGTGACACAGGGGCAGTTAGTTCCAAGTATCTGTTTCCCCAAATGACTAATCTGTGCTATTGAGGATTTTCTCAAGCTCTTATAAGATATAGTCATCCATTGACCAGCATTTGAGATCATCTGCATGTTTGATTCTTTTCTTCTCCTCTTCTATTTTGTTTTTGTTTTTGGCTGTGTTGGGTCTTAGTTGCGGCTCACAGGATCTTCCATTGTAGCGCCTGGGCTTCTCTCTAGTTATGGTGTGTGGGCTCTTTAGGTGCAGCACCGGTTCTCTACTTGTGGCAGTCGGGCTCCAGAGCATACGGGCTCAGTAGTTGCGGCACACTGGCTCTCTAGTTGTGACACATGAGCTCTAGAGAACGCAGGCTTAGTCACCCCACAGCACGTGGAATCTTAGTTCCGCAACAAGGGATTGAACCTGCGTCCCTTGTATTGGAAGGCAAATTCTTAACCACTGGACCATCAGGGAAGTCCCCTCCTCTGTTTTGCCTAGTTTTTGAGGTATTTAGTGATTATGTTTTCTTTAATTCTTTCACTCATTCATTCATCAGAAGCATCTTGGTACCCTACTGTATGCTCAGCACTGCTGAGCGGTACTTTGTCAACCGTTCCCGTTATTATGTATGAATAGGATACATCTGCTTTTCATTCAGACAATTCTAAAACTCAGGTTTTTCTGCCTCTTTTATTGAAGGAGGAGGTCCATGAGAAATGAAATCATCTGAAATAAGTGAATTTTTTAATTATTTTGCTAATTTCAAACTCCTTAAAGATAGGAATTATATCTTGTTCATCTCTTAGCACAATTCCAGTGTTTAATGACTGTGTGGTAGATATGTCTGTTGTTGGATAGTGGCTTGTCTTTTATCTGAATCAGTGTTTCTGTGATGAAAGTCGTAAATATATTAATGCCCATACTTATAAGCAGGAATGGTCATTTTGAAAATCAGGTTAATTGCTGTGGCATAGCCCTACTCTATGTTAAATTTGTATCCTGTAAGTTCCCCACACATGTTAGAACTAAGTTGAAGGTGTCTGGTACTTCAAAAATTTTTTAATGAATTCCTCAATAAAATGGAAAACCTTACAGTTGCAAAGTAAGTTATTACCATAGCTCTAAACTCAGTTTGGCACTTCTGAGCTTTCTCTGTCCTTTATCCATTTATTCATTCATTCACCCATCTTCCCCATTATCTGTCCATCTCCCCATCCACTCCACCCACCTGCCATCCATCCCCCAGTCCTCCCATCTACCTCCCAATACTCCCTTCCACCTCCCCAGTCTTTCTTTTCCCCTATCTATTGTAAGAGCCCTCAAGAGAAATGTGAACGATAAATAGTTGCTATTATACTATTCAGAATAGCCAAGACATGGAAACAACCTAAATGTCCATCGATAGGTGAATGGATAAAGAAGATGTGGTCCGTATATGCAGTAGAGTATTACTCAGTCATAGAAAAGAATGAAATAATGCCATTTGTAGCAACGTGGATGGACCTAGAGATTATCATACTAAGCGAAGTAAATCAGACAAAGACAAATACCATGATATCACTTACATGTGGAATCTAAAATATGATACAAATGAACTTATCTATGAAACAGAAACAGACTCACAGACATAGAGAACAGACTTGTGATTGCCAAGGGGGAGGGAAGATGGGGGAGGGAAGTATTCAGAGTTAGGGATTAGCAGATGCACACGATTGTACATAGGATGGATAAACAACAAGGTCCCACTGTATAGCACAGGGAACTGTATTCAATATCCTGTGATACACCATAATGGAAAAGAATATGAAATATATATATATGTATATATCTGAGTCACTTTGCTGTACAGCAGAAATTAACACAACATTGTAAATCAACCGTTCTTCAATAAAAAAATTTTAAAAAAGCAGTTGCTGTGAAAGTTTATACTGATTCTTTGGTTTTATGAAGAACACACTCTTTATTGTCCAAAATGTGGTACTTTTAGGAGTAAACAGTGCACCTACTAATAATCGTGCTGGGGAACAAGCATAAACCAGAACTGTTCTGGGTAAATCAGAGCATGGTCACTTGTACATCATTCCCCTAAAAATCTAAAGTGGTATTCCTGTAGAGTATTGTGATATCTTTTAGTTATAGGCTATATGACATGTGAATTGTTTATAGTAAGAATATAGAGTAGGAGAGATTTTTAAAGATTGTGTCTGTGCATTGTTATCAGTCACAGCTGCATTTTTTAATAGCATTAATTCCTGTACGTTTACTACTTAGCGCTACAATTTGGAATCATCCAGAGATCTCATTTCTTCCCTTCTGTTGCCTTGCTTTGGGGTTGATTGAGCTCCCATTCGTTCAGTGGAAATCTGTAAATCACTTTGTGTAGGCATAGCGTTTAGCAGGGTTCCATGAGGGCTGTAAAAGAAGAGCAACACCCAATATTTCTGTGTCAGCAGTCAGCAGTGGAGCCAGGGACATTGGTCTAACAGGACGTGCACAAAATAACTACTCTGAGTAAGCAAGTGCTTGCACATGGACCTCAACAGGAAGAGTAAGTGGTAGAGAAGCACCAAAGAGGTTTAAGTAAAGGGCCAGGGAGAGCTAATTAGAGGGAGCCGAGACAGCACTGAGACAATAAGCTCCATCAGGCGAGTCTAGCCCTTGTTGCCAACTCTTTGGTGGGTAATAGGTGGGAATTACTGGCTTATATAAGATTTAGTTGAGGCATATGTAACTTATCAGCATCTGAAGTAGCTGATCCTTCCTCTGAGCTCTGAACTCTATTTTACATATACTAAGTGTGTAATCTTGGACAGCTTTCCTGACCCATCTGATCTGTTTCCTCTTTATAAAATGAGAATGGTAATAGTGCCTAGTCATAAAATTGTTAAAGTGGTTAATTTATAGAAAGCATTTAGGACAGTGCCTGGTATCAGAAAAATATTGAAAATCAGAAAAATATTGAAAAGGGTCTCATTACCCTACTAGTATAAGACATCCTTAGAGGAAAAGTATGCTTTAGTCAATGTAAGTCAGTATTTGATTGCAATTTACCTCATGTAAGGTATGCCAAACATAATCTTTTTTTAATTCTTTCTTTTTGTATGGTGCTATTTATTTATTTATTATTTAATTCCGGTTTTATTGAGACAGTAATCAACATATAGCACTCTATTAGTTTAAAGTGTACAGCATAATGATTTGACTTACTTACATTATGAAACGATTATCCCAGTTTAGTGAACATTCATCATCTCATATGGACACAAAATGAAAGAAATGGAATTTTTTTCTCGTAATGCAAACTCTTAAGATGTCCTCTTTCAGCAACATTTGTGTATAACATACAGAAGTGTTGTGCTTTATATGATACCATGCTAAACATCATCTTAATTTGCCCCTGTGGTTTCTGTATTTATTTATTTATTTTACAGCTCGAAAGTCCAAGAAGTTGGGCAAGTTAAAAGGCATTCACGAGGAACAGGCGCAGCCCCCGCCCCCACCCCCACCCCCCCAGAGCCCAGAAGAAGGAACGACATACATCGCTCCCGCGCAGGAGCCCTCAGTCAACTCGGCGCTGGTTCCTCAGCTCGCCACGATTTCCCGTGCACTCACACCTTCCCCTTCTATGGTCCTTGAAACCATCGAACCTGAGATTGTGTATGCAGGCTATGACAGCTCCAAACCAGATACCGCCGAAAATCTGCTCTCCACCCTAAACCGCTTAGCAGGCAAACAGATGATCCAGGTCGTGAAGTGGGCGAAGGTAATTCCAGGTAGGATGGCCTCACGTTGCAGGGTCTGCATTCCTGAACTGGCCACGTCAGGGCAACAAAGTGTACCATATGCAGCAGTGCATTGAGTTCGCTTTCTATGTATTCCTGACACCCGATTTTTTACTCAACGTCCAGTGCATCAAGTGTGTAGAAAAAAACCTGGTGAATGTGCTCATTTCTCTTGAGAAGTTAGAGTTAAGGGTTCTGTTATTAATAGAACATATGCATTTCTTATGTGGAGGATTGAAATGGAAGATTTCATCCCAGTAATGTTAATAAGGTAAAATACATTCCAGTTGTCAAAGCATGAACTGGGCCCATTTTGAGCAGCTTATAATCAGGGCTAATCTAAGTCTAGACCAGCTAAATCAAAACACATACACACTACTATATGTAAAACAGATAACTAATAAGGACCTATTGTATATCACAGGAACTCTACTCAATACTCTGTAATGACCTATATGGGAAAAGGAATCTAAAAAAGTGGATATATGCATATGCATATATATATATATATATATACACATATATATATATGATTCATTTTGCTGTGCAGCAGAAACCAACACAACATTGTAAATCAACTATACTCCCATAAAAATTAATTTTAAAAAAAGACCTGTCAAGTAAGCTATAGGGGCCTCTGAAAGTGTCTCTCTGAAAATATCATCTTACCTCCAGCACCCCTTAAATTGTCCTTGAAATTCCTACTTTAGTCATTTTTTATGCTCTAGAATTTTACTAATAAGGCCCCTATTAATCTATAGAAATAGCACTTAGAATTGCAATCATACTGTCCCAGTTCATTAATCCAAAGCAATTTCTTAAATGACCTGTGGTCAACCAGCAGCTCTAAGACTGGGGAAAGCTCTGATGACTGATGCTTTGAAGGGGACCTTGCCCAGGTGAAACTATACAAACAGGAGAATACCCTGGTGCCCTGGGAGTACAGAGGGTGAGAAAAGAAACAAAAGAAGGGCTTGAGGCCCAGAAAGGAAGACTGTGGATGAGGGAGGACAGGCATCAAGAATGCTTATTCTGCCTCAAATGTTTGTTGAAGTCTGGCATTATCCCAGATTAGGGGAAGCAAGGAATAAGGCTTTTTCAATCACTGCAAGCTCATGAAAGCGAAAATCTTCCACCAGAATTGCAGATATGTGGGCGTTGACAGTCATTAAATTATCTTTTATTTTAAAGTTATTCATTGGGAGTAAGATGAAACAAGTGGTACAGGTTGACACCAATTCTTTCCATCTAACTAAGGGTTGTAGACCACCATCCACAGTGCAACTCCCAGAACATCTTAGTCTTCTTTGCCCTGGCAGTTTACCCTCATTGAGAATTTAGGGTGAATTTAACCTGAAATGTTGAACAGGGCCAGACCCATGGTAGGTGCTCAATAAATAACTGTGGAATTGATAGAAAGGGAGCTATTTGGGGTTAACTTAAGAAGCTTCTTCCTGGAACGTGCTTAAATGCTAAGTGTATTTCTGTGATGAATTGTTCTGTTCTTCAGGATTTAAAAACCTGCCTCTCGAGGACCAAATTACCCTCATCCAGTATTCTTGGATGTGTCTGTCATCATTTGCCTTGAGCTGGAGATCATACAAACATACGAACAGCCAATTTCTCTATTTTGCACCAGACCTAGTCTTTAATGAGTAAGTACCTATTAATTAATTAACCTTCATAAAATAAACTGAAGAGTTATTCATTATGCTTTTTTATATGATCTCTAAACAGATGTACCTTTGTGAAAGAATCCACTGATACATTTTTAAGAGTTAAAAAGCTATCATTCGAGAACTTAAAAATTACTTTTTTACAAAATTATAATGTGCATATCTGAGTATACATAAATCAGTGTATACAGATCTCACATAATAGTATGTGGGAATTGTCCCAAAGAAAGACAATCCAATTGACTCCCAAAAGTTGATTGGTACAAAGCCACAATTAATAGAAAACAGTCTCATTTGGTATCTACTCCAGTTGGGGAGACTGTCTAATTTCTAGGAAATGTGAATGTATAAAATGCCAGTTTTTGAACGTATTCATATAATGATTCTTTTGTTAACAGTATACAGCTGCTCAATGTGTTTTCATGACAGTCATAATTACCCTTCTTTGCGATCATAAGAGAAGCCAAAATGTTATTTTGTAGTGAAACATTTTTAGTTTTATGATGCATTTTAAAAAGATTGAAAGAATTGTAATAGATTTTTCCTTGGCCGTGAATTCCTCCCTATGCTAAGTTTACATTTTAATATTGTTTGCATTCTACATTAGCACATCTCGTTCATGTTTATATCCAGCCATGCTTCTTTGTAATTGTCGGGTCAAGAAATACTTAAAATAAAAAGGAACATTTGAATGGTGATAGTAACCATAGCCATAGTCTAACAGATGGCTGTCTCTAGAGATATGAAAATAGGGGTTTTTCAGTGGGGAAGGAAGCAGATGAGAAATAGATTAGTGATAAAAGAGAAAAGTGACAAGAAAGATACAAAGCGGACATGTAGTGCCAAGATACCTAAATTGTCCCTGTGGTAGTTTCCCTGAGAGTGTCACTTCACCCAAATACAGTGGACTGTGGAGGCAGTTTTAGCCCAGGATAAATGAAGAGCATCAGCTGTTGGTTCTTGGGATGACCGTTCTTTTGGCAATTAGTCAGAACAAATAATTCCACTAGTGCATAAATTTTCACCAAAAGCATGAAGTGAGGCCAAACAGCTGACATGCACATTTTAATTTATTTGTTTTCCTCAATAATCAGCTGATATTATTAAATAGTAAGCCTGTTTTTAAATATGGTCTATAAACCAAAAGGAAAAAATATTTGGGTTCCCTGGCTGTCCAGTGGTTAGGACTCTGTTTCCACTGCCGCGGGCCCAGGTTCAGTCCCCGGTTGGGGAACTGAGATCCCGCAGGCTGCTCCATGTGGCCAATAAAAGAAAGGGAAACACATTAAGGTGGGTCTTTGTTTTAAGAGGACATGTGGGTAAATGAGAATCTCTGTTAGTGCCATCCCGAGTGTCTCCTTTAGGTTTTGTTTTAACAGAAGATTCAAGTGGAAAAAAAAAAGAGTGGATATGTGAATGTGTATAACTGACTCACTTTGCTGTACACCTGAAACTCACACATTGTAAATCAACTCTACTCCAATAAAAAATTTAAAAAAAAAAAGATTCAAGTGACCCATTTAATCTTATTCAGTGATTCTGTTGATTCTTTGTCATAAAATATGTATAATATAAAATTTTCCACTTTAACCATTTTTAGTGCACAATTCAGTAGCATTAATTGCATTGACATTGTGATACCACCACCATCACTCTCCATCTCCAGTACTTTTCTCATCCTCCCAAAGAGACACTCTGGACCAGTTAAGTGGTAACTCAGCATCCTCCTTTCCCCTAAAGCCCTGATAACCTCTGGTGTATGAATTTGCCTCTTCTAGATAAATGGAACCATATAATACGTGTCCTTTTTTGTCTGGCTTATTTCACTTAGCATAATGTTCTCAAGGTTCATCCTTATTGTAGCATTTATTAGAATTTCATTTCACTACTGAATAATATTCCGTTGTACGTATGTAGACTTGACCTCATTGTTCGCAGATTTCATTTGTGCTTTGCCCTTCTGGCACATTTATTTGTAACCCCAAAGTCAGCATTTGCAGCACAGAGCGCATAAGTTTGAGGTACCCAGCATGTACATTTCAGCTGAGACTCTGCCTTTTTGTTTCAGCTCTCATATTGCACACAAGTGTCTTTTCCATGGTCTATTTAGTGCCACATTTTTTGCTTTGTTGTGCTTTCTGCTGGTGATTTCACTATTTAAAATGACCCCCAGGCAGAGTGCTGGAGTGCTGTCTAGTTCCTAAATGCAAGAAGGCTATGATGTGCCTTAGGAAAAAAATACAGGTGTTAGGTAAGCTTCTTTCAGACACGAGTGACAGTGATGTTGGCTGTGAGTTCAATGTTAATGAATCCATAATATATGTTAATAAGGTGTCTTTAAACAGAAATACACGTAAAACAAGATTATGTATAAACGAATTGATGAAAATATGATGATCAGTAGCCCCCAGGAACCTCACCCTCTATGTCTCCTTGGAGGAACAGCTCAGTATTAGCTAATTTAGTGTCTACTCCAACTTTGTAGAATATGGTTACTGTGTTTTTACCAAATAAAAAGAATTGATCACATTTTGTTTATCCAGTCACGGGCGCTTGGGTGGTTTCCACCTTTGGCTGTCGTGAATAATGCTGCTATAAACATTTGTTTATAAGTATCTGTTTGAGTCCCTGCTTTCATTGCTTTTGGATGTATACTCAGGAGTGGAATTACTGGGGTATATGGTAATTTTGCTTGTAACTTTTGAGGAACCATTGAACTGTTTTCCACAGCAGTTGCACAATTTTACATTCCCACCAGCAGTGTACAAGTTAAAAGAGTAGCAAGAGTTCCAATTTCACCATCCTTGCTAACACTTATTTTCTGGGTTGTTTTGTCTTGTTTTTTATTTTTTTAGTAGCTATACTAGTAGGTATGAAGTATTTGTGGATTTTTTTGTTTTCATTGAAATATATTTGTCATATAACATATAAATTAACATGTAAATATACATGTTCTTTGATACATTGTATGTAATATGATTACCATTGCAGCAGTAGTTAGCACCTCTATCACATTACATAATTAACATTTCTTGTTTGGGCTGGGAATGATTAAGATATTGTCTCTTGGCCAGTTTGTTTATTATACTACAGTATTGCTGTCTGTATTCACTATACTGTGCGTTAGATCTCCAGGACTTATTTGTCTACTAGTTGCAACTCTGTCCCCTTAAGCAGCGTCCCTCCTCTTCCCCCATCCTCTGGCAACCACCATTCAATTTTCTATTTTTTTAAAGTTTGGCTCTTTTAGATTCCACATATAAGTGATCTCATACAGTATTTGTCTTTCTCTGTCTGACTTATCTCATAGTAGGTGTGAAGGGCTGTCAGTGTGGTTTCGATTTCCACTTCCCTAATGACTAATGATGTTGGGCATCTTTTCATAGACTTGTTGGCCATTTGTATATCTTCTTTGGAGAAGTGTCCATTCAAGTCCTTTGCCCATTTTTAATTAGGTGGTTTGTCTTCTGTTCTTGAGTTGTAGGAGTTCTTTATACATTCTGGATAGTAAACTCTTAACAGATATATGATTTGTATATTTCTCCCATCCTGTGGGTCATCGTTTTACTCTCTTGATAGTGTTCTTCGATGTACTTTTAAAATTAAAGGTTTTGATTTTAATGAAGTCCAGCTCATCTATTTTTGTCACTATTAATAGATGATACTTTTGGTATCATTAATTGTGTGCAAACATCCAGGTGTACAGGTTTCAGAGTCCAAAATTGTAGGAATACTTTTTCACAAATGAAACTTAGGGGAAAGTACCTTATATTTGAAGCCTGTACACCTTTAAAATTAGTCATTGAAAAAAATTAATTTTGAAAATTGTCATTGAAAATTAAAGTCATTGAAGGCTTTTCAAAGTAAATAAGAAACCAAAAAAGGAAAGAAAAGGTCATATGAGCTCCATGCATTTGTCTGTTCTCGAAAATATTAATAGAGATAAAATGGAAACAAAAAAAAGTTGCTTTCTGATGTTATAATAGTTAAATATGATATTACATAATTGTTACAATGAACATTTCATTCCCTATTCTTAAAACTTTTGACCTCAACCCCAGCCTAGACTTAAGTTTTCTCTCAACTAAAAAGAACAGGGCAGAGTTGTGTTTTTCAAAGGAGGAGGGAGGACCTACTCCCAGGAAACATTTGGAAATGACATAAAGCCTTTTGGTCAGATCCCATCAACAAATAGAGCTTGTGGTAACTCGATCACTAGGTGCCATCACAGACCCAGTGCTTTTTAGGGAAACTAACAGGTTACAGAGGATGAGTTGCAGCTGAAGTTTGCACATTCATGCTTCATCCTACATTCATTGAGGAGATATTTACTAACTGTTGTCCATTTCCTAAGCAGTGGTTTTAGAATAATGAAATACATATCCAGTCTCGTGGAACATACAGTCTAATGGAAGAGACAGCAGTTATCCAAAAAAATCCTAAAATTATCATTGTGATAAGTATTGAAAGAAGAGCGCTTTGAGAACAGTTAATGGGAGGTGTTGGTATAGACAGGAAAGGCTCCCCTCGGATTGATGAAGCTGGTGTCGTCCAGGGGAAGGAAGCATAGGAGGAGGAAAGTTGGTCTAGACTAAGGGACCAGCACTGAGTACAAGGCAGTGTTGTGATGGACTGGGAGAGAAATGCAAAGATGTTGAAAGGCAGAATCAACAGGAGTTGTGAGTGGTTGGATTCTGATAGAAGTTGGAGCGGAGGAGGGGAAAGTAGGTGTGTAAAGTGACTTTCATGCCTCAGTCATAAGTGCCAGGGAAGACATGACACCACTCACTGGGCTAGGGAGCCAGGGGAGAAGACCAGGGTTTGGGAGGGGAGAGCATGAGACCACTCTTAAACATGTTAAGACTGAACTGCCCTTGACATGTTATCCAAGAGAAGACATCAGACGGGCAGTTACCTATACAGATCAGACGCCTAAAGTGAGATCGCGCTGGAGAGACAAATTTTGAACTCACCTTAGAGGAGGCAGTTAAAGGAGGAAAGACAGGAAAGTGTTAGGTCACAGATCCCAGAGAAAGAGAGGGCTTCAGAAAAGAAGCTATGGCAACCAGTGTAAGTCAGGAACTGGAAAGCTCGAACATGCCTCCCCCATGCCTGCCAACACCTTGCACGTTCCTGTCTTCTGAACCAGTCCCCCTATGGGCATTGGCTGAGGGCCATACCTCAGACTCTTCACCAAAGAGAAGGAAACAGTCTGGCATTTTGTGCAAGGGAGTAATGCATGCCATTCAGCTGAGGATAGAATGCACTGGTGGGACCCTCCCCTGCTCTCCCTCCCACCCGCGACTGTCTTGAACCCCCTCTTACCCGCACTGACAGCTCTTTCTAGGCATCTGTGTCCTTCCCTTGTTTGACTGGCACCTCTTCCTTGAAATCACAGACTCTGTCTTAATCATTTTTTTAATTTCCAACCCGTGGCATTGTGTCCAAGGCATAGCAGGTTCCCCATAAATATTTGCAGAATAAATGAATTCCTGAGCAAATGCACCAATCTGTTAATCGATCTAGATGTGGTTTCTAAGTTAGCATCGCTAGTTACGAGGGTGAAGTTTATGATCAAGAAGTGTGATGCGGGGAAGCGTTGATTTCACCAGCAGAGGTGTTGCTGTATTTAAAAGGGTGAAGAAAACTTGAATCGTTGATCATGTGTGTTTGCCTTCACCTGTGAAACAGATCTGAACGTTCCCAAAGATCTTATCCTTCAGCTGTGTACTGGGCTTTATTGGAGTTGGAGGAAAGATGCCAAGTAGGGAATAATTAAGGAAAATATTCTTTCTAAGTTTTTATTAAACATTGGGGTGAGGATATGAGTTAATACTTTAAATTAGAATAGAACTTTTCTTATTATAAACTCCAAACTTTTCAAATATGTGTTAAATGATTCATTATTCAATTTCACCTTGAAACAGCTTATCATATATGGCTCCAGATCACGGCAAGTATGCAAATGTCTTATCAATTTCAATGCACATATTAAACCTCCCATTGAAGCCTGTGATGAAATTTCTTCAATTTTTTTTCTAAATTCTGAAATGAAGGTTCAGTGTTACACTCTTTTAAGTTTCAGCCAATATTTTAAAATTAAAAGCATATATATAGCCTTAGAGGACTGGGGCGGGGAGGGGAGGGGGGACTCGCGGGGGAGGGGAGTCAAGGAAGGGAGGGAATACGGGGATATGTGTATAAAAACAGATGATTGAACTTGGTGTACCCCCCAAAAAATAATAAATAAATAAATAAAATTTTTAAAAAGAAAAAAAAGCATATATATATTATTAATTTTATTGAAGTATGGTTGATTTACAATGTTATGATGGATTATTATACAGTATTATTATTGATTATGAAACTTGATTTACAATATTATTTCTGCCGTACAGCAGAGTGACTCAGTTATACACATATATTCTTTTTCATATTCTTTTCCATTGTAGTTTATCACAGGATATTGAATATAGTTCCCCGTGCTCTACAGTAGGACCTTGTTGTTTATCCATCCTATATATAATAGTTTGTATTTGCTAACCCAAACTCCCAGTCCTCCCCTCCCTCTCTTCCCCCTTGGCAACCACAAGTCTGTTCTCTGTGTCTGTGAGTCTGTTTCTGTTTCATAGATAAGTTCATTTGTGTCGTATTTTAGATTCCACATATAAGTGATATCTTATGGTATTTGTCTTTCTCTTTCTGACTTACTTTGCTTAGTGTGATGATCTGTAGGTCCATCCATGTTGCTGCAAATGGCATTATTTCATTCTTTTTTACGGCTGAGTAACATAAAATTAAAAGTATATTCAAAAGCATGTTTATATTGTTTCAAGTCAGAGCCCAATAAAAAATGTATCGGGGCCGTGTCCCTGTCTTCCAAGCAGGGATCAGTGTGTCCCCACGGGGCCCCAGGGGGTTGGAGCTAGACTGTGGCACACCCCACCCTCGCCTCCTGGGGGGCTGATTGATATTCCTGAGCCGTGGGAGGTGCCTTCTGTGCCTGGACCCTTGGCTCCAGCAGGGTCAGGACAAGGGCTGGGGTGCCGATGAGGCAGCCAGGGGGTGGGATGAGCCTGGTGCAGCATCCCCTGCGCTGGCTCCATCTGCTTCCCCCTCCATCCCCAGCCTCTCTCCCCCTCCTCTGTCCCCTTGCGGCTGCTTTCAGATAGGGTTTCTTACTTCCCTCTGCTCATGGGAACACTGAGCTGTGTAGCTTCTGTCGTTTCTAGCCTCTGACCATCTCCCTTTCCATCTCCCCTCCCCACTTTCTCACTCCCTTCCCCCCTCACCTCCACCCCCTCCTCTTTCCTTCCTCCCTCTCTTTCTTTCTCTCTTTGTTCTCTCTGCATCTCTCTCTCTCTCTTTTTCTGTCTGTCTGTCTCTCTCTCCCACCCACAGACCCCTGTGCCTCTTTTCCTGCCACTGAAATACTGAAAAACTCAGCGGCCTTCTGAGATTTTTGTTGTTTTATGGCAATTTTTTACTTCTGGGTCAATATGCAGGAATAAACTATAAAAGAAGAAAGCCCTCCTCTGTCTCCATCGGACCCTCCAACACTCTAGGCGCTGTACCAGCACCCGGAGGACTAAGGTCTGTGGCAGAATGGGCTGAGCACTTGGTTTGCTGGGCAGGACTCAGAGCCCCCCCCTTTAGATGGTGCATGAGCTGCCTGTCTCATCACACCTCCCACCACCACCTGCCCTTTCGCCCTCATCGCTCATGCCTGGCCTCTGTAGATGGCTGAGTTTGAGACTCCTCTTTGAGTTTTAAAGAAAAACAATGTCACAAATAGAAATGGTCATTCCTTGTCTGCAAAGGGCAGAAGCATTGCAGAGCAAAACTGTCTTTCTTTTGCACAAAGATAAGTATAAAGGACATCTTGCTACCTGAAGGAGGCCAGGCAGAGGAAGCTGCAGGAGAGGGTACAGTGGGGCCTGAGGAAGTTTTATAAGCGACAAACAAGAAATAATCATTCAGTTATATATGAGGGCAGAGTAAAGGTAAGTACAGTCTCAAAACAGGAGGTATTTCTTTTTCTTCTTTTTTCTCTCTTTTTTAAACAGTTTTTCTTCCCCTTTATCAATCTAATGTGGTGATGAGAAGTAGAGTTGGAGTCAAAAGGTACTTCCAGATATTTCAGCAGAGGAAGTGAGGGGAGGGAAGTTCTTGAAGGAATGGGTAACCTGCTCACATCAAGAAAAGTTCATCACAATATTCCTGTAATAAACCATAATGGAAAAGAATATGAAAAGGAATAGAAATATATGTATAACTGAATCACTTTGCTGTACACCTGTAACTAACACAACATTGTAAATCAACTATACTCTCATAAAAAAGTTCCCGAAAGGAGTATGCAAGAGACAGGGATCTCCCTTACCTGAGAAAAATGAGTGCACTGAGGAGAGCAGTGTTAATGTAAAACTAAAGCCACAGGTAGACATTCTAACTCACTTCTTGTCCTGTGTTTTTTTCCCCCAATCCCTGCCTCTTATTTTGGACCACTCTGTGGAGGAAGAGATAAGTGATGTTCACTCAGAGCGTTCGTTCAATAAATATTTCATGAGCAGCTTGAATACACCAAGCACTGTTACAAACTCTGGGAATTCAACAGTGAACAAAACATTGGGCTCCCGCTCTAGTGGCAGGTGGGTGGGGTCGTGGAAAAGTGAAGGCAGCATCCTGAGGAAATCCCCCCTTCCGTATCCCCAGGGAATGCAGTAACATCCTTGGCTCAGGTAACATCCTTGTAGAAGACCACGAAAAAGTGGTATTGAATATAGTAAGAGGCATTTGAAGGAATTCTGTCCGAGGATTTGCGAGCGCCTTTGGTTAGCCCCATTGATGACCTTTTGGTGCTTTAAAAGATCCAAGGTCATTCCTGACTCAGGCCTTTCACACTTGCTGTTTTCTCTGTGAAGGAGGATGGTGCATTCTCACCTTGTCTTAGCTCAGAGTATTCCTATGCAGACAGATTTTGCCTGACCATCAGACCTCGAGTAGACACCCCCCTTGCCCTGCCCAATCCCTCCAATCATATCACATGTTTATTGTCTCTGTATCAGGTCCCCTGATCCCATAATGTAGGCTCAGGGAGGGGAGAAAGCTGGCAGCCTGTGTGGTACACTTTTGCATGGCCAGCACCTAGGATAATGTCTGGCATTAGTAAGTGCTTGATGAACTAATTAATTTTATTTTTTTCTGGGTTTTTAAAAAAATTTTATTGGAATGTAGTTGATTTACAATGTTGTGTTAGTTTCAGGTGTACAGCAAAGTGAATCAGTTATGCATATACATATATCCACTCTTTTTAGATTCTTTTCCCATATAGACCATTACAGAGTATTGAGTGGAGTTCCTTGTGCTATACAGTGGGCCCTTATTAGTTATGGTTACCAGGGAGGGAAGGGATGGAAGGAGGGATAAACTGGGAGATTGGGATTGATGTATACACACTACTATATATAAAATAGAACTAATTAATTTTAAAATGCTATTTGCAGCATTATTTCTTCATATAAACTCTGTGCCAGCCAAATTAACCTTTCTTTTCCCTTCATCCTGTCTTTCCACTGCTCTGCCTTTGCTCCTAATATTTTCCTTTCCCCTTCCCCAAGCCTAACCCAAAGGATGCTTCCTCTCTGATCACTTCTCTTACCATAAATGTCAAGAGTGACTTGCCCACTCCCCAACTGTGTTTTTCTGTATCAATTTTTTCTACATCAGTCTTTTGGTGCTTTCTGTGTGTGTGTGTGTGTTATACATTTTTACTCCAGATATAGTGTAAACTAGAATACAGGGAAGTATTTTAAAATTTTTCCTTAATGTCTAGCAACATGCTTTCTACATAATTGGCACTCAGTGATGATTTTTACGTTGGTTATGAGTCTTCTTGCCAGCACAAGGGTCAGAAGCAAGATTCCTGATGTGGGTTTACCCTACGGTGCTTTTAGGGCTTAGCATGTGAACTTAATGAAAAGAATTTCTCTTTCAAGATTGACTTCAAGGACACTGTTGTAGGTTAATATTTCTTGCGTGGCATTTCTCACAGTGTACTTGCGAAATTTCCTAAGTCGTTAATGAAGCTGGGTAATTGCCAGTATAGTATGAAATTAAAGCAAAACAAATAGGAGACTGCAAATGGAATGAACTGTTTAAGCTATTTATAACTATACTGGAATCACAGAGTAGTGGTGATGCAAGAAATATGTGCCAGCTTTACTCTGGCTAACTAGAGGGAGCTATTTTTCATTTTGAATAAAAAGTCAAAACCAGTTTAAGATCATATGTTATGTTTAAAAGGCTTAGTGTGGCTAATATTAGCATGTTGCTCTTTCTATCAGTTAATGCATTCAAGGACTTTGGTCTCTTCCGCTAAAAATACTCTTCAATACAAAATAAACTCACTGGAGTAAATTTCTTTATTGAGAAATCTATAGAGAAAAAACAGTTTTGATGCAGTGATTATTTTGCAAGATAGGGCAAGTGGAAAGGAATAGATTAATCACTTAACACAACTAAGGAGGGCTCCAGGCTTCCTCCCTTGACACACAGATCATAAGACACAAAGATGGTAGCTTTGACAGCGCCCCTCTGGATTGAAGGAGAAGGACATACCTGCTGTGTCTTGATGTATAAAGTATTTTCTGAACTTGTCTTTAGACACTTCTAGAACCCAAACCGAGTCACATGATTATCCATTTGTATTGTATCACACATGAGGGATGACTTTGGTTTTTTATCCCTCACTTCCACCCATGAAACCCTAAGCTAATTTAATAGGGTTGTGTTTTTAGAGAGCTCAGAAGAAGTTATTTAATTTTTCTTAAGTTCTGAGATTAATACTTTTCTGAAAGAAAGAAGTGGAAAAATGAAGAGAAACCAAAAAAAAGAAGGTCCTATGTGGAGACCTTCTGCCCGCTTATTTAAAGCTCATCTGTGTATCCGGGTCATTAGTGCTACAGCAGGAATGTCACTGAAGCCAGCATACACAGAGGTGTTGTAGGCTTTGTCTAACTGGGCCCATCTTCTGTGCCCATCTACCTGGAAATAGATGCTGCCTCAATGCAGTTAATGGAATGAGTAGTTTATAAACTCCTAATTCCCTTTCTGCTACAGATGTGGTATCCCTCTCTGTCTTAGGCACTGCAGACTGCTATAACAAAACCCCATGGGTGCCTTGGTTTAAACAACAGACATTTATTTCTCACAGTTTTGGAGGCTGGAAGTCCAAGATCAGGGTGCCAGCATGGTTGGGTTCTGGGGAAGGCTTTCTTCTTGGCTCGCAGAGAGAAGGCTGCCTTCTTACTGCCCTCACGTGGTGGAGAGAGGCAGCTCCAGTGTCTCTGCTGCTTCTTGGAAGGGCACTAATCCCGTCATAGGGCCTCCATCCCATGACCTCATCTAACCCTAATTACCTCCCCCAAACCCCACCTACTGATGCTATCTCATTGGGGGTTAGCGCATCAACATATGAAGGGTGGCGACACGAACATTCAGTCCATAACACTCTCCATTTACATGAATACTAGGGTGTGAAAGTGATTGATGATCAAGTCGTTTACAGGGGGTATTTGAAGGATTATGAGCTGATGCTGAAAGCTGGTGAAAGGCATTATGCTATATGCTACCTCCCACACATTATCCTATTTCATCCTTACAGTTCTGTGACGTGGGAATTTATTACCCCTCTTTCAAAGATGAGGAGACAGAGGCTCAAAGTTTCGAGCCCAGATGTCTTTTAGTCCAAAACTCAGAATTTTTCAGCTACTTCAAAGCTTGTACCCCTTGACCATGGAACTTGATTTTTCAGGCAGTTACACAGACTAGATCTTTGGCACTAACATTGGTTTCATTAGGTGATTTCAGAGACTGTACATATTTGGAACCTTTACTGACCAATCATGTATCAACTTTCATAAGAGTTACTCTCTAAAATGGATGAGAATATGTCCAATGTATGAAGAACACAAGTGGAAAAATAAAGTGGGAAATAAAATATTCTTAGAAAAACTGGAACTTTGGTTCAAAGTGTGACTTAGTCTTCCAAATCTGTTTCCTTCCACTGTGATATCACAACACTGTTTAAGAGCTCCGCTGTGGAAGATCTGGGGCTCAGTCCCTAACTTTGCTGATAAGTCCCTCAATGCTGTCAAGTAAGTGAGTTAACTTCACTAGACCCTCGTCTCCCCTCTGCAGAATAAGGAAATTGGACCAGATCAGCGGTTCACAAATGTTTTGTTCTCAGAATCCCTTTTATGCTCTTAAAATCATCGAGGACCCCAAAGAGCTTTTGTTTATGTAAGTTATAGCTGTTGGTATTTACCCATATCAGAAATTAAAACAGAAATTTAAAAAAATATTTATTGATTGACTTATTTTAAAATAACATTAACCTATTATATATTACATAAATAAGACAAACATAACAGCATAAATATTTTATGAAAAATAACTTTTTTCTAGAACAAAAAATGTAGAAGGGTGGCATTGTTTTGCCTTTGTTGCAGATTCCTTCAATCTGACTTAAATGAAAACAGTTGCCCTCTCTTATCTGCTTCTTACATCCAGCCTGTTGTGATTGGTTGTTTGGCCAAAGTGTAGGAAAAAGATTCAGCCTCACGCAGACGTGTAGTCAGAACCTCTCAACTTCTGGAAAGGGTCCTGGGAACACCCCCGCATCCTCAGACCACACTTTGAGAGCCACCAATCTAGGTGATGTTTAAAACCCAATCCAGACTCTGGTTCTGCTTGGCTTCCTGGAAGCTTCACTCGAGGTCTGGGTCTCTGTTTCCTCGTTTAATTATCTACATCTCCACACTGGAGAATCCAAGCTCAGTAGAACATTGTCCCTGTGCTTAAAGGGGGCATGCCGTGTGCCATTAGCTCTATTTGATGCTTTTATATGAACCACTCCTTTATAGATAATCATATTTTAAAACAGGTATTATTATCATTGTTTTATAAGTGACACAGCTGCCTCAGGCAGAGAGCCGTTCAGTAGATTATCCAAGATCGCATAGCCATGGAGAGGTGGACCTCAGATGTGAGCCCGGGTCTTCCCTGAAAGCTCCTGCTGTTTACATTACACCACGTGTCTCCTCTTATCTACAAAGTAATGGAGATGGAAGTGTCTCAGAGGTCCCTTCTGACGTCTTACGGTTTATGATTCTGTAGTTCTGCTTTACCAGTCAGATAACTTATAGCTGTGAAAACTTGTGGTTAGAATGAGGTCAGTCATAAAGGAGGAGGAGGGAATTCCGTAGCAGTCCAGTGGTTAGGACTCGGCGTTTCCACTAGGGGGCGCAGGTTCAGTCCCTGCTTGGGAAACTAAGCTAAGATTCCGCATGCGCGCGAGGTGCGACCAAAAAAATAAAAAAGACAGTATAAAGAATACCCCGATCACTTCCCCTAAAGTGAAAAGTAAATCTTTTACTTTTATCATTTAGACAAAAGAAAGGGGAAAAAAAGAACAGCGACTGGCATTTCTCTAGTCGGGAGTAAATATTGAGAATATCTGCAATGTGCAAGGCTCTGTGGTAGCTGTTGTAAGGGAACCACAGTGAAAGTCACAGGTTCCATCCTCCAGACTTCTATCAGGTGATTGCTGAATTAAGATGTAGACACATGTGAAGAACAGGGAACCCACCAACAGTGGAGGGAATGTAAGTTGGTGCAGCCACTATGGAGAACAGTATGGAGGTTCCTTAAAAAGCTAAAAATAGAGCTACCATATGATCCTGCAATTCCACTCCTGGGCATATATCCAGAGAAAAACATGGTTGAAAAGATACACACACTGTATGTTCATAACAGCACTATTACAATAGCCAAGACATGGAAATAACCTAAATGTCCATTGATAGATTAATGGATAAAGATGTGGTACATGTATTCAATGGAATATTACTCAGCCATAAAAAAAAGTAAAATCATGTCATTTGCAGCAACCTGGATGGACCTAGAGGTCATACTAAGTGAAGTCAATCAGACAGAGAAAGAGAAATATCATGTGATACCACTAATCTGTGGAATTTGAAAAAATGACACAAATGAACTTCTTTACAAAGCAAAATTAGACTCACAGACATAGAAAACAAACTTACGGCTATCAAAGGAGAAGGGGGAGAGGGATAAATTAAGAATTAACAGATAGGATTGACAGATAAACACTACTATATATAAAATAGATCAACAACAAGGATTTACTGTATAGCACAGGGAACTATATTCAATATCTTGTAACAACCTATAATGGAGAAGAATCTAAAAAGGAATAGATATACATATATGTATAACTGAGTCACTTTGATGTACACCTGAAGCTAATACAACATTGTAAATCAACTCTACTTCAATAAAAAGTTGTTTGTTTAGGGGAAAAAAAAGATGTAGACACATGAATAGCATTCTGACTAGATGAAGAGGGAATGATCAATGACAAAGGGATTTTTCCTAAGGTGGGTGCTCCAGGAGTATAACGACAAAGTAACTCCTTCAGGAAAGCTGCTGGCAGAACCATCTACCTTTGAAGGCTGTGCAAGCCTCTAAAGAAGGGTTAGAATCGTGCCAGGCAGAGTACAGAGGTGCTGTGTGCAGTCCAGGCACAAGAAACCGTCCTGAGCAGAAAAGGGGATGAGTCTCTGAGTGCAGAGTTGAAGTGATGGAACCACAGGGCCTGAAGCACTGGGGGCTCACTCTCCAGAGTGGAGGGGGCTCTTTCTTTCTTCTTTTCCTTCTGGCAGTTTCTGCCTTCGCTTACCTCCTTCCCCCTACAGCCATCCTTTTCCTCCATCTCATCCCATCCCATCCTATCCCATCCCTCTACTTCTGCTTGGTCCTTCCCCTTCCTCCCCATTTTCTGGCTTTCTCTTCCCCATCTTTCCCTCCTCTCTTCTCCCATCACTGTCTCTCATGTAGACTGAGATGTTATCACCAAATATCACATTTACTGGATAAAATTGTTACATCAGAATGTCTTAACACTTAAATGCATTAAGGCTTTTCTACACTCTTCCCGGGGGAAGAAAACTGACGATGCAAACTTGCTTTTTTACTTCACTGTGACCGTGGTGCTCTTCTCTTTGGGGTGGTCACCCTGCATGGAAAACTTTTTCTCACAAGCTCCACCAGTTTTGCTCTTGAAATCATTGAAATTCCTGTTCCAGATGTTACTTGAAGGGATGACTTTGCCTTTCTAGTTTTTATTGTATTTTCTATTTTTTCTAACTGCAGGTCTCTGTCCTTGTGGCAGAGAACATTGACTCCAACTAGCTGCCCACACCCTCAACTGCGCCCCCAGTTCTTGGTACTGAGCACGCAGTGAGGGGGCTTGAGTGGCACCCACCTCTCTCTTAAAAGTGCCAAAGCTGGTGCCCAGCTGAGGACTGGGGTCCTGCCTGCTCCAGAGACCCCAGGGAACTAACAGTTGTGTAATGTGAGCCTTAACTCTCTTGCTTCTAGACGGTGAACACAAAAACCCAAAGAATCATTTGTTTGTCATTAAAGAGAGACTCTCTGGCCCCTTCGTTCTGATTAGAGGAAGTTCAGAAGTTCACAGAATTTCTGAGTAGAAGAGAAGGTTAGAAAATGTCAGTTGTGCTCCTCTGCTGTCTTGACTAGCAGTTTTCTACAAGCAGATTTAAAAAAAAAAAACAAACAAAAAAAGAGGTGAACTGTTGAGGCTACCCTTTGACTAAGCATTGTGTTCATGTCATTCCGTGTGCATGTGTGGTGTGTCCTGCTACTGACATTTATGCTACTTGTGTGGTGGCCTGGGGGTGTGATTCTGAACCCCCCCCAATCATGAATGATGCAGGTGTTCACGATGTCCTGAACAAAATCTGCTTTGTGACAGATGTTCAGAATCAGTAATAAGAAAGGGCACGTGGCTAATCTCTGATAAATTAATTGAGTCAAACATCATCTTTGTTTTTTAATTTAGGCAGAATAAAAAGAATGAAATGATGCCATGTTGTAGCAACATGGATGGACCTAGAGATTATCATACTAAGTGATTAACTGAAGTCAGCCAGAGAAAGACAAATATCACATGACATCACTTGTAAGTGGAATCAAAAAAGAATGATACAAATGAATTTATTTACAAAACAGAAAGAGACTCACAGACATAGAAAACAAATTTATGGTTACCAAAGGGGAAAGGTGGGGGACGAGGGATAAATTAGCAACTGGGGAGTAACAGATAGACACAACTACATATAAAATAGGTAATCAACAAGGACCTACTGTATAGCCCAGGGAACTCTACTCAATATTTTATAATAATCTCTAAGGGAAAAGAATCTGAAAAAGAATAGATACATGTATATGTATAACTGAATCACTTTCCTGTACACCTGAAACTAACACAACATTGTAAATCCACTATACTTCAATAAATTAATTAATTAATTAATTTAGTCAGATGGATTTATCAGCTTTTAGAATGAGTCAAACAAAACAAACTACCTTTCACCCAGAATTATGGCACCTGAAAATGTTTTCTAGCTCCCGTTTGATTAATAAATTGAAGAAGATCTGTAATAACAGCCGCTGGAGGTTTAGCTATTTTCTTCTTCCACAGCAAGACTCTCAAGGTAGAAGAAGGCATCTATGATCCAGTTGCTTCTCCATCCTAGCACACACTGCTGAGGCCACCTCTGCACGGGTGAGCCGCTCAGCTGTTGCCTTGGAAGCACAGCTGCACATCCAGGCTTCATCAGAGTGAATGTCCTTCTTTATAACCTATGGCAGGTTCTGGCTGCTAGAAGAATGTGACTTTTGCCTCAGGAAGAAAATGACTCCACAAATTGCAGTTTAATACAAAGCTTTTATCATACCAGGAAAAAGTGATTTGCTGTCACCCTTTACCCAAACAATAGCCTAGCTACACTTCTAAATTCAGCAATTCGCTTTGTTCACATTCTTGAAATGTGGTAGTTATCAAGTGGAAATTTGACCTTTTTATGGCCCCTTTTTACAAGTAATGAAACTATGGTTGTTTATTGAAATTAAGCAATGTCTTTAAGTGTTTTTATATGTCCAAAATGCCCTTGTTTGAAGCAATAGCTCACTGTAGGTTTTCTGTCTTCTGTTGAACCATCTGCAGTCTGCATACTGTTAAATTTCCAGAAATTTACTTTTGAAGTCTACAGCCTATGAAAATAAGGCTTGATAATTTAAAAAAAAAATTTTCACAAGAGAATATTGTTCTTTTGTATCCTTTCTGTGTGTAGAGCGATTCTGGCATACCAGAATCTTTTTTTTAAATTTTTTTGAAGTATGCTTGATTTACAATGTTTTGTTAGTTTCTGCCATACAGCAAAGTGAAACAGATATATGTATATATGTATACACTCTTTTAAAGGTTCTTTTCCCATATAGGCAATTACAGAGTATTGAGTAGAGTTCCCAGTGCTATACAGTAGGTCCTTATTAGTTATCTATTTTATATATAGTAGTGTGTATATGTCACTCCCAATCTCCCAATTTATCCCTCCCCTCTTTCCCCCCTGGTAAACATGGTTAGCACTGGTTAAGTCTCATAACGTTCCAAACATGTTGTTGGGTATTTTAACCTGAATGTAACAGTTGAGTCCAGGCTCTGAGACCAAACAGCGTGGATTCAAATCCTAGAATTTGAATTTTTCAAATTTTCAAATATTTTCAGCGAGGTTTGACTTCCCAGTTTTCACTTGGAATAGGTAAGTCACTTTATCTAGTCAAGAACTGGAGCCTGCCTCTTTGTCAAGGACATATATAAGCTTCCTTACCAAAGCTAAGAATCAGAACATTTGGTTCACTAGGTCTTAAAATGTCCAGGGAATAATGAGACCAGTCTGTGTGCCCCTACTCGAGAGGCTGCTGTCGGTAGGAATGCAGTGCCCGTCGTATTCACCTGTGCGCCTGTACCAAAGGCTCCCACTCCTGGTGGAGATAATAGATGGTGAGCCATTATTCTTGTAATTATTCTGCGGTTTGCTGGGTTCCTTACTTCATTCCAGTGTGAGGTATTTAGTCATACATCTCAGGGATAGGTGTGTCTCCCGTGACACAGTAGGTAGCGTCATGAAAAGTTGCTTAGAAATCACTTTTTAAAAATTTTTTTATTATACGGGGATATGTGTATAAAAACAGATGATTGAACTTGGTGTACCCCCAAAAAAATAATTAAAAAAACAAAAACAAAACAAAACAAAAAACAGTACAACAGTAATATCTCCAAAAGCAGTTAAAATGTATTACTGAGGGATCCAGAGGTCTTTGGTTCATGTCAATTGTACCTACCAATATTACTGAATAGGTGATTAAAACTGAGAAAGTTTAAAAAAAAAATTTTTTTTATTGACGTATAGTTGATTTACAATGTTGTGTTAATTTCTGCTGTACAGCAGTGACTCCGTTATACATATACGTATATATGTGTGTGTGTATACATTTTTTATATTCTTTTCCATCATGGTTTGTCCCAGGAGGTTGGATATAATTCCCTGTGCTATAAACTAGGATTTTTTAAAATGAATTATAACTGGCCTGTGGAAATTCACAATGCAGTGAATACTAAGATTAAACCTTTGGTCAAGCCAAAACGTTTTTGTCATGTGATTTATCACAGATACCCCCAATTTGCTCTAAAACCTGTGCTTTTTACAGTGAGTTATGGCTGCATGTTTCTTTCCTCTGCCAAAAACATGTGCCCTGTACCCAAAAGAAACTGTGCTGACGCTACGAGTATTTAAAAAGATAAGGTACAAAGGACTGTTTTACCAAAAACTACATACAAATGAAGTATGGTAAAAAATAAAAATTTCTAGATTTCTAGGATTGTCAGTGGTAAATTACAGTTGCTGTATAACCAGACCCTTTCTAGATCTTTCGATTGTCACATATTCTTTTCATCTGTGTAACATCCAATCAAGTCAGTGGAAATTGTGATGCGTAAGTCAAGGGCAGTTCTATGAAGCATATCCCTTCTGGAACATCAATTAAGGTAACAAACAAAACTCTGAGCTAGCTTTTAACTATTACTGGACTTGCCCATGTAAAATTAATAGAGAATACATGAATGTTATGGAGATCATTGGAAAACCACTCCCTCTGGCACATCTGTCCAGTAAAGCAAACCACAAACAACGTTCTGCAGTGACTCTTAAGTAGCTGAGTTCTGCCCTGGCTGTTAATAAATGATGTAAATACTATAAAAATGAACAGACATCAAAACTGCGACTAGCCAAATGGTCCTCCTACAGATATATCTTGTTTGTCCGTTAAGGAAAAATCTAGTGACTATGAAAAAAAAAAATAAAAACCATAAACTGGCATAATTTGAATGCTCAAATTGAGGTCATTTTTATTCTAATTAAGATTTGAAAAAAAGAACTGTTTTTGCATGCTGTTTTTAGGAAAATAACAAGCTTGAGACAGGGACCATCTGTTACACTGACCATGTAACAAGATGTTAGATTTATTCAGACATAATGATGTGGTTTGCAATATCAGATGGAAGGTCTGGTCCTTCAGATCTGCTGTGAATATCTGTGTGCACCACAGCACACAAATTATTTAACTCTCTGTTGTAAGACTGACACTATTGCTGCATGCATTCCAACATTGTATCACACACACCGACACAGACACACACACACCCCTGGGGCAATTTATGGAAGTAATAGCATGTTAGCACACAGGTTTATTAAGAGGCTTCTTCTTGAGATCCAGAGACTTCAAGGAGGTCAGCCGTGAATGAGCACTTATTTTCTTTGTTTATATTTGAAGAGCAAAGTCTGTGAAATTCATTGGATTTACCTGTTCACTGTAGCTATCAGATGTTTATTTAGCACTCACATAATTTTGGACCTGTGCACCTTACAAAAATCAATCATAGAAAGATATGTCTTAGTATCCAGAAGAAGGACACAGACTTTCCAGGTGATGAGAGTTGCCTGTTGTTTGATGAAACAATAGGATAGCCCTTGGATTCAAGGGCTAAAATGGAATATTTCAAAGGTTTATTTTTCTAGGTCCTTACTAAGTAAAGTGATGTCTCACATACCTAAAAGGTGTTTGGATCACAGAGGTACAGTTTGGTGCAGTATTGCTAAAGGATCTTCAGTTTAAAAATGTCACTGTACCTTCCATAGGCTCCCATAGGTGGAAGGGTTGGGAACCTCTTGTGCTTTGGCATTTATGAAATCAGCCAGTGTGAAAGGATTACATTTGTTAAATGTGAATTCTTGGAAAGAGAAAGGAGTAATAAAGGTAGTTCTGTTTTCCCTCCCTTAGGGTACCAAAAGTACAGCAGACAGGCCTTTAAGGAACTGTTTCTGACTGATTTTTAAAACTATGGCTTATTAAAGAATTTTCACTCTTCCTGCTTTCAGAAAGCATTTAGTGCAGGTTGCAGTAAAAACACTGATACAGTAAGACTAACAATGCATCAAAAGACAAAAAGGCAAAAGGCAAGTAGTAAAATAGAGGAGGAAGAAGATAATTTATATATAATAAAAGAAGAAGACTGAGTAAAAAGCCTAAACCCTAAGAGAAGTTACATAATTAAACACAAATCTTAGTTTCTAGTCTCCATCAAAGTATAGCAGATAGGATCATGGGTTGAAGAGATTCTTTTTTTTATTGAGGTAGAGTTGATATACAATATTATATAAGTTTCAGGTGTATAGCACAGTAATTCACAATTTTTAAAAGTTATACTCTTTACAGTTATTATAAAATATTGGCTGTATTCCCTGTTGTATAATATATTCATGTACCTTATTTATTTTGTACATAGTAGTTTGTACCTTTTACTCCCCTACCCCCTTCCTTTTCCCCACAGGTAACCACTAGTTTGTTCTCTGTATCTGTGAGTCTGTTTCTTTTTTATTATATTCACTAGTTTTATTTTTTAGATTTCACATATAAGTGATATAGAATATTTTGTCTTTCTCTGGTGTATTTCACTAAGCATAGTACCCTCCAAGTCATTGGTGTTGTTGCAAATGGCAAAACTTCATTCTTTTTTGTGGCTGAGTGGTATTCCTCTGTGTGTGTGTGTGTGTGTGTGTGTGTGTACCACATCTTCTTTATCCATTCATCTGCTGATGGACACTTAGTTTGCTTTCATATTTTGGCTATTGTAAATAGTGCTTCTATGAACATTGGGGTTCATGTATCTTTTCAAATTAGTGTTTTCATTTTCTTCAGATATATACCCAGGAGTGGAATTGCCAGGTCATGTGATAGTTCAATTTTTAGTTTTTTAAAAAACTTCCATACTTTTTTCCACAATGGTTGCTCCAGTTTACATCCCCACCAACATTCGTTATTTGTGGTCTTTTTGGTGATAGCCATTCTGACAGGTGTGAGGTGATATCTCATTGTGGTTTTCATTTGTATTTCTCTGATGATTAACAGTGTTGAGCATCTTTTCATGTACATGATGGCCTGATGGTCTCCTTTGGAAAAATGTTTCTTCAGATCTTCTGCCCATTGTTTAATGGGTTGTTTGTTTTTTTACATTGACTTACATGAGCCGTTTATATATTTTGGATGTTAACCACTTATTGGTCATATAATTTGCAAATATTTTCTCTTTTTTTTAGTTAAAAAATTTTTAATTGTGATAAAATACTGATAACATACAATTTATCATCTTAACCATTTTTAATTATGTTAACAATAATGTTAAATACATTCGGATTGTTATGTAAAGAAGTCCCCATTCCCCTCCCCCCCCCCCACTCCCAACCCCTGGTAACAACCATTCTACTTTCTATCCCTATGAATTTGAGTACTCTAGGCACCTCAGATAAGTGGACTCATAAGGTATTTGTCCTTTTGTGACTGCCTTATTTCACTGCATAATGTCATCACTTCATCCATGTTGTAGCATGTGTCAGAATGTCCTTCCTTTTTAAGGCTAAATAATAATCCATCGTATGTATATACCACACTTTATCATTCATCTATCGCTGGACATCGGACTACTTCCACCTTCTGAATATTTTTAATAGTGCTGTTATGAACATGGGTGTATAGATACCTCTTCAAGAGCCTGCTTTCAATTCTTGCACAGAGTCTTTAAGATGAAGTTAACTTGCGTTCTCCTTGTAGACAGCCACAGCATGAAGTGTTCAGGCTAATGCTTAGAGCTCCTGAGTCCTATGGTGCCTGTAGCCTGGAATGTTTTGTGGTTTGGGCTTATCAAATGTCTATTTCTATCAGAGTAGAACATGAATGTGATTCCAGGAATGTATTTAGTTGGGGCAGTAATTTTCTAAATCAGCTGCATCCAATATGGACCTCTAGATAGCTGAATAACTAAAAATTTCAAATACATTTTTAGTAGTGTTTTGGTAAGCCAGTACTCGAATACCAAAACCAGAGTGTTCCTTCTGACAGCCACTGGCCAGTAGGTTCAGTGGACTCTTCTCATACTGTGAAATAGGGCAACACTGTTAACATATAATAATGGCAAGACTGCATGGGTCCTGTAGATAGACAAGTCGTTCAGATCGTTTAGTTTACTAACTTAAAAGCAGGCAACTAGCATGCAAATCATTTAAATTGTGAATGTCCTTCCCACTCTGATTTTAATGGGCCTTGAATAAATTCCATTTCCAACTTTACATTCTCTCAAAAGCCAGGAAAAAAAGTATTTGCTAACTCTTTGATTATTCACTTTTGTTCCAAGTGAATCATGATTAGAGATGCTAGATTATTTTAATTTAATATTTTAAAACTTTCCAAATGATATGATTGCAGTTGAGTGTAATGTGTCCTAAGAGAGGACCAGATGAAGTTGTAGCTGTGAATAAAATTGGTTTGCTAGCTTGAGAAAATGATAAAACTATTGAAATGTTTCTTTTTTTTTTTTTGGACGAGTGTCTTTGAAAATATTTTAATTTATTTAAGATTCATTTATTTATTTACTTTTGGCTGCATTGGGTCTCTGTTGCTGCTCACAGGCTCTCTCTAGTTGTGACAAGCGGGGGCTACT